>NC_072495.1:18573500-19239000 GCF_027574615.1 Eptesicus fuscus | reverse complement strand
CGCACAGCAATCAGTCCATGAAGAAGACACGAGAATGGGCGGGTTGTGGGTAGGGGCTAGGGCCATGCCTGGGGAACGTCCGTGTGGATGATCGATTCTCAGAAAGCAGAGACCTACTGTCATGCCGCCCCCACCAGACACACAGGTATCACTCCCGGAGCTGCTCTGCCCCATGCTCCCCTGGATGCCTTATGAGGGAGTTGATTGAGCCAGGGGGAGGTGGGGAATGCCGTGTTAGAAACCACCAATATGTGGGAAGGGGAGGAGGAGAGGAAGAAGAGAGAAATCAACCGTAAAAGAGAAAAGGGGAAATACAGCTGGAGACTCAGAAAGCCTGTGACACCTCTCCCCACGGTAACAAAAGCAAAGGAGAGATAGTTCCTCTCTAATGAACGCTTTGATCGCCCACAATTGATATCATAATTATACAAAACGAGAGCACGACAGAAATGAGACGTGTTGATCTCTCCCATGGCCGGTAACCTTTGCGATGGGTTCATTTGTTTAAGAAGAGAACCAGGCCCTTCCAAAGGGAGGCGTGTGTCAGGGAGAACCTGTCTCCCTCCATGGTTTGCAGCAGCGCCTGCCTCCCGGTCCCCCCACCTCAGATGGGCCGATCTTGTCACCCCTGACTCCGACAGTGAAGTAATGGTGGCAGGATTGTCCTCACACGTGTCCTGGGTGAATTTCTCCGGCTAGCCCACTGCCTAGCACCACTCCCTGTCCTTCCTTCCCGACTCCAAGCCGGTCTCCCCACCTCGCTTGGCTCGCCCACCAATCTACCCTTAACTGGGCATTTCCCAAGAAATAAGATACCTCGTGCTGCTGGAAGTACCGACTTGGCTCGTCTCCAGAGGAGGAGAAGTAAGCATCATTTCCCGCCCCCAGAATGATACTCCCCCATGCAGGTCCTCTTCGGAAACAGCAGGGGAGAGAGGCAGTTGCCATGGGAACAGAGGCGGCCACACAAACAGGAGCAGCACAGTTTTCCTCAGGGGGCTTGGGCAGAGCCTGCTCCTGGCTTCCACCCCCATCGGAGCCTCTCCTGAAAGTTCTCTTTGCCTGGAAGGGAAGAGGGTGCACAGTGGTGAAGGGTTACCCCCTCTCTTTGTAACCTCCAAATCTCGGTTGAAGGGTCCGAGCCTCGGATTGGTGGCAGGGGAATTCACCTGGGCCTGCCTGATCTCTGGCGAGGAGAGAAACAAGGTCTGCGTCTCCACTCAACGTCTGGAGGATTCTATGGACCGATGATGCCATAAGCTAGGTCCGTGGTCGGCAAACTCATTAGTCCACAGAGCCAAATGTCAACAGGACAACGATGGAAATTTCTTTGGAGAGCCAAATTTTTTAAACTTAAACTTCTTCTAACGCTACTTCTTCAAAACAGACTCGCCCAGGCCGTGGTATTTTGTGGAAGAGCCATACTCAAGGGGCCAAAGAGCCGCATGTGGCTCGCGAGCCGCAGTTTGCCGACCACGGAGCTAGGAGAAAGTTGATCATGGTGCAAAACAAAGCAGCCTCCCATGACACCCACGCCGTTTGCTTCTCGGCCAGGTACACCCAGGAGGAAATCGGGATGGGTGCAGAGAGTGGCATTCGCGCTGCTCACGCCGGCCCGGTAGTGGTCCTGCTCCATCGCAGGCTCTGACAGCCCTGCTAAGACAGCAGCAGAAGGTGGAGAAAGACAGACATGAGGGGAGGCCGGAAGGGAGGCGATCTACAGGGAGAACTAGGTTACACTCGGCAGGCACACCGCAGCCACGCGAACCAGAGTCTGAGATTGTGTCTCTTTAACTGCGATCAACTTAAAAATAAATCAATCTGTTGGAAAAAAAATCAGGTTTATGAGAATAAAAAAAGTCACCAGCTATTTGTAAAATGCATAAAAACAGCTGGGTGATGGACACGTTTTCCCTTTGCAAGGGATGTTTGGGGGGTGCCGGTGGCCCTGGGGGGCTGGCCCAGGCCGGGCCTGCCTGGGAGGAGGGACGGGCAGCCCAGGAGGAGGCTGCAGAGCTGGAGGCCTTCCCCCTGCCACATGCCTGATGCTGATTTATGGGGGCTGGAACAATTTGTCTAAAGCTGTAATTTTAACTAGCTCCGCGCTGGGCAGCCAATCACGGGGCTCTCTCCACGAAGCTTTTACGAGTCCCCATAAAAGCAGCAAAATGAAAACTCAGGGGCCCTTAAAATATACTCCAAGGGTTTCTGCAGTGCAATTGGAGGCTTTTATGACTCCTGTCAGGACTTTTATGACCCCGTAAAACCAGGCAGCAGCCTGGCCTGCGATGAAAAGTGGCCCCGCTGTCCTAAAGTCTAAATGGTCTGTACATTTACAAGGCCTGGAGGAAGGATGCTGGGACGCACGGGGGCCGCCCCGAGTGAAGGCAGGTGTGGGAGGGCCGGCCGGACTGGGCAGTGAGGGGAGGCCAGGGGAGGCCAGCAAGAGGAGGATGGTAAGGGGAGACCAGCAAGGGGAGGACAGCAAAGGGAGGGACACCGAGGGGAGGACAGCAAAGGGAGGGACAGCAATGGGAGGACAGCAAGGGGAGGACAGCAAGGGGAGGTAGGGGAAGATATAAGAGATGCACACGAACATGGCCTTCCACTTGGGGCATTCGGAACACCTTAATGCCCAAATCCAACACCAATCACCTAGCACAGTGGGAGCCGAGGGGGCTGGCAAAAAGGCACTTTCATGGGAAAGATAAACAGCGAGGCCTCCAGGGAGTCACACGCCCCAGAGCACTCTCTCAAGGACATCTTCCTGTTATGAAGGCATCTGCATCATAGGGGGAGGTAATGAGGAAAAGAGGGGAGGAAGGAGAGAGGGAAGGATGAAGAGAGAGAGAGAAAGAGGGGGGGGAAGGTTGGACACCCAGTTTGGAGCACTTTGAATGTCCCCCATAATTTGGAGAAAATGTGTCCGTTAGTGTGAGGACACTTGCTACGCAGCTAGCGCATGCCCAGTGCTGCACACCGCTGTGCTCCATTCCTCAGCTGGGCTCTGAGCTATTGGCCACCACAGCCCCACTCAGGCCCTGGGACTGAAACCCCCTGATCCTGGGCCTTGCCCTGGAAGCTTAAATCATCCAGCCTTATTAGCCCAGTCCCTGTGTTCTGCGTGTCCCCACAAGACGCCACCAGCAGCCAGCAGAAGCCACGGACAGAGGCTGGAGGAATGCAGCGTGTTCCCAGTGGGAGCTCAGAGAGGGCAGGTGAGGCGCTGGGTGGCGTCGGGAGAATGAACTTCCAGGCAGGTCCACCTGGCATCCACACACACTTGGGGAGGCAGCGGGGGCCGGGGTGGGGGGGGTGATGGATGCTGACTTCAGATCTCAGAGAATGTCCAAGGAAGAGGGGATGGTGGGGTGAAATGCCTCAGGTAGAGTCGGCCACCCCTGCTCTTTGCCCCCCAAATGTCCAGGTCGCTGAGTGTCATTGTGAAGCAGAAAGTGCTCATGAACTGTGACTGACCTCTGCGGCTTGGGGTTTCTAGGTTGGAGGAGAAAGAACCCCCAGGAAGCAGTGACAGTGGGGTTGAGGTGTGGAGCTGGCCCCTCCCTCCAGAGGAGCAGGGGTGGCGGAGTGAGGCAGGCGATGAGTCAGAGGCAGACTAGGGACCTCCTGGTGGAAGGCAGAGAGAAGAAGCCCAAGGAGGGAGGTTTCCCTTGGCGTGCAGCAGGGACCAGCGTCGGGAACCGTTCCTCTTCGGTCTGCCATGATGCCAGGAGCCTTGCTGAGTGGGGAAAGCAGGTATGAAGACAAGGAGACTGAGCCATACCAGTAAGTTCCAAGACCCCACCATGTGACCATGGGCAACCACATCTTTCCGAGCCTTTTTGTCCTCCTCTGTAAAAAAGTGGAGATAAAACAGCTGCCTAATCTGGGTGCTCTGAGGATTGAGGGAGAGACGGTGCCCACAGCAGGATTTGAGCAGCATCTTAATGGGTGGATGGGTGTTTGCCGTGCCCAGAGGAGAGGGCGTGTCCTGCAAAGGAAACCTGCCCGGTGGCAGCAGAGGGCAAAGCACACCCATGTTTTAAGTAAAGTGAGACAGCTGGGATGCCCAGGGCATCAGCAACTTGTACAGAAGGTTTGCGGTTTAATCACTGGCCTGAGCAGTATGGCAGGTGCCATGTGGGGTTAGGAAGGAGCCAGGCAGTGGGCTCAGAAGGCAACAGCACATGAGACCAGCCAAGTGGCTGATATTCCTGCCCTGACTCTTGAGAGCATCCCCCTCATTCCCCTCTAAGTAGTCAGAGTTGTCTTCTTAAGGCCTAGACTGGCTAAGTCACTACCCCTCCGAGCGGTAGGCTCTTGCCGCAGCCCATAAGAGGAAGTCCAAATTCCCTGACACAGTCTATGAGTCTCCCATGATCTGGCTCCAGCTGAGGTCCCAACAGGCTCATCTCCAAGCCTTCTCCTTCTTCTACTCACCAGGTCTCTTCCACTCATAACCCTGGAAGGGCCATTCTCCTCCCTGCAACTTTCCCATTGGATGCCTCCTCAACCTCCCAGGCCACAGCCCAGACACGTCTTCCTTTGAAAAGTCCCCGTGGTGGGCACACCATGCCCCAGAACCACCAGGCCAGCCAGACTAGCCAAGACCATAGCTATATAGTCACATCCCCCAGTCATTTCTTTCAAACACTCACTAGATTCTCAATTCCCCATTCCACTTTTGTCATCCACACTGGAGTTAAATCCCATTACAGCAGAGCTTGGCCATCAAAGGACCTGCTCAGTGCCTGGCAGAGAGAGAGCATGAAAAAAGAAAATGCTGGTAAATGGCTGAATAGACCCAGACTGGAGGCAGAATAAGAAGGGGTGGCATGGAACCTACACTTAGCTTGGAGCCACCAATGGCTGAAACAGGGCACTGGCCTGCAGGAAGAGAAAGATCACTATGCCAGGTTCTGGAGAAGGGTCACCCGAGGGCGAGGGCTTGATGCAGGGACATTGGCTCATTTTGATAATTCAGGAAAGAAATGGCAAGAGTTTGATCTACTACAGTGGCAGGGAGCATGCAGGTGAGAGATAAAAGTCGTTCAACATAAACTCAACAGACAATGGGAAACTGGGAAGTGGGGGAGTCTAGCATGACCTCACATATCTGGTCTGGGTGCCCAGTAGACAGTAGGTTTGGGTATAAGAATTCAGAATGCGTAGTTGGACACAGAGTCCCGTACTGGCTTTATTAAAAAGGTGGCACGTGTGAGACGTACAGTGGAAATACCCAGCAGGCAGCCAGAGAATTTGTTCTGGTACCCGGGAAAGACCAGAAACATAAATTAAAGAGTTAGTGGCCCAAAGGCTAAGCTCGCTGAAGTGTAAGGAAATCGTCCTTGGTGTGTGTGGAGCCAGAAGAAGCGAGTGGTCTTATGATAAAACCCTTAAGAACGTGATCATTTAAACAACCACAGAGAGTTGCTGCTTTTCATAGCAAGCTCCTGCCCACACACCAGCCCACGCGAGCTGGCCCTGTTTCTGTGCACTTGCCGATGACATCACTCATTTCTGCACCAGCAAATTTAATCAGTCTGCTAATTTCACAAAACTGTATTGAGTGCCTACTTAGTTAGGAGTTAGACATCGTCCCCGTGGGCTCCCCCAATACTCTCCATGCCTCCATTCGAGCTTCCCACTTTCTCCTATAATCTATACCTTTGTCTTTCCATTAAATTATTAGCTCCTTGAGTTAGAAATGGTGGATTTCAGGACTCCCAGCCCTGCCCACAGAATGTTTACTCAATGAGTATATGGGTGAAGTTTACCATGAGATGGAAGGGCTGGTATAGGCCAATGATATTAAAGAATAAACCTGCTCTCATCAAAGTCATAATTGAGTTGCTACCACACACTAGTATACAGTTTTGACTCTGATGTTTCATACTATTGGCTAATCTTGTCTTTTAAAAGTGTCTCCCTACCTATAAAGGACACAAATATTTATTAATTTCTATTCTACATCTATTGACATGTGTCCTCTGGAGCTGTTCTTTCCCAACTTACTTATTCCCCCTTACATTTTGATGTTCTCATAATTCATAGACTCCTTTGTCCTTAATTATATCCATCCCTGGAGATCTGCACACAACGTCTACATCTATCACTTGCAAAAAGACTCCCAATATATCCACCTGTTTCCCAGACTTGCACAAATGGAGGCATTTCAAACACCAAATGTCAAAACGCAGCTCATCAACTTCTCCCACAAATCCCACTTCTCCTCCTCTATCACCCTATTACTTCATCACTCATGCCAGAAGTATGGGGGTTGTTCTAGATGCATTCCTTAACCCCCAGATATAACTGACAAATACAAACTGCCCATTCTACCTTCTAAATACCCCTCCTCTCCATGTACATTACTCCTGCCCTGGCTGAGATCATATTTCCCTCCTGGATGAGTGTAATGGCTCCTAAGAAGTCACTAAACTCTCATGCTCTATTTGCCAGAGTGGGTGTACTACGATGTAGATCTATCCCAGGGCATTTCCTTCTTCCGCCTAAGGTTTTCTCTCTTCTTTGAGATAAAATCTAAATTCCTTAAAATAGTTCCCCATTTAGCTGGGCATTAGAGACATTTGCTGACCTTTGAAAATTCAGGTCCCCATAGCCCACCTCAGATCTACCTAGTCAGAATGTTTAGTGGGTAAATCCCAAAAATATACTGGTAAATATTTTCAAAATTCCAAAAGTTATTATAATGTGCCTTTAATCAATGGCCTGGCATTTGGGACCCACTTTATATTGGGTATATTTTGCAAAATGCCCAGTCTCTCTCTTTGGGAATTTTCAATTCATCTGTGCCCATGCAGTCTCATGTTTACAGGAACAATGTTCATACCACACAGCTTCCCTCCAAGCTACGGGCAAAGTGGCCCAAGTCTGGTGCAAGTGCAGGCACCAGTCTGGAGTTGACCAAACCAATTTCCTTTTGCAGAGAATGTGTAAACAAACACAGGGACAGACATGCAATCTTTCCAGGTGGTTGCATATGTAAGATAGAACATCTTGGCATCCTGATAGTCTTACTTTCTGTGCTCCATCACGTGGATTAGAAAGGTAGATAAGCTATTCTGCATAAAGAGGAGAGTAAGAACCCAAGACCAGAACAGCAGAATGGAGGTCCCTGATGGAATTCCTGCCCTCAGAGACAGTCTACTTAGAAGCCAAGCTGTAGAGCTGCATTTGTACTCCAGGACAGAATCTAATGTTTTCTAAATATATTTTTACTGATTTCAGAGAAGAAGGGAGAGGGAGAGAGAGGTAGAAATATAAATGTGATGAGAGAGAATCATTGATCAGCTGCCTTCTGCACGCCCCCTCCTGGGGATCAAGCCACAACCCGGGCATGTGCCCCTGATCAGAATCGAACCTGGGACCCTTCAGTCTGCAGATTGATGCTCTATCTACTGAGCCAAACCGTCTAAGTCCAGATTCTAATGTTTTCAAGCCAATTTCCTTTCTTACCTAAGCTAGACTATTTCTGTACATAAGTCCAAAATCACACTGATAAATAAATGTGGACTATAAATGCTTCATGACTTGGACTTTTACCTTACCTGTCTGCTGACATCCCCCACATATCTCCTTCTTCCAAAACCCCATATTTCCGCTCTAACTACCTGCCATGACTACTTGTATCTGCAGTTGCCTGACCATCTTCCTGTGTGCAAGATACCATGTATCAGGAAGTTGCCTGACCATCTTCCTGTGTGCAAGATACCACATCTTCCTGTGTGCAAGATACCTGACACTTCCTGTGTGCAAGATACCATGTAATATGTCTTGAATGCCCCACCCCCTTTCTATATCTGGGTAATTAGCCTTCTCAACCGTGAACTTTTACTTCAAGAACCACCTCCTTTAGAATGCCTTACTAGGAAGTTTAAATCTAGAATATTTATTCTTCCCCTGAGCCCTCAAACAGCTTATGCTTATAAGTTTTGTCACATGGCATTGGAATTTTGGGTTGACTTACCTGTTTTCCCCATTCAACTTAAAGATGAATGGTAAGGGCTATGCTCATAACTTTGGTCTCTATTATATAGCTCAGGCCTGGGTACAAAGAATGACCTCATTTAGTATTTATTAAATGAAGGGCTGAAGTAATCATTTAATCTGTGAATCATCTATTAATTGCTCTTTAATCAGAACAGGGTGCCAAATGAAGAAAACATTGACAAGTGACTACCTATGGCCTGCAATGACTCAGTTTCTGACCTCCAAGCCACACAGCCTCTTGTTATGGGATGGTTGTTCTCAACTATTCAACATAGTAGATGGATTCCTCTCCAACCCTCACCATTTTAGGAAAGGGAAGCAGGTCAAATGAAAAAAGAGTCTTTTATATATTGCTTCCTCAGCACTTCCCCAAGATAATATAACACATCCCTTCCCAGCAGGAGGAGTACTGCATCTTCTCTACAGCACACACTATAGTACTAAATGTACAGCAACTATGAATCGAACTGAATGAGTCATCCAGCCCATCTGTTGTGCAGTATTGGTTTTCCTGTAGCTGAAGTCAATGTTCCTGCTTAGGTTAGTGAGTGTGTATATCACCCACACGGAATATGATCTATCAGGGAACTGGGTTGAGAGCCCACCCATTCTAAAACCAGGCAAGATTCATAATGAAATACTCTTTATTTCGTAGAGTGTGCTTGTGGAAAATAGGTTATAGAGCTCAGTCCCTGCCTCACAGGAGATGAAAATGTGATCCTTTGCTAGCTCAGAAAAAATCCTCCATGCTACATTAGGCTCGATAGCAAATTTTGTACTTGCAAGCTTTTATCAAAACTGTATATCTGAAATCTTAATAATGCAGGAAGCTGGATTATGTTTCCCTTCTCTGTTCAGGTTTACATCAACAGAATCAGAACTAATTTCTGATTTGAAACTCGGCAGTTTTAGCTGAATCTATAAAAATATTGTGTTAGGGTCCTGCAGAGGACTGGGGAAACCAGACATTATGCACACACACATGCATGCATATGTCAAAAGTGGAAATCGTAATAATAATAATTTTTAAAAAGCTAAACATGACCATCATATCCATGAACAAAGAGAACTACCCTGGTTCGGCCCTGGTCACCTTAAGGAATATAAAGTATATAAACTAAAATTTAAAAACAAATTTTCCAGGATCCTAGAGCTGGGAAAATTTTCATTTTTCATTCTAGTCTCTGCCATGCAGACACTCACATATGGAGGATGGTCGTGAAGAGTATCAGGTGTAGATTCAGGTTAGAAAGAGTCAGATTTAAATTTCAGTTCAAATTTAGAATTTGTCATTTATTACTTAGCTCTGAGGCTTAGGTTGTTTTGTCTATCAAATGCAGTGAATAAAATCTAATCTGCCAAACGTCTGGTTACTTTTGATGATCAAAATCAATATGCGATTGATTCTTCTAACCCAATCTCAGCATTTCATAATAGCAGTATGAGGTATATTGTTTTATTTTTTCAAGTATTTTTAGCTTCTCCCAATGAAAGAGGTTTACATTTCACCCCACTGACATCAGTTTTGGCCATCTGACTTGCTTTGGCCAATGCAATAGGAAGAGAAATCTCATGCGTAACTATAAAATAGAAGCTTGAAGAGCTATCATGTGATAAGACAAAATGTCTCACATCATACCTACTCCTGCTTTTCTGATTCCATAAGTTAGGTGAATAACAGCCAGGAATTAGCTTCTTTTATTCCATGTAATTTCATATTGTAGTTTCATTCTATGAAGAGTAAGTTAAATATTTGAGAAAGACTTAATAAGAACAAATCACAAAATAAATCATTGTGGTTTTGTAAATCAAATGATGAAATGTATAGGCAAGTATTTTATAAATGACAAATTGCTGTTTGATATACTCGTTTGTACAAACTTGTCCATTAGTACATTGTTGAGCAGCTACTTTTTATAAATCACTAGGCAGAAAATAATATGAGGCATATAACGTAGAACAATCCTCAAAGGACTTTCAGCTCAGCATATTGTAAAAAAAAAAAATTAGTAGCTAAATTTTCAGCAACATACCTCAGTGATTGATCATAGTATCAATAATTTCTATTGCAAATCTCTATTTTTAATCTCTATTAAAAATAAAATAAAAAATGGAACAGAATATTCCTAGACTACTGTAGCTAGGTTTATGGGGTCAGGAAAGTGGTGTCTCTGTTTTACTTGGCGTTTATATATCTTGGTTTACTTATATGCCCATTCCAAAATAATCCAAGTTCATTACTATGGGCTTAACATAAGAAAAAATATATTGCTGTTTGATGTTATGTTTAAGTCATCTGAAATCCATGTACAATAGGGAGCTCTTGTTAGAACCTGTCTCATCAGAGGCCTCATTGCCTCAGCTCAGCTACCCAACCACCTCTGCCGGAAATCAATTCATCAGATCCAGAAAACTCTTAAAATGAAGGGACTGCCCATGGAGCCACACGTATACATTTCTCTAGAAAACCCCTGCCTTCAATGAATGAGGCAGCTTTCATTTCCCTGACTTGAAGACAAAAACCCGATCTCAGGCAAAAGAGGTGATGACAACATCTATAAACCTGCCCCACCGTGTCTGGAACTACTGGCGCACAGAAGGCTTTTCCACAGAACACCCACCACCACCAATCAATATGCCATCAGGCCACAAAGAATAGCTCCATTTTAACTTAAAAATCCCATTTCAAGATCCAAGAAAGGAGAGAGTAATGCTGTACACCCAGGCTGCCCAGCCTACAGCCACGGAGGGGGGAACACCAGCCCCCCAGCGACAGTGGAATAGAGTGGGTACACCCAGTGCACTGGGGTAATTGCCAAGTCAGCTCACAGAAAGAAATCTAAACATATGCTCCTTAAGGGCAAACAACACGGCCAGCCCGCTGCCTAACACATAACTAGGGTTCAATAATTACTTCCTGGGCGAAAACAATGACTCACCAATTGACTGACTGATGGGCTCTACAAATGAGGAAAGCGACGCATTAGAACATTTGACTTTTCTTCAGGCTCGTCATAAATTGCAAGCATCTGGATTATTTGATAGGAGTCTAAATTATGGGAGAACCATTGCCCAAATGGGTGAAATTGTTATTACTTTTAAAGTTTCCCTTGTACCCAAACCATCATTCATGGCCCAGCTCAAACATTACCTCCGAAATAACTCCTCCCTCACCCTCCAATCCTCAGCATGTGGCTGAGATCTCTGGTTGCTTTCAGCATCAGGGAACACCAGAAAGGGCATCTATTTTCAATTCTGCTTTGCAACTTATTTGCTTTGCTGCAAAAACAATTGAATGGGTCAAAATCAAATTAAGAAATAGGATATGGCAGGTAGGGATGAAATGAAATAGAATTTATAGAATAGAATTGAATATATTGAACAGATTGAATAAAACATATTGGAAAGCTCTACACATAACAAAGTACATACTTCTGTGTGTCCATCTGTTCGTGTATGTGCACACATGTGTGAGCACTGTCTGTACACTACAATTAAAATGTGTGTATTCTTATGGGAGAATATGAAGAACTTTATAAATCACTGGTGTAGATAAACAAGCCAGATATACCGTATTAATACCTTGTTTCCACCATGTGCTGCTTAAGTAACATTGGACAAATGACTGACTTTTAGAGTATCAGTTTCCTCATCTGTAAAATGGAATACTGGCCACCTATTTTGCAGAATTACTGTATGGACTGAAATCAATAAAATAATGTAAGCAAAGTTCATCTGGCATAATAGAGTCAAATGAATAAAAACTACTTCTCCCTTCTTTCTCTTTTTGTCCTCTTTGTAATTCCTATAACTTCTTAAGGTAATTAATAGCCTCTTTTTATTTTTTTGTCTCATAATTGTGTGGTTATGCCCTAGACTTCCCCTACTAAAATTTAAGTTACTTAAGAGCAAGGATTAAGAATCATTTATTCATTCAACTTATTGAATGCTTTTATAGTCAGACAATATCCTAGGCAGTGGCAAAAGAGCTATAACAAAAGCAATAAAAAAAATCCTGGACCTCACATAGCTTTTATTATAGACTAGGGGCCCAGTGCACAAATCCGTGCACCTTGAAAGGAATTGTGGGCCACGAGGCTGCAGTAGGCACAGGGGTGGATCTCGGCTCATCCTCCTCGTCCCACCTGGCCCCTTCCTTCTACTGTGGTCCCCGGTCCCCTGTCTCCTGGCAGCCTCGCTCCCACCACCACTGCTCCCATGCACTGACGACCCTGGTCTTACCCGCTGAAGGTGTAGAGTGATTGGGGCTGGTGCCAGCAGCAGGTGCGAGCGGCAGCTGCTACCCCGATTGCCCATCAGGAGCAGGGAGAGGTGGAGAATCCCTGAGGGGTGATTGGGGCCAGCAGCCGCCGCTCACACCCGCTGATGACACAGAGCAATCAGGGCCAGCGCCAGGCTCCAGCGCCGTCAGTGGGTGCAAGCAGGGCCGGTGCCAGCAGCAGGTGCAAGTGCCGGGCGGGACTGTGGCACAGGGGAGCAAATAATTTTCAGTAACCACCAGAGGCTCGCCGATGGCAGTGACTGGCACCCCACCTTAGTCTGGCACCCCTGCTCACCTGCTCCACCATCCCACCACAGCCAACGCCTGCCATGTTCTGTGCATGCACCCTGGGGGTCAGCGCACATCATAGCAACCGGTTGTTCAGTTGTTCTGCCATTCGGTCTATTTGCATATTAGCCTTTTATCATATAGGATGAGGAATACAAGCAAAAACAACAAAAACAAGTAATATGCTGGTAGTTATGTGTTAAGGATACAGAGATACCCGGCCAGTGTGGTTCAGTGATTGATCTTTGACCTATAAATCAGGAAATCACAGTTGGATTCCAGTTCAGGGCACATGCCCAGATAGCAGGCTCCATCCCCAGTATAGGGTGAACAGGAGGCAGCCTATCAATGATTCTCTTTCATCATTGATGTTTCTCTCTTTCTCTCTTACTCTCTCTCCCTTCCACTCTGAAATCAATAAATATATACTCTTAAAAAAAATAAAGATAGAAAGTGTTGGATAAAGGGAGCTGTGATTTTAGACAGGATGGTTAGGAAGAGTCTCTTGTGAGGTTAATTACATGCATGTCCCATATACTCCATGACACAATAAATATTTAATCCATAAACTATACAAAAGAGTGAAACAGAACTCCTAACTTGTGCCATACACAATAATCAACTCAAAATGAATTAAAGACAAGCATAATACGTGAAACCATAAAAACCTAGAAGATATCATAGGGATAAGCTTATTAATATTGGTCTTGGCAATACTTTTTTGAATTTGTCACCAAAGCAAAAGCAAAAGAAAGCAAAAATAAACAAGTCAGATCACATAAAATAAAAAGCTTCTGCATAGCAAAGGAAACCACCATCAAAATGTAAAGGCAAAGTACGCAAAGTACTTTGCAAGTCACATATCCAAAAAGGAGTCAATGTCCCTAAGAGAACTCATACAAATCCATAGCAAAAAAAAAAAAAAAAGCAAAACAAACAAGTTCCCCTCCACCCCCAAAATAACCCAATTAAAAACTAGGCAAAAAACATGAATAAAAAGTTTTCCAAAGAAGAGATACATATGGCCAGCGGGTACATGAAAAGTGCTCAACATCACTAATCATCAGGAAAATGCCAATCAAGATCACAGAGGAGCCATCACCTCACACCTGTTAGGATGGCTATCATCAAAAAGATGGGAGATAACATGTGGCAGTGAGGATATGAAAGAAAGACAAACCTTGCACGCTGTTGGTAGAAATGTAACCTGGCACAGCCACTATGGATAACAGTATGGTCGTTCCTTAAAAAATTAAAAATAGAACTACCATATGATCCAGCAATCCCACTTCTGGGTAGATAGCCAAAGGCAATAAAACCAAGTGGTTTAAAAGCTGGGGGAAAGAAAAGAAAATGTTTGGGGAGCGTGCATTTCAAGGCAGGTGAGTTTAAAGAGGATGCAAAGCCCAGCGCAGCAGGTGGCCTCCGTCCTGTGTCTGCCATGCCATTCCACGTTGACAGCCAGCATGGACATGTCCCTGAGGGCTGAATCTTTAGTGGCCAAAGGACCTGTCAGGGTTGATGGTTCAACTTTGAAACAGTTTCCAATGGACCAGATGGGGTTCTTTGGAAAATAGTCTAGGTTTCCTCACAGATGTTTCTAATTCAAAGAAAAACCAGACCCAAAGAGATTTAACATAGATCCATCCAAAATGGGGCAGATTTCAGAGATGCCCCATTCAGAGGAGAAATAACTATAAATATTGATTCATATTTATTCATTCATTTCTTCTATGTTTATTAAGCACTTATTGGTTAATTTGGGTCTATCTAGAGTGAGAAGGCAGCTGAGGAGAACGACAAGTATTTATGATGTGATGTACCCTCATGACAGGCCCTTTAAATAGCCTATTTCAATCCTTACAACAGTTATTCATGGTGCGTATTTATGAGACAGATGGATGGCTATTCACCACAACTTGCTTTCTCTTCTTCCTGGGTGCTTCGCTGGATACCATTTCCCCAGCTTTCCTGCAATTCTGTGTGATGCTGGGACCGAGTTCTGTCTGGTGGAAGGAAAGTGGAGGTGACATGCGCGGGCTTCCCAAACCCGGCCCTTTAAAGGCCCCTTCAGGTGCTGCTCTGTGCTCTCCCCATCACCCAGACTCAGGGCCAAACCTGGAAGTCACATAGCACCTCCAAATGACCGCAAGAAGCAGAGCCTTCCACTCTTTACAGCACGCAACACCCCTCTGGGCCATGGATGTCAATAGTGCAGACAGATGGGCTACAAGGCTGGGACCCTGCTCTGAAATAGCAAACATCTCGTAAAACTGTCACTTTTGGTAACTTCTAAAGCAAACCAGGGGCCTACTGAGCCTGTAGTTCTCAAAGAATGAATGAATGAAGAAATGAATGAAGAAATAAAGTCAAAGTGTTCATGTATATTAATTAGGTACACTTCTCTGGTTACAAGAAAGAGATGAGCTCAGGGAGAAAAAAAAAGTCAGTTTTCAAGCAGATATTAAAATGAGAGATAGATAGGTAGATGTGTAGATAGATTAAGATTCTAGAAATTTGAGGCCTCCTAACCGAAACTTGATCCCACATACCAGGAAGATAGAAAGATAGAGAATCATTCTAAGCCCACTGAGACATCCAAGCTGGATACAAGAGCTCACCTTTGTGGAAATCAGCAAAGGATGGCTACCCCCCCTTAGCTTCCTCACCAAGGCCTTTCTCTCCATGACCTCAGGGTAGCCATGCTCAGTTGAGAAAGGAAGGAAATGAGGTTGGCTTGAGAGTTCTAGCCAGGTATGGCTTTTAACATTTTTCATGTGCCTGAAAACAAATAAAGCTGAAGTTTATGGCATTGTTGAAGGAATTTCCAGCTAAAGAAACCAGGGGTCTACTTTAAAAGAGCCTCTGACAACAAAACAACTGCCTGGCTCCCCAGCATCCACTCACAGGAAATGAGCTCCATCAATCACTCAAGGAGTCTGTGGGCAACAATGACCACGTTACATGTGCGCGTGGAGGACAGGGAACAGAGAACTCCCCAATGGGGATGAACTGCCCATGAACAGCATGAACTGCCCATGAACAACAGATGAGAGACTTCCCCCGTAGAGTGTCAGAGTCTAAGGAAGGACTTTCTCCCAGGGCCAGGCACAGGCATCTCAACTGCCTGGACCAGCAACTGCTTCCTGTCTCCAACTCTTCTCTTCCCCAAATTCTCCAATTTCCAAATGTTTTATAGTGATAATCTAGTCCTTCGACCCTATTAAAAAGATGTAATAACTGCCCAGCCAGCGTGGCTCAGTGGATGAGCATCGACCTATGAACCAGGAGGTCATGGTTTCATTCCCGGTCAGGGCACATGCCCAGGTTGTGGGCTTGATCTCCAGTGTGGTGCATGCAGGAGGCAGCCAATCAATGATCCTCTCTCATCACTGATATTTCTATCTCTTTCTCTCTCCCTTTCTCTCTGAAATCAATAATATATATACATATATAGATAGATAGATAGATAGATATAGATATAGAGATATAGATATATATATACACACACATATACACATACATATATATACATATATATATATATTAACACTGTCATAACTTTCAGTTATAAAACAAATAAGTCATAGGATGAAATACACAGCATGGTGGCTATTAATACTGTACTGCATATTTGAAAGTCACTAAGAGTAAATCTTAAAAGTCCTAATTCACACACACATAAAAAAACCTGTAACTATGTATGGTGATAGGGATTAACTAGACTTTTTTATGTGTGTGGTGATCTTTCTGCAGTATATAAAAAAATCAAACCATGATGTTGCACACCTGAAACTTAATATAATGTTATAGGTCAATTAAACATCAATAAAAAGCAATGTTGGAATAATAAGTGGCGTTCTTGTCAGTTATAGATCACTTTTCCATGAAAACCCATGTCTAGTCATGAAGAAAAGCAGTGAATA
Organism: Eptesicus fuscus; assembly: GCF_027574615.1. Lineage (NCBI taxonomy): Eukaryota > Metazoa > Chordata > Mammalia > Chiroptera > Vespertilionidae > Eptesicus > Eptesicus fuscus. Next base: position 19,222,491 of record NC_072495.1, on the reverse strand, counting down.
TGCCCAAGTGAATTTGGACTCTAAGCTGGATGCAATAGTTGGGTTGAATTTTGAGTCTCTAACTCAGGGCTGTGTGTGCTCTGCATATGTAAAGAAAGATGCAAATGGATATTTGGTGAAATATTATAGCTATAATTGGTAGCTATATACTTAATCCATGTCCCATCTTTTTCTTAGCATTAGACTTGATTCTTTTCCTCAGGCTCTGCAGGCAGGTAGACCAGATGACTGCATTTCAGCCAAAGGAATGGGAGGAGATATGACATGTACTTGATGGCCCTTACATGCCTCCTACCTGTGCTCCTCTACGCTCTTCCCTCTTTGTTTGGCTGGAAGATGATGCCTGGGTGGCCCCGGATGCCACCTGCTCAGAAGAGCAGAGCTTTTGTTACCTGCGTCCCTGAGTAAGTGGCGAGTAGGACCATTCTCCTCACCAACCATCAGAAACACTCATTTTAAACTGTGAGTGAGCACAACAAAAACTTACACTGAGTGAATTCAGTGACACTTCATTCTTTTAATACTATCCCCTCCATTTACAGATGTAAAAACAAACAAACAGGGCCTGGGAAAGTAATTTACATAATTTAGAGAGATCACAAGCAGCAATTGGGCTCAAATCTGTGTCGCCCCAACTCCAGCATTTCCTGTCATTGTGCCACACCCCCATTTGGCAAATGATATGCTGTCTGTCCTTAAGGAAGGGATCTCTTGGGGTCAAGATAAACCAACCAACCTTCTCCTCCCTCAGATATCAGGTAGGTTGGGTTTTGCCCCTGGTTTACTAGTAGGTCATGGTTTTTTCCCCAGTAGTATTACTGAAAAACTGTCCTTTTCTCTAAGTAGCTAAGGAAATGATGAGGCCTCAGTGTAAAGAAGCAAGACCTGGGTGTGCCCTCCCCCGACTGCTGATTCCACAGGGATTCTTTAGGGAAATGAAAACCATAAGCCATTTGATCCTGAAAGTTTTTCTGCAGAAAGGCAAGATCAGGGCCTTTCTTTGTGCTAAAGCTTGCCTTGATTAAATTGGCATTTTTTCTTAGTGAGTTTCCAAAGCACTGAGTTACTAAACAAGAAAAGGTTTTAATAGGATCCCAGATCTTAAAGCTACGGGCAACACAGCCTGGGTCCTTCATGATGTGTAAGGCATAAAGAACCCAAATCACTGCTTTTAAAAATCATCTGTCAAAGAATTACAGTGCTTTCCCCTTTATCCCACCTTCCTTTCCCTTCATTTTCTATGTCCCCGATGTTGTTTGCTTCAAAGGACACATGTTTAGAGAAGCAGAAACTCTACTTTTCATAGGCGGTCACCCGGGCTGGAAGGACCCTCTCCTCTGGGCAGGCAGGTCCTTTGGCACTGCCCCCAGCTGCTCCTGCAATTCAAGCAGCAGCAGTATCCTATCCATTTCCCCATCTGTGCCCCTTCCTCCGCTGTCCCTGCACTTGCTCTTCCTTTCCATCCTCCAGTTCATTTTATCTTCGTTTGTGCCCCTTCTTAACCTTTACCCCTCGCTTCCTGTGCATTCTCTTAATCATTTTAACAAAGTGGCCGCACACTGATGGTGATCACAAACTCTCCTCACAGCCAGTTCCTGTACACAAACAGGGAGCATTCCGTTCACACGACATCTCCAGTGTCATCCACCATCCCCAGTGTCATCCACCATCCCCAGTGTCATCCACCATCCCCAGTGTCATCATCCACCATCCCCAGTGTCATCCACCGTCCCCAGTGTCATCCACCGCCCCCAGTGTGTCTCGTCACCGGCTTTTCCCTTTAGGCAGATGGGGGGTCTTTCACATCATTTCAAGCTGCAATGTTTGGGTTTTTTCCTCTCCTCTCCAGGGCCCTAGAGCACATGCAGGGTGATCTGAACTAAACCAGAACAATGTTCAAATCCGATCCCAGCATAGAAATATTGGATAGTCCAACAAGAGCCAAAACCAAGGATGGTGTGTGTGTCCCCTCTGGTCCTCTCTGGCCACAGAGACACTGCAGAGGTGCCAGGGGACACAGGGTAAGCAGAGCATTTCCTTAAAAGAGTTAGATTTTAAGCGCTTAAACAGCTTCATGCCAATGACTCGTCCCTTGGTTGAGGAGGAAGTGCCTGCAGAGACTCATCAAGGCCACTCCAGCCTCTGATTGGAGCGAGAGAAGGGGGACGACTGCAGGGGCACCCAGCTGTGGTCTCAGTTAGCCAGAAAGCCACCAAACAGAGCCATGCTGGAGCTTCTTAGCTGGAAACCACACTGCCTACTAAAACCCTAGGCAGTCCAGAACTCAGTTTCAGGACTCCTGAATTCTACCTTCTCCAGCCCTCAGCTGTACACAATTCAGACTAAAAAGAGAATTACTAGTAATGAACCTTATTCTGGATATGCTAGATATCACTTTGCCAAAAGCCGACCTACTGTTTAAGGTCTGGCTACCAATCCAGTAAAGTTACACAAACAGGGAAATTTCTATTTCAAAAACATATGAATTGAAGTAACTAAGGCATCCAAATAGTTTAATAAAACTTTGAATTTCCTCTTGACATCAATTCCCTTCACTTCCCTACAATTCTTGTTCCTATTCAATTACTTTTAAAACTATGATCCATGTGGTTTCAAATCAACAAACAATTAATTGTTATTTATCACAAAGGGACAATTTGAATATGACTCAGTTTACTCAGCATTGATAAAGATACAAAGCTACCTGTCTGTCACAATCTGCTTATCTAATTAATATGTGCAAAGAGCAACGAGTTCCTTGTACAGAATCTCCCTACATATTCACAAAGGGCCATTATCATTAATTGCCCATTAGTAATTAGGTGTCTCCAATTCCATTAGAATATCCACAGACTCGTGAATGCTTGAGCCATAATGTCTAAACGTGAAGTACTGTCAGAAAGTGGGTGTCAAGAAAGAATGACGAGCTAGTGCTGCCTTCTAGGCACTTTTGAGTTAATAATGAGGCAAGTGTCTCTCAAACACCCTCAAACAATTACCCCTCATTGAATCGCTAGACAATAAATGAACGGCCACAGAAAGACTGCCTGGTCATATCTTAATTAAGCACAAGCAGTAGGGAGGGTACTGTAACTGCCTTCATTGCATTCCCATAGTCCACATGGGTAGTACTTAACCTTGGCCGGAGGTTTGCCCAATTGTCTAATGACAACATAGCAAAACAGCTTAAATCACTATGAAGGGCTGTGAATGTGCACTGGTGCCTTTAAACCTTGAGAAACGACTATGACATTGCTAATTATGCCATCACATGCCTTGTTTGGCTTAAATCTCCGCCTGAGCATGTCCTAATATAGAAAACATTGAACAGCCTTACTCTTCCCTACACCCCGAGAGCTAGAATGACTCAGCATGCAGTAAGCAGACCAGGGCACAGAAGGTAGAACTATACTCGGGTCTGACCAGGTAACCTTGACTTTCTGTGTTTCAGTGTTCTCCATGGACAGACCAGAATATGCCTGCTACCTTCCCATAGGCATGCTGAGACAGTGAAAAGAATATACCTGAAAACTGCCTTAGCTTCAGGGATCCAGAAGTCCTACATCTGGTTCTCAACTCTGCTTCAATTTTGCCACCCAGAACAGGTTATTTCACTGGTCCTCTGAGCCCCAGGACACCCATTTAAAAAGTGAGGGAATTAAACCAGAACCCTGCCAATATCTGTGTTTCCTAAACTGCATTCTAGGGCAGTGGTCGCCAACCTTTCGGACCACCAGTGGTCCGCGGACCACCTGTTGGCGACTGCTGTAAAGAGTTCCAGAGTCAGGCCCACTCTCATATGCAGGTGAACTCATTTCAAAACCAAAGGACTCCCCCCAGTCTTCAATGTACTAATATGTATTGCCATTGTCCACCACCTGGGTTATACAAGCAGCATTCTAAAAACGTATTAAATTAAGTGAGTTCTGATCAAGATAGCAAGCATAGGTGAATGCAGTACTGGAGAACTCCCACAACCACATCAAAATTACAACTAAACTGAAGCCCAGCCAATGTTGCTCAGTGGTTGAGCATCGACCTATGAACCAGTAGGTCATGGTTCAATTCCTGGTCAGGGGACATGGCCAGGTTGCAAGCTTGATCCCCAGCGGGGGTTGTGCAGGAGGCAGCCTATCAATGATTCTCTCTCATCGTTGATGTTTCTCTCTCTCTCTCCCTTTCCCTTACTCTATGAAATCAATAAAAATATATTTTTAAAAAACTGACAAATCTCAGAGGGAATGCAGGGCGGGGGGGGGGATGGGAAGAGATTAATCAAAGAACTAATATGCATATTATATGCATACCCCATGGACACAGACAATAGTGTAGTAAAGGCCTAGGGTGGGGATGGGTGCAGGGTAGAGGGGTCAATGGGGAAAAAAGGGGGACATCTGTAATACTTTCAACAATAAAGGTAAATTAAAAATAAACTATTACATGAACAAAAAAGAAATATATTAGTTCTCACAGCAGGTTGTTACATATTAATTGTGTTCTGTTGCAATACTCAAATGAACCTGCAATTAAAATGGGCTGAAAACAACTAAAAATCACTTTTAAAAAATTACAACTAAACTACAGAACAGCCATCATTCAGAACTGCCTGAAATGTAGTGTAGCTCACAGAAGTCCTACAACTGATATAAAAAAGCCACATCAGAACTGGTGGGAGGACCAGAGACACTGAATGGGCTGGTCCTACCTCCACTGTGGCTGACAAACATCGGGAGAAACATCTTGGTTGTGGAGGTCCCTCATGAAGAGCATGAGGTTCCAGCTCCATACCAAGTCCCCCAACCCAGGGTTCTAGTGCCAGGAAGAGAAGTCACCATAACTTCTGGCTGTAAAAATCAGTACAGAATATTGCTGAGATGGAGGCTGCTGGAGTCCCAGGCAGTTCCTCTTAAAGGGCACAGGCATAGACTTCCTCAGGTTCACAAAAGCAGAGCTCTAGCACTGGGGAAGCAGCTCAAAAGGCACCAGGGACGTACAGGGTGAAACTGAATTATCTGGTTTCAGGACAAGGGCTGAAGGGGCAGCTTTTTCCCCAGACAGAAGTACAGGCAGAGATCATTGTTCCTTAACTGAGCCCTTCCCTCACAGAGCCAGCAGGCAGGCCCCATATCTCAGTCTCTATCAACCAGGCTCACACTGTTTGCTCAGCCCTGGTGATTTCCAGAGACCCCTCCCACCACCAAATTGTGGCCTACACAAGTAGTTTCCAGTGGCTTTTCCATTTAGAGGCATGTCTTGGTTCATACTTCAGAGTTTCCTAAAATCTCTCAAACAAGTAGCATCTGGCCTCAGCATGTCCTTTACTTCTCACTAAGTCACTAAGTGGCCCCAGGCCCAGCACTAGTGGCAGCCGCCCTTGATTCACAGGTTGGCCTCTCTTGGGCACATTCAAGTCCAGCAAAAGTAGCAGCCATCTGTAGATTGCTTTGTAGCTTATGTCGGTTTGTGGCTGACATTGGCCTGCACCTCTGGAGGCCCCAGAGACACCTCTACAAGCAACACACTCAAGGGCCAGACTCAGCAAGCACCAGAGCCCGACTGAAGTAAATCCTGCCATGTGGGGTTGGTCCCTGCACAGCTGATCTTCCACAGTGACTGATGCCAGTTCTTATAGCTGATTGGCCTGGGAGTAAATCCCTCCCAATTGAGATGCCAATAGCAATCAGGGTGCAACTACAATAGAAGGGTGTACACAGCCCACACAGGGGGCATACCTGGAGTGCCTGACTCGGGTGATTGGAGAGGCTATACCACTGGGCCCTACAGAACACCTATTATATTAGGCCACTCTACCAAGCCCAGGAGACATAGCAGCTCTACCTAATACATAGAAACAAACACAGGAACAACTTCAAGCATACCAACTTCCACATCATGGGTGTGCTAGAATGAGAAGAGAGCAAGGAATTGAAAACCTATGTGAAAAAATAATGATAGAAAAGTTCCCTAATGTGGTAAAGAAAAAAGACATACAAGTCCAGGAAGCACAGAGTCCCAAACAAGATGACCCCAAATTGGCTCACACCAAGACACATCATAATTAAAAAACCAATAGTTAAAGGCAAAGAGAGAATCTTAAAAGCAACAAGAAAAAAGCATTTAGCTACCTACAAGGGAGCTCCCATAAGACTGTCAACTGATTTCACAAACAGAAACTTTGCAGGTCAGAGGGACTGGCATGAAGTATTCAAAGTGAGGAAAAGCAAGGACCTACGAGCAAGATTACTATACCCAGCAAAGCTACCATTTAGAATGGAAGGACAGATAAAGTTTCCTGGACAAGTTGGAGAGATTGGTGACAAAGGTGAAGGGATGGGCATGGAAACATAAGGTACAGCATAAGGAATATAGTCAATAATCCTATAATGAGTATGTGTAGTGTCAGATGGGTACTGGATCTATCAGGTTGACAACTTAAGTGTGTTACATAATATCTAATCACTGGGTTGTGCAACTGAAATTAATATTGTATGTCATCTGTAATTAAAAAATAATAAAAAATATCTACAGTAAAATAAAATAAGCACTTATTAAATTATGGAAACATGTTTTGATTGAGAATATGCAGGCATTTGGGAACTAACAGCAGGGAAAATTGTGTTCCAATCCTGTTCCATAGAGCCCCGGGGTCCTACTGTGGGGACCTCCAGGACAGACACAGAAAGGAAAGAGCTTCAAACCTTGTCAGCTTGTCAGCCAAAGCAGGTCTAATTTTGTCATCTGATTTTGTCTGTCTGCTTTAATTTCTTGATATTGGATAATATTTGTTCAGAAAAACAGTTTCTCTGACCAAAGTCATTTGAAAACCACCAGACTGGATATCTCCATTGCAAGCATTCTTTGAATCTATGGCTATTTTGAAGAAAAAATATGTGACAAGTTAAATACTCAAATCATTAGCTCCCTTGCATTCCCTAGATTCAATTTATTATGATTTTGTGGTTTTCCAGGCCATGCCGTCATGCCTTCCACTGACAATTCACACTTCCTATTCAAGAGGGTGAGATACACCTTCATTTTCAAAGCAGCCTTTTTAAGTGACGTGTGCTCTCTTTGCTAACATTCCGGAAGTTACACCTGAACCTGACTTCTCATGGCTCCTTCCTTTCCTTCCCACCATGGAAGGCCCTGGAGGAAGGGCCTCCTCCCCGGACATCACTTCAGCTGCTCTGACAGGCCCGCCTGACTCTGTAATTAATCTGGGCCACTTCCTTTTTCCTTTAGCTCATGATTGATTTTCTCCATAAATTATTTTGGGCTGTTCGTGCATATCAGAGGCCACATTATACTGTATTGTTAATGGTTCCCTGAGAATGAAAAAAAAAATTCCCTCCTCCCCCACCCCCCCACCGAAAGCAACTCACAATGAATTGGATTACAAAAATTCTTGCTTCAGATCTTAATTGGACATCAGATTTTTACAGTATCCAAAAAAACAAAATCTCTTCTTTCTATTTTATGATTCCGGTGCTTATGAGGTATATTTGCATAAGCCTTTAAACATAGTATGTAAGCACAATGTTCAAATAGCTTTATATATTCAAGGTTAAGAGTCAATTAGTCAATGAAATGGCACCACCTTACAATCAAAACCCTCTTTTCCTTTATGTGAGCGAAGCAATTGCTCGCAAATATTATGACTTCGGCTGCCTGTGGCTGAAGAAGCGGTTTGCACCTGAGTGACTGGTGGAGCCCAATCGGAGGGACAATTAAAATGTACAGCACTATCTGGCAGGGGTAGAATAGCCCTTGCATGACATGCACCGGCTCAGCGTTTGCACAATAGGAGGAGCAGATGCTCTTGGGAAATTTGGCAGCACGTGGGGGGAGACAAAGCACAGCCATAAAGGCGGATGATGTGAAAACTGTTCAGCTTAGTGGGTGTTTTCACTTCCATTCAAAATGCAGCCAACTAGCCCACCATTCTCCAATTCTATCAAGCGGTGGTGGGAAGTGGGGTGGCGGCGAGCAATCAATGCGCGTCTGAAGGATGGGCACTCGAGCCTCGGCGTGTGATGTGCCAGATGTATTTGATTTCCAATATGCATGTATGCACAGGAAGCTTCCGATGGATGGGCTGACATTTATCTTTAGCATCCAGCACTGGTGGGGCTGGTCACCCCTGTGCTCATGAGTGAGAGTAAATGTCAGAAAAGATTAGTGGCCGTGGGCTACCCACACAGGTGGACATTTTTCATTCTCTGTGCTCCTCATGCTGCGCTTCATTTAGGTAACAGTGGTGAGAAATTAAATGTCCCCGTGCTCTGGAGGGAGCAGGACTATGGAAATGGGAGCTGTGTCATCACGTGGGACTTTTGGCTGGGACTCTTTGCAATGCGAAAGATCCTTCATCACACGGGCTTGCTTCCCTCCTGGCATTAGAAACAGGGGTATGACAAAGTCTCCGCATCCTGAGAGCATGCCCCCGAACTGTGGATCTTGGAACTGCAAAGAGCATATTGGACTTTATTATTTATACTATTAACTGGATCCACTCATTTGTGAAGGCAGTTTCTGCTGAACCAGAGTGGGGTAAGGGGTAAGGGAGCCAGAGAGGGGAGAGAACTGACCCTCAAGCTTCATTCTATTGTGTGTGTGTGTGTGTGTGTGTGTGTGTGTGTGTGTGTGTGTGTTAACCAGTGTGCCCACATCCTATCGTTTAAAAACAAAACAAGAAGACAGGAAGGATTTAAGAAAACATGAACACATGAGACAATTCCTAAGGGTAGAAAATGTGAAGAGAACATTGAAAATTGTCAAATGGAAAAGGCAGCTTATAAGTAAGCGGTGACTGACTGCTGTCCAGGAGGCCAAACTGCCTCCCACCAGGCCAATTGGTAGCTGAGACAAAACAGGAACAAGAATAATCCTAACCCCTCATCTCCTCTATTCACGCAGGCTCGGTTCTAAGCACATCCACAGTCCCGTGATTGCTTCAACTTTATCCCATTAAATAGATGGAAACCGGAGTTAAACTGCTTTCATAGCTTTCCAAATAAAATTTTTAAAAAAGGAAAGAAAACAGCAATCCAACTGCACTGAACACATGTTTAAAATGATTCAAATGCTACTTAGTTCATTTTGAAAGTGTAACCAGACCCTGTGGAATGTAGTTCAGCGTCACCAAGGACTGCTGGCGCTGCAGGCACCGGATTCACCGCTGAGGCCGTGGGGGTCCCCAGTCTAGCTCACTGCATCGCTGGTGCTGCACAGAACATACCCAAAGCTCTCCAAGATAAAGAAGAGAAAATTCTGGGCGGAACTTCTTCCTTTTTCTGTTGAGCACAGAGACTTGAAATTCCACTCCAGAGATGCTCTCCTCTGGTGATCCTCTTCCTTTCGAGTGTAGTAGCTGTAAGCTGAGGACTCTCAAAGCCAACCCATGCTCCCCCTCCCGAGTAGGAAACTGTTGAGAAAAGACATTCACACAGACTCAGACTGCAACAGCACCAAACAACCACAGGACTCCATCGGGTGAGAAGCAACGCCAGCATACATGTGGGCGACAGGCAGACACTCATATGCTCACCTTTCCATAATCCCCGGAGGGAGGGTCATTCCAGTAAAGAGGGCAGCGATGACGACACATGTATTCATGGAGGGGTCTAATATTTAAGCTTTTATAGCTTGTTGGATTTTTTTCATATACACACACACACACACACACACACACACACACACACACACACATACATATGACTTCAGAGAGGGATGGAGAGGAATAGAGAGACAGAAAAATCAATGATGAGAGAGAATCATTGATCAACTGACTCCTGCATGTCCCCCACTGGGGACCAAGCCCGCAACCCGGGCATGTGCCCTTGACTGGAATCGAACCTGGGACCCTTTAGTCCACAGGCAATGCTCTATCCACTAAGCCAAACCAGCCAGAACTGTATTTTTTCTTAAATTTTTGTGCTTTATAAACCTAGAGGTCCAGACTTCATGTAAGAAAACCCCTTATTTGGATCTCACCCATTACCTGAAGATACAGAGGATGGGAAAAAGCAGAAAATGAACTGGGCAAGAAGGCTATTTTCTGAATCCACATACTTCCTAAGGCATAAGGAATGGATTACACGTTTGAAGAGCAGCCACTGAGAGCAGAATGTTCACTTGCCAATGGGGGAGACCCCTCCAAGGAGCTTGCAAACTAAAGTGGGTGGGGCTCAGAGGACACATACAGACATAGAGGCCTTAGAACATTGGTGATGGTGATATGCGTCCATCCTTTCAATAGTGGGTACTGACCAGACTGTGTCTTATTTCCCATGTAAATTTTGCAGGTGAGGCTATATAACATTGGTACCTAACAATCAGGATATGTTAACACTGCCAGGCTTTGCTTTCACATTATCTCCTAGAATTTTCAAAGTACCTCTACGAGAAAAATCGCAATTTTCGGATGAGAAGACAGGCAAAGGGCACTGAAGCAATAAAGTCACAATCTGAACCTAGGCAATCTGACCCAAGAGCCCATTTATCTTTTCATCTATTTTCACATTATGCATTCCTTTCATGTACCTTTCAGAGGTTATACCATGCTCATGGTAGATATTAAATCAATGCCTATTGAATTAATTAGCATGAGAGCAGAGAGGCATGAACTCACATGTAAATGACATAAACATGTGAATGTTGATCATCATTCAAGTTACCTAGAGGACAAATATCCTGGCAAGACGCAAAAGGATTCCTGTCTTAGAAGTGTCAGGTTAAATATAATTGGGGTAAGTAATAAGGTATTGCATACATAATGTTACCACAATGTATTCACAATTCACTCATCCACGTTTTCATTTATTCAAATATGTCTTAAATGCCTAGTCTGTGCCAGTCACTCTTCTAAATAATGCAAGCTGTAAAAGAATAAGTCACCTAAAGAGTCCACCACTGTGGAGTGGAGGGACCAGTATGGATACTTCAGAGAAGCACTAATAAAGGCACACAAGTCACCCCCTGGATGGTGAACTGAATCCAGGTGCTGTGGAGTAAGGGCTATGGGAGAGCCCCCAGACTGAGAATTCTAGGCTCTGGAATTCCCCAAAGCCCTCAGTCACTGCAGCAGAGTCTTATGCTCCACTCACTTCTCTGTGCATCCCCAAAAAGGCTGAATGAACCAAGAATGAGAAGGGATATGAGATCTGACCTTTTTTTTCTCACTTCCCTTTCATGTAATCGTCCTGCTGATATAAATATAGAGGAAAACAGAGGGGTGAGATAGCCCTGTCCAGGGAAGTTCTTCATATGGAACCTGGAGTCCATTTTAATGAATTTAAAGCTCTCCGTGTATCCTAAAGACCCATGAAGTTAAGTAGACTGCTAAGTGTATGGTACTTGTTTTGTTGTGGTTAGTCTTCTTGCTTACTTGTCTAATTATTGGTTGGTCTGAACTGTTTCAGCTTAGTTAGAGGGTACACAGTGAGTTAGACCTCTGGGATTGACATGGGTTCAAAATCAGAAAGCTGATTCACAAATCATTCAACAGTGCACAAACAACATTTGACTTACTTTCATTTACAATGACATCCTGAGATGGTAAGTGGTGCCATTTTTTATTTTCATCCTTGAAAACATCTTAATTAACTGCCCCGGACACCATACCTGGCAATTTACAGAGGAACAAAACATTGCAGTTCCTGGGGACTAACAATGGAGGAAGAAAATACAGTAAGAGTTCTTTGGTCCAGGATGGCCTCTGAGAACCTTATGGAAACCACAAGAGCCACATCACATGCTCTGTCAGCGGGACAGAAAAATGACATAAGGATCCAGGCAGATACACACTCCCAAGAAATAAAGCAGGAAGGAAAGCCACTTTCCAGGTAATCAGGGCAGATTACCACAAAATATTTCACAGGTGCAGGAATAAAAGAATAATGGAGAAAGAAGAGGGCTGAGAAAAAGAACTGAGCATATATATAGGAAACGCAACATGGAAACAGTAGCCCCATGGTTAGTAGGCATGATTAAATGTTTAGTAGGTGATACTGAACAACTGGCTCAGACATGGGGAACACAAAGCTAGATCCCTACCTTTTGTTATATTAAGGTTATATTATATTATTTCAAGGTGAAGTTAATATTAATAAGCTAAATGGGAAAAGAAAAAATATAAAGCTGAAACAAGAAATTATTTGTTCTCATTGAAAAATATACATATAGAACTTATTTTACTTTTTGTCCGGTACTGTTATAAGTTCTTCCTAAATTTTAACTCAATTAATCCCAGTGAAAGCCCTTTGAAGAAAGTAACCTTATTACACCCATTTTATAGACAGAAAACTGAGGACCATCACTAAGGCCTCATAGCTAGGATTTGAACCCAGGCAGTTTGGTTCCAGCATACATGCTCTTAATCACCATACAATGCACCACTGGTAACAGAAAATAAGGGGGGGGGGGATTATTTTCAACATGTAAAACTGATAAGCAATCAACATCTAAAAAATATAAAAAATTCTTCCAAATCTTTAAAAAAAAAGATAGGCATCTCCATCAAAACAATAGGCAGAAGAATCTGCCATATACAGAAGAAAAGCCACAAAAGCAAACAAATCCACAGAGAGATGCTCACACTCACCAGTAAACAGGGACATGTGCCTGGCGATAATAATGAGGTATCACTTTACATCCTTGAACATGATTTCAGAAAACAGGAGTCAGGAAGTAGATAAAACTTCAGTGTTGATTAAGATATGAGCAAATGGGAACTCTTACTTTCTATTGAAGTATGGATGTATGAAGCCATATTTAAATCCACAATGGCAGCTCTAATACAATAAAACACATGGATTCCATGACCCAACAATGCCACTTCCGGTTCTGTTTCCTGGGGACATTTCACATTGGCGTATAAAGGAAGTGTGTGGAATTGTTTGGGATCAAGTAGAATGTGAATGAGCCCCGATGAATCAGAGGAATGGAAATTCATTGGCATATACATGATGGCAAACACCATCACGTTTCCTAAAAACACATGCCCCATTTAATGAGATTTATAAAAGGTTTTTGTGTGGAGAGCTATGGATGAAAACGAACAGGAGTGGGATCGGAGATGAAGGGGAACAACAAAATAGTACTCTTAGGAAATCTATAACCCACTCCTATGAACTGAGGAATGTGAGAACTCAGCTCTCAACCAGTTTGCACCGGAGTGTAAATAATAAAGAATAATGAGTGGGATTAGGGGCAGAGAAGGAAGCAAGAGGCCAGGTGTGAGAACTGGAATGCCAATCATTGTCCAACAAGTGGCGAGGTTGAAAGGTTGCTGACTCTCAGAAGCTAGGACTACACGATATAAAGAGCAGCTGCCTACTTCTAGGCGTCCTGGGGACTAAGGAGCAGACGTGAATCTTCTGGTGGGAATCCAGGAGCCCCGGTGGAGAAGGACAAAGCCTGTCTAAGAGGATCGATGACCTAAGGCCGTGGTCAGCAAACTGTGGCTCGCGAGCCACACGCGGCTCTTTGGCCCCTTGAGTGTGGCTCTTCCACAAAATACCACGGCCTGGGCGAGTCTATTTTGAAGAGTGGCGTTAGAAGAAGTTTAAGTTTAAAAAATCTGGCTCTCAAAAGAAATTTCAATCGTTGTACTGTTGATATTTGGCTCTGTTGACTAATGAGTTTGCCAACCACTGGCCTAAGGCTTGATTAGCTAACGACAATTGGAAGGTCCAGGTGGCGTGATCGTTTACCCTGTGCAGGAGTGGAGAGAGGCCCAAAAGCAATGAAAAGGCAATGAACTTCACCCCAAGCTCACTGGCCGGCTGCACAGGGAAGCAGACAGGAAAGACACAATTGAGTCTCAGGACCCGCACAACCTCAGGTAAGGTAAAACATAAGGATATCAGAGTCCTGATGAGTGTCTTCTGACACTGTGGTTCTTGACCTGGGTGCGTGAGGACACTTAGAATTTGGTTTTGAGAAGGTGTGAATGAAGTTTCTGCCTGCGCTACTTTCATTGCCTTTATATAGGAATTAACATCTTTTTTCCCCTTATACTAAATTGAAAACACAGAAAGGGGCGGAAGAGGAGAGGGTTCCCTGGGGTTAGAGAAAAAAACTCAGCCTAGAGAGCAGGTTAGGATTTTCAAAATGTACAGTGTCCATTCTGTGTAGTCCTCAAAATCAGACCTACTAGGAGGGCTTCAAAGGGATAGATCTATCCGGTGTCTTAAGTACCACTATTCACATCATATACCTCTAAACTCCCAACATGAACCCCCTGGTATCTATGATGTGGCTCTAATCTATAGTAAAAGGCATGGCGGACTCACCCTGTGCCCTCCACCCGCACCCCACTCAGCCTCCAAAGGCAACGGATCAAAGGGCCCTACTCTCCAGCGTTGATGGGCACACGGTATGGGGTCAAGGAGACACAGTTTTGAATAATTACAGAACAACATGAACAAGTACATTTAACCCATACCGAGAATGGCTAAAAGAATGGAGTAGATTCGAGGTTAAGAAGACAAAGCATCATGCAAGGTCTCCTACAGACTGTGACCTGCCTCCAACCACCTCTCTCTCTCTCTCTCTGCTGGACTCCACCACTTCTCATGATTAACAGAGGCAACTGGGCAAACTTCCTTTACTTCTGATGACATATCCCTGCGAAGACTCTGCCCTTTGTGCAGCTATTCCTTAAGCAGCCTACCACCCAAATGGAAAACAGAATTAGTTAGTCCTCTTCTGGTTTTCATCTTCAATTGCACGCTAATTGATTTCTAAACACCCTGCTGCTGTATTGTATTTGCCCTGCAATTAACTACCTTTGATTACAGCTGTTCCGGGCCCAGAGGTAGCGTCCCCTTGCCTGCTGACAAACGAGTCCATCAGGTAGGACTTTAATAGACACAAAGTGCAGTATGAGACAGGGTGGTGGAGCAACAGTTAAAATAATCGAAGGGAGAATGAAGAAGGTGGAAAGCTGTGTCCCACGCCTGAAATCTGTACTCACAAGGCCTTTCCGCTTCCTGAAGAACCGACACGATGACGGAAGTGGAGCAGAAGAAGAAGCGGATTTCCTGCAAGTTCACCTAATGGGACATGGATCTCCAGCAACTGCTTGGCATGTCTTTCGAGCTGCTGATGCGGCTGTGCAGTGCCCGGCAGCAGAGGCGGTGGCGGCTGAACCCGGGCCTGCAAAGGAAGCAGCACCCGCTGCTGAAGCGCCTGCGCAAGGCCAAGCAGGAGGCACCGCCCACGGAGAAGCCTCAGGTGGTGAAGACACACCTGCGAGACCTGATCATCCTGCAGGAGGTGGTGGGCAGCACGGTGTTCGTGTACAATAGTAAGACCTTCCAGCAGGTGGAAATCAAGCCTGAGATGATGGGCCACTACCTGGGTGAGTTCTCCCTCACCTACAAGCCAGTGGAGCATGGCAGGCCTGGCATTGGAGCCACCCACTCCTTCTGCAATAAAAAGTACACTGACCTAGTAAAAAAAAAAAAAAGGCCTTTCAGCCCGGCCAGCGTGGCTCAATGGTTGAGCTTCGACCTATGAACCAGGAGGTCATGGTTTGATTCCTGATCAGGGCACATGCTCGGGTTGCGGGCTTGATCCTCAGTGTGGGGCGTGCAGGAGGCAGCTGATCAATGATTCTCTCTCATCACTGATGCTTCTCTCTCTCTTTTCCTCTCCCTCCCTCTCTGAAATCAAGAAGAATACATTTTTTAAAAAATGCCTTTTGGAGAGGATAGGTGTGACTTATACAAAGGAAAAAGAAGCATCACACCTGTGCCCTGTTAGAACTTAACTAGCCCAGCCACATCCTCACAGCTCTTACTGCAGCACATGGGGGCCAATGCAGAGTGCGGAGATCAACCCTGAGGAGGCCAGATGCGGTCCTTATGGTAGAGACACACAATAGGGGCCGCCATTCCCCCCTCCCTGAGCCCGCCGCCTGCCTCTGCCCCATGCACTTGGGGATAGCTCCACTCTGTAACCTTACCACTTTCAAGAAACAGTTGTCAAAGATGATGCTGAGATTAGAGGGTCACGAGCCCGCTAAGGACACATAATGGGCTGGAGGGTGCCCTAGACACCAAGTCTTCAGCGGCATGGTCCCTGTACTTCTGCACAACACGTGCCATGGAAGAAGCAGACCTTGGCTTACAAACTAGTTTGATTCCTGGTTCCATCTCTCTGTGATGTGGGCAAATCATCTCACCTGCTTAGGGCTAAGTGTCTTTATTCTCATAAAATGGGGGCTGGGGGTAGATCTCCACAGGATCATTGTGAGAATCATTCTGATTCAAGTAATAAAATGAATTTAAGCTGTAAAGCATTCTGGTTGATAAAAATCTAGTCACCGTGTGTTAGGCAAGCTACTTTACATATGTTGCTTTTAATCGCTTCCTATATAAGGTGGTATGATTGCAAGTATTTAACAGGCAAGGGACCTGGGGGGTATGGTCACATTTCCATCTTTCTATAAGCATGAACTCGGATTTATGTGTCTCACAGATTATCTCCCACGTTCTGAACATGCTAAGAATGAGCTCCTTACCCTCCATGGTTCAGATGGAAACTGGTTTTTCGAAATACTGAAAACTCAGTGTCTATTCTCCCTTTCTACCGCTGTTAGCTAGGCCCCAGGAGGCAAAGCATTATAAATCATGGCCATGCCTCAAGCGGTTAAAAAAAAGACACACAAAAAAGAAAAACAGAGAAAGTAACACAAAGACCTTCTTTTCAGGCTTAAATTATGTTTTCTTTTCTATTGATCCGGTGATTTGTGTTTTGAACTGAGTGAAAGGAAAATTGGTTTTGCTGTCTCCCCTTCTTCTTTATCTTCCCCCTGTTCCCTGCTCCCCTCCATCCCTACTGCCCTGGTTCTGGGCCGGGTCCTCATTATCGCTTCATGAGGCTCGCTGTGCCCACTCCTGACTGGTCCTCTGGGCCACCTGCCATAGGACACCAGAGTGGCATCTGTACAAAGCAGGCAAACAAAAAGCGCCAACAAAAAAAGCCCAGTTGAGATTTTGTTACTCCTGTTCTAAAAAGAAAAAAAATCTCCCCATCAATAAAATAAATAATGTTTCAAACCATGAGCATGCATTTGAGACCTTGTATGATTTTTGGACCTCTTCTCTTCTCTCTCTGGTGGTCCATTCTAATCTCATGGTTTTATTTATTTTAAAAAATATTTTTATTGATTTCAGAGAGGAAGAAAGAGGGGGTGATGGATAGAAACATCAATGATGAATGAGAGAGAGTCATCATTTGGCTGCCTCCTGCACGCCCCACACTGGGGATTGAGCGCACAACCTGGGCATATGCCCTGACTGGGAATTGAACAATGCCCTCCTGGTTCATAGGTCGACGCTTAACTACTGAACCACACTGGCCGGGCTCTAATCTCATGGTTTTAAATGCCAACTAGGTGCTCATGGCTTCCCAGTGTAAACCTCCTGCCTGGACATCTCCCTTAAGTTCCAAGGTCTTTTAAATTCATCTACCTACTTGACATATCCACTTGGATATCTCATAATCATCTCATCATGCAAAAGATAACGCCTTAGCTTTTCAACAAACTTGTGTGCCCACAATATGCCCATCCCAGATCTGGGCAACTTGGCCTAGAGCCTTCAATTACCCTTGGTTCCTCTATTTCTCTAACGCTCTGCATCAAATGCATCAGCAAATATTCCTGGCCCTTCCTTCTGTAAGTATCTGGAATTTGGCCCTGGCTATCATGCCCATTGAAACCATCTTCCTCTGCATCATCAGTGGCTTGGACAACTGCAGCAACCTCCTAGCTGGTCCCCTGCCGCCACACCTGTCCCCACATAGCAGCCTGAGGAATCCTTTTCAAACCCATGTCACCCCTCTGCCCAAGATCATCTTATTTCTCTCATGGGGACACAGTCCTGGAGGCCTGACATGATCTAGACTGCTGTCACCTCTGACCTCCAACCTTGCCTCACCCAATGTACCTTTGCCACACTGACTTCTGGCTGCCCATGAGTATCCCAGGTTCACTTGTGTCCTACAGTCTTACACAACCAATTTCCTCTGCCTGGAACTAATTCCCTAGCCCAGTGGTCAGCAAACCACAGCTCGCGAGCCACATGCGGCTCTTTGGCCCCTTGAGTGTGGCTCTTTCACAAAATACTATGTGCGGTTGAAACTTCGTGGCCCATGCACAGAAGTCGGTTTTCGGCCTGGGCGAGTCTATTTTGAAGAAGTGGCGTTAGAAGAAGTTTAAGTTTAAAAAATTTGGCTCTCAAGAGAAATTTCAATCGTTGTACTGTTGATATTTGGCTCTGTTGACTAATTAGTTTGCCGACCACTGCCCTAGACAAATGTGTTCATCCTTCCATCACCTCTTTCAAGTCACTCAAATGTCACCTTCCAGAGATTTACCCTACAATGGTATTGCCCCCTTCCTCTGTATCTCATTATACTATTTTGCTCTTTTTTTTAGTAGTAAGTCATCAGCATTTATTACTTTTTGCATTCTGCATAATTTATTTGTTATATTTCATTCCTGCATCTCCTCACTAGAATGTTAAGATCCATAAGGGCAGGTGTTTTGCCTGTTTCATTCCCTGACATACCTTAAGCCCTTTTGGCGATGACTAGCCATAGTAACCACTGACGAAACATTTGTTAAATGGATGCATGGATGAAGGAGTGAATAAGTGAATGAATGAGGATCCATTCTGTTTTAGCAATCTTATCTTCCACTATTTTCTTCTGCCTAGGATCAAGCTAGAATCAACTGTCGTTCTTTATCACAAAGGGACACACTGTACTTTTGATTATACTAGTCAACCTCAAATAGTCTACCTCCCAACATCAGCTCCAGAAAAATACAATTTATATTTTTAGATTCAACTCAAATATAATGCCTTCCCTCCCTCCCACTCTTCTTTCCTTCCTTCCTTTTTTCCTTCCTTCATTTCTCCCTCCCTCCTTTGCTGCCTCCATGCCTCCTCCCTTCATCTCTTCCTTCTTCCCCATGTCAGCATATTTTATGCAGTATTTACTATGTTAGCTACAGTAAACTTTAAAAATCAGTCACAGACCCACCTTCAATTAGGTTGTATTCTATAAAGATTTCCCCAATGCCTCTGCATGAATAAGTCACCCTAATGTTGCATTTTGGGGGTGGCAGCTTGGGGGGACAGGGGTGAAAGAACACATAGGCCTAAGGGTTATAAGAAACAGCATGCACAGTCCAGGGCCACGGCTTAGTAATGCGCTTACTCAGAGCACTCAACCTTGGAAGCTTCTGTTTCCTCTTCAATGAGGGTAATAACTCCTGCCTTAAAGTGTTATTTGATAATTAAACAAAAGAATAATTAATAAGAATATGCAACATTTTATATACTAGATATAATAATAAATAAAATAAATGATAATTAAAGAGTATGCAGATGCCTGTTTAGCATCTACTTGGCATTCAAACAGTAAGTCCCTTTCCCTTTCCCTCCAATGCCCAGCAGATACTCAATCCTTTATTAGGACCCTTATTTTACTTTGATTAACAGTTTAATTACTTGTCTGTGTCCCATGAGATGTTGAGTTCCTTGAGACCAACACAGAATATGGATTCGCATGCTATAAACTTCAATTCCTGAGAGATAAGGAATACATCTTTCCTTTCCATATCCCCCTCATTTTTCCTCATGCTTCTATTATCCTTCCCATACTCCTCTGTCTTTTCAAATTCCTTTCTCCCCCATCTCTTTATTTTTCATTTCACCCTTCTTAATACATTATTTCTCTCTTATTCTCAACATGTTCTCCACACTTCCCCCCACCCTACCCCCTTCCCTGCCCCCACTGCCTCACTCCCCTCCTCTTGTTCCCTAGGTTACGGCACAATCTTCCCTTCCCTCTCCTCTTGATCATCACTCTCTGTCAGGCTCCTGTCCTCTCAGGCCAGGCGGAGGAAGGTTTATTGATCTCCTGGTAATGCCCGAGTGCCTCTGAAGGTTAAGGTCAACAAGAGTAAAGCATCCTGCTGAACCACAAAACCTAAACTCGACTTCAGTAGGAGCGGGTATCAATTATTCAGAGCTGTCAGATCACAGGGCACTCGCCATCTGGTGATACTGAGTAGGAAAATATGGGATGATTACAGGGAAGGTTAGTGTGTGGGGAAGGCCAATAAAACGGGGCTGGTGTCTCAACCCAGGGAACCCACCCTGGCTGCCAGGAGGTAGGCAATAAAGGTAAGAGTTGGCCACTTGCCGTGGGGAAACGATGCCCAGTAGACTCCCATAATGAAGAGATGCCAGTAAAGAAGCTATTAAGGCCCACATGGTCTCCTGGGCTTTGAATCTATTTCTTTTTTCCCGTAACCCCATGCATAGCTGGCCTTAATTTCTCTACTTGCTAAATAATTAGGCACCTGAGGTTTATGAATCCTACATAAATCAAAATAAACTCGGGTAATGGGGGGTTTGTTTGTGACTTCTGTGATGCCCTGGCTCACTTTGCTGACGTTTTAGAGGCTCCTGGGCCATCTCAACAATAAAAGTGTGGAGTATTTTCATTAAAAATGCACAGCAAACAAAAAGCTGTGAATTAGGAGTCTGGAGGAGGTCTCATCAAGCTTATTCCTTCCAAAGAAACATGTGCCTTAGAGTAAATGACATGTCAAAGTAGATATCACGGGCCATCCCAACTCACCTCCACCAATGCCTTTGCAAGGCAGTTTCCCTACTGGACAAACCTCTTCCCCCACCTTCCACTGGTTCATCCTCAGTCACCATCCGGACTGTCCTTAGATGTCACTTCCTCTGGGATGCCCTTCAGTCTGATCAGTAGCTTTGTGATTTGGTGCCCACGACAAGGGTCTACTCTTTCATGAGACCAACTGCAATCAAGTTGCACCAACTTTATGGATGTCACTGATGTCTGGATCCATCGCTGTACGAAGCATGGCAACGTACCCTAGACTGGGCACATAGTAATGGGCTCTTTTTCCAATGCAAGGGCTACCACTTGGCTCCTGCAGGAAGCTGGCCCATGCCACCCTGCCTGGTGCATCTGCCCTGCCACTCCTGGGAGACTGACTATATCTGGCACTTGCCTGCCCCCCACTTCAGAGCTACTGACGCTGCCTCACTACGTGCACACTCTCTCAGAGGGCAGTGTTGCTAGTCCGGTATAGTCTGTTAATTCCAGCCACAATGCCTCTGGCCCTTGAAACTAAGCTGGATTATGTGTTTTCTTGAGCTTTCTAGAGCCTCTGCCGTCCAAATGCTGCATTTTTTATCATGAAAGCAATTCAACAAAGGACTGATAGTCAGGGTACTTGATGGGCCTTTATGCTCCCTATCAGCCACAGGCATCTGAAATTACTGACTGTTGGAACAGCCTCCAAAACATGGAATAAAAAAGATCTCTGCCTCCTCCCAGTACACACAGCTTAATGGGTCACTTTGGTTCTTGAAATGTGGCTGTTCCAAGAAAGAGATCGTCTCTTTTCACCTACTTCCTGGATAATGAACAGGACAAAATAAATGGGGTGAGGAGGCCATTCTACAAGCCTTCCCTGAAAAGCCAAGGATTCACTCTAACATTCCTGGGGATGATGTTCTTTCTTTCCCCTGACGACAATGCCAGGCCAGCCGGGTTGGCCCACCCTCTGGGGAGCAGTCTGACCAAATGGGACCCAGAGGATTCAAACTTAATTCCTGTTTTGCCTCCTGGATTCCTCACTGGTCTGACATGATAACAGAGCCCAAGGATAATGACCATGTAGTTGAGTACACTCTTGTCACAAACCCTCTGCAGTGGGAACATAAAGCATCTCTGTGCTATGAAAATGGCCTTAACCCTCTTGCACCTGACTCTTCTGCATTAAATTACAAAAAAAAAAAAAAAAAAAAAAAAACTAGATACAAACAAGAGATAATTGGAAAAGGTAAAGTTACAGCTATGAGATATGACACACCAATTCTGCAGTTGGAGAGCAAACCTCAGACCCTGGGGAGGGAGACCTCAGATGCTGGGAATACAAGGAGGAAGGGATTTGAGTCATCTTTGTCTTCTAGAACTGTCTGTGGAGCTGTCTTCATGAGGAAAATGACCTAGCGTGGCTCTCCCAGATTGCTGCAAACACCTTAATGTAACCCACTGCTGGGTCAGCCATCCCACTCCTGGTGGCTCTGACCACAGTTTGATCACAACTCTGCCTGGCCTCACAGAAAAGTTGATCAGAACCATAGCAGGCGATGGCCCAGCTCCTGCCACTCTCTGCCATTATCCTCAGCTGCCTGCCCCACGGCCTTCCCACAGTCACACAAACTGAGTGAGCATAGATAGAGCATCTACCTGCGCCAGACACATCACCCTCTGGGAACTTGAAGGACAGTCTGATTTATTTATTATTTTTTAAATATATCTTTATTGATTTCAGAGGGGGAGGGAGAGGGAGAGAGAGATAGAAACATATCTGATCAGCTGCCTCCTACATGCCCCACACTGTGGATCGAGCCCGCAACCTGGGCACGTGCCCTGACCAGGCAACGAACTGTGACCACCTGGTTCATAGGTTGATGCTCAACCACCGAGCCACACAGGTTAGGCAACAGTTTGATTTAAAGCAGCTCCTGTCACTTGCTGATCCAGGAGTACAAAGTCCTCTGTCTCTGACCCAGAAGCCTCGTGTCTGCCGCTAGCATCCCTGAGACTTGGCAGACCACCTTGTCAGCACGACTGTCAAGAAAATCTCAGAACTTCCACAGTTCTTGACTAGGGCACCGAGATGTCTCCGTGGGTAGGATCTCTCTTCCAAAAGGTGTTCCCCCCCGTAATGCTGATCATAAAGCTCACAGAGCGCTCACAGGGAGTGACAAGCACTCTCCATGGTGGGACAAAGGCAGCATAAGACAGGTGAGGGCTGGGCACCTCTGAATGCCCACCTTCCCCTACAGTGCTGAGACCCACTGAGTTGCTGGTTTTGGGGAATAACAAATGTCACATTACAGAATGCAATTGCACTCATCAGCTTTCACTGAAATTTAATGCGTCACCTTCAAAGCTCATCCGTTTCAGAAACAGAAAACTAAGCGGGTGAAAGGAGCGAGTACTGTATGTGCATATGTGCATGTGCACGCCTGTGTGTGTGTTTCGCTGAGATCAAAGTCATTGGCTTCAGGTTGACATCACAGAGCAAATACATGTTTGTCTTCCCTAATGTGATTTTCTCACTGATGAACAGAACCTTACAGACGTTCTTGAAGTCAGCACTAAATGGTGAATTCAGATTCAATCCAGGCACCTGGGCTTACCTGGGTGGTACCCTTTGTGGCCGGGGTACCTCCTCACTCCACCCGGCATGGTAATTACTTCCACCACCCAGCGGGCACCGGGACTTCATATCAGAGCACCGAGTGTGAGCAACCCACTCCCCTGCCCTCTGCCGCTCTTCCCGGGGCACTGACTCACCCAGGAGTAATCTCCCGGCGCCTTTTCCTTCTGTGTCTGTAAAGGCGGCTAAATTAGGTCGAATGTGTGGGATTAAGTCCACCTCATAAAATTTGCTTTGAGAAAATCTCAGATCCATTAATGCTTCATAAAAATTTTATAAGGTTTCTGCTAAAGGAAGGAAAACAAACAGAGGTGGTGCTGGCATCGAGGCGCTTTTTAAATCAAACGTTCTCTCTCTAATGCATTCTTTTTACGGCACCAATCAGAAAAGCAATCAAGCATGAAGCCTTCGCTTCCTTGGCTTCCACTCCTCAAGCAAAGTGTCCGAGGATCTTTAAACATGCCCCAGGAAGCCATGGGGGAAATATACACACACATGCATACACACACATCCCTCGAAGCAATCTCTACTCCAAAAAAGTCTGTATTAATATTAAAACTCCACACCCTCCCATTTGAGTTTAGGAACATGGGATACGATAATAAATTAAACTTCCCTCTTCTTAAATGTCCCTGGGTGGGAGAGGGGCGCATAGGGAGAGCAGATGTTTAAAACTAGTGGGATGACAATTAAAATAGTCTTACATGTATTACCTTTACTGGTACTTGTCATGCGTGTCCAGCAAACAAAAATAAAATAAATTGTATCCAAAACTTGGAAGTCCACTTAATAAATCTCTTATTTACAAAAGTTTGGGGAAAATGTTATTCTAATAATTTTATGAGACTACAATAAATGTTATACCAAAAAAACTGAATATAGGCAGTAAAAGAAAGAAAATGATGGTTCATTTCACTTTTGCATATAAATGTAAAATCATAAATAAAATACTATTTAATGATGTATCATGATTATATAGGTGCATACACAAAATACAGGATAAAGATTAAATTTAACTTTTTTAATCTATCAAAAAAACACACCCAAAACTAAATCCAATGTCATTTTTACTAGTCAAATTTTGCATGCAATCTCTCAAATTGGGAACAAGATGAGGATGTCTGTGTGTTTGGGAAGTTTTGAAGGTCTGATTAAGAATCCAGTTTTCTATTCATCAAAATCCTAGCATTTTATACATTTTTAAGAAATACATTTCCTTCACTCATGTTTTATATGAGATAAAATATAGGCTTTCAAATTTGTATTTATTGATTTTGGAGAGAGAGACACACACACACTGATTTGTTGTTCCCCTGATCTATGCAATCAATGGTGGATTCCTGTATGTGTCCTGACCAGGGATCGAACCCACAACGTTGGTGTATGGGAACAATGCTTTAACCAACCGAGCTCCCCACAAGGTTAGAATTTCGCCTTTAATAATACTCTTGTCTTGATGTGGCTGTTTTCAATTGTATCTTTTTATTCCATTCTGTTTATTTGAAATGTGTGTGGGGGTTTTTTTCTCACTTTTCTTGAATTCCCTTCCCAAACATGTCCTGTCTTATTAAACTTTTTAAATAACCAGCTTTGAAAATAAAATAAAGCAAAATTTAAAATAGAATGAATGGCAGTAAGCACTTTTATAAAGTTTCTGCTAAAGAAGGAAAACAACGCCCTAACCGGTTTGACTCAATGGATAGAGCATCGGCCTGCGGACTGAAAGGTCCCAGGTTCGATTCCGGTCAAGGGCATGTACCTTGGTTGCGGGCACATCCCCAGAAGGAGGTGTGCAGGAGGCAGCTGATCGATGTTTCTCTCTCATCGATGTTTCTAACTCTCTATCCCTCTCCCTTCCTCTCTGTAAAAAATCAATAAAATATTTTGTTTTATTTTTAAAAAAAGAAGGAAAGCAAACAGAGGTGGGTCCTGGGGTCCAGGATGCATGAGCGCTGTGATGCTGCAGGAAGCTGTTTCCCAACGATTTAGCACAAGTGACATCAGCAGGAAGGGGATCGGGGCCACTCAGCAGCCCAGCAGCCCGGCCCCTGTGTCCAGAGCAGGGCAGCCTGGAGCAGGGCTGCCGTTGAACTTCCAGGGTGACAAAGGGGCCTCTGGAATGAGGCTGCCGGGGAACTGGCTTCCTGGGATGAACAGAAACTGGAACCTTCCCAACCCTTATCCCTCCAAGTTGTGGTACTTCCTCCGAAGCCAGGGACTGCGGAAACTTGCTTTCTCATAAGAAACAAGCGACTAAAATCCAGAAGCAATAAGAACCCAGGCAAACAACGGTGAGGCTGTTTCCGTGTAGCTTTCATATATATTATAATTACCTGGTCCTCAAAACAGCCCTGTGATGTGAGGCCACTGTAATAACTGGGGAAAGAAAGCAAAATTCGCACTAAAATAAAAACTGGGGTTGAAATCCGAGCACGGCCCCCGAGTCGCTTATAGGACCTCAGGCTTCTCCCAACCTCAGTGACCACCTATGTCAGGCGTCCTCAAACTACGGCCCGCAGGCCACATGCGGGTGTTTTGCCGTTTTGTTTTTTTACTTCAAAATAAGGTATGTGCAGTGTGCATAGGAATTTGTTCACAGTTTTTTTTAAACTATAGACCGGCCCTCCAACGGTCTGAGGGACAGTGAACTGGCCCCCTGTTTAAAAAGTTTGAGGACCCCTGACTATGTAAACGAGAGTGATAGTCTCTCCTTCACATACGACTAAAAGGATTAAATGAAATACCCGGCGGGCTGCAAAGCAGACGGCACAGAGTAGGCGCGTGAGGAAGAGAAGTGTGACCAGACATCCTTCTGGACAGTTCAGGAATCTGATTAATGACAGAGGCAGAGCCTTGGATTCACTCTGTCTGCCAATTCCGAGCCCCAGGCGCTGTTAATTATGGGACGCGGCTTCCAGAGCTTTCTGGCTGATACTGCCCTGCACAGAGGCGGCTAACCTTGGAGGAAAGGGGCAAAGCGGGAGGACACACACGCATGTCAGTCTCCGTCAGTTAGAGCGAGGCACCCAGCTAGGGAAGACATGCAAATGGAAGAGGCTGGGAAGGAAGCTAACAAATGTGATGAGAGCACAGTCCCTGTGCTGGAAAGAAGGTTCTATGCGGGTCCGATCCATCTGGAGACGAATGGTAAGTGGAACCTGTATTCAGCAGTAGCCCAAAGGCTAGGACACTTCTCGAGGTTTCCTGGTGCCTAAGAGCCTCCCTGTTTGATAAAAGTGCAAAGCTGACCGGAGACCCACAGTCATGATAAAGTGCCCTCAACTGTCCAGGGAAGCCTGCTGAGGCCGCCTCTGCGGAGAAGAAATCACTTCAAGCACCACGCCCTCGTCTTTTCCAGCTCCCTCCACTCCCAGAAGGGCCACCCTGTCAACGCAGATGGCTCTTGCCTTATGTCTATTTTTTTAAATATATTTTTATTGATTTCAGAGAGGAAAGGAGAGGGAGAGAAAGACAGAAACATCGATGATGAGAGAGAATCATCGATTGGCCGCCTCTTGAACATCCCCTACTGAGGATCCAGTCCGAAACCCGGGCATGTGGCCTTGACTGGAATCGAGCCCAGGACCCTTCAGTCTGCAGGCTGGAGCTCTATCCACTGAGCCAAACTGGTGAGGGCTCATCCTGTGTCTAATAGCTAGACTTTCCAATGCCCCAGGTCGCTATGCCCGCTCACAGGTGGGGGGGCCCTGTCTTCCCGCTGCCAATCAGATAGGGAAGTGAAAGGGAACCACGGTCCAGAGCAGAAGTGACATCAGCCTGTGGGATTCCCCACCCTCTCCGCCTGCCTCGCACCAGGTCTCCACGGTGCAGGCTAATGCAGTCTGCGGCAGGGCAGCTGCGGCAACGCCTGCTCTACAGGAAATCGATGGCAGACTCCCTGACTCCGGGGGTCAGACATCCCAGAGACACCGCTGCCCGCCTGGCCCTGGGCCCCACCAGCCGGCTCGCCAAGGAGCGCCTCCACTCAGCCTCTGCCCCACGGGTTTGTAAATAATTCAGCGAGACAAGGAGGGAGCTATCTTAGGAACAGGCTGCCTGGCCCCAGGATCCTTGGACGTCACAGGGTGGCCCTCTGGTCATTTTGTGATGTTATTTTTGAAAGCTGAAGCCTGGGCTTTATATTTAGGACAGGGATATTTTGGTGTCAGTGAGCTAGGGTAGGATGAGCCCCTGGTGGGGACACTTGTACACAATGACACTGTCATTATGTCGCAGTACAGCATTGGAGGGGAGGGGAGAGGCAGGGGGGAGGGACACGTTTCTTCCAGCTTTTCTTTATTCTTTTATAAAAATATATATATTTTTTTTATTGATTTCAGAGAAGAAAGGAGAGGGAGAGAGAGAGAAACATCTATGATGAGAATCATTAATCAGCTGCCTCCTGCACGCCCCACACTGGGAATTGAGGCCACCATCCAGATATGTGCCCTGACCGGGAATCGAACCCTGACCTCCTGGTTCATCCACTGAGCCACGCTGGCTGGGCCTTCCAGCTTTTCTTGACAGAACATACTCGGTATAGGATTCTCACCTAATGAGCGCATTTTCTGCAACGTATTTTTCCTTTTATTGTTTATGTTTTTTGGATTTTTGCCTTTTTTTAAAGGTATTATCACTGCCTTTGGTTTGTAATGTGCCTCTCTGCTCATGTACATTTCCCCTCTTATATTTAAAAAAAACAATTGGACACATTTGATGAGGCGTATTTTCTACCTAATATATTGCCACGAGAAGGAGAAGCTGGCACTTTCAGGATCCCAGCCCCGGACCGTGGGTAGGAAACTGGGACCAAAGCTCAGAGAGCCAATCAACCTGCGGGGAAAAGTTCAAACTCATTACTGCTCAGAGAAATGCAACTTAACACAACGGCGTGGCGTGCCTACCTAGCAAGCTCGCAAACCTAAACAAAATTACAGCAGTCAGCATTGATTGGGGCGGAGGCGGGCAGAGAAACGAGCAGGCGGATAGCCTCCCGCTGGGAGTGCGCGGGGCTCCTAAGGGCGCTTTGACAGCAGGGATCAGCACACACTGGCTGCTAGCCTGTTCTCCCCACCGTCCCACCTGGAAGAAGTTACCCTCAGGAAATGATCGTGGCTGCGAATAGACTTATCAACGAAGATGCTCATTTGAATGACATTTACAACAGGAGAACAACGGGGTATAGCCTAACCGCCCAACCCCAGAGGATCAGTAAATCAATGGTGATCTATCTATAAAAGAGAATCTTGTGTAGCCACAAAATTTAATTTATAAGCCATTTAATAGCATGGAAAAAGATATACACATAACATAAAGATACTATAATGTATATATTAGAGATTATAGCTTCCCGTCTGACAAAAGGATTGTGCACTGTAGAGATTTATTTTTGTAGATGAAAAATATAATTAGATGCGTAACTATATAAAATGCAGAAAGCATATATACACCGCTATGTAAACAATGATGAGCATTTTGGATGGGGAGTTACAGATGGCTTTAAATGAGTGTGTTTTTTTGTTCTTATCAGTGTTTCCTAAAACTTTCCACAACAAACACATAATGATTTTGTTTCCTAAGAAAACGTCATGTGTCCTATAAAAGTTGATAGAGCTACTACTCTATGCCAGACACGACTGTGCCAAGGAGAAGTCACTTCACTCAGGCACACAGGCCCCGGGGAGGCGCTGGTGGACAGGGAAGAACCTGCCTGATCCTGCTCCAGCGCTGGGAGCCCTGAGCAAGCCAACCTGTTGGCCCGATGTAGACTCAATGAGTGCAGAAGCATGGCGGGCACCTCCCTGTAGAGGTTGGGCCTTTGCACACATCCAGGTGAAGGCGTGCCCAGAGCGGGGTGCTCTTAAGCTGCAGCAGCTGTGCCCCTTCTTCCCGGGGTCTGGGTTACAGCAGAGCAGGCTGGTCCTGCACCCTGCTCCTCCCACAGGCCCATGGAGGCTCCTTCTTGGCTGCTGAGAGAAGTCCCAGGTGCTATGGGCAATGCCTGTGTCTCCTTCTCAGAGGCCACGCCTCTGATTTGCAAACTCCCTCCAGTACCAGGAGGTATCCATCCTTTAGGATAGGACCAGGAAGGGGGTCCTATTGTCACTCACAGTTCTGTCAGCATCTCACCCAGGGGCAGTGTTGGGAAGTGCTGGTGTATCCCTCTGATTGGACTTACTTCTTTACAAAACATTAAATAAAAACAGACAGCTCTCCGACCTGAAAGATGGCCTGAGATTACCAGAGACAGTAACTGCTCGGTAAGGCAGCAAGGACCGGGTGGCCTTCCCCACCTCTGAGTGGCTTGGCTACAGGTCTGCGTTCTCTTTTTGGCAGACCATTTATTTCTCCTCCTCTCTTTTCTCACCTTTGATCTCTTTATATTTTCTCCTCTCAGTTTATTAAACTCTTTTTAGCCTACCAACAATTTTTTTCTACTTTGTTATCCGCTTTCTTTTTCATCAGAAAGTGAATTGCTGCTCTCCAGAAGCCTGAGTGCCTGAGGCCGTTCTGTCTTTTGTCCAGCTCTGAGCCGCAGCCAGACTTATGCTGCCCAGGCCAAGAATGCCGCTGAAAACTGACCACAGAAAGCCATAAATCCAATGAAATTACCTACCTAGTGCAAGCTCCTTCCTTTGTATTAGGTGATAAGGGCCGTCTACTTTTCCAGAGAATTTAACATCATTTTAATACTATATCTCACTTTATTCCATGCCTGCTAGGTAGATGGAGTGGTCTGCAAAGGCCTGTTCTTAGTACTGTGTACACACACACACACACACACACACACACACACACATAATGTCTTGCATACCATATTCTACCCCACCCTTGTAACCAGGAAAATGGATCCCAAATTTTATTCCCAAGATAGACTGTGCAATATCTTATAAATATAGCAGGAGCCCTGGCCACCATGGCTCAGTTGGTTGAGCATCGCTTCATGCACCTAAAAGTCACCAGTTCAATTCCCAGTCAGGGCACATGTCCAGGTTGCAGGCTCGATACCCAGTCAGTTATATACAGGAGGCAGCCACTCAATATTTCTCTCACACCTCTCTCCTCTCTCTCTCTCTCTCTCTCTCTCTCTCTCTCTCTCTCTCTCTCCTCTTCCCTTCCTCTCTCTAAAAATCAACAAAAACATATTTTTAAAATATCAGGATTACAGGATATATTATGCCTCTACTTATTTTACAACTTAGCATCTCCTTTTCCATATTTATGCAACATTAAAGAAATATTGCCATAACCCCAGACCATTCAGTCTTTTTCTGGTGCCTCATCACTAACCAGTGGCTTGCTTCTCTGCCCCACATCCTTCCTTTACAGCAGCTGTAGGGAACTAACTGGATGTTTCTGCCAGGAGCCGTGGTTTTCCAACATTGGCAAAACCAACCCTAAAGAACAAGTTGGTGTGTTACTCCTGTCCTTAAACCGATATGCAATCTCACCAGGAGAAACACAACAACATAATAACTCTAACTGGTCTCGCTTCTCTGTCGGCTGGGAATTGGTAGCAAAGGCAGCAAGAGAGAACAGAAGTGGACTGGCCGCCAATCAGAGCTACACACTTGAGAACCATGTTTTCTTCAAGTAAAACTTGGAGTGAGAATTCTTGTAGGAGAGTAATGAGTTCCCTCTTTTTTTAATGAAAATTCATTGAGTTTGCTTCTTTTGTGTGTTGTTTTTGCCAAGGTTTACGTTGCAAAAATACAGCTACACTTTCTAGAATACACTTTCTAGAATGTACCTGAATCTAACCTGGGACCACTGTGTATGAGCACTGGCAGCTGATGGAGATGTTTCATAGATCCCAAGACCTTGCCTTCACGCAGGGAGAATCTGGGGTCACTGAGGAGAGCTGAGAGAGAGGGTGACGCTAAAATGCCTATAACTTCTTCTGCATTGAAAAACAAAACATTTATAGTATATTTATTTACATGTATGTATACACAGAGGCCTATTACAAGTAAGTTTATCTTGTAGTAAGTATAGAGAACAATACAGAACTCCTGCCCTCCAGAATCCTAGATCCTGGTAGTAGAGAACATATATAAATATTCAAAACACAGGGGTGGAAAACAGCAGGTTGATGGGTCCTATGGAAAATAATACAATAATTAATAAATAACAATACAAGAATAAACTCTGTTTCCTGTACTCACAACTGTAAACCTACTTTTGCCAATCCCTGGGTAAGTGTGAACCACATAGTAAATACCATTCAAAGTTATGTTCAGATTCAGTGTTGAGGGTGCTCAGAGGAGAATGTGGTCACTCTCAGTAGGGAGTGAAGTTGAGAGTCAGAGACATGTACACGGGGGACAGGGGATATTTGGTCTGGTCCTTGCAGGTGTACAGGACTTGGGGGTGGTGGGGAGACACCCCTGAAGGAGGGATCTACAGTAAGAACACAGATGCAAGAACGGAGGGTCGACAAAGGAGAATGTGTTATCAGACTTATTAGGAGTAAGACGGGGCGTTGCTTCCTTGTTGGGGACTTTCGAAGGTCATATATTATCCACTAACACAAATAGCAACTCATAACCAAGGAAAGCAGAAGTGACGTTACTGTGACTTGGGTTGGAGTCCTGCCTGTTGGTAGGTGACAATGTAGGAGGGAAGTGATGGATGGAAGCTGGACCTTCCGAATCAGGACTGTCCCCGTCTCTAGAGCCCAGACAACTCTCCTCCAAGACTCTACCTTGTTTCTGTGGAGCGCTCCTTATTCCATGGCCAGGTTAACAGGGTGGGGAGGGAACATCCACTTCAGAGAAGGCCATCAAGTGAGAGGCAGTAACAGTGTCTCCAAACCAGCTTTTCATGGGCTCTTACTTACTATTTAATTTGGCTGCAGTGCATGGAATTAGGCTAATGGCTGTTAAGTGGCTAAGGCACAAACATGGTCCATCTGCCGAGAAGGCTCCAGGCAATTGTCTGTTTCCGAGATTAGGAAAAAAGATGAGTGAGACATACCGTTACACTGAGAGCCTCCTCAAATGCCTTTGTAGCCACCCCCGGATCTTACTTCTTTCCGTGGTAGTGATGTTCCTGGTACCATATTAAGAGCTCAAAATCAGGGCCTAGCTGCTGGCCATTACCAAAGTGAGAACTAGGCTCTCCTTACCTAAGCTCTAGGATATGATGGTAGAAAGAAATCTGGCAGCAGCAAGATGAGTCAGTTCATTAATGAAAGAGAACAATTCTGGAACAGCTGCAATGTTCAGAGTACCATGGAGAACACAGGACAGGATCCTGACTTCCAG
Source organism: Eptesicus fuscus (assembly GCF_027574615.1). Taxonomy (NCBI): domain Eukaryota; kingdom Metazoa; phylum Chordata; class Mammalia; order Chiroptera; family Vespertilionidae; genus Eptesicus; species Eptesicus fuscus. The sequence goes on along the minus strand of NC_072495.1, from coordinate 19,189,932 downwards.
GCATTTCTCATCTTAGAAGGATAAAGGGGAAATAGAACATGGACGAGGAGTTCCAATATGTGGCCAATTCTGCCACCATCTCCAAGAGAATGGGAAGGAAGAAGAGGAAACCAGTCAGCGAAGATTAGAAGAGAATCTGCAGATGGGGATTTTTTTTGGGGGGGGGGGGGGGGGTTGGACTTTGAAGAGAACTTATAGCTTATATTTCCGGACCACTTACTCTATGACAAAGCATCTATACACAACATCTAATTTAACCTCACAATATGCTAAATGCTCATAAGGGAGGTGACATTACTTACCTTCCCCCCGCCCCCCGCCCAAACAGAATAGTAAACACAGCTCATGGAAGGACTCTCATTGGCCAAGCAGATTCAGGACACAGCCAGATTCTGTGTCCTTTCTTTAAAGCTTATGAAGGACCTAAATATGCAAAGAAGAGGTGAAAGGGGAGTGAGGGGCCTCTTCAGACAGAGGGTATTGTGCAAACGAAGTAAATGAGAGAAAACAGAGTCTATCTGGTGAAGGTGAGCTGTCTGGTCTGGCTGAAGCAAGAGTGCAGAGACAGGGACCATATGATAGAAAGAAAAGAGAGGCCAGTGTGCTGAATGCCCAGAAAACCAGGCGAGGGCACTGAGATGCCATCTAGTTGGCAACATTCGTGTGCAGAAGAGAAAGAAGGAATGTACTCTGGACCACCCTGCAGGAGCGTCCTCCTGGGATGGCTGATGCAAAGCTAGATGGCAATGTGATGGATTTAGAGGAAAAATGGCCAAGCAGGAGGCCACTGCAGCAACCAAGGCACGTGGCGCTGAAGGCAGGTTTGGAAAGGGGCCGGCATCTTGACCCCCTCCCCTGTGGGCTGTAATATGGACAGCAAGGTGTGACCAAGTCCATCCATCCACCAGCACTAGCTAAATATTCTCTGACTACAGCCAAGCACTATGCCTGCAGCCAGGACAGGGTGGCGAACAAAACCAACAGGATAGCAATCCCTCAAGGAGTTTACACTCTAGTGAGGAAAACAGTACCAGAATTATTACAAATAGTAAATAACAGTAAGTGTGCAAAACCCGGAAGAGAGAAAGATGAGTAGATATAAAAGTCTCAACGGGATAGAAAAATAGTGGTATGGGACGAAACCGGTTTGGCTCAGTGGATAGAGCGTCGGCCTGCGGACTGAAGGGTCCCAGGTTCGATTCCGGTCAAGGGCATGTACCTTGGTTGCGGGCACATCCCCAGTGGGGGGTGTGCAAGAGGCAGCTGATCGATGTTTCTCTCTCATCGATGTTTCTAACTCTCTATCCCTCTCCCTTCCTCTCTGTAAAAAATCAATAAAATATATTTTTAAAGAAAAATAGTGGTATGGGATGTGAAAAGGAATGAGAAGTATTCCTCATTAAAAAGACCTGCAAGACGAACTATGCTAGTCCCTGAGCGGGTCTGGATCTGCAACTAAAACCAGCTTGGGAAGTGACTTGGGCCTCATACAGGACTCTTTTCCTGATTCAAAAGAATGGACCTCAGACCATGAGAATGCGGGTCTAGAACCAGTGTTCAGGGTTGACCAGGCCCAAGACCCTGAATTACCAAGGGAGCGGGGGGAGAGGAGGGCAAAGCTGATCAGTCCTCCAATCACACTGGGACCTTCTTCTTGAGCAAAGCCTACTTCTTAGACTGAGATTGCTTTCCAACTTAGTAAACAGTTAAGGACAAAGGAAATAGGTGCTGGATCTGAGTCTAAGACGGTGTGTTGTTCTAGACTCTGAGGATACAGCAGTGAGGAAAACAGAGCTACTGCCCTCATGCCACGTAGGTTCTAGTGATGGATGATGGGCCATAGCTAGGCAAGCAATCAATACACAGAAATGTATTAGCCCTCCAGTGTCCAATGTCACACTCTTCACAGTAGCTAAGATGTGGAAACCACCCAAAAGTCCACTGATGGGTGAATGGATAAGGAAATGTGGTACATGCATACAACCAAATGTTATTCAGCCTTAAAAAGGAAGGAAATCCTGCAGTATGCAATAACATGGATTAACCTAGAAAACATTATGTTAAATAAAATAAGCAATTACAGGAGGGGAAAATCCCTCATGATTCCACTTATATGAGATATGTAAAATAATCAATCTCATATAATCACAGAGTGGAAGGTTGGTTTTCTGAGGCCGGGCGGTGAGGAGGGGGAGGAAATGAGGAGTTGCTAATAAACTGACATAAAATCTCAGTTGGGCAAGATGAGATCTGCCGTATGACAATGTCCCTATAATTAGCAATACTGTATTACACATTTAAAATTTTGTTAAGAGGATAGCTCTCATGTGAAATGTTCTTACCACAATAAAACAAAATGCAAATATTGAAAATACCTTGGCAGGTCTGGTGGTAGTAAGTACTGAGCAACTGCCCAGAGTTGAGGGGGTAGTGCTGTTATATTGGTGGTCAGCGTAGGCCTCTTTCATTTTTTAAAAATATTTTTACTGATTTCAGAGAGGAAGGGAAGGCTCCTTCCCTTCCCTTCCCTTCCTTTCCCTTCCCTTCCCTTCCCTTCCCTTCCCTTCCCTTCCCTTCCCTTCCCTTCCCTCCTTCCTTCCTTCTTTCCTCCCTCCCTCCCTTCCTCCCTTCCTCCCTCCCTCCCTCCCTCCCTCCCTCCCTCCCTCCCTCCCTCCCTCCCTTCCTTCCTTCCTTCCTTCCTTCCTTCCTTCCTTCCTTCCTTTCTTCCTTCCTTCCTTCTTTCCTTTCCTCCCTCCCTTCCTTTCTTCCTTCCTCCCTTCCTTCTTTCTCTCTTTTTTAAAATATAGTTTTATTGGTTTTAGAGAGGAAGGGAGAAATAGAAACATCAATGATGCGAGAGAATCATTGATTGGCTGCCTCCTGCATGCCCCCTACTGGGGATCGAGCCCGCAACCTGGGAATCAACCCGTGACCTCCTGGTTCACAGGTCAATGCTCAGCCACTGAGCCACACTGGCCAGGCAGCACAGGCCTCTTTTAAAAGAAGAAAACAAGTCACAGGGCACCTAAGGGAAGACCTTTCCAGGCAGAGGAACAAAGTAAGTCCCGAGGCTGAAGAGCTGAGCAGGAGGCACAATTTTCACTCAAACTTCACACCTGAGGCAAAGCCGGGAAGCCTTCTGTCAACAGCAATCCTTCATCAGAGGAAGGGGCACTCCATGCTTTGGAAAATGAAAATGACTAAGTTTTGTTAGTTCCCCCCAAATATATCTTTGGATATAATAATTATGAGGCTTAATTATTTTATTACAATATCTTGCTCAGAGTAACCTATGGCCTTATGGACAAAGGTATAATTACACTTATCATCCTGCCACTTCATAATAAGATAGTAGTAATAATAATAACAATTAAAAAATAGAAATCCTATTAGTAGGAACTAATATTTATTGGGTGCTTATTTCATATCAGGCTCTGTTTCATATGCTTTCAATGCTATATCACATTTTAACCTCACTATTAACCTAAAGAGGAAAAACTGAGGCTTAAATAAGTAAATTATCCTGGCTACAGTGGCTCAGTGGTTGAGCATGGACCTATGAATCAGGAGGTCAAGGTTTGATTCCTGGTCAGAGCACATGGCCTAGTTGTGGGCTCAATCCCCAGTGTGGGGTGTGCAGGAGGCAGCCAATCAATGATTCTCTCTCATCACTGATGTTCCTATCTCTCTCTCCATCTCTCTGAAATCAATAAAAGCATATTTTATTTTAAAAAAAAGGTAAATTAAAACGATCACAAAACCAGTAGGTGGCACAGCCCTTATTCATATCCGGATCTGACTGATGCCAAAGTCAATGTTATTAACGGGCATATTAACTACTCCCCACACAGGTAGCTGAATGATAGCGCTGTGTGAGGAAACAAGGCCCCAGAGTGTGCAAGCATAAAACCAGCTCACAGCATCAGAACCAAGACACACCGCGGGGCCCTATGCCTCGCAGATGTTACATTCATTCCAAATGCTAGTGCATACTTGCATCACCCCTGCTCCTCTCTCCCTCCCTCCTTTAGTCCCTTCTCCTCCATCAACCACTTTTTGAGCACCCGTATTTGCCAGGAGCTCTGCTTGATGCTGGGCTTCAGTGGAAACAGGCGATCATAGTCTGAGCAGACGGCAGGCTGACAGAAGTGCAAAACATACCATCCCTGAGGGTAGACACTGCTCCACGGGCAAAGAGAGTCCCTCCAGTGGACCCAGAGGCTGTCCCACACTTCCTTAACACAGGAGGTGTGGATGGGCAATTTTCTTGAATTTTACTGAATCAGGTATGAAGGTAAAGCCAGTTCCCCAGTGCCAGGTGGGGGAGAAAATCATGTAAGAGAGCATCATGTTAAAAAGCAAGACCAGACCAGCCAGCATGGTTCAGTGGTTGGGCATCCACCCATGAACCAGGAGGTCACAGTTCGATTCCCAGTCAGGACACATGCCCAGGTTGTGGGCTCGATCCCCAGTGGGGGACATGCAGAAGGTAGCCAATCACTATTTCTCTCTCATCATTAATGTTTCTATCTCTCCCTTCCTCTCTGAAACCAATAAAAATATATTTTAAAAAAAGGAAGAAGGAAGGAAGGGAGGGAGGAAGGGAGGGGAAGGGGTAAAGGGAGGGGTGGGAAAGAGGAAGGGGGAGAGGAAGGGAAAGGGAGAAAGACCACCTTACTCCAGAGGAGGAACCCTTCCCTGCCAGCTGCAAGTGGAGCCAGGGCAGATGGGAAGCCACATACCAGAGCACTGCCTTTGAGCCCCCCAGCTTCCCACAGGGGGGGGGGGGGCCTTGTTACCAAGAAAGTCAAAGTCCTTTGGGGCTCACGAGGTGAAGGTCTACTGTCTCAGACGGAGGGGACGAGGCTCTGAGGAGCCAGGATGGCCAAAGGGTCATCAGGACTGCAGGGAGCCACCAGCATAGTGGGCCCCACCTCCCTCCCTCCTGTCGTGTCCCTGGGTGCCCATCAGGAAAAGTCTGAAAAGGACTCCTATTATGGGGAACCATCCCTGACAAGTATTCAAAGACTTTCCCAAACTATGATACCTAAAAACAGCACAGACGTGGCTCAGTGACAGTCTGACAAATCAATGGAAGAGAGTCTAGAATTTGTTCCAGATACATCCAGCCATTTTTACATAATAGAGTTGCCTTTTCCAATCAGTGGGAGGAAGTAGATTATTTAATATACGATGTTGAGACTATGAGCCTAGTTATACAGAAGAAAAATGCTGCATCCCCCTCCTGCCATGAAATACATTTCAGACGGATCAACAATTTAAACATGAAATTAAATTATTCAAACCATTAGGGAACGAATTCATAATGTTCAAAGTCTTGAATTGGAGAAGGGAAAGAGCTTAGAGTCGTAACGGCGAAGTTATCTGACTACAAAAAAAAATGAAAAATTCTATGTAGAAAAGTATATTTGATAAACAAAATAAGACTGCAAAGAACACACTGGAAAGTAATTTATAAACCGCAGGACAATGGTGAACAATGCTTCAAATACCTTAGCACATTTATGTACTCTTGCAAATTTAGAAGGAAAAGATGAACAAAGAGGAAAAAGGAAAACAGGCCAATAATATACACAAGCCATACAAAGAAAATAAAATATTAAAACCTCCAGTAAATACATTCAAATATGCTCCCCTTCATAATGAAAGGAATATGAATTAAACATTTCTCACCTACCAGTCTGGCAAATGTGAAAAGTCTGGAAACATCCACTACTGGCCAGGTTTTCTGGAAACTTCTATACACAGTAGGCAGGATGGCACATTACGGTAACCTTTTCGTGAGGTGACTGTACAATATTTCTCAAACTGTTAAATTTGCACCCCATCGGTCTGGGCCAGTGGTCGGCAAACTCATTAGTCAACAGAGCCAAATATCAACAGTATAATGATTGAAATTTCTTTTGAGAGCCACATTTTTTTAACTTAAACTATATAGGTAGGTACATTGTTATTAACTTAATTAAGGTACTCCTGAGCTGGCCTTTGCTAAAAACTCAAGGGGCCAAAGAGCTGCATGTGGCTCAGGAGCCGCAGTTTGCCGACCACTGGTCTGGGCAATTCCCACCTAGGAGTCCACCTTCAGAGAAACTTGCATATGTGCCCTGAGGTGGTCATAGCGACCTTGTTTGGTAGAGCAGAAGGACTAGGAGTAACCCGCACAGACATTTATAAGGAACTAGTGAAGTACATTATGCCATCTCACAAAACAGAATAGTATTCATTCAGCTAAAAAAGCCAGATGAATTTATCCAAACTGACAAGGACGCATACGGCCGATGCACTGCTTGTAAATAAAAGAAGCCACAGATCAATACGGGTAACATATTTCATTGGTGTACAATTCATATTGTGTGCAGTGTATTTGGGTGGAAATGAATGTAAAATATATGCAAAGTCATGGACTCTGAAGGAGGCCCCAGATATCTCCCAGGAAACTTCCCTATCCTCCTTCTTAATACTGAGCTGTTTAGATAGGGGGAGGGGGGGATGTCTTTTTTTCTATATTTTTATTTATTTCAGAGAGGAAGAAAGAGGGAGAGAGAGATAGAAACATCAATGTTGAGAGAAAATCATCTATTGGCTGCCTCCTGCATGCTCCCTACTGAGGATCGAACCCGCAACCCCCCTGGCATGTGCCCTTGACTGGAATCGAACCTGGGACCCTTCAGTCCACAGGCCAATGCTCTATCCACTGACCCAAACCAGCTAGGGCCTGTTTAGCTTTTTCCAGTGAGCTTGAGTCCTTTTATTCCTTTCTTTTCCCTGTTTTAAACAACAATTATAACATCTATCTTTTTTAATTTAAAGAACAATGAAGGTCAGAGCAGCAGCCTGGTTAAAGGTTGAGGCGGTTTCTTTTCCTGGGGGCTTTCTCCTATCTCTAATCAAAGCTGTGGTACCATTTCAGTCCCCTCTTCTGATGCATGTCCCTAGGACCTAGAAAGAAGATTCTTTCTTACAAAGCACATAGGCCGCCCCGTCCAAACGTGCTGAGGGTGGAGAGCAGCGAGGCATTCATCAGCGGTCCATCTCCTCATTTTTCCCGTCTCCTGAGTTTCTCACACAGCCTGTGAGCCCCAGCTTCCCAGGCCTGTTTATAGCGTCTGCCTGATTTATTCCCCCCTTTTCCCCCCGATTCCCTGGGCTGCTCTCTCATTCTCCTTCTGGCCAGAATCTGGCTGTAGACTTCTGGGCTCTATCAGTCTTCCTGTTAAGCAACCATCCCCAGTTCATTAGCTGTATACAAAGTACAGATATATTCAATCAATCATCCACGCCGCGCCTGTGACTGCGCATGGAATAGAAGTATCCGCCGGCGCTGGGAGACACTTAATAGGTAAGATTGCTTATCACTTGCAGGAAGCGATCTGCCAGACGCCATCTATTCATTTTAATATCCCGTCTCCCGGAGATTTCAGGACTGACACATCATAGTGAGCAATTATATCAACCCCTCCATGGGGGACTGTGGAGGTATCGGGAAAGGTACAGGAGGTCACCGTGCAATCCAGAGAGGACCCCACAGGGGCAATTAACCAGGTAATGTATGCAATTCGCCCTTTCTTTTTGACAAACATTGGCTGGCTGGTGATTCACTTCGGAGTTCATTCCTCCAATGATATTGGAATTATTGAATATGTAGGTAAGAACTTGAAGACCTGGTAAACCTTTTACTCTTCATATTTAAGCCCCTATCATTTTCAGAGAGGAGTATTTGCTTCCCTATGTTTTAAGGGGCAAATCCCAGATTCCCTCACTTTTATCTTTTTTAAAATATATTTTTATTGATTTCAGAGAGGAAGGGAGAGGGAGATAGAGAGGGAGAGATAGAAACATCAATGTTGAGAGAATGATTAACCAGCTGCCTCCTGCACGCCTCACACTGCTGAGGATCTATCCTGCAACCCAGGCATGTGCCCTGATCAGGAATCGAACCGTGACCTCCTGGTTCATAGGTCGATGCTCAACCACTGAGCCATGCTGGCTGGGCCTCACTTCAATCTTTAGCCTCCAGATGACCAGAAAGGAACAGGCTGAGATGCATAGGGACTCAGAAGCTGCCCCCCACCCCACCTGGAGGGGTAAAGGGTCCCAGGTGAACTTGAGGCCGAGAGGACCTTCAGCCATCTCACTTCCTGGCCTGCTTCAGCCTAAACACCTGAATGCCTCCTTAGGTGGTACAATAGACCTCTGGCTACGTGCGTACGAGATGCTAAGGAAATAAAGCAAGTAGAGACCTGGTCTTACACAAACATTTTTAAAAACTGAATTTGATTTGTGCTACTTTGTGAATCTCCCTAGAAGGAAAATGCCCTAAACCTTTGAAGCGCATTGTGCTGTTTCCCGGGATTTGTGCTTGGTGAAAGGGAAAAACAAGACAAAAACACACACAATGCAATCCAACTCCACACCAGTGGGACTGTGTTTAGTTCAACACTCCAGGCATGAAGCCCAAAAAGACCCGGGCTGGGCTTTATCCTCACACAACAGGGGAGATGATAGAACGCATTTGCTTAGTCTTGCATCACCAGAGCCAAATGACTCCAGACTGAACTAATCCGCTCCGTCCCAGGCGCGGGGTTTTGATCCTCCACGCTACACATGTCCAAGTGGGGACCCGCGCCACGAGGCCCTTCCCCGTGCCCCTGCGAGTGGCCCCGGGCTTCTGCTCCGGCGGAAATGCCGCGTATACATTTGCTTGAATCAATAATTCACGAAACGACAGATCCCGACCCCTGCAGCAGCGCCAGGCTCTCCCGCACCGCGGGCGCGCTCATCCACCTCGTAGGCAGATGCGGTGCGCGCGGCAGCGTGGCAGTTCAGGCGGAGGGCATGCGGTCCGCTGGGACCTCTTTCGAACAAGTGAGGAGTGAGCTGCCGGATATCAGAGCCGCGGGTGGGATTTTATTTCAAGGGCAGGATGCTGAGATTGCACGCTGATAGCAATTGTTCCCTGTGTGGAAGCGACGGTGGAACCAGGATGGGGGTGTTCAAAGGGCCCTGTCCATTCCCTCTGGCTGGCGCGTGTGGACCACAGACCTGCCTGAGCTCCCGCCTGCAACACAGGGACCTCCCCAGCTCAGTTCATGCAGAACTCGCCTCTCACCCAGCGATTTACAAACCCTGGGCCGCAGGAATGCTTCACACATGCACTACCAGACCACTGAGTCAGCGGCACTGGCCTCTCTTCCCTTAGGTTGTCAAATAAAAAAAATGACAACAGCCAACACAACAATCGCCATCCGGTGTGGGTCAATCAACATTATACCTATTTTATGTGTCAGATCGGCAGAAGCTATAATATGTTTCCTGGTGTGCTGCTGAGTCTTAGTAATTAGTGTATGTGTGTGGAGAGATGATAAAGGTTGTGGGGTGCAAGATGGGCAGAGGGTTAATAAAGCACCAAACTGAACTACTGTAAGGCGGTGCCTGGTGATTTTTCTTTTTTCAACGAATGCAGACTTACTCTGCGCCTAGCAAACCCGGTTCTATAGCACTTCCTATTTCCCAGGCAAATTGTCCTCACACCAGCCAGCGGCATTTATCTGCTTCCAAAGGCACATCAGTGTCACGTAGGACGTTTTAAAATTACCAGCCTTTCCTATGCTCTCACGAAGAAAGGGGGAAAAAATTGTTTCAGAAAAGTTTATGAGCAGGAAGAGCCCAATTTTCACATACAAATAATACCCAAATATGGCTTTTATAAAGTTCCTCCAAGAAAGAATCTTCTTTGTGGAATGTCACTCTAGCAGGTAATTTTTTTTTTTTTTCCATTTTAGGAAAAAAAAAAATGCGAGTCAGAATGAGACTGTCTGCCAGGCTGTACTGGAGCAGCGCTGGGCCGTCACCATGGATATGCAGGGAACGATCGGGTTCGGATGCTGCGCTTTTGATTACCTGCATTTTGAAGGATATTTGGAGCTTATTTGTGATCTAATTTGGCAAGACATTTCTAATGACAGAACTGGTACCAGGAGAGAGAGAGAGAGAGAAGAAAAGGAAGTCGCGATTCTAAAATTCTTAGCTATGAATGAATTGGGCCAGCATGACAGGAAGTGATGGGCAGGAAGGAGGGTAGGGGTTCAGAGGGCAAAGGGGAAAAGAGAGGCAGAAAGTGATCGTGGGCAGCCTCCCACGCTGGTCTCTTTCACTCTGGCTGGGGAGTCTTATCCATCCATGAGCCTCCTCGCTCGGTTTTCTATTCGTTATGCCTTTGAGTACAGTCAGGAGCACAGACCTCCCCAAGTCTGGTCTCTGGACAAGGAGCATAGATGCTATCTGGGAACTGGTAGGAAATGCACGTTCTCAGGCCCCATCGCAGACCTACTGAGTCAGAAACTCTGGGGGTGGGCTCAGCAAGGTTGAAGGTGTGGTCCTCCAATTACATGGTGTATCAGAAGTCCCTGAAGGATGTTAAAACACAGATTACTTGGTCCACCCGTCCAGCTCTGTTGACCTCCAACCACCCCTCACTAGCCCAGAGGTGACATCTTGGATGTGGCCTTGGTTAGGCTGAGCCTAGATCATGTGCCCACATGCTAGCTGCCAAGGAACAAGCAAGGCAAGAATAAAGACAGATTACGTGGGGAGGATGGGCCCACAGCGCCTGTGGCACACACAGCCATCGCCTCTCCTAGGAGAGTCGGATTCTGTGTTAACACCTAAGGTAAATACACACCGCCAGGTGGGAGGGTGGAAGGGAGCAATAAGAGGGAGACAGGAGGACTCAGTGACAGCTAATGCTGCCTGAATGCCTCTCCACCTAGCAACCCCTCCCCTGACTGTGTTACCTGTGAGTTGCAGGTGCAGGCCTGGGTTGGGGCAACCCTCTGCCTGGAATGCCTTGCAACATTTCCACACGGTTAAACCCCAGGCATTCTCCAAGAGTGAAGCCAATGTGGCCCCCTCTGCAGTGCCTTCCCTGATCCCTGGACAGCCATTCTGGCTCTCAATGGAAAGAACTGTTCTCTGTGCAGACGTAACCTTGTGTGTCCATCAAACCATTATTATCATGTTCCTCCTAGGCCCAGAGCAAGGCTGCTCCTCTCCCCCTGCATCTAGTTGGGACACGTGACATCTAGGCTCCAGTTCCAGGCCTGGCCCCACCAGGCATGGCATGATTCCCGAACTCCTCTCGTCTGTCCACCTGCAAGGAAGCAAAGACTCCAAAAGAAATGAGCCACACAATGGAAGCGGCCCAGGTCCTTACATCAGCACCTGCAAGAGGTCCCCTAGGAGAGCCATGTCACCTGCGGAGGACATTGTGTGAGCCAGGAGGTAGCATGTGCTGCCTCGGCTCCCTGGAATCTGAAACTGGTTTATTGCAGCCGCCGTAATAACTTCCCTACTAAGCCACTCTCCCTTCTGTTTTTGCAGAGTAGTTTGTCCCTGCCTCTGCTGCACCACTTTCCATTTACATTACTGTGAGTTAAGTGTCTATCTTCTCATTAGATTATAGCTTTCTTTATTTTTTTTTAAATCTCCAGCACCTAATAAAACTCTGGCATGAAATAGATAACTGATAAATGTCTGCAGAAGGGAGGGGAAGGAAGAAAAAAAGGAAGCATGCAGAGGGAAGAAAATCCATTATCTAATATGGGGTGATGTCCAGTCACTCTGTGTGCTCTCTAATGCGGATAACCATGCAGCCAGCACCTGCCCATCGGAATGGAGGTGCACCTCACCTGTACTGAAGGGCAGTGAAGTCAAGTGGAACACAAGAACTGAGTTAAGAGCTCAAATCCATTATTTAGTGGCATTTTTTGGTTTTATTTTGATCACTCCCAGGGAATAATCCCTGCTCCCCAATAACAATAAAAACCTGCATTTACTGAGCTGTGTTATGTGCTTTGCCAGCTTTATCCCAATCTCCTGACACCTCACAGGCTTCTGGAAGGAGTGAAATTAATGTCAATCATTTATTTAGCCTGCATTTGTTCACAATATTATTGGCCAAGAACCATGACAGGCTCCGGCAAGACAGAGATCAAAGACACACTCCCTGCTGTCCAGGGGCTTATCGTCTCAAGGAAACAGATAAATAAAGAGAATCTGAGAATGTACTTTATAACCTGGAAAGATCTACCCAGATAGATGAAGCCATTATCCCATAATCAGTTTGGGGACTCAGGATGGTTTAGTGAAAAAGAACAAGGACAAGGGAGTCAGAAAGGCTTGGTTGAAATCCCAGGCCACCTCTGCTTAGCTGTGACCTTCACAGTCATGAGGTCATGTACTTCCAAATGCCTCCCCAGCACCTGTCCCTTGAGAAAGCCTGAACCATGGTTAACAGCTCATCCTCTCCCCCGGGTAAAAGAGGAGCTGAATTAGGGGAGGGAGAGGACCTGGACCTTTGGGCAACACTATGGCTCAGAGCTACAATGGGCTCCAAGCCTGTGCACTGAGCCCTCTCCTTTGAATATCATCTCCTTTAATACTCATTTAGAAAAATGATTGAGGATAAGAAAAGGGAAGCTAAGTGAATAATTTATTTGGGCAAGGCCTCACCCAGCTATAGAGTGGGAAAGGCAGGACTTGAATTCCTATCCCAAAGGGCTCTTATTCCTGTGTCATTCTGTCTCCCACAAGGGGGTGGGGAATGAGGCTTGGCCTGGGGCTGGGCCTGGGGCTGGGGCTTGGCCTGGGGCTGGGGCTGGGGCTGGGGCGGGGCCTGGGCCTGGGGCTGGGGCTGGGCCTGGGCCTGGGGCTGGGCCTGGGCCTGGGGCTGGGCCTGGGGCTGGTGGGGAATGAAGAGTGGTCAGAGGTGCACCTTCTGCTCCAGGCCCATGAGTTTCTACCTGCCCCACAAATGTGAGATGGAAACATGCCAATGAGTGAGTGAAATCACAGCAACAGATTGATGAGTGAATGCCCTTTAAAAATTATGTGAACATAAATATGATGCATGAGAAATTGTAAACTGTGCCTCTCATCTTGTGTCCTCCATAGTCTCCCCCTTCTCCCTCAGGCCCCTCCACACACCCCTCCACACTGTCAGGTGTATTTACGCTTTGGCCAACAGAATCAATGAACAAGAAAAGTTCAATGTATTTGTCGGTATGCATTCACTTTGATAAAGTATTTTGGTAATTTATGTCCATATTCAGAAGTGGTGTTTTAAGAGGGAAGGGGTGGGGGCTGGGTGCAGGTGGGCGAAGGGGGAGAAAATAGGGGACTATCTGTAATAGTGTCAACAATCAAAATAAATAAATAAAATAAAAAGTCACCGATTGTGTCGACTCATAAATTAATTATGTCACTAAAACAAGGTTGGTCAATTTATTGGAATACTGTTCATGTTTCAAGGATGTAGCAACATTACGATAGCACGCAGTATTTAGCAATGAATCCCTCTTCTACACTTAACATTTATTGGGTACAAAGAGTGATCCAGTCCTGTTTGATATCAGGTATTCCAATATTCCACTAAACTCACCTAGAATCAGAAAGAGGGCATTCTGACCCAATGCCAAGTTATTTAAAGAAATAAAATAAGGAAACATTCCTTAAAGCTCTGGAACAATCATTTGCAACAAAAATGCCTATAACTTCAGCAACTCAAGGTAAGTGAACTGTGTCTATAAGGCCCCTTATAATGGAATGGCAGGCAATCACATGTATAGTGCACATGGAAATCTGTTCGTGTGTATGCCTGGTATTATTTGTAAATCACTTGGACACAGATCACCTCCAGAAAACTTTAAAATGTTTGTCCCCTAAAGTATGCCAATTCATGCATTTACTTGTTTGATTGACAACAAGCACTCCCCACTCTCCTGCTTCAGCAATCAGATGCCTGGGAACAGTTGACAATATTCTGTTGCTATTCCATTATATTATACTAGAGGTCCAATGCACGAATTTGTGCATGGGTGGGGTCCCTCAGGCTGACCAGCAATCGGGACCCATTGGGGTGTCTCGCCCAGTCCCAAGTGGGGCTGATTGGGGCCAGCCGGCAGGGGGGAGGGACCGCAGGAGGTTGGCCAGCTGCAGGAGGTTGGCTGTGGGAGTGCACTGACCACCAGGGGGCAGCTCCTGCATTGAACGTCTGTCCCTGGTGGTCAGTGCGCATCATAGCTACCAGCAGGTCATCTGGTCGTCCGGTAGTAACAGTAGTAACAGTCGCTTAGGCTTTTACGTATATAGATGGAGATAGAGTTGTATAAAGCACTCTGGTCAAGTGAAAATAAGAAACTATCTTTGAACAGTGTCTGATAAGGCTCTCCATTTGGAGATGAGATATAGAGACAAACCAGATCTCTTCATAACTGTCCCTCCCATATGGAGACCATCTACACTGAAGCTAAAAATAGTGAGGAAGGTTCTCTTAAGTGAGACATTATACATTTAAAATAGATTTCTTCTGGTTCAGCTCAGATCTGTAGAACAAAGCTACTTTGACAAGAGATAAAACACAGGTAAAAGTCTTTAGGGTAATGAAGTAACCCATGTTGGGTCGTCTCAAATCAATGTTGACATTTTCTCACAGGTCTGTCACTGGATCACATTCCCCCCACCACCCTACTCCAAAGTGGTGCCCATCCCTCCTCCTCTCCTGATTCCCCACTATATCCACAAAACAGTTTATCATCCATTCAAGGGGGTAAGTGAGAAATATTGAACATCCACTTCTTTGTATGCTATATTCCTCATACTTGCAACTGCCCCATTGGAAAATTCATAAAACTATGTAATAGAATTGGCCCAGCTGAGTAGTTTATAAGAATCCAGGGTTCCTAAGGAATGAATAATTTAAGAAGCAAGCAATAGAAGTACTCTTATAGAAGGAAGTCCATCTCTCTAATTATGCTCTGCCTCTTGTCTCTGTTCTCCTGCATCTTAACGATTCCACCTCTACTAGGACCTTCTCATCTGCATGCAACCAGACTCCAGGTAGCATGTGTCTGAAAACACATACACATATGGTTATTTTGACTTGATTTACAGCTCCAACTACTACTCTCTTTTTTTGCTTCCCTCCTCTACTTCCTTTCTGAAATCCCTATTGCAAAGATCACCAAAAGTTCATCTTATCCAATCACATGGATATTTCTCTTTTCTCATTTTTGAGTTCCTGGTTGTGTCAGCATTCCGCAAAGTCAGCTATGTCTCTCTAGAATACTTCTTCTCTTGTACTAGTTGATATCATGCTCTCCTGGTTCTCTCCCTAAGGGATTGGTTGCTGATTCTCTGCACACCTTATTGGGTCCTCCTCTTTGCAAACTTTAAATGTTAGAGAACCTCAAGGCTCCAATACTTGGTCCTGCACTCTTAGCTACACCCTCTCTTTATTTTGGTGATTTTATCCAATTCTAAGGTTTGAACAACCAACTAAGTGAATCTCTCCCAAACTGATATAATCAGTTCCCATCTTTTTCCTGAACTCCACAATAATGAATCCACTTGAAAACTCTTCTTGATTCCAAATCTTAAACTCAGTAAACCTGACAATCCTCTTTCTTCCTCAATCCATCAGCCTCCCCCTAACCCACACCTACACCTTTTCCAGTCTTTTCCATGGGGGTAAAAAGAATCATAATCCATGAAGTGCTGAAGTCAAATCCCTAGAAGGTGTCTTTGATTGCTTCCATTCTCTCATCACAAATTCCAGCATCATGTCCTATGATTCTCCTCCAGAATGTATATTTCCACATCTACATCTGTATAGTCAGAGCCACACCTTTTGTTCAAGCTACCACTACTGACCCTCATGGGCATGACCATAGGAACCTCTAAACCAGGTCTCATTCTTGTCACCCCCTCCACTTTGCATATACATAGAGCAGTCACGAAGTTTTAGAAGCAGACACAGGACCAAGCTTTTATTTTATTTTATTTTATTTTTTTGCATTAAACCTCTTACCCTTCTCATTGCACCCAGAGAAATGCAAAGGCTTCACCCTGGCCAGCAAGAGGGTCCCTGCCTACCTACCGGACCTCTCTTACCACGTGCTCCCTCCTGTCGCTCTGCTGGGCCACAGTGACTGCCTTTGTCCTTCCCGAACATGCCAAGACGGTTGTAGCCACACAAGCTCCGTACTTGTTTTCTCTCTCATTGGAATTCTGTGCGTCCTTCCAGGCTCTCTGCCTGGCTGGCTCCTTCCCATCCCTCAAGGCTCAGTTCACCGGTCCTGTCTCCAGAGTCCATTCCCGACCACCCGGCTCCAGCTATTCCCCATCCTTCTCCTCCTCATAGAGGTCCTTGTTTAACTGTGTGTGTATCGTCTGCTGACGTGTGGATTTCCACGAAGGTAAGGACCGTATCTTGGTCTCTTGTTTATTCTGACCACCTAGGATGATACCCTGTATACAGTAAGCACTAAATGCACCTTAGGTAAATGAATAAATAATGTGTGATAGCTAAATGGATATCAAGCATGCCTATTATTATCCAGACATAACAGGCAACATTATTTTGAGGTTTGGCTAAGAAATCTTATCCAAAAAGCCGTGAAGTACAGGACAGATCTGGTAGAATCTAAAAAGAATTTCATCTTTTCTCTGCCCTTTGAGTTTGCTGGACATTCCCTAGTAAATAACAGTCATCCATTCCTCACACCCTTTATTGTATCTGTAAACATAGGGGCTAGCTCTCAAAATGGAATACTGGTTATAAAGAGATTGTAATTGCCCTGACCGGTTTGGCTCAGTGGATGGAGCGTTGGCCTGTGGACTGAAGGGTCCCAGGTTCGATTCCCGTCAAGGGCATGTGCCTTGGTTGTGGGCACATCCCCAGTAGGGGGTGTGCTGGAGGCAGCTGATCGATATCTCTCTCTCATAGATGTTTCTGACTCCCTATCCCTCTCCCTTCCTCTCTGTAAAAAATCAATAAAATATATTTCAAAAAAAAGAGATTGTAATTATTTCTATAGTTAGACCCAGAACAAGATGATCATGGTATCAAGTGCCAAGTACCCCTTCGCCTAGGTTAGGTCCATAGTTAGAGAAATGGGGAGAGACTTGATTCTAGAACTCACTTGCAGAGGGAGAATTCTGCATCACATGTGAATGGCTTTGCTATTTCATTCCACTCTGCCCAGGAAATTATCCAAAAGCCCTCAATCACTCCAGCATC
The DNA here is from genome assembly GCF_027574615.1 of Eptesicus fuscus. Classification (NCBI taxonomy): domain Eukaryota; kingdom Metazoa; phylum Chordata; class Mammalia; order Chiroptera; family Vespertilionidae; genus Eptesicus; species Eptesicus fuscus. Next base: position 19,172,834 of record NC_072495.1, on the reverse strand, counting down.
AAGGAGCAAACATCAATGCATCTCACACCCTCTCCCCACAACCCGCACCCACTTCATCCCAATCACTGTCAGCAGCCCATGCATTATACAGAGAGCTCCATCCACACAGGCCCCGTGCAGCCTCACACTTTATCTCCCTGCCATATCTGTCTAATAGAACAAGAAATAATACACAGAATATTAAAAAAACATTAATAGCCAGAATAAATTATTAATTCAATTAAAGGACGAGTCCAATAATGATTCTTTTTCATTGCGCTTATTAAAAGGAATAATTAATTGCTAAGAGAGTATTAAAAGAACACACACAAACTGCTGACTCTACTCCTGGGTGAAAATGCAGGAATTATAGAGGAGAGGTGCTGAACACGGTCATGGGCAGGGAGCGAGAGTCCCTCTTGCTTCTTTATATTTTCACAGCTGAAAACTAAGAAGTTAAAACAGTTGATGGACTGGATTTTTTTCCCTCTGAACCTAGGATAAGACTAGGATAAGAATCTCCTTGGGGACTGACTAAGAAATGTGGTCCCATTACTTACTCGTCGTATTTTTTTGGTCATGTTATTTAACTGGTTGGGGCCTCAGTTTCCTTACCTGTAAAGTGGGAATAATAGTAAAGTCTACGTCATAGATTGTTATGAGACAGACAGAAGCATTTGGAATACTATCTGGTACATAATAAGTGGCTGGTGACTCTGGTATTCATTTTGTCTAAGAGCTCCATGCTCCTCACTTCTATTCATTGATGGATTGTAGGGTTCGGTGGCGTCTTCTTGCCAGAGCAGTGGGTGATGGTGAACAATCACCCACTTTAGCCAGTGGCTTGATAACTCAGTATTTAACTATATCCAAGGCTTGATTTAAAAGAAAAAAAAAACAACACCCTAGGAAAGAATACTTTCTTAAAAGACACTTAAAACCCAACATAAAAAAGAAACACACACTTTCCAGGGATAACTCCATTTCCTGGTATTATATAGAAGAATACAAAGCATCCCATAAATGAATGTTGACACAAACTGAAGTTTAATTCTACATGCAGAGGAATTATCATCTTAATTTTAACCAACTTTGATGACAAATTGCTGAAAATATATGGCTCACTTCAATGCCTTTGGAGACTGAGTATGCTGAATGTAATTTAATATGTTTTAAAATGTTGATATCTCACGTTCATCATCCTGAACATCAATTTTTATATTGATACTCGTAGGAGTTAATGAGATATTTAAGAATATGCATTATATATGCATATATAGCTGCAAATTCCTTGATTTCTCATTTTTTAGCACTCCTAGTTATTGCAATACCTGAGCAAAATTACAACGCTGGTACGTTAATGCTGATCTTACATAAGAACAAAATATCGGTATTAATGAGAGTGAATGCCAGGATTTTATTAAAAAGTGCCATGTGTCACTGTCTTCATTTGCAAGCTTTGTTCTTTATTCTATGTGAACCAGGGCTTGAATATAGGACTGAGATTCCTCTGTCATTTTGGAATGAAAATCTACAGCTAACAAGACTAGGGGGCCCTCGACCCCTTTTCCTCTCCTCACCAAATCCCGATCATACCCTCCTTCTGTTTAATTGTATATAGTCAGCCACATGCATGCATGCATACACACACACACACACACACTCTAATTCCAAAATAAATCCAGGAAACTTTGGATATGAGCTGGGGCACAAACTGACTCTTGGGGACATTTTTATGAATAATAAATAAGAAAAATCTATCTCAATTTCGTAAGTACAAGAGGGAAAGAAATTAAAACTACAAACAGGTACCCCTAAATGTGTTCTAAGTTGGGGAGGTGGGTAGTGATGTGTTCTAAATCAGAACATCCCATTTTGACTCAAAGTGGTAATGTGGAGAATAATTCTGAGTACAGTTCAAGATGTAAATAATTCATTATGTAAATACGGCAACAATGGTGCTCTGGCAAAACCAACAGTGCTCTGTTACTTCAAAATGCACAGAGCGCAAGTATTGCAATCACCAACACCCTTCTCTTAACTCCATCAGCTCAGTCTGGTTAATCAGGTAAGGTATTTGAAAGCATCTCTCAATCTTGACTACCTCCACCATTGCCAAATCCACTTTCACCTCTCACCTAGATTTGGCATAACCTCTCTCAGTAGCATAGTTTCAACTTCTTGGCATATAAACCATTCCCCAAAACTGCCAGCCAATACCAGCCATTGCAACCCAGGGCACGCCTCTATTCAGAATACTCTTGTGGCTCCCTCTTATAATGACACTAGAGGCCCAGTGCATGAAATTCATGCACCTGAGGGGCTGGAGGGGGGTCTCAGCCCAGCCTGTGCCCTCTCACAGTCCGGGAGCCCTCAGGGGATGTCCAGCTGTGGGAGCGGGTCTAAGCAGGCAGTCAGACACCCTTAACTGTGCTCGCCAGCCGTGAGCCCAGCTTCTGGCGCACTGACCACCAGGGGCAGCTCCTGTGTTGAGCGTCTGCCCGATGGTGGTCAGTGCACGTCATAGCGACCAGTCGTTTTGCCATTCTGTCAATTTGCATATTAGCCTTTTATTATATAGGATGAGATCCAAGTCCATTGCTGGCTCCCAGAGCCTGGCCCCTCTGACCTCTCCCACCTCCTCCTGCGTCCCTCTTCCTGTTGTCTGCTCAGCTTCACACACAATGTTCTCTTCCTTCTTCCTCCTACACATGAAGCTTGTCCCCAGGCCTCGGTGCTTTAATCCCCGCCCCTTCTCTCCATGTAGATCTCAGCTCAAATGCCTCTTCCTCTCTGAGAGCCTGTCGCTAGCCCACCCATCAACAGCAGCCACTCAGGTGAGCAGGGTCACCACACTGTACTGAACGGGACGTATTTGTATAGGTCTCTGTGTTGGCACACATCTCATTCTGCCACTCTCATTCACTGCAGAACCCAAGGCACATGGCGCGCATGCAAATAACCACGAGGGAATAAATATTTACTCTGCACCAGGTACTGCCAAGTACTTCCCATTAATTTTTTTATCTAATCCTGAAAACATCCTGCACTCGATAGTTTCTATGAATTGCTATTCTTGCTGTACCAGGGGGGGTTAAGTAAATTCCCGAGCTACCACGCGAGTCCATTCTCTTCATTGTGCTCCTGTAGTCTCTCCACAGAACAGGGATAGCCTCTCGGGGATAATATTCCTGAAGGGTTGCCACAATCCTATAAAAAGCCTCCTCGTTCACTGAGGGAAGAAAACCAAAGCCGGTCGGTGACTTCGTTTTTAGTGTGGGTTTACTTTATTGTGCCCTAACTGCTTGACAACTGGCAATTCCATACCCAGCGCACATGGTGACTGCCAGAGGGACGTGTAGTGCGGTTGCCACGATGCACAGGCCTGAAACTGGCTGTCTGGAATCATGCCCCCACGCTGACATGCTTCAGGCATCAGGCCTTGAGTAGGTTCCTCAGAGTCTCTGTACTTCAGGCCCTCATTAGATGAGATACTACAAAGAGCACTGAGGAAAAGAACATGGCCAACAAAAAGAGTTCAGTCAAAGTTCGCAAGAATTTTTTTCTGTAACTAAATCTATTTCTGGCTACTTAATGACCCAGTGTACCCTCTTTCTCACTGAGCTAGATTCCATATATCACAATAACCCCAAGGCACTGCCCTGGAGACTCTTCTATTGAGACAGATCCCCCTCTCCCTCCGCTTTTGCTGGGGTACAGGTCAAGAATCCTTGCGAGAGAGTCCCCGGGGGAAACGGGGTGCACAAAAGCACTAGCTTAATAAAACCCCGTGATTCAGCGTGAGAGAGTGAACACACAGTCCAGAGCCATTTGTCTTATGCACTGGAGGACACCAACGCGGGGAGAGACTCTGGCTACATCCCATTAAATAATCATCCAGCATCCACAGTAGAAAACAGCGGGCTTAGTATCCTGACCTAGATAAATAAATGTCTTACTTAGCAAGAGCCAATCCACCGGGGAGACAAAAGGATCGGGGATGTGGAATTCCTAACAAACACCAAGCTGTCTGGAAAACCACAGCCTGGGTTTCAATCAGGGCAACAGGACAGGCATGAAGATGCAACGCCTCACAACCTGGCCACGAGTAACCGGTATGCAAGCCTGTGGGTCTGCGTGTAAGAGTGGGGCCTGCAAGGGGCCTGGGGGCCTGGCCCCCCCTGCCAGGGGTCTCTGCATGTCCCTGACAGTCCCGGGCCCAGGAGCCAGCTGGCGGTGTGGGCTACGGTGCAGGAGAATCCATGGCACTGCCGGCTCCCGGTAACAAAAGGCGTGTTTATAGCAGGCACGCTGACAGCTGTCCGAGTGCCACATTTATTTACAAAATGTTGGTTAAATTGCTGACAGTTGGCGCCGTGGAGGAAAAGCTGAGAGAGAAGCTGACATTTCTTGATCTAGCGGGTGCTCACAGCCCCGGTGCCGCTCCCCTGTCTGCTGATCAGTTCCACTGTGTGCTGGTTAGCGGGCGGGGGGGTGGGGGGTTGATGACGTGTGTCTCGTGCACCGGCCACTGCTTTGAAGAGGCTTTGGGTGTCCGGGCAGCTAACTGGCTCCATGCTACCTGGTTCCAAAGGCCCTTTGGCTAAGAGTCGTCCGGAGGATGGCTGCTCCCAGGGCCCTAGAGTCTTCTAGAAAGCTTCAGACTCAGTGCCATAGAGTCTTCTAGAAAGCCTCCTGAGGTCCCAGTGGGACTCAGCCCTGTCCGCCCAAAGCCCAGCAATGAGAGGCCTGTGCGCATGAAGCCATGAATAACCAGCACCATCTCCCTATTCCTCGTCTGCTGGTCAGAGACAGCTTGCCCATGACAGAGCTGGGCCAAGGGCTTCCAGTTCTTTCTTTCTGACGAGGACAATTAAGATAGAGGGAAAGCGTTTGGGTGATAGAGATCAACATTCTGGCTGGGAGAGTTTCAGACACAAAAGCATATTTCTGATACCGCTGTACAATCGCTTTTCCTCGCATGTTGAAACAAGTAGACATTGCCTTAAACTGTTATCTTTAATTCTTTCCTAATGTGTTTCTTCTTATGTCACAATAACGCGATGCCTGTTTTGTTGACAATTTAAAATACACAGGGAAGCGCTGAAGGCTGTGGCTCAGTTGGTTGGAGCATCGCCCATCCACCAAGAGGAGGCAGATTTGATTCCTGGTCGGGGCACACACCCAGGTTGCACGTTGGAGCCCAGGTCTGGGTGCATGTGGGAGGCAACCAATTGAAGTTTCAACCTCTCTCTCACCCTTCCTCTCTCTGAAAATCAATAAAAATAAGTCATTTTTTAAATCCTTCAAAATGCACGGATAAGCAAAGGGAAACTGATCAGGCCTTGTCTGGACGCACTATTTGAAACTGTGGCCTCATCCGTCTTTTCCACCTCCTCACGCTCTTCATTCTTCGCCACGGCATTATCACCAGGTGATCTACTCCATAATTAATGTAATTTTGTTCACTGTCTTATCCTGCTGGAAGGGAAGTTCTGTGAGGCCTGGGATTGTACTGTTTTGCTAACCGCTGTAGCTCACAGTGCCTAGAACAGTGCCTGGCACACGGTTGGCAAACAATAAATAGTTGCTGAATCAAGTCGAACGCAGAACATTCACTCATCCGTCTGTACAGACAGACGCGACTGCTTTAGGCTCCCACTCGTGGCCACCGGGGAGGGACCAGCCCAGGAGGCCCACAGCCCTGCTGCCCTCTCTCCCCCCAGGACCCAGCCAGCTTCAGGTCCTGCGCTCCTGCCGCTCCACAGAAGTGTCCTATTCTGGCCTTTCCCTCACACACTCAGGCCCCATCCTGCTTTCTTCTCCCCCGCCGCGACCCCTGCCACAGTGGCCCTTCAGTGATCCTCCCACATCCCAGATTACAAGTGGCCCCCCGGATCTCAGTAGCATCCTTTTGTGCCTCTTTCTGGGGTGCCGGTGTGGAAGCTTACTTCTCCTGGCCAGGCTGTGGCTTAGTTATCTCTGGTGCTCAGCACAAGGGCCCATGCGTGGCAGCGTGGATGCCAAGAGCCGCATGAACCAGACTGAGCAGGATGGGTTCCAGGCAACCAAATATTTTTTTTTTTACTTTTATTAGTTTTTATCATGTTGACCTCATTCTGACTTTAGAAGAATAAAACTTAAATTTTTAATTTAATAATTATAAAAAATACAAGAAGAAAGTCAAAGCCACTTATTCCACTACCCAGAAAATACGTGAGTGTTACTATTTTGGTTTAAGACTCTTCTGTGTTTCCGGTTTTTAGCAGGTGTTTATGCACACACATGCAGGCAGGCACACACACACGCACACTCACATTCACGGGTATTGAACCGTTTTGATTGATGAGTTGTAGACCAGTTAATTACCTGAAATGACTCAGGCAGAATTCTGCCTTTATTCATATTCAGGGTGGTATTACTTTCAAATTATTAGAAAACAAAATAATGAAAAACATTTGCTGTATAATAAATAAATTTATTTTTATATAAGGAAAAATTAAAAAAAAACTAGATAACATATGGTTTGAGAACATTTATATATTTGGTAAAATCCTAAAGAAAAGAAGGAAATGATAAAAATAAAAAAAAAGTTCAGGGCAGTGGTCAGATCCTCAGAAAAGACAAGTTATAAAATAAGGTGGGAACATGGGAGGTTCTATTTCTTAGAGTGGATGGAAGTCACAGAGGTGATCAATTTATTATATTTTTATACTTAGATATGTCATATGCACATTGATGTATAAAATATATTATCATCTAAAGAAAAATAATATATATTTGGCTCCTAGCATATGCAGAATATTGTGCTACACAAGCGAACATTTCCTTAAACATTTACTGAGTGCCTACCAGGAATCAGGCCTCGTGGGAAAGGCCAGCAGGTCAAAAGTGAACATAGAGAGAGAGAGGACCAATCACTGGGCAACAAGTAATTCACATTCCTCTTCGCTGCCCATCTGCTGGAACAAGAGCCTCATCATACCGCTCCCACCCATTCCCACTTTCTAGTAGGAATGAATTTGCTGATAAAAATAAAGAATTAACTGAAAATTTCAAAATGTGTTTGCAGGAGTTATGTGTAAATATCTCCTTTAAAAATAGGAGTATGTTTAATTAATATTTTCCTTGCAACTCAGCAGTAATAATTATGAAATATAGACCCAAAGTACCATCAATTCACATTGTACGGTTAACAAACAACCCAGCAACAGCCAAGGCAACACTAACAAAGTGAATTAAACAGTAACTCTTTGCTTTGTTAAAGTAATTAAAATTTCTCAATGAAATAATAAGATAAGAACAGAATAACAGTTTACAATCTCTCTGCTGAACCATGTATTGCAAGTCATGCTTTCAGGACATCTCATCAATTTCAACCTTCATAAGACCATGAGCAACAGGGCCTGCAATGTAGCTGAGCCTCTGCCAGCCATGACATTGAAAGTGTAGGGGTGGCGCACTGTCCATTCACTCAGGGAAGTCAATGGCTTGTACTCCAGGAGACTTTCATGACCCCTCAGGGAAACCCCCACAATATATATATGGCTAATATGCAGTGTCCCCGCAGGAGTTTGACCAGGAGACCAGGAGTTCTATCACTTGCTATGACACCAGGGGGCAGCCCGGAATGAAGGAAGGCCCCGGCCGGCAGCTAGAAGAAAGGCCCTGGCTGGCAGCCAGAAGGCCCCAATCAGCCTGATCGCTGGTAGGCCTAGGGATCCTACCTGTGCATGAATTTCGTGCACTGGGCCTCTAGTAGAGTAATAAGAGCTTTGTTCCAATTGGAAGGAATAAGGAAAGAGTGTGACACTGGACTTGTGTCTGGGAGAGGGGACAGAAAGAAAGATGAGGAGGGGAGGGATGGAAAATCAACCAGGCTAAGTAAGCTCAGAGGATGCCGTGTTGGAGCGTGTGAAAGGTATCTCTGCAACGGCATAAAACTCAGGAGTAAGACCACAGAAGCCTGTGTCCACAAATTCTGCAAGAGCCAGAATGTGGGTGACAGAACCCATCCTCCCCCATCTTCTCTCCATGACAGTTTTAACTTCATTCATGTCAATTTAATCTATTATTAATAGAAAATAACATGCTTGATGCCTAATCTATGCCTGGCACAACTCATGAGCTTTTACATGTCATCTTATATAATTATTATAAATAATTATGACTTAATGAGATGGTCTGGGTAATGCATTTATTGAAGAATAATAGGTCCCCATTAAATGTTGCTAGTGATATAGTGTTTTGTTTTTAATATTATACCTGATTCTTACAATAACTCTGTCAGGTAGCTATTAAGGTACTATTTGGCCCCATTTCACAGATAAGAAAATAAAGGCTCACAGAAGTGAATTCTATAAATCAAGTTAAGTTCCAGCTCAACTTTGTCCCAACTTCAGAGTCTTTTTTCCACCACACTGAATACATTCTTAATTAGCATGTTTTGTGTAAGACTTACAAAGGTGAGTACACATGTTTAGGATCTATATTTATGTACTATAGCTAACCTCACTGTAAAGAAAATTCACAAGGTAAGCACTGGACTATTGGGAGCTGACGATGTATTAGCCCATCTTTGGGTCTTCCTTTAAGTCCCATAATTTCATGTCTCTGTTACAGCTTCAAAAAGTCAATCCTTCTCTGGGTCAAATTCCATCTTATCGAGTATCCCACCTTTCATTCCCTCTTCCTCTGTGTTTGTAGAGAAAACCATGTTGTGAATAGGATTTGAAGGTCTGTCAAAATGTGTGCTTGAAGGAATAATAGGACCAGAGTGTGTAAAACCAGATCCTCCTGGTCTCCCAGCAGGAAGGTCACCAGCTGTAATATAAGTACCCTTAGGTGAAAACAGAAGGCAGAGGGAACTCTTCTGCTCTCAGAAAATTCAAAAAATCTATGTAAATATGCCTCTCATCTAGGCCAACTCTCCAAGGGACTGGAAGGGAAGGGGGAGGGGCAGGACTTAGTCTCTACTGACCCCCAGCCCCTGGTCTGAGCCAGCCCAGCATCCCAGTGGGGTCCATGGAGCCTGACACCAATTACTAACTATGTATTAATGGAAACAATCCAAGCAACTATTTTTTCAATACCGAATATAACCCTAAGGGCAGGGAAATGTCAAACTGAATGCTTAATAAGGTTGGTGCAAAATGCTTTCGGGGTGAAATGTTAAGTTTTCAGGCACAAATGGAAATAATTCAGGAGTGGGGGAAAAGGTAATAGCTTGCCTCCTTAGCATACACAGTGTGTAGGTTTGATTACTGAATAGAGATATGAAATATGTGCTAAATAATTCTTCTGAACAGCTCATTAGGCCTAATCCATCTCTGATTTCTATGGGCCCATTAATTCCAAATATGCATCTGCTTATACATCCACACACATCCACACACGATCGTAAAAAGGCCGGCCTAATTTCGCAATGTAATATCCTGGAAATGACAACAGGTAACACGTCAAATTGGACAGTATTCAGATCTTAAATATGTATAACTTTCAGGTGTGATAAATAAAAATGACAAAGAATAACAGACCAAAGACGGATGGCATTTCGGTTAGGAAACACCAGGTCCACACGGCTAGGCTTGTGTGTGACGGGGGGGGGGGGGGGGGGGGGGGAGGGGGGAGGGGGGGGGCCGGGCCCCAGCACTGGCTGCCACAGAACTAGGAAGCTGGACCAGCCTGGAGAGCGTCCCCATGGAAACCGCCAGGCATCCTCGACAGCAAATAAAACCCGTGCAGGTGTTGTGTTTGTTTCTGTGGGAATTTTAAATTTATTTCTCATCGCCTATCCTTTGTGCTGCCCTCATCACTTGTTCCTTAATTTGGATGCTATCCTAGTTCTCACAGTCACTCAAGGCCCTAGACCTGTCTTTTTTCATTCCTTACCCTTCTCCAGTTTGGAGAGTGCCCCCTTCCTGACCTGCTCCTGGCCACCTTTCAAACGCCCCCTCGCTGCACCCGGGTTACTTTGCCCCTTACCGACAGTGTACTTTCTGGCACAATGCTTTGTCTGTTCCCATGCTGATTGACAGCTGGGCCTGCTGGGTACACCTGTGCAGGTGTGTGCTGCTCATGGGTGCTGAGGGAGGGAGGTGAAGAAGCACAGCTTCCGCCCTAGCTGGTTTGGCTCGGTGGATAGAACGTCAGCCTGCGGACTGAAGGGTCCCGGGTTCGATTCCAGTCAAGGGCACATGCCCGGGTTGCACACTGGATCCCCAGTGTGAGGCGTGCAGGAGGCAGCTGATCAATGACTCTCTCATCATTGGCGTTTCTATCTCTCTCTCCCTCTCCCTTCCTCTCTGAAATCAATAAAAATATATTTTTTTAAAAAAGAAGCAACAGCACAGCTTCCTCTATCCAACCAGGAGCCCTAGTGACTGACTCAGACTGGAGGAAGGGAAGCTGTTCCTGACTGGCCTGGACAAGGTGCATGCTGGGAGAGGATGCTGTTTTCCCATGTGTGGGGCTACAGCCCAGTCTCCCTTCACTACAAATCACTACAAAGTGCCTGGCATGTCCAAGATGGACAGTAAGGAGTGCTGAAGAGGCACAGGAAAGCTCCTCCGTGCACCTGCAGGATGGCATTAACTCCTAGCAGGTGCCGGGTCTTCCAGGGCATACTGAGATGACAGTGAGAATGCGACAGGTCCCTGACCTCACCACCCACTGAACCTCCATGTCTCTGCACTGCCTGGGCCCTTGTATGTCCCACGCACACTGCCCTCCCCCTTCCCTGTCATAGCGTCCTTTCCCCTTCAGCAGATGCACACGGGACCACCTCGCCACTGGCCGCTCTTCTCAAACTTGACCTCTGACAATGGTTTTCCCTCCTTTCTTTTCAACATTTTTAAGTGCAAGCCTACAAATCATCCCATCTGCCTCTTTACTGGGTGTCAGGTCAAACACGAAATGCTAGAATCTCTCTGGCACAAAGGGTGACACTAAATCAGAAACCTCCAGCCATGAATAAGCAAGCTGTCATCTAAGAGGTGTCTTCCCTAATTGTAGTGTCTCCACTGAGGACGCCTGCACATTCACGTGGAAGTAAAACTGTCCTTTGTCCCGGGTTTTCTCCTGTGAGTAAAGGAAGGCAGACGGTCTACTTGGTTCTGAGAGTAGAGAGTCAAGGAAACGAAAAGCAAGCCCTTGAGGCTTCAGTTTGAAAAGGCCACGGGTCTCACGTTCAGCCCCATGCAAAAGTCACCCAAAGCCTTGCCAAGAAATATTAATGAATGCTTACGTGTGGATCTTAAACATGCATCTGTGTATGTTCATGCAGCTGAAACTGGAAAATATGAATGATAATAGTGGTGGTGAATCCCATAGGTGAGGGCTAGCTACCTAGAATAATAAAAGCGTAATATGCAAATCGAGTGAACGACCGAACAGCAGAACGACTGTCCGGACCACGCTATGACACACACTGGCACCAGGCCAGCCAAGGCGGGTGCGATGCGATTGGTCGGGGGGCCCACCATTACCCCATGATTGCCCTGCAGAGGGAGGCCCAGGCCACCAGCCATTGGGGTGATCAATCGGGGGGATGGGGTGAGGGAAGGGCTCCACGATCTCGCCCTGCAGAGGGAGGCCCAGGCCACCAGCCAGCGATGCTGTGGCGGGTGTGTGGGGCTGGCCAGTGATCACCCACAGAGGGAGGCCCAGGCCAGCCAAGAGATTACACCACACCCCTGTTGCCTGCAGTGGGAGGTGACCAGTGGTGGTGGAGGGGGGAACAGCACAGCACAGATGGCAAGCAGGGGCAGTGGCAGGGGCGAGGGCGTGGCCAGCTGCCAGCAGCCGGGGGAAGGAAAGCCCCGATAGACCCTGATCCCTGGCCAGGCCTATGGACCCTACCTGAGGGGTCCCAGATTGCAAGAGGGTGCAGGCTGGGCTGAGGGACACCCTGCCCCCCATGCACAAATTTTGTGCACCGGACCTCTAGTTGTAAAATAATGAACTCCCAGATCTCGGCAGCCTGTCACTAGGGAAGTGTATTTCTCCTTCGTGCAGGATTCCAGCTCAGGCAGTTCTGGGTCAGCCTGCAGGGTGGGGCGGAAGCCGGCTCTGTGCAGGCATCTCACAACCTGGCTGCAGGAGCATCTGCCAAATAGGACGCGGGTTTCCAAGGTAACTTTGGACATCAGCATCCAGATGGCTAAGAAGAAACAGCATGAAGTAATTTCATCTGGGAGCGTTTTATGGGCCCATCCACACATAACTTTCGCTCACACTCCTATGGGTAGAACTCCATCACGTGACCGTGCCTCAATTCAAAAGAGGCTGGAAACTGCAATGGAGCTTTGCGCCCAGGGAAGAGAATAAATGAGTCTTTTTAAACAGCTAAGAACCTCTCCCTCAAGTGTGAAGAACCGAACAGCGCAGTGCAGCTCATGCCCCGCCTTCTCATTTCAGAAACAGGGAAACTGAGGCTGGACAAGCTAATTGTCCTAGTACCCGTGGTGACCTCAGAACCAGGACTAAAGTGCAGGTCACCCTAGCCCTCGGCCATGACTCACGTTCCAAAAACAGTGACACTTGCCAAGAATTTTCAGAATCACTCCTCCACAGAATGCTGTAGAACCACAAGATGTGCCCCAGCCTGAAACCGGTTTGGCTCAGTGGATAGAGCATCGGCCTGCGGACTGAAAGGTCCCAGGTTCGATTCCGGTCAAGGGCATGTACCTTGGTTGTGGGCACATCCCCAGTGGGGGGTGTGCAGGAGGCAGCTGATCAATGTTTCTCTCTCATTGATGTTTCTAACTCTCTATCCTTCTCCCTTCCTCTCTGTAAAAAATCAATAAAATATATATTAAAAAAACAGATGTGCCCCAATGTTGGCCCCGCCTCCTTCCCTGGGTACGTGTCCACAGGGCTCCCAGGAGCATAAGGTTCAAGCAGTGCGATCTGCCCACAGCAGACACATCGCACGCCTGGTTCCTTCCCAGCGGTGCACAGCTCACACACAACGAGTGGCAGGCCCTGTCCTAAACACTTCATATTTCACTCCTGGCTCAGTATTCCCATCACTAGTTCCCTTAAACAGTGACCAAACCGAGGGCCAGGGAGGTCAATCCATGTGCCAAAGGTCACACACCTGAGAGGTGGCTGAACCAGGATTTGAACCCAGGGAGCAGTCTGGTTCTAAACCCTCCATGTAATCACTCTGGTTTACAGCCTTAAAGTAAAATTCCCTTAATAAAAAAGTTTACAATAAAATCACAGACGTCGAATAACGTGATGCATCTCAGGCTCACAGCCTGATTTCTGCCTGGCTGTGGCTTCCTTCCCTCCCCCCAGGTTCATAGGCCTTAAGCTAGAAACTAATCCTTATTTTCAAGTGTTTATTAGATTTTCTATAGACTTCTTGAGAAAGTGGAGATTGAAAGGTCTCTTAGATTCTACAGGTGCGGATTTTATGAAGTGTGTCATCCTGTCCCAGGGTTCCCACCTTGGTGTCCCATTCCGCTCACTATTCTAGAAGACAAAACCAATGCTCAGTCACATACACCCTGGCCGAGCTCTGTTAAGAACACCCAAACTCATGCCAAGACAGAGATAGGCCTGAGTCTGCCTTCTAATAAAAATAAATAAATAATATTCACTGTGAACAGCTTGCTATTATTCCTAATAAACTTTTCATTCACTCAGCAAATATTACTTACTGTATCCCATGTTCCAGGCAGTAATTTCACCACTATAAATGAGGGCAATAAAGTCCCTGGCCCAGCAGATCTTACATTTTGTGGAGAGGTGATAAGTGGCAGAGAAATAATAGCATTTTCTGAGTGCTGAGGGCTTGAAGAAAATTAAAGCGAGCTAAGGGACAGAGTGACATGGGTGGGCATGGCTACATCCAATGGCAGGTCTAGGAAGTCTTCTTTAAGAATGGGGTATTCCGCCCTGGCCGGTTTGGCTCAGTGGATAGAGCATTGGCCTGCAGACTGAAGGGTCCCAGGTTCGATTCTGGCCAGGGTCACATGCCCGGGTTGCAGGCTCAATCCCTAGTAGGGGGTGTGTAGGAGGCAGCCGATCCATGATTCTCTCTCATCATTGATGTTTCTCTCTCTCTCTCCCTCTCCCTTCCTCTCTGAAATCAATAAAAATATATTAAAAAAAAAAAGAATGGGTTATTCCAACAGAGACACCATGAATGCCATGAGAAGCTCAACATTGTAGTGGGTCCTGGAAGAGGAAAGAACATGTCCTCAGGCAAAGTGGATTTGGCAGGTGCAAGAAACAACAGAGAAGTTCAAAGAGCTGCCTCCTTGTGAGTAGGGCGGGAAGATGACCAAAGATAGGCAGGCACCAGGTAGTGAAAAGTCTTATCCCACTGAATGTTTGCGTTCCATTCAAAATATACCTGGAAGCCACTGCAGGGTTTTGAATAGACAGTGATGTGATTTGACTTATGTTCCTTTATTTTATTTTTTGTTAATCCTCACCTGAGGATATTTTTTTTCCATTGATTTTTAGAGAGAAAGTGGAAGGGAGGGGAAAGACAGAGAGACAGGTAGTGAGAGAGAAACATCAATGTGACAGAGACACACTAATGGGTTGCCTCTCACACATGCCCCTACTGGGGCTGGGGATCCAGCTTGCAACCCAGGTACATGCCCTTTATCGGGAATCAAACCCATGACCCTTTGGTGCATGGGCAGATGATTTAACCACTGCAAAACACAGGCCAGGGATGATTTATGTTCTTAAGTGACAACTCAGCCTACTAGTTGGAGGATGGACTCTGGTAGAGCGGAAGTGGAAGAAAAGGGACCAGATGAGATGCTACTGGCATAGTGCAGGAGAGTTAATAGCAGCATATACTACAGAGATAGCGTCTGAGATGATTAAAAGTGGTCTGATTCAGGCTGTATCTTAAAAGTAAAGACAAACACGATTTACTGATGAATTCCATGTACCATAAAGACAGAAAGAAAAAATGTGTCTATTATGTTTTGGGCATGAATGGTGGTGCCCATTCTTAAGACAGGGACAGAGCAAAAGAAGATATGCTGGTGGTGGCTGGTGATGGCTCCCATGGGGGCTGGTATCAAGAGCACTGGCTGTGCCCTAGCCAGTTTGGCTCAGTGGATAGAGCATCAGCCTGCAGACCGAGGTGTCGGGTTCGATTCCAGTCAAGGGCAGGTACCTTGGTTACTGGCCCAGGCCTTGGTCAGGGTGCGTGAAGAAGGCAACCAATCGATGTGTTTCTCTCACATCAATATTTCTCTCTGTCTTTCCCTCTCTCTTCCACTCTCTCTAAAAACCAATGGAAAAATATCCTGGAGTGAGGATTTTATTATTTTTTTTTTAAGAAGAGCATTGGCTGGGAGGCTTCCGGTTTGAGATATCTGAGTCATACATTGATCTGCAGATCAACAATAGGATGTGCAGCCTGGACCAGTCAGAAAGGGGTTCTGGGTAATATGTGTGTGCTCCAGTGTAACTGGGGATTTTGAGAGAGAGAAAAAGAAATGCCCCACAATCACAGAGCACCAAGCAGAGCACCTACCAAAAACGTTCAGGCCTGGAGGAAAGCAGAATATAGGTATGGAAATAACCCAAGAAGTGGCCAAGTTTCAGCTTAACACATTGCAGTAGTTTCATTGCTAGCTTTACACAGTGGCCAGATGAGTTTCTATTGAACGAATACAAAAAAAAACCAAAACTTTTTACATAAATGTTAAAGGCATCTTTTAAAATTAAACACCCATTGCATTTTGAAGTTATTTATTACATGTTCTTACAAGCTAATGTCTTTTTAAAGTATGATACTTTGTAAAACACTGTGTAATATGAAGCGAGAATTCTCGTGATCCGACTGCAATGTGTTAAGTGGGAGAAAACAAAAGATGGGACCACTCAGGGAAGAGACTGGGACAGAGGGATGTTGCCAGTGACAGGCCATAAAGACCAGAGAGGAGGAATGTTTGGAGGATTGAGGGAGAGGTTTGCAATTGGGTCAGATTCTTGGATGTACAGGATTCCATGGTTAATGAGAATCTAAAGAATGATACATGGCCTGGGTGGTCTTTGCCTTCTGAGGTAGCTAAGATAACCTGAAAAGTAAGATTCAATAGGGTTGGTCCCTATGGTCTCTTAGGAAAAAGGGGGTAATCGATTCTCATTATATTCCTGTGCCAGATCGGCCTCCTAGACACAGGCAAATCTCGGAGATATTGCAGTCCTGGCTCCAACCACCACAGCAGAGCGAGCATCACAATACAGTGAGCTGTGCTCTTTTTGTTGGTGGAGGGCCTTGCCTTCAATTTGTGAAATGAGCAACATCTGCGAGGTGCAATAAAGCAGAGCACAATAAAGCAAGGTGTGCCTGTCATTGCCATGGAGAGGCTGGGAAGTCAGGACTGGGATGGGAGCAGTCACACCGAGAGCATCCACAGTTCTGTGGATTGCAGTAGCTGGTGTCATGGTGGGTGACAGGGTAGTCTAACCAGCCTTCAGTGGCCCTTTACATGACATGATTATTTAAGAAAACAGTAATACCCAAGTACACTGAGTGGCCAGATTATTATGATCTCTGAACGCATAATAATCTGGCCACTCAGTATCCTCTCTAATAAAAGAGTAATATGCAAATTAACCAACGCTCCACTACATAAGCCACGCCCACCAGCCAAGCCACGCCCACCAGCCAATAAGGGCGAGTATGCAAATTAACTCCAACCAAGATGGCTACCAGAAGGGAGGCTTGGGTTTCCCCAGCAACAGAAGAAGCCAAGCTTTCTACACATTCTGGCGGGCCCAGGCCTCTACTCAAGGATACAAAGTTTCAATTACAGAAGGTAAACAAGTCCAAACAGAAATGCCATGGATCGAGCAGGAGGCTTGGCTCCGCTCCAAGCTACAAAGTTTCAATTGTAGAAGGTAAATAAATTCCAGATACCAGGGCCTCTGCTTGGGTCACCAGGGGTGTGGCTGGCCTGCAAACCACCACAGGCCCCTCGCCCAGGTCTCTCCATGCCCCAAGAGAAACTCACCCTGATCCGGGACACCTTTCAGGGCAAACCAGCTGGTCCCCACCCATGCACCAGGCCTCTATCCTATCTAATAAAAGAGTAATATGCAGATTGACCATCACTCCAACACACAAGGTCAAGATAGCTGCCCCTATGTGGTCAAAGATCCTGCCCCCATGTGGACAGAAGATGGCCACCACAAGATGGCCAGCAGGGGAGGGCAGTTGGGAGGGAACAGGCCTGCAAGGGAGGGCAGTTGGAGGTGAGCAACCCTGCAGAGGAGGGCAGTTAGGAGTGACCAGGCCGGCAGAGGAGGGAAGTTGGGGGCAAACAGGCTGGCAGGGGAGCAGTTAGACATCAATCAGGCTGGCATGGGAGTGGTTAGGGGGTGATCAGGCTGGCAGGCAGAAGCAGTTAGGGGCAATCAGGAAGGCAGGCAGGTGAGCAGTTGGGAGCCAGCAGTCCTGGATTGTCAGAGGGATGTCTGGTGGGATCAGGCCTAAATGGGCAGTCAGACATCCCTCAAGGGGTCCCAGATTGAAGAGGGTGCAAGCTTGGCTGAGGGACCCCCCCCCTACCCCCGTGCATGAATTTCGTTCACCGGGCCTCGTGTGTGTGTGTGTGTGTGTGTGTGTGTGTGTGTGTGTACTATATATATATATTTTAGAGGCCTGGTGGATGAATTTGTGCATGGTTGGGGTCCGGCCAGCCTGGCCAGGGGGAGGGGACAAGGGTTGGTTGGCCGGCCTGCCTGCTGGTTGAACTCCTGGCCGAGGGGACAATTTGCATATTAGCCTTTTATTATATAGGATATATATACACTGAGTGACCGGATTATTATGCGTTCAGATATCATAATAATCTGGCCACTCAGTGTATATCTGGTTCCTGGAGCTGTTATAAAAGTGCATCACAAACTGGACTCATAGGCATCTCCTGCCTCACAGTTCTGAAAGCCAGAACTCTGAAATGAAGGTGTTGGCAGGAAGTGCTTCCTATGGAGCCTGGAGGAGAGAATCCCTCTTTGCCTGGTGCTAGTTTCCGGTGGCTCCTTCCAATCTCTGGCATTCCTTGGCTAGCAACTGCATAACTCCTACCAGTCCTCATCGTCACATGGCATTTCCTCATGTGTGTACTGTGTCTCCACATTGTCATCTTCTCACAAGGACTCCACCAGTTACAGGATTAGGGGCCCACCCCACTTTATCATGGATTCAGCTTAAATATCTAATTACATCTTTAATGACCCTACTTCCATATAAGATCATATTATGAGGTCCTGGGTGCTAGGACTTCAACATATCTTTTTTTTTTCTTTTTTCTTTTATTGTTTGGGGGGGGAGGGGAGAGGGGAAGGGTGATGCAATTCAACCCACAACACCAAAAGTGTTGCTTTTTCTAGGTTTCATGTATAACAACTGCAGCAAATTAAAAATAGTCTGCATATACTCTTTCTTTCTTCCTCATAGGTTCCGACTGGTTAGAATTGTTGAGATTCAGCTTTTCCGATGAGTAAATTTCCCCAAAGATGATTACTGTAAGGGTAAGAGCACTTCTCCATGCATCCACTACACCACAAGCTGTCTGAAAGCCAGGCAAGATCAGGAAATTATTTTCACACCATTACACCTTCCTTTGCCTCCATGGGGCAAACAAAGCTTTGTCTGAGGGTTAATTTCAGCTTTGTCATTTTTCCACCAGTCTAGTGGCTGATGCTGTTCTTGTTACAAATGTTATTCTTTGCAAAAACCATCAACAATATTGCAAGATTAAGTCATATGTTCATTTTTCATTTTATAAGACAATTCTAACCCCGACAAGACAGCAAGCTGGCCAAAGGCACCCATATAAACCCAAACAAACTTAACCACATGAAGCAATGAGGTTTGGGGAAAACAGAGCATGAGCGGTTGAGACTGCTAAATATAATTTAAACCAATTTACACCCATGGCATCGGCTTGAAGTGAGACTATTGCAGTGGTTCCATCAGTGAACTGTGAGATCATCTGCTAATGCCAGACACACTGGTCTGCATGTGAGGAAAGTTACTAAATGCGGACAGCCTTTCCTCCTGCTTTCACCATCCCCGTGCAAGCCCTGAGTTACACCCACTGTGAACAGGAGAGGTGAGTGAAGGGGAAATGCCATCAGAGAACATTAAAACTGTGAGGGCTTAAACCCCTGCAAGCAATGGCTTCCTTACCTCCAGTGAATTATCATGGAAAAAAATCAGTCTTCCAAGGAAAAGGGTCTATAAATTCTAAATCTACACATAAATTCCTGGCTCCCCTATTTGTTTCAGATAACCTGGCTCCATAGAACCTTCTGGATGGTTTGTTCTGGTAGGAAATTTATCTTCAGAGCCATGAACTGTCATAACTTGCTATGTAGCAATCCTGTTATGAAAAATAAAGAAATACCTGTCTTCTTACTCCCTCTCTGAAATAAAATAGCTCAAGAAATTATTTGAACTGGAGAAGTTACCTAGAATAGAAACAGATGTGGAAGAGAAACACTGAAAAATATAATTCCAGGAAGGCGGAGAGGCATTCCTCTGGCCAAGATCTCCCAGAAGTAAGACATGGTACATGGGTGTAGCTACATGGATGCTTCGGCTACAGTACTTTTCATGAAAATTGCTAAATGCAGGAATAAACATGTATACGGATACATGCATATGTGTGTATGAATGTAAAAAGTAAGTTGTAATTATACACTAAGCTTTATGTCCTTTATTTAATTTTAACCCAAAAAGAGCCATTGGAGGTAGGGAATAACTGCCCCCTTTACGAAGAGAGATTGAAAAGTTTCGTCCAAGATCACACGTGGTGAGTACTGTATTTTCTGGCGTATAAGACGACTGGGCGTATAGAAGATTTTCCTGGGTTAAAAAGTCGTCTTATATGCCGGAAAATACGGTACTTGCACCAGGGCTCTGGGAATCCTGCCTGGCAGTCTGTTTTCTTCCTGGCATACCACCCCTGGTTGAAGATGAGTTAGTAACGTCTTGCTGGTGAGAGATCTTTGTCTCTATCAATGTGTTTCCATTAAACATTCCTATTGCTTACTCCTCTCTCTTGCCTCACACAGGCGATTTGAAATTACAACCAAAACCCAACAAGTTGTGTGTGTTTTTTTCCCTAAAAAAATTGTTTTACTTTGCCATCTATGTGATATTAATGGCATTATTTATTTATTTTCAGTATCCTATTACACAGAGTAGAACCCATCAACCTGCTCTCGGGGAAGCAAACTGACCTCGGATAATGCAAGGACAATGTTATACTTTACCCATCGAGACTCTGTACTTAGAATAAATATGCTATTAATATTAATGGCATATTTCCCCCAAGAGAAATGCCAATGATCCTACTTCTAGCACAACAAAGAAGAAGATTGATAGGTCAAGGCCCCACCTACTCTGCCCCTACACCAGGGCATCCAGGTAGACTGGCTTTCAGACTAGTCATGGAGCCACATTTCCACCTGGATCTGTTCAATGTCCCATTCCAGAGAAAAACATGGTAACATCTGCGAAAGTATTAACTCTCCGTGAGAGAGTCCAAGGTTGCTGATCTTCTGATGCAAAGGCTGGTGGAAGAACCTAGAATGAAAGTCTTACTCTGAACAAAGTATGGAGATTCTAAGGGTTCTCAGGCAACAAGGGACCCCTGGAGGCCAGCGGGTCATCTCTGTGTCCCATGCCACAGACCACATACAACCTTACATACTCCCACACCCTAGTTCTAACGTACTTCCAGAAAAAACATTCTTGTGCTCCAGGACAAGAAGGAAAAACCAAATTCCCTTTCTAGGAAGAGAAGAACTTGGCAATGAAGAAGTGAGAGTAGGAAAACATCCCTTTGGTAAAAAAAGAGAGAGAGAGAGAGAGAATATGAGCCTAGAAGTCAGACATCCCAGGCTCGGCCACCATGTGACTGTGTGATTTGGGAAATACCTCTCTTTGCCTCTGTGTTTTGGTTTCTGTAAAATTGGAATAGCAATTGCATCCACCTCATGGAGCAACTCTGAGGATTAAATAAGACCTGTCAGTGGCGCGCTCAGCACCTGACACCTAGTAAACAGAGCTGCCCCAGACAAACTCAGAGGCGGAGCATAAGGGCTAAGAAGGCAGACCCTTGTACCAAGCAAAACCAGCAGTCAGGAGAGAGCATGATAATACACATTAGCTAATTGCCCAGAAACACGGTCAGTGTCATGCGTTTTGCTCTTAGTGGGGAAAAGGGGCCTTCCTTCGGGCGCCGGTGGCCTAGACTGGGGCTCACACTAGATTAAGTGAGTGTGGGCTGGGTGTGAGCTCCTTCTCGCCCTTTCAGAAAGACATCCTTGTGCGAGACTCATTATCACAAGCCTCATTATCTGTAAAGCCAGGTGGTCGAACTCCCTGGTCTCCGTAATCCTTCCAAAAGCAAAAGAAGCATTTCTGCAAAACACCTAGACGTGCAGGTGAGGCGTGCTGAAGGCCTGGTGTCCCTCTGCACCCTTCTCTAGGTCCCCTTGACAACGGGCAACTAGGTTCTCCTTCTGCCCCATGGTTGGTTGGCTTTTTCGTTTTCCCATTTTAGTTTTTGGCTCCTTAAACAGACGGAGTGTGCTTCCAGGAGCCTCCCTCTGCAGCCCCATCTGTCCATGCTCTTTGGAGCCATGGTCCGCCGGCTGGATGCCTGGCAGGCCCCGGAGGTGAGCACAGGGTGGCGGATCTTCGGAGGGGGCAGGGCAGGGAGAACAGCACAGGCTTCCTGAGTGACCCTGCTCTTCCGAATGAGTTAACTGCTAAACAACCGATCAATAGTTACACCACGAGACAACCGCTGCCAGCAACTCCAAGTAGAGAGAGAGCAGGGTGGGCAGAGATCTGCTTTTCTGAGCCCCTTCTTATCTGGAAAATGCTAATTTCCCTGAGGTCCACCTCAGGTTGACCACATCAACAGAGAGTGGCATTCCTTCAAAGGTGCTGGCTAGGGAAGCAATCTGGCAGAAAGAGGGCGTGTGTCATGGGTGCAGCGATGAAATCACAGGCTACTGACACAGCCCATCTGTGTCCTGGACAGAGAGACACCAGCTCAGTCACTCAGGTCCTCCAGAGCAGCCTCGCCCCGCAGAGAAGAGCCACCTCACACAGCGGCACAACCTGGACAGCAATCGGTCGGGGCAAGGCCCTCACAAGACAACTAAGGGAAAAGGGCAGAGAAGGGCGAATAGAAGACGATCATGATCTCAGAGAGCGAGTCCTTCATTTATTCGTGCAACACCTCTCTTCTGAGCACCTTCTCTATGCCAGACATCATGGAGAGTGAGACAGAGAAGGTGCCTACCCTCCAGGAAATGACAGCCCAGTTGGGGAAAACAGAGCATGAACACATACCACATCAACGAAAGGGAACACTTTCTGATACAGATGACTGCTCCGAAGAAATAATCCCGGATGACCTGCCGCTGTAGGGCTGGTGGAGTGGTGGTGGGTGACTTCCTGTGAGTGTCCAGAAAGGCTTCAGTGAGGGTCCCGCGTGAGCGAGGGCCGAGATGGCGAACAACTGCCCACGGGAAGCAGACCTGGAGTAGGGGCATTCCCAACAATGGAACCGAGAGTGCAAAGGCTGTGTGGCAAGGACGAGCTTTCTGTGTTCAAGAATCAGAAAGCAAGCCAGCAGGACAGTCACGCAGGCTTCATTAGCAAAAACCATGGCCCTAACCGGTTTGGCTCAGTGGATAGAGCGTCAGCCTGTGGACGCAAGGGTCCCAGGTTCGATTCCAGTCAAGGGCATGTACCTTGGTTGCGGGCACATCCCCAGTAGGGAGTGTGCAGGAGGCAGCTGAATTGATGTTTCTCTCTCATCGATATTTCTAATTCTCTATCCCTCTCCCTTCCTCTCTGTAAAAAAATCAATAAAATATATTAAAAAAAAAAAAAAAACCATGGGCCATGTCTCGTGCTGGGTATTGGGATGTGACCCTGCAGAAGGCATCGCTCTGGCTTCCAGAGGCCATTGGGGTAGCTGGACAGACAGACTCCATTGGCCTAAAAATGCAGTGCTAAGTCGTTTACGGGATAGAAATAAAGTGCCAGGCCTTCCCACCTCTGAAAGGGGGCTCGGTGAGTTTTCTCAAGTATCAAAACCACATTATTCTGTGCTGTTCCATGGACCTGCTACATCAACTCTCAACTTCAACCTGGCACATTTCTCAGATGTTTTATTCACTCATCTCCTCCCCCCCAAAAAAGTCACCGTGCAGTGGCAAAACCCAGAGTCTAGGAAGAGGACAGGGGTGTAGCTCAGCCTCCGGTACTCACTTTCCAGATGAGCCCAGGGAAATATTTGGGGAATCTATAAACACATGAAACACACTCAGCTAAGTTGCCCAGTAACTCAGGGGCACGTAGTGGAGGTCTCTAATTAATGACACCCACACAGTTGGGCCCCAGGCTCTGCTGCTCTCACTGCCTCCTCAGTGTGCCCATCAGCAGGGTAGTCCTGCCCCACGGGGGGGTGGGGGGGGGGGGCACTCTTCTCCACCGTGTACCAAGCACTTGTCAATGGGCACTCTGCCTCAGCTGCCGATGGCCTCTTGCCCACAACCCGCCTTCTGAGTTGGACCCAAGGTCCTGCATCTGGGAGTCCACGCCACATGCCATTTTACACCCCAACACCCAGCTCAGTGGCCTTCATGTAAGAACCACTCAATAAATCTCCGCTCATTGGCCACAGCTGTATTTTAAAATCCAATGATGGAGAAATGTGGTAAGGAGACAAATTGAATATAGGCTGGGGATAGTTTGGGTTCGTTTTCAGTTGTTTCATTTGTTCAGTAAATATTCGGAAACGCACTGGGCTCACAGCATTACATGATCTCTGCTTTTCAAGAGCTAGCTGCCCCCAGTCCACAGGGAGGAAGAAGACAAGAGAGTTAAACAACACAGGTATACACTGAAATGAGTCGGGGAGAGATTAAGTACCAGCATGGAATTAGGAGAAAGAGTGCATTGGGGGAGGCTGGTGTGCAATGTCAAGGAGCAAAGTCCTGAGTTGGCATCCCATCACTGCCCCTTGTGTGATTTTAGGTGAATTCCCCTCTCTGGACCTCAGCTTTCTCATCGATAAAATGGGAATAAGTAAGTCTAGTTCACAGAGTTGTTGTGAGAATTACATGTTACCATGTATAAAAAATGTTTCAGTCAATAACTGGCCAGTAACTGACAGAATAGTCATCTTATTAAAAATCATTATTACTAATGCCACATACATACTATGGTTTCAAAACTTCCTAGCTGTGCAACCTTAATCATAATGATGTCAATTTTCCACGCCTCAGTTTCCTCATCTGCAAACTGGGATAATAATAGCACCTGCATGGTAGGGCTTTTTATTAGGGTTAAATGCTAATATTATGAGGTTGGATGATGGGTGAGATATTATATAAAGTATTTAGAATACTCCCTACCACATCATGAATGCTCAACAAACCTTGATTATTATCATTTTACTGCACATTCCGTTTTATGTAACCTCACCCTTTTGAAAATATGCATATACTATCAGCAGGAGGGCAAAGAGAGTGGGAGACTGCAAATTGCAATTTTTTCAGGCTGTCGATGGCATGTTAGGTGAAAGGTCTCCCAATACCTCCACAAGGATCATTAGTGCTAATTAGATGAAATAAAACATCTTTAAAAGTTTCCTCACACTAGAATCGCTGCTGAGGCATTCATTCTGTGGGGACTGAAAAATCTTTTCCAAAAGTGAAACTGGGGAGAACAAAGCAGAAGAAAATGAAATCAGAGCAGAAAGCCCTCTGCTGGTTGAGAAGAAAACTACAAGCATCACCCTCATTGTCACCCACGGAGATGTGGACTGGGTGGCTCTCAGGCAGAGCAGAGGTGCTGAGGGCCTCCCTCGTTGTGGTTCTTTCTATGTAGTTTGGTCACGTGCTGAACCAAAAAAGAAGAAAAGGAAGGAGAGAGGAAAGGAGGGAGGGAGGGAAAAAGAAAGAAGAGACCCACATATACACACAAAAAGCAAAAAAGAAAAATAACCCAGAGCCCTGAACCACTAGATTGTTGCAATCTGAAATCAGGTTACGTGCAAATTTCATGTAAACAAAATACACTCTAAAATTCCTACTTGTTTCTCGGTACAAAACGCAGAGCCTGTGTGGAGAGGTCAAGGGCTTCCACTCCACAAAGGTCCACCCCCCAGGGGACCCTTCCTTGTCCCAGTGCATCAGGGCCTGAGAAGACCCAGGGTCCCTCTGCTGAGGCGGGGAGCATCTTCTATGCAGGCTCTGACACCCCTGCTGCCCGCTTCCCGTCTAAAGCAGGCCCATGGCCCATGGGTTGTCAGGCAGACTGAAGTTCCTCTAACCCCCACCCTGTAAGCCTGGACTCAGTGGGCGGTTCTCCTGATGTCAGGAAGACAGTCAGCCCAGGGGCTGGCACAGATGGCAGGAGTTGGTCCAGGAGGACCTTTGTGTGCCATGGCTGGGCTGGGGCTAGACAGGAAGCCCCACCACATCCCACTTCCTCCATCTGCACCCAAACTAGGCCAGTGTGCCTCCAGCATGTGTGAAAATGCAAACAAACATGAGTGCCTAAAAGAGACAGGGAGAGGGATCCCCAAGAGTGAGGGGCGGGGGGGGGGGGGGGGGAGAGGCATGGAAAGAAAGACAAAGAAAGAGAAGCCAGCCAGTACATGAAAACCTGATTTTAAAGAGAAGCTGCTCCTAAGCCAGGCCCATCCCCTGGCTGAGCATCTGCTAACTTCAGACACTCTCTGGAGCGTTCTGGTTTCCATGGGCCTGGGGGATGCCTTTAGAGACCAGATCCTGGCCTGTCCAACACCCCTCATTGTGCCCATAACATGGGAGCTACGGTCGGTCAGGGCTCCTTTGCTATTTCTATTTCTCCAAGTCTCTTAACAGCTACCTTCCACCTTCCCATTGAAAAGACCACCC
Organism: Eptesicus fuscus; assembly: GCF_027574615.1. Classification (NCBI taxonomy): domain Eukaryota; kingdom Metazoa; phylum Chordata; class Mammalia; order Chiroptera; family Vespertilionidae; genus Eptesicus; species Eptesicus fuscus. The sequence continues at coordinate 19,146,905 of NC_072495.1, read as the reverse complement.
CATGTCTTTCTAAAATGTTCTCCCTGTGCCGATGTCTCTATTTTACCTCTTGGGCTGTTACTCCTCGCAGCCAAAGGTTAGGGACAAGGGCGCATCCAGAGAACACTAAATGGCACCGACCACATTGCTTTACAAGTTCATTTTTGTTTTTCTCTTAAGTGCTCTGAAAGCAAGGCACATGTGGAGTTCCCATTGAATCTCTTTATAAAGCAGATGCACGGTTCTTTCAGGGCGGGAGGTAGTTAGATGCTTAACCTTCCTTCAAAATAGTCCCCAAAGGGCATAATGGAAGAGGCTGGTTTCAGGAACTAAGGAGTGACTAGGGATTCACTGGGGCAATGGGGGTTAGCTCCCCAAAGTCAAAGGCGCACAGGATGCTTGTAGGTCTTGCATGGGTCCTTAAGTCACACACTTCCCTAGGCAATGACCCACCAGTGCCCCCTCTTCCCCATTTTCCATCCCCTGGGTATTGCTTTAAGTGCGTCATCCACAGACAATCCAATCCGAGAAGAACAGTCACCAGGGGGCCAAACAGTGGACACACCAGCACCAAGAATCGTCACGTGCAAAGGATGGGAATACGGTCAACGTTGCCTCAATGGCCCCTCAATCCCCCAGCTTGGAAAACTTTATTTAAAAAGGCATAGTCCGTGAAAGAGACATAGGGAAATCATTCTTCCCATCAATCTTCCCAACTTCTACCTTAGGCGGACTCTCTCACCAAATTCCAGAGTGAGATTCCATCGCAATCGCTAATACCATGTTGCCCTCCTATGAGAGGTGTAGTTTGTAGGCTCTGGAAATCGAGTCAGCATTTCAGCAGGCAGGGGGGGTCAGGGAGACCGCCTTACTACATTACACAAAACAGAACCAAGATTCCCTCCTCCTCCTCCTCCTCCTCCTCCTCCTCCTCCTCCTCCTCCTCCTCCTCCTCCTCCTCCAGTTGCTGTAAACCTTAACCCCAGAGGCCAAGCAGGACCTGACCCAACACTGAACCTCAGCTCCTGCCCGTAGATGACTTTCTGCTGGTGGACAACACCCAGAGCACAGTTACCCAGACAAATGCTGTTTCCCAGACAAACCAGACTCATCTCCACGACTTGGGTCTCAGAAAGCCACGCTCACACGGGAAACGCGTGCCCTTCTGCCCACCAGCTAGTGGCCTGGAGGCCCCCCAGAAAGCCTCACAGCCAGGCCCAGGGCGAAACAGCAGCTCTGCCAGAGGCCGGGGCCCAGCTGGCAACTCCCCGTGCCATGGGCAGAGTGAGGGCACGCACAGGAAAGCCAGACCCGTCCTTTGGGGCTCATTAACTTCAGAGAAGACTGTTCACACCCGAGCTCCATCCAGGCCCCGGCCACCATGGCCACCAGCCTGGGAGTCCCACAGTCCTCAATCCCGGCGACTTCCTGGCCCAGCCACCCCTCGTGCTTCCCAAGTCTCCCGCCAAGGAAGCCAGTGTTGGGGAAACAGCTCGTCTCCTGGACCTCTGAGAGGTCCCCCAGGAAACTACCAACATCCCCCAGGGCAGAGCATCGCATTTGGCTCATCTGAGCTCCATTGCACACACTCACACCCCTATCCCTCTCTCCCCAGCCCCCCTTTCAAGCCAATGTCAAGTCATAGAAGAAGTGCAGCTCCCTACCTGAGGGTGGCGCTCTCGCCCTGCCGGACCGTCACGTTGTCCATCGCTTTGGGGAAGGTGGCATCTCCGCTGCGCACGGGCACTCCTGTGGGTACAAGGAACAGCAGCCTGAGAGACACGATCACGAGGCACTTCCAGGGCAGGAACAGGTACCCACAGACCCCCATCCTCTCGACAGCCACAACTTCCCAGAACTCCTCCTGCAGCCGCGCGGCACACGCCCCCGCGGGCGAGCACAGGAAGTGGGTGGGGTGGGGGAGAGCTCGGACCCAGCAGTGAACTAGCGGCGATGGAGAGGCGCGGGTTCTTTTTTTTTTTTTTTTTCCTGGGAGAAAAGCGCGCAGACTCCTCCGAGTCTAATATTCCTCCCCCAAACCCAGCCTCAGCGCTCCAGCCTCGGAGAACCAGAGGGGGCTTCCTCGCTGCTGCTCCGGCCGGGAAAGTGGCCGCCGTCAAAGGGGAAGCTCCAGGCAGGTGCCGAGGTGTGGGCACGTCTCAGAGGTCCCTTCTTCCCGTGAACAGTTCCGACATGGCACTTCGGGGTGGCATAAGCACTTGGGTACCCGAAGGGGAGCGGAGGGTGGGTTGGATCCGGCTACGCAGAGCAGGCTGCGATCCCTCGGTGGTGCCAGCCAGGGGAGATCCAACACTTTCTTTGTAAGTTTCAGAGGCAGGGTGGCCAGCAAAATGCGATCGGTAACAATAGCGGAGATGGAAAGTAGAGCACGCAGGAGGCAGCGGGGGGTGTGCGAGGAGGAGCGGGCTGCGCAGGGACCAGGCTCGGGGAGATGCTGCCGCAGCCGCCCGGGTCAACTTCCTTGGAGCCCAAATACGCGCAGCAGCTGCTGCGATGGAGCAGGAGTCTCGGCGGAGGCAGTGGCCCCGGCGGTCGAGGCAGGAGCGGCCGGGCGGCAAGTGGACCAGACCGCGGCGGCCCCTCGCTCGCTCCCTCGCTCGCTCGCAGGGGAAAGCGAGGCGCAGCCGGCACCGGAGCCGCGCGGACGCCACGCTCAGCGGCCGCCCCCGGCCTCCGCGCCGCCTTCCTCCCGGGAGCAGCCCCAAAGCGCACGGGCCCCGACCGCCGGGGTTGTCATGGCAGCAGCTCCATCACTGACCGCCACTTTCTCCGATGCCGGCGCCACGCAAGCGGGCGGACTGCGCGCTCATCCCGGCGGGCGGGCGGGCGGCGCGGGGCGCGGGCGGGCGCCCACCTTAACCCCCGCCGCGCCGCGCAGCCACCACCAGCAGCAGTGCGCCAGCAGAGGCGAGCGGTTTAACCATTTCCCGCCTTGAAAAAACTGTCACTTCCCAAATGGAGAAGGCAAAGTTACCACGCCGTTTTAATAAGCCAGAGACATCTTAATCAGGGTCACCAACGAATTAAGTAGGACAGGAAAACCCTGCAGCATGCATACAGGCGCCTTTAAAATGATTCCATTCATTCCATTAGCATGTAGAGTAAATTTGGAGTTTGGGGAGGATGTTTTAGAGTAATCTCATTTTTTTTTTATTCAATAGTCCACGCCCATCTCACCACCCGCCCCCCCCCCCGCCACCCCCAAAAAGAAAAGCTAGTTCAAAACACCACAGTCAACACCACCTTTCTAAATAAAGAGCTTCCATCTACAAAACAAACGCAGAATCACAGAAGCCTCTTCATGTGTGAAACTGGCAAAAATCGCATCAAAATCTTGCTCAAGTTCTGACACTGACTTACATTCCTTATTCTGGTGTTGTCTACATTAACAGATGCTGGGCCTGCAAAAGTGCCCCCACCTGAAGGAGCGGGATCCTCTTCCCTTATGCTTGCAGGGGGCTCCCAGGTTTCCTGGGCTCACACTCTTGCAGAAATGGTTTCACCTGAAGGGGTGTGTTTCTCACATTTTTGAAACCTGGGAGAAAAGGGGATTCGTCTCAGTTCACGCCCGGTCCCCTCTCTGGATGCTGCAGGTCCCTGGGTACCTACATTGTTATTTCTCTCTTAACTTCAGCTCTGATGGGCTGGGGTGCGTGCTCCTTCCTGGGCCTGTCTCCTGGGCAGGAGGGAAGCCGGAAGCAGCCTAGCCTGTCAGCGGGGTTAGCTCTGCCATGGGGTCTTGTCCCGGATTCCAGATCCCAGCTCCCTGCACTGACCCATATTCTCCCTGGAGATGGAGAGGTGGCAACCGTAGCTTTCCCCCCTCGACTTTCTATCAAATCTAACCAGGAAGCTTTTTTAAATATATAATAACTGTTCAGTAACAGAAAAATAGTGTTTCCCAAGAGCCATCTGGCCAACACCAGAGACAGAATCATTGTAACTATAAGGGTCTTAGTGCCATAAAAGTTCTTGCACCTTGCAAGGAGTAACCACCACGTTCATGTGAGCAATGTGTGTGTTGGGGGGGGGGGGGGGACACAGCACTTCACCCACCATATCCCCCTCACTCTGATTACTTTAGATGGGCAGAGACGGAGGTCAGGTCTGCAGGCATGGATGCCACACTCCAGGGTAGCAAAGGAAGGCTGAGCAGGCTGGCTTTTCTCTCCGAACAGTTGACCAGAAAGTGCAATGTTGAGCAACTTGACGGTGAAGATCACAATTGATCTGTCATTAGACCCATTTTCCCTACTGTCCTCTGGTGACTTTCTGATATTAAATTTTCAGGGAAATCCATCTGCTGTGCTTCACTCCCTGGGACCATTTGATAAATCACCTAAAAATCAATTGTCAACTTACAGCCACAAGGAAAGACTTTACTACCTGGCAGGGGGATGGGGGGGGGGAGATGGGGCACGGGGGGCATTTTATGGAGAGCAGGAGAGATTTGTTTATATTTTTTAAAGAAAAGGATGATAATTCCGCTATTTTAGCATCAATTCATTCTTGCAAGTCCCTATTTCATCGCTATTCTACAACGGGAAATTGTGGAAATAGGAAATTGAATGCTCTCACCAAGTTAAGATATTTCGTGATAACAGAATAAGGTGTGAGATTATGTTTGCTGACTTTCAGTTTGCTGAATTGGGGGTTCTTCCTTCCTGAAAACCCAAGGAGCCACCTCTAACCATCCATCCATTTTAACCACCCCTATTCCTCCCTGCCAAACCCTCTTTGTAAAAGCATCCTTACTGCCTCCGGTGGACAAAAGGCCAGCCCTGAGGGAGACGGACTCCTTGCCATTTCCCTGCAGGCTGGAGAATGGCAGCGATGATTCCTTTCATGATAAATTCTCATCCTGGCTCTTGCATCTGATTCCCAGGTAGGTACAAATGAGCATTAGTTTTTGCATCTAGGAATGTGGATAATGACAACAACAGGCCTTCCCGAGGGACCTACATACATGATTAAGCCTACAGTAAAATACTTAGAAATCTATTTAAGGTGGAAGATGCTCTATTAATGCATTTTGCCTGCTACCGGTTCATTATTACGGCTGGGCAGCAAAATAATTCTTCTCACGGGCTCTTTAAGATGTTCCGTTTATACCAGCCAGCATGCAGTTGGTCTGAGCCAGGCAGACCATCTCTGCCTCTGGCCCTGGAGGGACAGTGCTGAGCTGTGGCCTCCCAGCACTGGCTGAAAGGAGGCCCAGCCCAGCTCAGATGAGGCTCGGGTCGAGAAAAGTAAAGCCCCTCACAGCCTCATACCTGCTCTCTGAACCCCGGGACCCAAACTATATTCAAAAATGGAAGTTTAGAAAGTGGAGAAAGGCCGGAGATGCCCCCACAATTAACAAGGCAGAATCTATTCCTTTCAAACGCGTTATGGAAGTGGTTTGAAGAGATGAAGATCCGAATCATATGTCAACTCCCTGCCCATCCCCTAATCCCTAAATATAACCAACATTTAGCGGCTTATCTTATATCCTGTCTCTTGCTTCATGAAACTGCAGGATTTACTTTATTTCCCCAGCATATCCAAGTTAATGAAAAAGGGATGACAGTCAGAGCCATTTCATTATTTGTGCTCTTTATAGAAACAACTTCCTTTCTGCCTCCTGGAAAGCAGATTCCTAAGGAGCACCCACCTCCACCTTCTTCCCCGTGTCCCCGTCCTCCTCCCCTCCCGCTTACATACACCCATACTGTACACATAAATCAACTTGTCACAGCTTGTCTCGGTGCTGACAGTTGTAATTGCTTCAGGTGATAAAAATATCTACAGGACAATCCCTTTCAAGCACACGCACCGCACACACGCACACGCACACCCTGAGTGAGCAAAAGAAAACAATCATATTCCCTTTAATAATCCCATGACCGCAAAGCAGGGGTGAGCAGGCGCTTGCCTGCAGACGGGCGAGGGCTGGCAGGCGGGTGGGGAAACAGAGGTCCGGGGAAGGGTTCTGGCAGACGGAGAAGCATCTACGCGCTCCGGCGGGGTTGGAACGGAACGATTCCAGTGAAAGGGAAATCGGCTGCTGTTTTTGTTTTACGCTACTACCTACAGCAAGCCTGAGTCAGTTCAAGAGCTGTGAATATGCCACACAGGAGCATCGCTTAAGAAATGCCAGCTCCTCTCCTGCTCTAAAAAGGCGAAAGGCCCCCCTCTCCTGGCGGAGATTCCAAATTGGAGCGCAGGCCAGAAGACGATAAATGCAGGGTGGTCAGAGTGGCCTGGCGCCGGATACCAGCAGATATTGGAAGCTGTCATCAGAAAAGGCGGGGCCGATCTGGATAAATGTCCTCCAGAGGAGTAGGGCAGGGCTGGGCGCTGGGGAAACTACTCACCATTCTTCCTCTTGGATGACTACAGGGTCAAGATGAACTGGTTCAGCTGGGCTGGCATATAACTTACTAGGGTTTCAACAGGGAGAGCAAAAGCAGAGAAGAAGGCTCCACAGAGAAAAGAGAGGTCACTCAGAGAGAGAATGGAGAAGGAGGAGAGAAAGAAATGGCAAAGGTCAGACTACCTATGGACTCCAAAAGCCATAAAACCTTATAAGAGATGTCTAAAGTGCAGAGGCTTGTGGACCGAAGGGTCCCGGGTTCCATTCAGGTCAAGGGTACATGCCCGATTGCGGGCTCAGTCCCCAGCAGGGGGCGTGCAAGAGGCAGCCAAACAATGATTTCTCACTCATCATTGATGTTTTCTCTCTCTCTCTCCCTCTCCCTTCCTCTCTGAAATCAATGAAAATATATTTATTTTTAAAAAAAAGAAAGTTAGAGATACTAAGATGGAAGGCATTGCCCTCAAGTTGCTTGCAGTGTAGTGCTGCTGAACTCAAGCCCGCGCTCCCTATAAGCCCTTGAGAACACGCACTGCTGAGAACAAGCTGAGACGGGCCTGCTCTTTGGAACAGATTGTCCCATTACACCTGTCCTGAGAGCCAGGCACTGACCCTGGCTGTCTAAGCTCATGTAGAATGGCTTTAGGAGGTGAAGGGATGCTCTCAAGGATTTATAAATGTAGAGAAGAAATGCATGGACACAGGAAACAAGTGTTGTTGTGTTTTTGTTTGTTTGTTTGTTTTTTTATATGTATTTCTTTATTGATTTCAGAGAGGAAGGAAGAAGGAGAGAGAGATAGAAACATCAATGATGAGAGAGAATCATCGATCAGCTGCCTCCTGCACACCCTCCACTGGGGACCGATCCCGCAACCCAGGCATGTGCCCTTGGCCAGAATCGAACCTGGGACCCTTCAACCCGCAGGCTGACGCTCTATCCACTGAGCCAAACCGGCTAGGGCGAAACAAGTGTTTTTTGACCCTGGATGCCGGCTGGGCACTGGGTGGTGGGTTGAAGCTGTGGAGGAGAGAGGCTTAACCTGACGAAGCACACTTTGTAGCCAGAGAGGCAGGTTTTAAAACCAGTTAACTGCCACGCGTCCAAAACGGAAAGCATCCCCACACGCCACAATATTTTGAATTTAATTTTAAAAAATCAATTTGCAATGAACATTATAACAATAAATATATTCCTCACAATTCGGGTGTTCTTGAATATTTTCAGTTGACTATTCTCACGAAAAATGATTTTAAAGTTGGTCAGAGCTGCCACTTAGGGAAACATTTTTTAAATTCTTCCAAAGAACATTTTTAATCATTTTGACATAGCACATACACAGTTGGGGGGAAAAAAGTATTATTTACACTTAGTTATTATTAAAAAAAAATTGCCTCAGTGTATGATAAAGTTCGAAACATGGTATAACATATAATGGAACATTACTTTGTTTATAAAAGTATTTGGGTATTTTTTTGCTGTTTTGTACCAATACTAGTAGAAGCACATACCAAACACTATTTCCATATAGATTTTTTTTCCCCAATCAGCAGATATTCCCCCAAAAAATGTCGTTCATATAATATGGATGGTAAGTGGGTACCATGATGTTTTCTTTTCTCAGGTCATGCTAATTTATGTGTTTGAATTAATTGCCTGATTACCTGTAACTGGAAATCACCAAGTGTAATATTTCCTTTTTTTTTTTTTTTTTTGTGGCTATAGATGCATGTGGCGTGTGGGGAATTCTGGCCCACCGCTTGCATCTATAGACACTTACGGCGTACAAAGGGCTAAGGGGGAATTTTACAAAAGAGTGGCGATAATTAGGAAAAAACCTTGTGAGGAGTACATGGAAGGATGCTTCTTACAGAAGGTTGTCTTGGCATCTGGAAGATCAGGGAAACGTTCCCTAAGAAAATGACTTTAACCCGGGATGTAACAGTGAGAAGGAGAGGAACTGTGGGCGAGACTCTAGGGAGGAGTCTGGGCAGAAGCTGCCTTTATATCCTCAGAGGGCGCCCATTTAAAGGAAGGATGGGATGTCTGAAGGGCTGTGTCTGATTGAAAACCTCTAACTGCTCCAGGATGCTGTGTTCATGCGTTCATCGATTCATTCAGTACATATTTATTGATTAGGAATGACCATGGGATTTGGACTCAGACAGACCAGGAGTCAAACACTCATCTTCTCCATTACTAACGGGGTGACCTTGGGGAAATGAGTTAACCTGTTTGTAAAACAGCGCTGATAATGGTACCCACTGCAGAGCTGCTGTGAGGATGAAATGAGACAAGAGGTGTAGAGAATTTGGCACAGGCCTGCTACATGGCAGGGATGACCCACATGGCAGCTCCTGTACTCCTGGACTGGGAATGGGGGGGGACACCAGCGGAGGTGCTCCCCTCATTCACAGGAGCTCCAGGTGCCATTCATTCAAAGGACCTAGGAGCCCTATGAGCAAAGGCCTGTGGACACCATCTGTGTACACATCCTGGAGGGTTTCATCCCAGGGACAGAGCAGAAACATCCTGCTGGGATGTGGTCAGAAAGGGGAAGTGGCTTAGCTTTCAAACCAGGACAAATGATCCTCCAGCTTTCACCCCAGTGTCACAACCCCTGGGGTGTTCTTCAAAAACACAAACAGGATATAGGCCGGAGCTGGAGAAACAGGGTAGGGCTTTGTCTGTCTGTGGCAGCTGGGAACTTGTATCTGTCATGTTCCCATGTGCACCTGAAAGGTAGCGAAATAAACTGAAAAAAAAAAAAAAAAAAAAAGACAGCTCCAGCTCATCCTAAAGTGAGGGCCACCCTCTGACCGCCTTCTGCTGAAGGTGTTAGCCCTTCTCTGCTCCCGTGGGCCTGTAGCTGAATACAGAGCCTCCTTTATCTACATTGCATAAAAGGGTAATATGCAAAGTGACCCTAACAGCGGAACAACCGGTTGTAATGATGTGCACTGACCACCAGGGGGAAGACATTCAACGCAGGAGCTGCCCCCTGGTGGTCAGTGTGCTCCCACAGGGGTTGCTCTGCTCAGTCACAAGCCCAGCTGATGGCTGTGAGCCTCTCCTGCCTCCTCAGCAGCTCTAAGGATGTCCCACTGCAGCTTAGGCACGCTCAGTCAGACATCCCCCGAGGGCTCCCAGGCTGCCAGAGGGATGTCTGACTGCCAGCTTAGGCCCAATCCCCTGGGGAGCAGGCCTAAGCTGGCAGGTGGACATCCCCCGAGAGCTCCCAGGCTGCAAGAGTGCACGAATTTTCAGGCACCCAGCCTCTAGTTGATAATAATATCCTGTGCCCAACTCATTGCTCTTTATTTCTACTGTTGACCATCCCAGGGCCATGCTTCAGGACCTGGTACCCTCTACAGAAGGGGACAGGGTTACATTTGTCTACATGGCGAATAGACACATTCTAGTGTTTTCAGGATGCAGCCCAAGCAGTCAGGTGGTGCCTTCTCATTTAGAAAGAGCTCTTTGAATGCCAAGCTCACCACCCTCCAACTTGGAGCTTGAAAACCTAAATTTGAGATCAGAGGAACTTGTCTTATGTCTGCCCCTGCATGCTTTTCTTCCTACACAACTACCTTACACATGTTTGCCTTTCATCCTTCTCTTCATTTTCTTTAGAGGTTTTACTCACTGTTCCGCAATCAAGAGCAGGGCAGAAGAGGTAAATTATAATGAGACAAGAATTTGCTCAATAACGTATGGGCTTGCCCAGACAGTGTGGCTCAGTGGTTGAATGTCGACCTATGAACCAAGAGATCACGGTTGATTCCAGGACAGGGCACATGCACAGGTTGCAGGCTTGATCCCCAGTGTGGGGCATGCAGGAGGCAGCTGATCAATGATTCTCTCTCATCATTGACATTTCTATCTCTCTCTCTCCCTCTCCCCTCCTCTCAGAAATCAAATATATATATATATATATATATACATATAGATATATATAGATATATATATACATATATACGTGTGTGTGTGTGTGTGTGTGTGTGTGTTAAAAAATAACATATGGGCTCCATTGTATTTTTTATTGGAGGTGACAATTTTATAAATTTCATTTTGAAACCAGAAGATCTGTGTTCTAGTCTCAACTCAGGCCATCATTATGTTACCTTAGATAAGTCACTTGCTTTCTTGAATATTTAGCTTTTTCAAAAGAAACAACTTCATAAATGGGTCTTTGAGAAGATCGAACGTTAGTGCAGCCAAATGGGCTAATGCACTTGAGAAAGTTAAAAGAACTGTTCCAGAATAAGATGATAAGGAGGGGCTGGAGGTCAAGGGTACTGAATTCAAGCCTCAAGTCGCCCACTTACTGACTGTATGAAGCTGCCCGAGTCATTCCCTCTGACTGTCTAAAGGAGGAGTTTGGATTAGATGACTTCAAAGGACCCTTCCAGCTCTGACAGGCTATAGTTTGATGCTGCCTCGCCCTCTTGGAAGGCAGCATCAAACTATAGCAGCTTATACTTCATGTCCATCCTCCTGAGGGAAACAGCCCTCCGCATCGTGTCCTTCCACGCTTCTCACTCGCCCTTCAGAGGTCAGAAAAGCGCTGTGCAAGGCAATCACTGAGCTGCACCGCCTCCAAGCCAAGCTGATGGGAGAGCCAAGAAGATGAAATTCTTCTGATAAAGGGTTTCTTTAAGGAAGAGAAAACCCCACAATGCACTGTTCATCTTCAATAAATATGCTCTTAATATTTAACTGGCATTTATTTAAACTTACAGTAACTGTCCTATTAAATCTAAATTAATTGTCCATTTGGGAATCTTCTCCTAAAGCCTCGCTGGAGCATGGCCGTCTAGATCGTGGTCTGTGCTAGGCATCCAGCCATAAAGAGAATATTTAAGCCATCCTTTTAAGACGGGGCTGATAGAACATCATGGCTAGAAGAGCCGTAGAGGTCAACTGGACCAGGAAGTTTTATAACCTGTGTCTTTTGACTTTCTGGGGGCCTATTTTTCCCAACTCTTTAGTAAGGGAATATTTTGTGCTCCCTATAACTATCTCTCTCCTTCCTCTCCTTTATATTTTTAATATATATCTCTCCCCCCACCCCACTCCTTTCTTGTACTAATGATGTTTTCCATTTGGACTTTGTATTTTACATTCATTCTGCTGTGTTTTTGTCTCAGTCTACTGAATTTCTTAGGATAAGCCATTTTGGATACAGAGCAAATTCTGTATACACAGATATGGATGCATACATATACGTACTAGTATATAGTATTTTATGTGTCACAAACAACATTTTATAATAACAGTTGTATATAAAAGAGGAAGAGCTGTGAAATAATCCCTGAGTCACACTGCTTTATAAGGGGCAGTGAGAGTGTAATTGGGTAGAACTGATCTTTGCTATCCCTGAGATCAATCAATATTTTTTATTATAAATGTGGTCCCGGCTGAACTTCTGGGATGTTATTTTGCTATGTTTATAAAACATTTACAACATTTCAACATCACACACACACACACACACACACACACAGGCACTCACCCACTGGTTTCATCCAATCAGTTTACTAGTGAACCATGTGGATTAAAAATAAACACCTAATCAGACGGGTTTGTGTTCAAGCTGAGTTAATTTTCCTCAAGGCGTGGGAATTGGTTGAGACTAAAATAATTTACCTTAAGGATTCTAAAGGTTTTAGCCCCTGAGTTAGATTTATACATGTTCACTGTCTGCCTTGCAGGGCGTGGAGCGGGGGAGGTGAGGCAGAGAGCATGGAGCCGGAGATGGGAATGGTTAGAGAAATATGAGGGCATGGGAGAGAAGATGGGTGGATGGGAAGATACACCACACATCGTTAAAAGGACTAACCATATTCTCCACTGTTTGCTTGTGGAAGGCTTGCATTTGCCCTGCCTCTAGGAGCCAAGCTTCTTTGTATTTCTAACTAAGCTAATACACACACCATCCCCCTTCCTTTCGCCTCTTTACTTCAGTCACTGTCAAGTGAGACCAAAGACTCTACATCATCCTCACAGTGTCTTAAAAAATCCTTTGTATTCCAAGTTCTTTATTTTGTTGAGTCTTAAGAAATTCAGGAAATAAGTGAACACATTTCTGTATGCTTGTGCATTACCCTGGCTTTTACCGCACCTGTCCATCTTTTTCATCTTGACTCATCACCACTCTGAGCTCAGGGCCTTTCACGGTGAAGCAGAGCAGGCCGCAGCTAGAATGTCACATCTCTTCTCACCTGGGAGTTGAGATGTGTTCCCTCCTGGAAAGGAATGAGTCCCCTAAACCTTTTGTGCACTTTCTCCATCCAGTTCACTAAAAAGCTACAGGTAGTGAGAAAGCCAGAGCAATCTGTAAGTGGTTTGGGAACGTGGACTTAAATGCTCCTCAGGTAGCTGTAAGCTAGGGGAGAGAACAGGGAAGATGTTGGGAGTGTACATGTGAATAAGTGACAACACGTGAAAATAATTTATCTAGGCTTTCACAACAGTTTTGACAAGGTGTCAAGATCAAAGATGCCTTAATAAAAAAAAAGTGCGTAATGAGGATACTATTTTTTTCCCAAAGGTAGAACATTAGCTTAAAGCTAAAACACAAATCAAGGCTAGATTGACATGTTTCTATATGGAGAAATAGTAATACAGGATTTCCCCAAGGGAGACTTGCTGGGACAAACCAAATGCAATATTATTTTTATTTTTTTATTAAAGGGATTGGGGTGACATTGGTCAACATGAACATATAGGTTTCAGGTGTGGGTTTCTATGTTACAGGATCTGTATATTGCACTGTTTGCCCGCCACCCAGAGTCAAATCTTCTCCTGTCACCATGTATTAGGACTCCTTTCTCCCCCCAAATATAATATGTTTTAAATATATTTAATTGATTTCAGAGAGGAAGGGAGAGAGAGAGAGAAACATCAATGATGAGAGAAAATCATAGGTCGGCTGCCTCCTGCATGCTCCACACTGGGGATCAAGCCTGCAATCCAGCATATGCCCTGGCCTAGAATCAAACCACAACCTCCTAGTTCATAGGTCAATGCTCAACCACTGAGCCAAGCCAGCTGTGCAATGTAATATTTTTATCAACGATCTGTCAAAGGGAATTCATAAAGAACTCTCCCAAATTTGCGGAGACATTACGTTTCCTTAATTAATTAAATCTTCAGTTGACGTGGATGAGCTGCCAACAATCCACAAAGTTATGAGAGCATGTGAAGAAGCGGGCAAAGGCCGTGTAACATGTTTTAGGAAAAGTCAGCTAAAGTGTGCTTCCAAGATGCTGGACTCTGGGCAGTGGAATAAGGAGCGGTGATGAGGAGAAAACCAAGCATGGAAGTTGGAGTTAATGGCTCTGACTTTAAGTCCAAGCTCAGCAAATTGCCAGCTTGACCTTGGATAATTATCTTACCTATTGGAGCCTCAATTTTCTCCTGTACTAAATAGGAATGTCACCTACCGCATATATTTGCTGCGAGGTTAAATGAGATAGTACTGTAAAGTACGCAATGAAGTACCGGCCTGTGGCACAGACTCTGCAAATGGTAGCTAGTGATTATTCTCTCACAACACAGGAGGATCCCCTTGGAAGCAGCCATTCAAGTGGCTCCGAGCTCTAATTCTACAATGCATTCTGGACTATGAGACTACATATTATTATCTGCAGGTATCTGGATATTTTGCCAAAAAATAAATGTGAGGTCAAATATTTTATGGCTGTTAGGATAGTGGAAAAAAAATAGAAATAAAGAAATGTTGTCTTTATGCAAAATTACAGTATTCTATATTATGTGTAATATGTGGGATACTGTTACTTCATTCAAATATTATCATGGTGCCTCACAAATAATACGAAAACTTCATGTGCCCAATTTCTGAAGTGAGAAATTAGGAGTCACTTTTAATCTCTCCTGCCTCCCCACCGGACCCTCCCACATGATTCATCCACTCCTCCTCTCTTCTGTGGGTTTACGGCCAGCTGGCCACCTTTCTCTACTGCCTCCCTCTGTCCTAAGCCATCATACTTTCCAGTTTTCTTCCTGGGACTCCGGAGATCCCCTTGTCCATGAATTTCTCCATCTGCTCTTGCCAGATCTACATCAGGGTCCACATTGAAATGATGTTTCCTGATCTTCTGATCATGTCCCTCTCTGATCCATTCTTCAGTGGCTCCACACAGCAATTTGAAAAAAGCCCCAAATCTTTCACATGGTTTCTGAGTCTTGAAGGCATGGCCTGTGTCTACTTCCACTTTTTCTTCTCGGTGCCTCCTCCCTAGGGAGTCAAGTCGGTCTTTATATCAATGTATTATTATTTTAATCCCGCGGGTTCCTCTCTCTGAACTCAGAGGCTTTGTGCCTGTGGCATTCCTGCCTGAAACACTAAAACACTGCCTTACCATTTCCTGTTTCCTGGCTAAGTCCTATCCATCCTTTTCAGTTCTAACTTCCTCTAAAGACCTTAGCTAACCATTCCATTCTAAGGTAAATGTCCATTGAATCCGTACTTCTAACATTCATAATACTCATAATGGTTTAAGTTCTGTGTTTTCTCTGTTATATTGCTGAAGCCTAACACAATTGCTGGCACATGGTAGGTTTTTGAGAAATATTTGTTGAATTTAAGTGAATAGTACAACTGGGGAAAATTCAAATATTAAAATGATTTTCTGGCAGGGACTTCAAATGTAGGAACATTAAGGAGATGAAGACATTTGGTATTTAAGAAGTACTATAAGGGTAGGGTATCCACACATTTAATGACCAAACTCTTCTAGAAATAAAAAAAAAGAACCGCAATAAATTAAAAGACGGTCTTTTAATAAAAACAAACATGTCTGCATAAAAGGTTATACAGGCAAAAATAATATCTAAATAAGATAAGGAAGGGTTTGGATAAATTAGTGGGTGACAGACCCTTACTGGTTTATTAGGTTAGGGGTGTCTGATACATAGCTCTAACCTTTGAAATATGATTCCCATGCAGAATTGCCACTGTCCAAAACTGGTAACTAGGACATCTAAATTGATATGACCCAGTATGACCTTTCTAATGTCAAGTTTCCATCTACGTGGTCATTCTATTTATCTCCATTGCCAGGGATAAGGAATTATGCTTATCTTTCCCGTGCACACCTTACAGCCACCCACTCTAGCATATGGGTGAACAGTTGGTAAGAGCATGTTTAAAACGCTGCAAGGAAATATGTGTGTGTGTGTGATTGTGTGTGTGTGTGAGTGAGAGAGAGAGAGAGAGAGAGAGAGAGAGAGAGATGTCAAAAATGAGCCCGGAGCAGGGGGTAAGCCCCTTTGGACAGAACTAGTTGCCCTGCTTTCTGTTCTTACCACCCAATCCCTTAGCTCAGTGGTCAGCAAACTGTGGCTTGCGAGCCACATGCGGCTCTTTGGCCCCTTGAGTGTGGCTCTTCGACAAAATACCACGGCCTGGGCGGGTCTATTTTAAAGAAGTGGCATTAGAAGAAGTTTAAGTTTAAAAAATTTGGCTCTCAAAAGAAATTTCAATCGTTGTACTGTTGATATTTGGCTCTGTTGACTAATGAGTTTGCCGACCACTGCCTTAGCTCCTTCCCCCAGGGCTGACTCCTGATTCAAACTCTTAACAAAGGCTTGGGACTCCTACCCTACCCTGCACTCACTGCTTCCTTGATAGTCACCTCCTGATAGACTTTAGCACTTTCCACACCTCCTCCAACTCCCTCCTCCCAAAGGCTCAACATTGATTAGTGGAAGAGCTGCATTGCAGAGTCTTTAACTCTTGGTCTCATGGTCTTTTCCATCCCACTGCTTCTCTGTGTCAACCTCCTTTTCTGGGCATGATGGGGAACAGTCAGTTGTATGCTATTCTACATTTTTCAATCTAGTGGAAAAGAACTAGCCCCAAACAATAGATAATGAACGCACAGGCCTAGGTTCTTGGCTTATACTCCATATGACTCGCTTCTCCAGAAGGTGTCTAACTAGAACTTCATTTGGGAAGCTGTCACTTTTATTTCCTGATATACAATAACCCCCAGAGATGCAAAGAAATGGAATGCCCAGGACCAGAAGGCTCTAGAAAATGTTCTCCAAAATCAAGGTTCAAAGAAGTTAGCTGGAAAGACTGTTTCTGATGCCCAGCTGAGATGCAAACACCCTTTTCACACTTACTGAACGAGTATGTACTAGGATAGGTGACGTGGCACAACAGGAACTCTCCTACTCTCCATCCAGCCCCCAAGGCTACAGTCTGCTGCAGAGACCAACAGGAATAACTGTACAGATAATCAATGAGTCACTAGTGGAATACATATTACAAAGGGAAAGTGCAAGATTACAGCCGAGCAGAAAAGGGACGGGGCAGTGTCTTATTCATAATCACTCTGTCTCAGCTCAGACCAAGGTAAAATATGTTCAACAACAAATCAATGTAAGAAGGATGCTTGAATGAATAAAGATGTAAAAACACCTGGAATCTAACATCTCAACATTTTTCCATGAGGCCAATTAGTTATACCTTGCCCTACACAGACATCTCTAACACAGATCCCTTTTTTTCTTCCAAGAGGCGATAGGGTTCTAAGGAAATGAGGTGCCCTTCTCATATTCTTATTATTGATCAAACCAAAATAAAAGAAATTTATAAATATTTTCAGCACACTAATTTTGCTCTTAGGAAAGCTAGCTCATTGTATGCTCAGAAAAAAAAAAATCCACTCTAATCCCAACATCCAATTTATGACCTCCTACCACTCTCCATCCAAGAATAACATTAATAATAATCAGACTATTAGCCAGGGTGCTCGGTTTGAACCTGAAAAACTTGAGAAACTATCTTATAAATTATTTTCCAAGGATATCATCCTTAAGCCTTACAACTGACTCTGAATTCTGGGAATTGAGCATAATTACATGGAAATTGACAGGACACAAATGCCAGGAATCCTGTTAACCTTTAATATCTCGAAAAAAATTCTCCTTGTAATTATCTTTTCCCCTTTGTCTTAAATGTTACTGCTGAATATTTAGAGGCTTAAGCAAACACGGAAGTGAGTGGATTGCAGAATCTTGATCTCTGTTTGGGGATGCTAGAATTTTCCAGGCTTTCCATGGAATCAGGGGGCGCTAAATGGGCCCTTGGAATTTGACTATTTCTAGAAGTTGTATCCATCTTTGCATTTGCTCCGCTCTAGTTCTCTGCTTATAATGACCCACGCTGAGTAGAAGCTCCTTTGCATGAGCAATTATAGTGGAAGTGTAGGTCTGAGGCATTGAGTGTCTAATGCAATCTTTGACCTGTTCTATGTCTTTGGAAAAATCATTGCACCTTTTTAGTGCCTGGGATTTCCTTTCTGTGAAGTACATATAATGGCATTTAACTCTAGCAGCAATAATATTTGCATAGCGCTTTAAATTTTACTGTGGACATTTGCATCCTTTATCTCACTTGGGTAGGAATGTCTCCTGCAATTCCTTTTTTCCCAACTTCACTGATATAGCTAAGGCGCCCTTGGTTCTTTTCTCCACTATTTTGTTCAATCTTAACTCATCGGCCCCCGACTCTGCCTGCACCTAAACCAGTGCTTTCCGACTGGGGCGGCATGGACTCCTCCATGGGGAGTGGTAAAAAGTTGGGGGGAGCCCTGACCAGTTTGGCTCAGTGGATAGAGCGTCAGCCTGCGGACTCAAGGAACCCAGGTTCGATTCTGGTCAAGGGCATGTACCTTGGTTGCGGGCACATCCCCAGTGGGAGGTGTGCAGAAGGCAGCTAGCTGATTGATGTTTCTCTCTCATCGACATTTCTGACTCTCCTTCTCCCTTCCTCTCTGTAAAAAAATCAATAAAATATATTTTTTTAAAAAGTTGGGGGGAGATTGGTTGTCACCACGATTGGGGAGGTACTCCTGCCACTTGGTACATGCATGGGGTCAGGGAGGCAAGGCTCTCAACAATGCAGGGATATTAACTTACATGTCAAATGCCTGCCGGACATAAAGGTGAGAGGAACCTTTTAAGAAAATAAATAAAATCAAAAGCCTAACATTTCCTGTGTTTGAGATATAAACACACAGTGTGTCAGCAAGGTTTTCACATTCTCTGAACCTCCAGGAATGAAGCCACCTGTAAGCTAAGGGAAGGCTGTGTTTTGATTTGTTCAGATCGTCACCAAGAGTTTTTCTCTGGTTTAGAAAGTCACAAGGACCAATGGGAATGCTTCTCATGGCATCTGAGTCCTGATTCTACATCCCTGCGCCAGTCTGCTCTGGACCATTATATTTATGGAGGTTCTGCATATGGAAATCCTATGGGATAGGTGTGCCGAAAGATTCATGTTACATCTATTTAACAATCTTTTTTTAAAAAATATATTTTATTGATTTTTTACCGAGAGGAAGGGAGAAGGAGAGAGAGTTAGAAACATCAATGAGAGAGAAACATCGATCAGGCTGCCTCCTGCACACCCCCTACTGGGGATGTGCCCGCAACCAAGGTACATGCCCTTGACCGGAATCGAACCTGGGACCTTTGAGTCCGCAGGCCGATGCTCTATCCACTGAGCCAAACCGGTCAGGGCTATTTATCAATCTTTTCTTATTTATTTCTCTTGTAGAAACAATTAGGACATTTTTTAAGTAGGTGTATAGGCAGCTTATTTTATCTATAAACTGAATTTTGTAAAGCAATAAGGGTATGACAAATATTCGGGCAAATAACTGCTGATATAAACAACTCCATATACAGAAGCCAGCTTCGTCTTTCTAAAGTATGGTTCTTGTCCAGCCGGCGTGGCTCAGTGGTTGAACCTTGACCTATGAACCAGGAGGTCACAGTTTGATTCCCACTCAGGGCACATGCCGGATTGTGAGCTCAATCCCCAGTGTGGAGCATGCAGGAGGCAGCCGATCAATGATTCTCTCTCATCATTGATGATTCTCTCTCTCTCTCTCCCCCTCTCCTTTCCTTTCTGAAATCAATAAAAATATACTTAAAAAATAAAATATGGTTCTTTACTCTCAGGAAATCCTGGCTGTCTATGTTCTTCACCTGCTCTTTAATGGTCTTTATCTGTTCAGGAAATTTCAGTGGCCTCTCTGCCTGTGGTGTATAGTTCGAATTCCAAATCTGGCAGTCAAGGTCCTGAAAATATCCCAAGCTAGCTTTCTGGTCTTTGTCTCTGTGACAGCCCTACCCCCACCCTCATCCACCATCCTGTGACTATTCAGCCACTTTGCACATCTCAAACTTGGTATTTACTCAGACTTTGGCTCTGCCAGGATTCACGTTCCTTCCAGCCACACATTTCTAAATCCCATCCAAACATCAAGGACCAGTTAAAATTCCATTTCCTTCATGAAACGTTACTTTTACTGATGCTCCATGTTCCTCACCCCCATCTCCCCCCCACCCCCACATTGGTTAAAAACAAATACTTTCAATGACAGAAATAAAACTCATTATACATATTGTATCATAATTGAATGTTTATTTGTCTGATCCTCCCTAGTAGGCCACAGCTCTCTGGAAGGCAGGTACCATTTCTTGTTCATTCTGTTCCTTCCCAAGGCTGAACCAGGTATGTGGCCCAGTGTAGGAGTTCAATAAACACTCATGGAATTGAATGGGTCTCTGAGTAATTGAGAGAGATGTCTAGGTACTATTACCTTAATTTGTGCATGAGGAAAATGAGCTGTAAATTAGTTCTGAATGGTATTCTGTGCGGAGCATCAGATGAGCCATGCTGCTGGGCAGGGGGGTGGGGTGGGAGGTTAGAAGGGGGGAGGGGCACGCTATTACCTCCAGCTCCTTCACGTCTCAGAGCTACACCTAGGAAAACACCTAGAGAGGTCGGCTCACCTTTCTGCTGAAACAAAACCAAACCTTTCATTGCTAGGCCTGCTGCCCAATATCCGGGGTTGCATTGCTATCATCCTCTAGGCCCGTGATCGGCAAACTGCGGCTCGCGAGCCACATGCGGCTCTTTGGCCCCTTGAGTGTGGCTCTTCCACAAAATACCACGGCCTGGGCGAGTCTATTTTGAAGAAGTGGCGTTGGAAGAAGTTTAAGTTTAAAAAATTGGGCTCTCAAAAGAAATTTCAATCGTTGTACTGTTGATATTTGGCTCTGTTGACTGAGTTTGCCGACCACTGTCCTGGGCCATTGATGGTGGCAAATCTTCTCTCTCTCAAGCCTGTCACCACGTGGAGCTGCAGGTTTGGAGCTTTTAAGACTCTGTTCCAGCAGAATTGAGCCAGAAATAAGGCATGCGTTTCCCAGAAACCCCCTCCAGCTTTGCCTGGTGGCAGGAGGGTCAGGTTGCAGCTGCGCCCCTGGCCCGGCTCCCGCCGCAGCTGAGCCCATCCATCACGGCCGAAGCCTGCCCTTCTCCCACACCACTCGACTGGGCAATGGAAGTGGACTTTTAACAGAACATTGTCTTAGGAGTGTGTGAAGCAAGGCTGACAGAGAAAGGAAGATTCATTCCTGACACCCATCATGCTAATATCTGTCACCCAAGTGACATTTTCCCTTTAATGATGAAAAATGCACCAGGAAAGAGGGAGGAGAAGGAGCCACTTTCCCGGGCTGCTCTGGTCTGACCGGGAGGAACCTCTGCCGCTGCCGGTGGGCAGTTTGAGGAGAGGAGAGACAGGGTGGCCAGTTGGTTAGTGCACACACACAACTGGTCCTGCGCTTGGAAGGAAGGGCGCAAGCAGATGGAAGCCTGTGGGTTAGACAGTGTCACGGCACATCTGGCTAATTTCTCATCAGCCTTCTGCCTGGTTTTTCAATGGCCTGCCCCCATTTCTTCCAGGCCCGAGCAGGGGGTCGGCATTGGTGTTCAGGGCTGCCATGCACATATTTCACCATATCCGGTTTTGCAGTAAACCTCAGAGGAATGCAAAGCTGCGGTGGTCTCCAAGTGCTCACCCATATACTCTCTGTTGCATGAGCTACCATGGAGGAATCTGGGCTCCTCAGGTATATCCAGGGGGGTCTGTGTGGGTGATCCGCGAGTGGGACAAGGCATGGCACAGCCAAAGCTTGACAGAGTTCAGTCTAATTAGGCAAGGCTAATTAGGCAAGCGGATCGAGGGCAGTTGGGCAGAATCTGCACAATTGTCTCAGGTGTTCCCAGAGTGAAGACCTCCCAACAAATCCCGGATCTTTATCTATAAACCCATTGTTTACAAAGGCCTAAGGTGCTGACATCTATATAAAGTCCTTCATTTCCTCCCCTCCTTTTTTTAAAACATATTTTTATTGATCTCAGAGAGGAAGGGAGAAGAAGAGAGAGCTAGAAACATCAATGATGACAGAGAATCATTGTTTGGCTGCCTCCTGCATGCCCCTTATTGGGGATCAAGCCCACAACCCGGGCATGTGCCCTTGACTGGAATCAAACCTGGGACCCTTCAGTCCCCAGGCCGACGCTCTATCCTCTGAGCCAAACCAGCTAGGGCCTCCCCTCCTTTCTTGTCTACTGGCAGAGCCTGCCTCCCACAACACAGGCTTAAAATGCTAGAAAGTCACTTTCCTGTCTCCTTTGAAGCGATGGATGAGCACCTTGCACAGTAGATAGGCTCAGAATTCCTCCCTGATCGAAAAGAAGCAGGGGCACCCCTCTAGGCCCCCTTGGTTCCTGTCTTTGGTCATGTTCAGGTGACGGTGTGAGAGCTGGGGAAATGCAGCCACCTCGAACACGTGGACTAGAGACCCCACATCTCAAGCATGATGAAGAATCTGAGATCCTGGCCCAGCTGGCATGGCTCAGTGGTTGGGCATCTACCTAGGAACCAGGAGGTCACGGTCCAATTCTCGGTCAGGGCACATGCCTGGGTTGCAGGCTTGATCCCCAGTGGGGGGCGTGCAGGAGGCAGCTGATCAATGATTCTCTCTCATCATTGATGTTTCTGTCTCTCTCTTTCCCCCTCCCTTCTTCTCTGAAATCAATAAAATATATATTTTTTAAAAAGAATATGAGATCCTGGGTTTCAGAGGCTGTTACTGAGTATCAGACACCCTACCTCCAGGCTTCTTTGATGTCCTAATTTTCTAAGCCTCTGCTAGTAAGGGTTTGATTACTTGCAGCCAAAAGCATCTAAAGTAGTGCGTTCCCATTTCATCAAGAAGAATGCATTAGCCTCCTGAGGGTGGTACTCTCCCTACTTTACATTCCTTCACTCAGCCTTGAACTGGCCTTGCCCGGGTGTCTGCGTCTTCTGCTCTCTACCCCCAGCTTTCTCTTTCCCAGACTCTTCCTGTGGTTAACGCACCAGGAATCACACCACACCAAAGTACTTCTAAAGTTTTTAAGCTTTTGCAAATCTTTACCACATTAATTAACACAACACCCACTCATTAGCCAACCTGCCAGCAAAGCAACTCAGCGTCATTATCTTCTTTATGGAGAAGAAAACTGAGTCATTTATGTCCCTATATTTGCATGAGTGGGCTTCTGGCTCCCCCTCTCCTCCTCCAACATTCGCACTTGAAAATATATTTTAGCCCAGCGGTGATTCAATTTCACAGGGCCTTCTCCTGAACAATTGAGCCCCCCCACCCCCCCCCCCACCACCACCAAGTAGTTTACCCACAGGCACATATTTTTAAAACCCCTAGCCCTATCAGGAATTCCTACAAATCCCCAAGCCCTCAATGTCTACATCCCCAGTTGGGGAAGAATATGCTATCCTTCTCTCCTGTTCTTGCCCTTTTCTGCCTCCCTATGTCTTCTCAGACCAGGGAGAATCTTCCAACGCAGGGCTCCAAGGTTCAGAGTGACTTCTGATCTCTACAAGTGATGCTGGAGCTCTGCTAGGGGAGAGAAAGGATGTGCCCAGACTGTTCCCAGGGAAGGAACAGCAGGGGCAGGAGGGGAGCTTCCTGTCTGGCAGTGGGAGGCAGGCTGGGGCCCCTGCGGTGGGCCTTTTGTGGTGGGATGCTCCCCCATCTGTGGACTGACTTCCAGAGAAAGACACGCCCTCCCACAGAATGTGGGTGGCCAGAGCGCCACTGAGGGTGCAGAGCAGAGATCCCTGTCAGTCCTGGGCACATACGATCTGCTCCTCTGGAGGGCAAATTGAGCTGGGAGGCAAGGACCCTTAAATTCCTCCACCACCTAAATGCAGTCACCCAGGGGGCAGGGCCAGGTAACCCTTCAGGATAGCAATGCAGCCACATGCCCAGCAGAAATGCCCATTCCAGGAGAAAATGCATGGGAGCGAATAGGTGAAACATCACCGGAGACCTGACTTAAGTAAGAAATCAGCCAGGATTTCCTGACAGTAAAAAAAATCAAGGGAGCTATGCATATGCATACAAAATTTTAAATCACATGCATTACTCTTTTATGGAATGGTTATTAAACTTTTTAAAATGAAATTCTCTCTCTCTCTGCACAGCTATAATAACTATAATAGATATCAAAATGTTGAATCTGCAAAATACATGATCTTTTGTCACGTTGATTCTTTCTCATTCACCTTGTCCAGAAGAAGCTGTGTCCCCATTTGACAGATGAGTAAACTGAGGCACATACCTATAGAGGAAGCTGACGGAGTTCCCGTGGTAGAATGGGAAAATTCTAGGTCTCAAAGCCGATCCTCTAACTCCAAAGTCAAGACCCATTTTTCTCGACTGCGGATCAATAAAGGCAGGAATCTAGCCTCCCTCCCTGTCACTAGAACCTGTGCCATGGCTCACAGGGAGGATGAGAGCACTCCGACAGGACAAGGGGGGCAATGCAGGGGGGACAAAGGAAGACAACAATTCAGAAAGAGGTGGAACGAGACCCAGAACCATGGTCAAGACGAGGTCCCGTGAAAGGAAAGGCAGACAGTCCTAAACGTCTGAGCACTGCCTGGCCTCCACTCCTCTCCCAGCGAGCCACTCCTGAGGTCCTGGAAGAGCAGTATTAGTTGTCCACAGAACAACAGGTGGGATTTATAAGCACCACAGGATTGGGGAGCATGGATGCAGCTCCCACTGGAGCACATGGGGTGGCTTCATAGACCAGGCAGGCCCGTTAGGAGGACCCAGGCCTGCTCTCAGGAACAGTGTTTGTCCAGGATGTGATGGTCAGCTTCTTGGCAGCCTGGGACGCCCTGAAAATACTCTTCTCCTTCCTCAATTGGCCTCTCTCTTTGGAACTCAAGACACCATACCTCATCCCAGTTCCCCTTTTCTTTCTTGCCACGAGTGAGATATTACATCACATGGCACGCCCATCTCTACCCATCCCTGTGAACAGAAAACTCATGTTTCAAGGTGCACCTTGAGTAAGTCCTCTTCCAGAGTCCCCCCTGGTCATCCCAGTCAGAAATGATCTTTTCCTTCTAAATTCCTGCATTATCATAATCCCCTGTAGCAGATAAAATATATCGCCTGTATGATAGTTGGGTATAAAGACATGGCACCCTCCCAACAAGAAGACAGACTCATTGTTAGGAGCGTCTTTGTCTCTTCATTAGATCAATGTATGTTAGAGCTGAAAAGACCTATATAATTCAACTAGCTCAATGTCCAAATTTTATAGGTGAGGAAACAGAGGCCTAGTGAGCCTGCGTGGTTGAGACAAGTTCTGGCTAGGCCCCCACAGAGATGAAATTCATTTGCACCTTTGGCGCAGGGGAGTCCTTGCCTAGGATAAGGCCAGAATGACAGGTTGCATAAGAGAATGATCTGGCACATCTCTGACACCTGCCCTTCCATGGCCAAAGGTGGTCCAGAGAGAGACACATACAATTGGCATGGAATCCTCCAGCCAACTCCATGTGAAAGACAGCCATGGCATTTAGCACAGTCTGTTCCCACACAAGAGGATTTTCACGGGGGGCCCCAACCGGGCTTCTTAATGAGCAATTGGGTGGCGATGTTGTTTTTAACCAGCTGACCAGGGATAGAAGTTCTTCAGCTGATTATGGTTTAATACATTTAAAAAATGAACAGAAAATCAATCCAGCACTAATAAAAGATGATTGAAAATTGCTAATATAAACCCAATAGTGCAACCTTGCTTTACAAAAGATGACAATGCATATGGATTTCTTATAGCCTTACTGTAAACACTACCCACC
This sequence comes from Eptesicus fuscus, assembly GCF_027574615.1. Taxonomy (NCBI): domain Eukaryota; kingdom Metazoa; phylum Chordata; class Mammalia; order Chiroptera; family Vespertilionidae; genus Eptesicus; species Eptesicus fuscus. The sequence continues at coordinate 19,121,491 of NC_072495.1, read as the reverse complement.
TTGCTCCCCCTGCACACAGCAGGCACCGGCTGCCGCTATTACAGGCGGGCCGCCTTGCATGAGCGCAGCAATGCCAATTAATTGCAGCAAGGAGCAGGTTTTGCAATTAAGGAAACTCACAGCCTGATCCCTAGCAACATGTATAGGCTCAATAAGTGTTTAGGAAGCTCTGTTACCATGGGGTGTAGTGTGTGTCTCCACAAAGAAGGAAGGCTCCCGGGGTCCAGGGCATGGTGTGTGTGTGTGAGCCCACGTGTGTGCATTTCATGTGTGTGTGTACGTGTGCACACATGGGCAGTATCTCAGAGTAACCAGGCCCCGCCCTCCTGTAGAAAGGGGAACTGGGTCAGGGAGGTGGGTCCTGGTGAGGAGAGGTGAATGCTGCGGAGAAGGGAGGAGCTTGCAGGTCTGGGAGGAGGGGCCTGTGAGAAGAGGGCTCTGGGCACAAGGATCTGGGGAAGGTGCTAAATGCATGCTGGGTAGGCTGTCAGGGCCCTTGCAGAGACACCCACCTGTGGCTGCGGCTGTGGCTGCGGCTGTGGCTGTGGCAACCGCGTTTCATGCAGGAGCTGTGTGTCACTGTGTGCTTTTGTCCCATTGTTGCTGTCCTGACGTCCTGACAGTCCAGCTTTCTTCCTTAAAGCCCACGGCTGAGCCTCTCTGTGCCCCTCCCCACTCTGTGTTCCTTTTCTGGTCTTTTTTTTTTTTACATCTATTTGTAGGTAACAGTGAGGCAGCTGCTCCTAATTGGAGGAACTGCTCTGGTGCTCTGTTGATTAAAACCATGTAGAAGTCCTGAAACCCACCCCACCCCCCTTTCTCCTCGAGGACTTTCTAATGTATTTAAAAAAACACCCACACACTGGGCCTTCAAAGTCACATGCGATGTGACAAAGGGGGCAATTATGTTTCACTTAGCACATCAAAGAAACAATGATGGGGAGCCTGGTGCCTGCGCCCTGAGCAGGATGGAGATGGTGGAGTGGGGCTGGCCCAGCCTTGCCCCCTGGTCCCTGCCCTTAAAAGGAGTGAGGGAGGCCTGAGACTCACTCACAACAGGGAGGGAGCTGCAGAGGAATGAGCCTGGCCTTTCTCTCAGGTTCCTTTGTTTGGTTTTCATGGAAACCTGTGTTGATGGGGGAAGTCGGAGCTTGCTTGCCACAGGCAGATGTTTCTGATCTCTGTCCTTCATCATGTGAAGAATGTTCCTTTTGGGGGATGAACCGCCATTTTTTTTCTCTCCCACCCGTGCAGAAGATGGACATAAATTATCCACACTTCCGCAATCCAGAGGTCCCTCTGGAAGCAGGCCCTTGCAAACAGTCCTTGGCGGAGACGCCTTTACCACGGGGAGCCTGTTGCTGCAACTCCCTGGGAGGACGCACCAAAAGCGCGGATTACACTCAGCGTCCTGGCCACAGTGTGAAAGCTGGATTCCATCACCAACGCACAGCCCCCCGAGCCCAGGTTTCTCCTGCACCCCTGGACCATCCCCTTCCTGTCTTCCCTTCCCTCGGTTCCCTCCAGAGGCCTAAGACTTTGTCGCTTTAACATTTAATTGTATAAAATTCCGCTGCCTTTACCCCCTGTGGATGAGCAATTGTTCTGCTATTTCTACAAAACGCCACAGGAAATATGAAAATAGGAGGCAGGATTTGGAGCAAGACTATTTCTGAATGCCTGTGGTTAGCGGTATCAGAGATGGCTGTGTGGATTTTACATCTATGACAGGGAATGGCTGGGGAGGGAGAGAGAGAAGGGAGAGAGGGAGAGAAAGGAAGAGAGAGGGAGAGAGGGAGAGAAAGGGAGGAGGGAGAGAAGGAGGGGGAAGGAGAGACAGATAGAGACAGGGAGAGGGATAGGGAGAGGGAGGGGGAGAGGGAGGGAGCAGGCACCATAAGGGAGCCATGTCAAGATTCTACACTGTGATTTTTGACCTGAAAGGACTGAGCCTGAGGCTGAACCCAGAGGGGGACAGCCACACTGTGACAGGCTGACAGCTGAAGGCAGGAGAGCTGGGCCAGCAGATGGGTCAAAAGTGGTCACATGCTGGAGAGGAATGAAGGACCTGCTTCTCTTCAGCGCGTATGAGATACCCTTTCCCAAACAGGCTGCACAGTAACCACGGTGTCATTCCTTCTTTATCCAAACATCTGACTGGGAAGCAGGGTTGAACAATGACTAAAAGCACAGGCCCTGGAGCCAGAAGCCATGGTCCCAGTCAGGACTCCTTCCTTGCTAAGGGTATACTAGTAAATGTGGCGCATTGTCTCTTCTTGCCTTGGTTTTCTCATCTGTTAAATGGGATGAACAACAATAGTACTTCCCTTGTAGAAAGTGCCTAGAACAATGCTATGGTGATGATCTAATAAGTAAATCCAATAGAGCAAATACTGTACTAGGTACAAGGTTTCCAATGGTCTATAAGAGTGGTTGGCAAACTCATTAGTCAACAGAGCCAAATATCAACAGTGCAACGATTGAAATTTCTTTTGAGAGCCAAATTTTTTAAACTTAAACTATATAGGTAGGTACATTGTTATTAACTTAATTAGGGTACTCCTAAGCTGGCCTTTGCTAAAAACTCAAGGGGCCAAAGAGCCACATGTGGCTCGCGAGCCGCAGTTTGCCGACTACTGGTCTATAAGGTCTGTGCTAGCATTCCAGTGGCTCATAACTTAGTGCAGGAGACAGATATGTATACAAATCCCAGCAGCATGATGAGAACTAAGATAGTGAGGTCATCTAAGGGTCAAAGAAGTTGGGAAACATTTAGGAGAAGAGGTAGGTTTCCTAGGGTAAGTAGAAAGTGACTTATGGGAGAAGAGGGATCAGATTACTTGCAGCAAAGAATAGAAAGAACAAAGAAATGGAGGTGTGAAAGGTCAGGGCTTGTTGAAGAAACAATAAGCTTTTACTTGTGCCTGGGGGGTTGGGGGGGAGGGTGAGAAGGGAAGCTGGAAAGAAGGACCCCACGTGGCTTCCTAGAGAGTTTTAGTTCCATGTTTGTTGTAAATGGGGATTCATTGGAGCTTTAAAGAAAAGGCAGAGGGATTATCCAAACCACAGTAGAACAACACAGATGTCTTGCGCAGCAGTGTGTAATTGATTGATGGATGGGATACTGTGGAGAACATTTGTAATAGACAGTGTGAGCTGCAACAGAGGGCCTGGGCTTGAAGAGTGTAGAAGGTTAGAGCTTCTCTCCACCCTAGATTCGAGGTCTAGGTAGTTGAAGGAAACTGAAAGTGGCAGGCACTGCTAGTTATCCACCTAATAGGAATTCTCCCCATCTTTCTTACTCTTCTATTTCTGAGTCGGTTTAGGTCACTCACATGCCCAACCAAAAAACTCCTTCCTAGCTGTGAAGGAGTGGCCACAGGTTGAGCATCTGGCCAGGGGTCCAAAAGTGGAAACCCCCTATAGGTTTTTAGCACAGTGTTGTTTCCCTGATGTTGGCACCACTTCTTCCCTCTTCTAGCTTCTTATTCTTCTCCCTGCATGGGAGCCAAAGTGAGGTGGGCGTGAAGCAACCATCTTTCAATGGTGAGGACAAGAATCTGACACTGAAGATTGCAGAGAGAAAAGATGAGAAGATTCTGGGATGCAGATGGAGCCTGCCTATCTCTAGACTTCAAGCTCTGTGGTTGTTGCGTGCATGAACCCAGGTTCCTGTGTCCTGCAGTGGAATGCAGTCTCTGATACCAGTTGGCCCATGTAGATAAATGTCTCACTTAATGCACATGCTACTAAGGCTCAGTGGTTTGATGCATCAGAAGCAAAACTGGCTTCTCTCTGGCACTTGGAACAAAGGGTCCATGTCTCACCAGTATTCCCTGCATGTTAGTAACCCACAACCTAAATTCTCTGTTGTTAGGTGTTAATCACAGATCTCTGACTAGCCTATGAAGAAAAAATCTACCTGAACCTCAAAGGCTCAGCTACCATGTGGCTAACCTCAGAGAGAAGGTAGAATTGTCAGGGTCAAAGGACAAATGCTGACTATTAAAGGTTTGCCAAACCAGTGAGGGCCAAGTATGTGTCTTTCACATGAAGATGAAAGGTGACCCCCTATATAACATTAGTAGCTTTGATTCAGGCTTGTCAAAGGGGAGGCAGCACCCTTGGGCCTGGTTGGAAAGTTGCTGGGGAGATCAAGGAAAGGCATAGAAGTCAATGTAGTCTCAAGCTAATATTTTAAAGTAGAGGTAGGGAGAAATACACTGAGTGACCAGATTATTATGATCTCTGAACACATAATAATCTGGCCACTCAGTGTATATCCTTTCCTATATAATAAAAGGCTAATATGCAAATTGTTTCCTCGACCAGGAGTTGGACCAGCAGGCAGGCCTGCCAACTGCCCATGTCCCCTCCCCCTGGCCAGGCTGGCCAGACCCCACCCATGCACAAATTCATGCTCAGGGCCTCTAATATATATACTGAGTGGCCAGATTATAATGCGTTCAGAGGTCATAATAATCTGGTCACTCAGTGTATAGTGGACTGGGGCCTAAACCGACATGAGTTAGTCATGGGCAGGAGGTAGATAAAAGGACCTAGATGTAAAAATGTGGAGAAATCAGGGCTTTTGAGTTATACTCATGTGGATTTTACCAGCTAGTTGACCTTGGGCAAATGACCTAACCACTCTAAGCCTTAGGTTCCCAAGTTTTAAAATGGAAATGATAGTGACCACTTACATGTTTACCCTGAGGGTTAAGAGATAATGCACATGAAAGGGCCTAGCACACAGTAGGCACTCCATAAAGGAGCCCTTAGTGCCACCCAGGGAGGATAGAAGGAAAATACAGGAGCAGGGGCAGTCTCCAGGGAAACCCCAGTCCATGGCAGCCCCTCCTCCTTTCTAGAAAAGTAAAAAAAAAAAAAAGCTGATAGCAAGCAAAGGGTGGCTTTGCCATGGTCATGGTCATGGCTTTTAGGAAAGATCCCTCCACACCTCCCACCTCCTTTTGCCACCATTTAATCTTTGAGGTGTAGGATTGCATCGGAATCTCCAGCACATCCATGCACCTGAGAAAGTGAAGGGGGCACACCTATATCAACACCTCAGAGAGATCCTTCCTTACCGAGTTGGTGAGGAGGAAGGTGGTACCACATGAACACAGTTCACTCTATATACCCATGGGGCATGCCTAGGACCCAGGCAGGAAGAATTCATTCAGATGTAGTGTCCATATATGAGCAAAAGTAACTCAGGATTGGATAGTGTTCTGCTTCACCAGCTAAAAACTAGAACCCAGACTAGGAGCAGCTGAGAAACTTCCTTAGCACAGTCCTTCCCAAGGGCAGAGATTCCGCCCTCCCCCCCCCCCCCCCCACACACACACACACACTGCACTCCTAGGCAGAGGGTTATTCCAAGAATAACATCTCAGGAATTGGAGACAACAGGAGATCCCACCTGTCTTGCAGCCAATGTGGAAGTTTTCGCTCACGTCCACCCGTGAATGTGTGGGTTGGTTTTATTCAAGGGCAGCTGGTGATTTTCATGGTGGAATCCATTAGCACATAGCGATAGATGGCAGGGATTGAGGAAAAGAAAGCTTTTAACTAGGGCAGAGTAACCAAACAGGATGAAGTTGCATTTGTGCCCAGACTCCCCCGAGCCCTACTTGTACCCAGCTTGCCCTCATGCAGCAGTCAGTGAAACCATGCCATCTGACAGAGCCAGCATGGCAGAGACATGTCTCCTGGACAAACTAGGGAGAATGAAGGAGGGCAGAGAGCCTGGGCTCAATCTCTCTAGGATGTACACACTCCCGTTCCTTCCCTGTGTGGGAAGGAATGAATCAAAGAGTTTCAAGATGTCCTCCTTCATTTTTCCATCAACTCCAGCTCTCTGATCTTCAAAGGCCTCTGTGTGCAGACTTCCTGAATAGAAACATTGCTCACTCTTATGCTGGAAGTAAGAGGTCCTGGGTACACAGAAAGTACCACTGCATCCGGGAACTTCTTGAATCAAAGTTATCTAGTTGTTCCATAATTCAACCACCACCTCAGTACAAAAAGCTCTTTAGTTGTGGTGGTGGCTGATAATGCAATGAGACACCATTCCCTCTGTGAGCTAATGACATTTGTGGGGAGATGACAGGTGGGTATGAAAATGGAATCAGATGGGGTGGAGGCAGGCTCTGTCTTCATTCCTTGGTCTTTGCTGCTGACATTGCTCAGCTCCTGAGGAAGAGCGTGGGATGTTATCTATTAGTCTGTGCACCAGGATTTTCATCTAATTTCATAATGAAGATGTTGCTCCATCAGATACAGATGACATGCCAGCAGAAATGCAAAGGGCCATTTTTATGTGTCAGTGGCCTCGGCAGGAGCCCCCACCTGCCTGGGATAGTGTAGAAAGTGCTGGTTTGAGGGAATGGCTCTGCCACACTGGATTGATCTTCATGGATAAGCCAATACTCTCTTCTCTTTTCTATATGATGAATGCCTGTGAAGCTGTAGGCTCTGCGAGGGCAGGAGCCCTTTCTGCCTCTCCATTGTTATAGCCCAGTGCCTGAAACATGGTGAGCACTCAACATGAGTGAATGTATGAATCCCATCCACTTGCTTCCCAGGCCACCAGTGGTGAGTGCCCAGCCTTTGCATACCTGCTGACTCCTCACAGGTATGAGACCTCCATGAACCATGGTCCACTTTCAAGGACTAGTCCTTACATGAGGGTGAGGAATTACATGGCTCAGACACAAATCCATGAGTCAAAGCATCAAGCCAACTCAGCTGTTACCTGGCTGTAAATCTGGGTTCATATTTCCAACCTTTAGGCACCTCAGCTTTTCTTTGTTGAATAACAGAGACTCTAATGGTTCCTGTCTTGTGGTTGCGGGGAAGGTCTAAGAACAGAACCTGGCACATAGGAAGACTCGGTAATTATTAGCCATTATAAAGTTCTAAAAGAGGCCCTTAGTCTTCTTTCTCTGTATTTGAGTGCTTCAACCCAGAAACCTACTGGGTATCGAGTTATTCCAGGACTTGCCAATCTATCTCTCAAGGGCATGATCCTCTCAGCAGTTCAAGATAAGATTGCTCTGCTTTTTCTTTCATGTCTTCTCTTGCCACGTTTTCCCACAACCTGCTCTCTCTTGGAGCTCCCTGCTATTCCTATTGGACCCCAGTGTTTGCCTGTGCTAGACTCAAAGATCTTTTCTTTGTGGAAAGACATACGTTTCAGATGACATCTTCCCCAGATATCCGAAGCTACAGACGAGAGCCCCGCCTCCAGAGTCACAAATTTCAGCTCTGCCATTATCTAGCGGGAGAACCTAGGTGTATTAATAACTCCTAACACTTCAGCCTCCTTAGCTGTAAACTAGAGGCACTGATAGTATTCATTACAATGTTTGTAAAGATTAAATGAGTTGATTCCTTTGAAGGTCTTAGAATAGCCCCTGCTGCATATTAAGTATTCAATAAACATTACATGTTACTATCTGTAGCCACCATATGTATCTCCCTAACACATCCACACATACAGCCTTTTAATTATAGGTAAAACTCCTTCCATTCGATTATCATCTGCCTATGGGTAGCAGGTCATTCCCACATACAGAGATTTAATGCTGCTTCTTCTCTTCTTTTCCAGTAAAAATGTAAGGTTTACTTTAAAAATCAAGCACTTTGAACAGGCACTCTTTGGCATTGTTTGTCATCTTCTCCCTCCCACCCTTCTTCTTTAACGTTTTAGACCCTGAGTTTCTAACATAAGCCAAAGGGAATGGACACCTCTCTGGGTGTCATAAAACTGAATTCTATTATTAATTCTTCCAAAAATTAGTGTGTGGCACAGAGAAAATAGCTTCTCTCAAGACTTTGATTCCCTCATCTGAACAATAATGGCTGGATAGCAGGTGCTGTTTTTATTCTCCTTTCATTCAGATACTCTATGAATATGACTATGAGTTGAAGGTCCCAGAGAATCTGGCCATGATCTGGACAGACTCTGATTCCTGGTGCCTTGAGCGGGAATGTGCCCATCTGTGATTTCTGTTTAGATTTCATGGCATTATGGTGGGGAAGTCCATCAGCTCTCTCTTACCAGCACTGGAACAGAGTCTGGAGATATCATGACCTTTGAATATGAAATATTAATGTTTTGATTTTTTCTTTTTTAATTATTTGAGATGTACTGTAATTGGCATGAAAAGGTTGTGCTGATGTGTAGGTCTTGGCAAGCAGTGAACAGACATCCCTGATTTTCTCATTTATAGGAACTGCTTGGGGTACTTCCTGGGGGTGAGGATAAGGAGAAGAGTTAGTTCTTTCCTCCCCCAGATATGGCCGTTTTTCCCCATCCTCAGTAGGAATGTGTAACCAGAATATGTCACACGTCTTCTGTCCCAAGGGGTGTGGCTTTTGTGCATTTAATACAGCCTGACCCAGTCACTCATGATTTTTTTAATTTTTCTGATCTGTTTCCTGTTTTCTATTTTTAAAAAAGGAATAATATGAAGTAGAAACACTTAACCCTTATCAATTGCTTATTCATCAAGCCTAAACTTTTCCACATGGTATTCAAGCCTCTCTATAATTAGGCTAAAAACCATCTACGTCAACACCCATCACAAATTATAGAGACTATTTACTGTTTTTTATTCTGCAAATACCTACTTCCTCAACTCAGTTGTGAATCAGCTTCCCCCCACATCCTCCCTTATTCCATTCTCAGTTCAACCCCGCTTGCTGTGACTCACCCCAGAACTATAGTGAGCACATTAAGTATGCTATCAGAAGTAACGTCTCTATCATGTCATGATGGTTAGCATCTTGTGTCAACTTGACTAGACCACAACACTTAGTTAGTGAAGCATTATATTTCTGTGAGAGGGATTTTTACATGGGGTTAACATTTAAATCTATAGACTTTGGGTAAAGCAGATGGCCCACCATAATGTGGATGTGTCTCATCCAATCAGTGGAAGACTTTAATAGGAAGACTGGGAGGATCCAAGATGGCAGCAGAGTCGGTGGAAGTTACACTCACCACCTCGCAGGACCAAAGTGGAATTACAAGTATAATATGGAACAATCAACCTGAATAAATAACTGAAAATGAGCTGAAGAGAAGTCTTATAACCAAGGATTTACAGAAGAAGCCACATCAAGACTGGAAGGGTGGACACATGAAAAGGGCTGGCCCTGCTGTCAAGGTTGGAGGCTGAAAAACTGGAGGGAAATTTCAACAACAGAGTTTCCCCCAAGGGACATGGGGGTCTCAACAAGAGCACCAAAGCTGAAAAAAGGTGTCCACATAACATCTGGCTGTGAAAATCAATGGGGATTCTGATTGCCAGGGAGTGACAGGAGTCTGTTAGAAACCCATGTGCCCTCTTAAAGGGTCAGCACACAAAATCTCATTTGCAGCCACTCACCCTGGGCTCTGGTGGAGGCGCAGTGGATCTAACTAGAGTCATGAGGAGACACTTAGGTTTTTGGCTCCAGGGAAAGAGCTGAAGGGAAAGCTGCCAGGGTCCCTATGCTGAGACCCCCTTCTACACCACAGACACCATCTTTCCAGGGTGGGACACTCCCCTCAATACTGCATCAGTCCAGGAGAATGCAATAGTCCCCTCTTACATACTCCCTGTAGCTCCACCCTGGGGAGCTAATGCCCTGCTAAGGAGTCAGCTGCGTGGTCCCACACCAAGACACATCATAATAAAAAAGGCAAAGGTTAAAGACAAAGAGAGAATCTTCAAAACTGCAAGAAAAAGATAGTTACCTACAAAGGAGTTTCCATAAGACTATCAGCTGATTTCACAACAGAAACTTTTTAGTATTGGCACAAAATATTCAAAGTGATAAAAAGCAAGGACCTACAACCAAGACTATTTTACCAAGCAAACATATTATTTAAAATTGAAGGATAAATGTATTCCCAGACAAAAAAGCTAAATGAGTCCATTACCACAAAACCAGTATTACAAAAATGTGAAAGGATCTAGAAGAAGAAGAAGAAGAAGAAGAAGAAGAAGAAGAAGAGAAGAAGAAGAAGAAGAAGAAGAAAGGGAGGGAGGAGGAGGAGGGGATGAGATTCGGAAGAGGAACATAGGAGTAAGGGATAAAATGGAAATAATTACATACCTATCAAAAATCACTTTAAATATAAATGGTTCAAGAGCTCTAATCAAAATACTTAGGGTAGCTGAATGGATAAGAAAGCTGTCTACAAGAGACCTACCTCAGAATGAAAGATGCCCACAGACTAAATGTGAAGAGATGGAAAAAGATATTTCATTAAATGGAAATTTTAAAAAACCTGGGGTAGCAATACTTATATCATACAAAATAGATTTTAAAACAAAAATTTTAATAAGAGACAAAGAAGGACTCTACATAATGATAAAGGGAGCAATACAACAAGAGGATATAACCCTTATAAACATTTCTGCAACCAACATAGGAACACCTAAGTATATGAAGCAAATCTTGATGGACATAAAGGAAGAGATCAACATTAATACAGCCATCGTAGGGGATTTCAACACCAGATTGTCATTAATGAATAGATCTTCCAGACAGAAAATCAACAAGGAAACAGTGACTTAAATGACAAACTGGATCAAATAGATGTTAATGACATCTTCAGACCATTTCAACCCAAAGCTGCAGAATATACATTCTTTTCAAGAGAACGTGGAACCTTTTCTAGGATAGACCAATGTTAGGAAACAAAACACGTCTCAATACATTTAAGAAGTTCAAAACCATACAAAGCATCTCCTCTGACTATAATGGTATGAAACTAGAAATCAATCACAAGAAAAAATACAAAACACACGAACATATGGAGGCTACATAATATGTTACTAAGCAATGAATGAGTTAACAATGAGATCAAGGAAGGTATAAAAACTACCTTGAAACAAATAAAAATGAGACCACAACAACCCCAAATCTATGGGACACAGTGAAAGCACTCCTTAGAGGGACATTCATAGCATTGCAGGACTACCTCAAGAAACAAGAACAATCTCAAATGAGCAATCTAAACTTATACCTATAGATAGCCCCAGCTTTGGGGGCAAAGGAAATTAGAGTGAGATGGGGTAGGAGTCAGTCTTCAGCTGTCACAGAGGCTCAAACACGATAAAATTGTTTCCTGAACAGTCAAGTTCGAAATTACATGCCTGAGGCAAAGGAGTTTGTGTTGATGTCATCCTGGGATAATAACCAGAAAGCTTTGGGTTAGCCCCAGTGACCCTTGACTCTGGGAGGAATTCTTCCCAATTGCCTGTTGACAAGCTTCTGTCCCTGGTACCTGGCACTGTACTCCAAAGTCAGGAAACATTGTAGGGGGAGCTTTGCTGCTAATCCCCAGCCTAAACTCCTCTTCCTCAGCTCCAGGCTGTTGCTCCTGTTTTAGCACCTGCTGAGCAAGTAAATAAATCCCCTTCCCTCATTTGCATAGTTACCTTGCAGGTATTTATAGTCTGTGGTCATCTGGCCCCTGAGCCCTCTCCTCTAGACTATAATTTAGCAGTAGACCCAGGTCTGTTAGTCATGGAGCTGAGCATGCCCAGTTCTGTTGCCAGAGCTGGTGCGGGAAGAACTGGAGCCTCATGAAGGTTTCAGCAGCTGTTCAAAGAAGTCCCTCTCAGAATTGGTCCTCTTGGTTGTGCTTTATGGCAAGTTTTATGATTTGTCTGTTGGGTTAGAAGAGATCTAGAGATTTTCCCCAAGGGCGGTATGCATGTGTGTGTGGGGAGGGGAGGGAAGTAGAGTAGAAAGAGGGAAATTGATTTTCCTGTGTCCTAGTCTCTATCTCTCTGGCCCACTGTGGCTTGGCTCTCCTACTGTAACTCTTGAAAGTGGCAAAACCAAAAAGCAGACAAAACACAGAAAATAAACAAACCATAAACACTATACCCAGATACACAAAAAATCACAAAATACCCCCTTACAACATAGATGCTTCTTTCAGTTATTTATGATTCTAAGGCCACAGACCACTGAAACATAAAATTTAGAGAGAAGAAAGGAATTTGGGAAAACCATTTAAAAGATGCAGGAGAAGAAGGATAGCTTGAACCAGGCATCTTTTTAGAAGTTTATCCATAAAACCCTAAGTAGCTGAATTCATCTCTTCCTGTGATTTGAAAGGTAACGAGTAAAAATAAATATTTTTTAAATAATTTTTTTCCAAAAACTTAAGAATATTTGGAACTTGAAGCCTGCTGTGACCTTCCTCAGACATATGATGCTACTAAGCTAACAGGTAAGACTCTTTCCCATCCCCACCTTGCTGAAACCCTCTATTGCCTCCTACATTGCTAAATTAACCCTATTATCCGGCCTTCAGTTTCAGCACAAACATGTTGAAGATGGGGGTTTACAAGTGGGTGTGGCATCAAGACAACATCAAATGCAGACTTTTCATGTTGTTTTCAGGGAAGGCTTTGAGAGGGGGGACCTATAACCTGATAGACAGAGCACCTGAATTAATCTGAAAAGTAATCACATTATTTTAAATCTTAGAACACATACACTTATGTGAATAGGGGGTTACGTTTCTTATATGTGAATAGGGGGCTAAGATTTTCTAAAGTTTCCTTTTCAAGGCCTGTGCGAAGTGATGGAGGAGGTGACTCAGCTGTGAATCCAGCAAGCAGAATGGATAAGGAAGGTCAGGCTGACCCACCAGGAGTCAAAACATCATCTCACCACCTGATGACAATAGCTGGCATCTGCGGACCTCCAGGACTACAGGTAGCTGCATCCCTCACCCCCACTCCTTCCCCTTTATGATCCTGTCCCCTGCACCTTGCAGTAAGACAGGATTTGATGCTTGTAAGCGCCCTGTCTTCTTGATGGGCAAGCCTTCTCAATAAACACCTCATATGCTACAACCCTGCCTCTGTTATTGGACACAGTGACAGGCAGCCGAGCCCAACCGGGGTTCCCAGTTGCAGTTTCCCACCTGGTGAAGAAGCTGGCAGGGGAAACCTCTCCAGGCGTAGGAGAGGGGCCGTGGTGCTGCCGAACGCGCTGCCCGTGTGATAGTCCCACCAGAACGTGCTGCCTGGGGCTGGTCAGAGGAAAGATGGACAGACCTATGTGCAGGGCCCTCCTCTGGAACGGAAGGTCTGGGGACACACAAAGTCTGTAAGAGCATGAAAGACAGAAGGCCAAGCGCCTGCTCCAGGTTGAAGGAGACTGGGGTACAACTGAATTTCATGTGTGCTCGGGGACCAGAGAGGAAAGGAGACATTGTTATGACAATTGGCCACATAGGAGTGATTACTGTGGGTTGGAAGGTGGCTTTGGCATCAGATAGATTTCCTGGTTGGGGGATAAGGAAGGAAGGTAGACTTCTTATTTGGGGGAGGTGAACACTGAGTTATTTAGGGGTGATGGGGTATCATATCAAACAAAGATATCTCTCTCTCTTTCTCTCTCCCCCCACTTCCCCCCCAGGAGAAAGGAACAGGAGCTTCAGAGGATAAGTCTGCCCCTGACGTCCCACAGTGACTAAGAATGAAGACTTAGCTGTGGTCCCACCTGTTTGTTTGTTGTTGTTGTATTTTTGTCCTGAGCTTTTTCCTCTCTCCATCTCTAGCTACTACCTTGTATCTCCTTCTACAGGACATTTCTTTCAATTGTCTATTACATAAATCCCCGATCTACCTGATATTACAATTTTCCTTCCGAGGATACCACAATTTCATTAGGAAACACTTGAAGAGGAAATGGCTTCCAGTCTCAAAGGAATCAATCTCCAGACGCAGACTTTCTGGCCCTGGAAGTAGGAATCAGAGCCCTAGCAAGCCTCACACAACGGGTATAGTGAGAATGTTGCCACGTGAGAAGAGGCCAGCCCTGCTGGAGATCTGAATTCTCCCAACACCTCTCTACCCCTTTCTCCAAAGGCTACTTTGTGCCAGAGATAGTTTGATGCGGAGGATGGAATCCCTTTAAGTAAAATTCCACAACAGAGATTAGAAAGATGGGATGAAATAGACACAAGTTATTAAACATTGTCATCAAGATGAGGAATAAATCAGACATTTTATGGTTTCTGATGAAAAATCCCATTTATCCCTCAAGCGTTTAAAGGAAGAGAAATGGAGGCCCACCAGAGATTTCAGCATCGCTGTGTGGGTGTCGCATGCCAGGAGAGCCACAGAAGGGCCCTCTGGGGCCCGGGGTACATCCCTCTGGCACTCTGGTGCAGTCTCTGGCAAGCGAGAGCATTTCCAGGAGGTTGTTGCAAGTCAGGAATGCTGGGCACATTCCTTCTGGGAGTGAACTTGAAGACAGCCTGCCCCTTAACAGCCCAGATCAAGCTAAGAGAGAGGCGAGGCGAGGGAAAGCAAGGTGGTGAGTGTGTGTGGGTCCTGGCAGGCAGTTCTGACCAGGGCGAATCCTTCAAGAGGAGACATGACAGGAATGGAAGGAGCAGTCATTGAGGGTCAGTGCGTTGGGCACAATTCCAGTAGAGCAAGCATCAGTGCAGCACCAACTACGCTTTGTGTTCATATAGCACTTCATAGCTCATCCATGGAATTTCATTAAACCGTACACTACTCCTCTGGCATAGCCATGGTGAATTTTATTCTAAAGATAGAGAAAACGCGACGCCTCGCTCCTGTACCCAGGTCTTTCTCCACCCCTCCCTGCCCATGCTGCCCTCCTAGGTGGTATCTCTTTAAAGGTGGTCCTAGCATGAAGAGAGAAAACAAAATCTTCCCCTCTCCTGACATTCCTCATGGCAGAATGTGACCTGCTTTTGCCTTTGAAATGCCTCATATGTTATCCTTCTAGAAGGTTTCTCTAATTATGTTTTGCTGGGGCTAAGATGGAAATTAATTGGTCTTTTCACGATCACACATCAGGTGAGTAATAGAGCCAGGCATCTGAGGACAAGGGAGAGATTAGAGATTGTTTGTGAGCCATCCGCAGCCGGGTGGCTGGGACGTGGTGAGAGATGAGCGGGACACACCTGAGCGGGCCTCTCAGTGTGCCTCCGGCAGCTTGTTCAGTGACAGGGATCTTTCAGAGCTTGATGTAGCAGTATTTTGCCTCATGGGGGCCGCAGCTGTTGATGCAACATGCATGCACACACGTCCGTGTACACACCCCCACGCAGCGCGAATGTGCAGCCTTCTGCAATAGCGCTGTTTATTACACTCTGAGGAGTGTTGACTTTTGGAGGAAGACCAGATAAATCACTTTGAAAAAGGAGAAAAGGAAAAAAAGATGACAAAGCAAAAAATAAAAAAATAAAAATCTACTTTCTCCCCCCCTTTAAATGCCACAAGAAAATGTCAAGGAAATCATTTTACTGGAAATAACAGAAAAGTTCAAAACAAAATTACACAGTGTCACTCCCGTGGCCCATCTCTCCCTTGCACACAGGGCTCCTCTTCCCTTACCCCTCAGGCTGCCCCTTCTCCATCCTCCAAAGGAGGATGAACCGAAAAACAGCCCAGCCTTCCACTAGTGGGAATAATAGAGAATAAACAAAGGGGAAAAGGAAATGAGTGGGTAAGAGATCTTTCTCTGCCCACCGACCATGCCCATCTCTGGGACAATGCCCATTGGAAACTATATAATAGAGGTTTATCATCATTTTCAATGTCATTATTATCAAAGCCTTTATTAAATGACTCATTGTGCAAGGTTATATACAGGTCACTATAAACAGGGAAGTCCATAGGGATATCTGTGCCTTCTTATAACTTAAAACCCATCCTATATTTCACAGTCCTGCAAAGAGCTTCCCTGAGTTACTTTCTATTCCACTTCTGTATAATAGCAGCCATAGCAGTGCTTGGCCAAAGGGACATGGGGCAAGAGATTTTTTTGCATTATTATAGATTTTTTTGTTCAGTTATTCAGCCATCTGACATCCTAAAATCAATGCAGAGTCTACTATATTATATACCAGGTCCTTGGTGTGGTCTAAAGACAGAGCAATAAACAAACCATGAATCCTGCTCTCAGGGAACTCACCAACCACTGTAAGTGTGATAAGCAATTGTTTGTTTCTTCTTTTGAAATACAGGAAAACTATCTTTACAAAAAAAATATTTCCAGGAAATGCAATATATGAGGCCAAAAAGCTAGGTTTTCATTAAAGTGGGGGAGAAAGGTTGATGGGAGGAAACTTTTAAAGGAGAAAGTATTCATCCCATTGGATGTGTGGTGAAATGAGGCTCAGGGAGGTTTGGTATTTTTTTCCCATTTTTCTACAGTTAACAGGATGTGGCACTAATTCTGTTCGAGCTTGAATTCCTGCTCTTGTCATTCTCCCAGCTGTTGCTTCATTGTGTCCTAAAACCCAAAAAGGTGCCAGGGGAGGGAATCCAGGTCTTGCCTCATTGAGTTCACATTTTGCAGAATAAGATAATACCTGTGAACCCTAAAAATAAAAAATAAAAAAAAATAAGACACTTACTAAGAAGGATCCTTGTGGCTAACTGGCTCAAATTTTTTTAAAAAGCTCACATTTTTGTGAGAGGCCCCTGAGGCTAGCAACCATTTCTGCACAGGGACCTCTCCCACAACTTGCACTTTATAGAGAAGCTAGCACCCACCATCCTGCCTGTACTGTGTCCTGGCATCTGAGCCAGTCATTGTAAAGAAGTTCCTGGAATCCTATTTTAGCCAATAGGATTGAGGCTTTCCCCACCCAATCAGAGCAGCTTTATTTTGATGAATCAGACAGTGCCTTGTGGACCAATCAGACGGCAAGGATTTGGAGTTCTCATTTGTATGAGGATGGACCAATCAGGGACCAGGGGCAGAGACTTATGTTCTGAAGGACCATTGAACACTGTGTCTCCCTGATTCCCCAGAGCTCTATAGTCAGAGAAGGGCCTGGCCCCAGGGCTGCCTCACAGCTGTGTGGTGTCACAATTGAGCTGTTTTGCATTGAATAAAGTTTCCTTCTGCACCACACCCCAAACTGGGGATTCCTGTTAGCATTGAATTGGTGCCTACCATCAGTTGACATAGCTAAGCTTTTTTTCTGATCACAATTTATAACTAAGTTTCTGATATCTGCAATCCTGTACCTTGAGAATACAAACTGAGATTAGTGTTTTATGTCTTATAACATAGAAACCCACACCTGAAATCTCTATGTTCATTTTGACCAATGTCACCCCAATAAAATTTAATAATAAATAAAATTGAGAATCAACATTTTGATCCATTTTCTGGATCAGCAGGAGAACTTCATCAATCATTTGGTGTATATGGATTATCCAAACCCAAACGTTCTAATTATTCCTTAAATTTATATGAATGAGTTTAGAGTATTACAGTATACTTTAGGAAGGTTTAGAAGAACTGGAGAAAGATTTATCCCAAACAGATTTTGATGTAAACCAATTTAATAGACAAGTGCCAAGACTGCACAAGAATTGGTAAAATAGTAAAGATTTAGCTACAACCCAAAAAGTCAGGTCCTATAAGTTTTGAATGTTATAATGAAGACTCTTGACCAATTAAATGCATAGACATCTATAGATTTGATTTTTATATAATGCTTAGCAATATTTCTTTAATGAAGAACATCTTACTGTTATTTTGCTACTGTTGTTTTTGTTTTTAATAATGGCAATTGAAAAACTAAGCAGCATAATGAAAACAATTCATCTTGAAAGAAATCACTTAAAATCAGGATGAGAAACATGATTACACGCAGCATGCCACATGCCTAGTTTCACAGCTCTCATTCTTTGTCTTGCTGGACTGTCAGTCAAAGTGACTGACACCACTGTGTGCAGAAGGAGAGGTGGTAGGCCACATTTTCCCCAAGCTCTATAAACTTCGGAGCCTAAATAAGACCTTTATCTCTATTTTCTTTTCATATTGAAGCTACCACCAAGACATGGTACCAAATATTCTGTTGCTGGCTTATTTTCTTTCTTTCTTTCTTCTTTTTAAATCCTCACCTGAGGATATTTTTCCATTGATATTTAGAGAGAATGGAAGGGAGGGAGGAGGGGGAGAGTGAGAGAAACATCGATGTGAGACAGACACATTGATTGGTTAACTCCCGCACATGCCCCAACCAGGGCCAGGGATGGAGTCTATACCAATATTGTCCATTTTAAATCTGACTCAATACCCAACAGTATAATAGCACAATTCATTAATTAATCTTAATAATGCCAGCTTTCAATATAGCCACTATCCACTGAGGGAAGAATATAGATGATCAGGTTGGATACATTCTTAAGTACTAAAACTGTATATTGTACTCATGATATGCACCATCCCCATCCTTCCAACATACCTGCACACAGGCCCATAATGTACCAACTCTATCGGGCTATGACAAAGAAACCAGATAACGATTAGGTAACTATTCGGTAATACAAATAGGATGGCTGTCGCAGAAAGGAAAACTGATGAACATGGATCTTAGCTGAACAAGCCAATATGTGAGGCAGCCAGCGGTCCTGTCCAGGAATCAAGACAAATGAAGCCAGGTGCGAGGACACTGAGAAATTGATGGATCTGGGCATTCCTAAGTATGTCGATATCTATTTCCCCTTGTGCATAATCTTTCTGCAGTTCCCCACCCCAAAGCCAGATGCTGCCGATCCCCAGGAAAACGTAAAGAAGGGCTTCCTGAAGGTTAATTAAGGGCTGGCCCCAGCACCTGAGTTCTGCTTCCCGCTCCCTGTTTGTGACTACTTTGCACCAGATCTGCCTGAGTCCACTGCTGAATATATAGACGTTGCTGGGTATTTCTTGTACCCAGCAGAGAATGAGTTGGTGATACGAAGTCCTGGGTGCACCAAAGCACAGCCCACCAGCATGGAAGAGAGAAGGAAGCTATGGACGTGCCAAGGGAGTTCTGTGTATGTACACAGCCTGCCGGCCACGAAGAGCCTTGAAATCCTTAAAGGCACTGACAGCTTTTCCCAGCTCCAGGGCTGAAATTGGCTGAACCTCTTCATTCTTAATTGGGGGAAACTACAGAAGCTGCAGGGAAACAAGAAAAAGAAGACAAGGTACACGATGAGAAAGGAAGGACCTAGGGAACCACGTTGCAAATGCAGAGAGAAAAGGGCTCCCCAGGGAGCCCCGGCAGGATGGGCCTGCAGGAGCCAGGGAAGGTGGGCGGGGCTTGGAAGGGAGGGCGGGGCGAACAGCCTAAGATGCAATTCTGTCACCGCGTTCTCCTTGAATTGATTGGGGGGGAAAAACAAGCCCATGAATGCAAAGTATCCATATTGATAAACTATTTATGGATGTTTCTACAAATCAATGAACAAACATAGAACAGGAAACTATGCATAAACAATATATCATGGCTAATAGCTATAATTCCATCACCAAAGTATAAAAACCCATTATAATAATAACCAGCCCTGCTGTGTCTGTCTGCCTCTGATACCTCTACTTTTTCACATCACTCACTGCCTCAGTAGCTTTATTTATTTACTCATGATTTATATTCCACCTACCTAGAGAAAAGCCCCAGACTGTAATGTTAAAATATATATAAATATAAAGCAGAACAGCTAAAAAAAAAAAAAAAATGAAAACAGGAACAAGAGAGCAGTTAACATGAACAGGGAAAGAAATACACCAGGCACCGCCTGGGCTGGTCAACTTTGCACAACTAGACACTAAATTTAGCTGCAAGCTGCCCAGGCACAGAGAGAGGATGTATGTCGGTGTAATGCTCTCCCTGATTAAAACAGAAGCGAACCAGCTCACGCGATCACACACTCGTCTCTCCGTGCTGTGTAGCATGTGCAGCACCAGATAATGAACTGACAATATCTTGAGCTCCAGTTTTATAAAATCTATACCAACACTTCCCGGTGGGTTTTCTTCCATCTGCTCCCCGTGGTGGCAGCTTGCCGCTCTGCTTTTAGGCTGGGTCAGCTCCTTAAATAGGTTCAACCACACACCTTCTGCCATGCCTAGCACCGTGGATCTGAAACTGGGATGTTTTAAAAATACAGAGCTGAGATCCCATCTCAAATATCAGGATTCAGTAGGATTCAGGGGGGTGGGGGACTCAAAGGTGTCTTTAAAAAGTTAAACACTGAGTCCAGCCGGCGTGGCTCAGTGGTTAAGCACTGACCTATGAACCAGGAGGTCACGGTTCAATTTCTGGTCAGAGCACATGCCCAGGTTGCGGGCTGGATCCTCAGTGTGGGGCGTGTAGAGGGCTGCCACTCAATGATTCTCTCTCATCATTGATGTTTCTATCTCTCTCTCTCTCCTTCTCCCCTCCTCTCTGAAATCAATAAAATATATCTAAAAAAATTTTAAATGCTGTGCAGTCCACACAGGTCATTTCTGATGCTCATTCCTGATTGAGAAACACTATACTCCGGCCTGAAAGCATTTTACTTCAGTTCTTTTTCTCTCGGAGAATTGGCCCTAAATTTTGCAAGTTGGTGTCTTTAATTGGCACTTTCTTTTTCAGCTTGGAAGTTCAAGGGAAATAGAATGCCTTGAACCTTGAGAATGGTAAGGTATCTCTTGCCCCAGTGGGGAGGGGAGAAAGAGATTCCGCTCAAAGCTACACAGAGGCATCGCATAAAGAGGCTCAAAACCTGGTATCAGACCTGGGGCTGAGCTCCAGAGAAACGACTACCTGGGTCTGGCGCATCCACCAGGCAAAGCAAAGACTCCCAAACTTTCCACCGGGAGGAAAGAAACCGAGGGTCAGCGAGTACTCAGCAGGCACCGCTGCCAGGCATTCCACACCTGACACTTCAGTTAATGCGCTCCTTGTTTTGAAATAGCATTATCACCCCATTTTGCTAGTAAAGAAACAAAGGCTCAGAAACGTTAAAATAACCTTTTCAAGATGAGACAACAAAGGATTGGTAAAACCAGGATCCCATTGCACTCAGTCTAAACCCAGCGCTCAAGCACTCTCTTTCTACTGTGACTGCACGGTGGAACTATTTCTCCTTTCTCAAGGGTTTTGCCTTCACAAAAATGCAGTAGAATGGATAAAAGCAAAGCTTCTGTAGGCAGAATTCCCAGCTCATATTTTAGCTTCACCTCTTGAAGGCTGGGGCTGTTAGTCAAGGTAGTTACACTTCTCATGCCTCAGCGTTTTCATCTTGGGGGACCGGTAGCTACACCAGGTAATGTGCAGTTGGGCTGTGAGCTCAGTGAGATGACTTTTACATAACACGTAGTCGGTGATAGCAAATGCCAGCCCACGAAAGCCAAAGCAACCATCAAGTTCCTTTGAGCGCAGGGAGGCTGAGTGAGAGCAAGCTGCAGAGAGAGCTCACATCCCAGCGATGGCTGAGATAGATGGGCCCAGGTGTAGCCCCGAGCTTGGCTCTCATCTCGGCAGGAGTTCCAGCAGTGATCTAGGATCAAGGTGGACAGGGACCAGAGAGCAGAGATGCGACAGCAGCCGCGGGCTTGACATCCACAGAGAAGTCTTCCAAATTATCATGACAAGTTCCTCGTGCGTCTAAAAGTCTACACGCTTACTAAGAATAAAATAAGATGAGAGCATACATTTTCAGAAATAGCATTCGGGAGGCTGAAAGCTGGCATAAACAAAGCCATCTGAAATAATTTTCCATTTTATTTGTCTCCAAAGACGAGCGAGGAAGGACAGGCCAATTTCTTGGGGGGAAGTCGGTGCATGTCAACAGATGTCAGCAAGGCGACAGCGGGGTTTCTCAGCTCCTGGTGTCCACTCGCATCCACCCCGAAAGAAGAGAGAAAGCTCTTCAAGCTATAAAGGATGCACTAAGGAATCTCAGAATTATACGAGGAGCGACGGAGCTGGAAATGACTTTCTTTGAAACAGTGGTTTTTCAGACAAGTTGTAGGAGGAGAGGTGGCAGCAAGTTTCTGCCAGAAGCCAAAGTCTACCGTATTTTCCGGCGTATAAGACAACTTTTTAACCCAGGAAAATCTTCTCAAAAGTCGGGGGTCGTCTTATACTCCGGGTGTCATCTTATAGGGCAGGTATATCCCAAACTCTGTATTTTAACTGGAAAAGTTGGGGGTCGTCTTATATGCCGGAAAATACAGTATCTTTTTTCTTTGAACAAACACTGTGGGAGAAGGGATCCCAGGGTAGACTTGTCAGCCACTAGGGGGCAGTGTAGACAATTCCTGCTCCCAGCTACTGCCCTCATTTAAGGAGAGTGAAGGCTGAGTGGGACAGTGGACTGCTCACGGCCATGCAGCTGTCAGTGGAAAAGACTGGGCCTCTGGTCTCCTGTTTCTGAGCTGGAGGAAAGACCACCATCAGCTGCCTCCAACTGAAGCTGAGCTCAGAAAAAGACATAGAAGAGCACATTCTTGTGTTAATTTACCCATCAGCAGTATTGAGTCCCTCTATACAATAGTTGGGGGATTGGGAAGAGGAAGTCGCCTTCAAGGTAGGGGGAATGTATCCAAGGAACCCCAAGGTCAAGTAAAAGGGGCAGATGGCCAGAGGAGAGGTCTGGGTGAGAGGCCTGGAGAGTGCAAAGCAGGAAATACAGTTTTTAAGCTGGTGTTATCAGGACGACTTCAGAGATTGGAGCATTTGAAAGTTAAAGAAAAGAAGGACAATCTGGGCAGGGGGGGGGGTAGGGGGGGGGACACAAACATCGAGAAACAAGCAGAGCTCAGGGAGTTCAGGAAATAGCCAGGAGCTCAGCGTGGCTGGTGCGTGGGCAGAGCGGAGAGGTGACACACGGTGGGGCTGAGGGTGTGCTGTTTCAGACTGGGGGTAAAGGCTGCGCTGGAGCCTGCAGCTGGCTCTGGGACTGCTGACGCGCCTGGCCCTCCAGTCCTCCGAGCTGTGCTGGGGAGATTAACCTGCTGGCAGCAGGCAAGACGGATGGTGGCGGGAAAGACTGCCGGCAGGGACAGCAGCAGGAGGGGATTAGATGAGCTCAGATGGGAGGGGATGAAGGATTTTCTTGGAGGGTGGGAATTAGAGATGGGAGAAATGTTTTGATAACACTTGGTGGGATAGAGGGAGGGAGAGGGAAGCACCAGGGAATTAAGCCCCATTGCTTTATCTGCAAGACAAAGGGGACCCCGCCTTGTGCTCTAAGGTTCACCCAAACTACAAAGTTCTAAGGCTTGGTGGGGTGTGGGAGCCCCCTACCCCCACCCCCTGGAGCCTATAATCAGAGAGGAGACCAAAGGGGGGTATTATTTAGTTGCAACCTGCAATTCAATACAGTCAAAACAACAACACGGGCTCCTTGGTGGCCAAGCAGAGCCACTAGGCATGTTCAGGGTGTTCCCATTCTCCATGCGGGTGGGTGTGATCTTCCCTTAACTCCTGTGTTCAACAGAAGAGTTACCTGGGAAGTCTCCTGCAAATCCATAGCCTCACCTCCTTTAAACTTGTACCCACAGCGCCATCTGCTGGTGTGGGATCCTGTGGCCGGTGGTGGTGTGCAAAAATCCTCATTTTGTGCCCTCATTACTAACTAACTCCCCACCTCACATCCCCTGCAACACACACACACACACACACACACACACACACACACACACACCCCACATACACAAGAGATGCATACACAGACCCAGACACATGCCCTGCTCTTGCCCTATTTGAGGTCCCGGCTACAAGTGCACTGCTTCACTGAGCTAGCCCTATAGCCTCGGGGCTACTCCTGAACCCACGAACCCAGGGGGGCACTCTCCAGCCCCTGAGGACTGCTCCCCGGCCGGCCCTGGAGTTCAGTTGGATCACACTCTTTCCCCAGCAAAATAGAGACAACAGACCAGTAGGACGGCACTATTTGAGAGGGCAAACAGTTGGATATCTAAAAAGTTAATTTGCTGGTTAATTTACTTGCAGGCTGCTAATTGATCCTGCAGTTTCCTCCCATCTCTGCTCCCTCATCCAGGAGACAAGAAAGGGAAGAGGCTGCCCTTCTCCCCACCCCCACTCCGCCCCCCTGCATCCTGCCCTCCACCCAGGCAGCGCAGCCCTGCGTCCAGCTGTCCTTCCAGAAGGATCGGAGACAACCTGGTTCCTCCAGAAACATGTCCTAGTAACCTGCTTTTTCTGGAGATGTCAGTGTGTCTGAAGAAGCCCAAGTTCAAATGGACTCGATTTTTAAGTCAGAAAGATCATGACACTGTAATGAAAATAACCACTTTTTTTTAACCTTTTAAGAAAAATGCCATTCCCTGCCACCCCTCTTAATAGCTGCCTCCTGGCGGCCGCCTAAATGATTAATCTGCCAACCTGTTTAAAATGGAAGAGAGGAGATTTCAGAAGTGATCTGAGGGTGTGCTGACTGCAAATGCAAAGCCTTAGTCGGCGGTCCCGGCACGTGGGGTGCAGGCATTGCTAGTCATGCAGGCATGTAGAGGAGCGTACATGCACACACCAGGTACATGTAAGGTGGGCTCTCCATTCTGAATACCCATTCTGCTGGGATTCAGAAGTCTGAACGGGAACTGACTGTCCCTACAGACAAATGTCCCTCCCTGGTCCCAGATGCTCTGCTCTGTGGGTGGATTGGTGCCAGGCTCCTGGCCCCCAGGTGACCCCACTGGGAAATGGGGTTCACCCATCACCACTGATTGGCCTGGCAGTTCCAAAGCACCAGCCAGTAATCCACTGTCATCTTGAGGGGTGCAGCCCCTCACCCCCAGTGGGCACTCATATTTTTGTTTTGCTTTGTTTCCCCCAGTGTAAATTTGGGGGAAGACTAAGTAGAAAAAAAGAAGGATGAAAAGGCAGAAGTGTGTGTGTGTATGCATGTGTATATGCCTGTGTACATGTGCACGTGTGCATGTGTATATGCCTGTGTACATGTGTGTGCATACATGTGTGGGTGTGTGTGTGTATGCATGTGTATATGCCTGTGTACATGTGTGTATATGCCTGTGTACATGTGTGTGTGCATGTGTGGGTGTGTATACGTGTGTGAGTGTATGCATGTGTATATGCCTGTGTACGTGTGTGTGGAGCAGGCAGTGGGGAGGGTGTGGCAGAGGGAGCTAGCCCAGCAGGCTAGGCCAAGCACAGGGGCATGAGTATACTAAGGCCCTGCTAGTGCTGTTGTTTGTGAGTTTGGACCAGTGATCAAGCACAGAGCAGGCAGTGTTGGGCTGGTTAAGCCAAGTCAAGGGACTCTCTTCAGAAAAGCTCTGATGCTAACCAACCATGGAGTCCGTATTCATGCAACACAGTCAGGCTTTTTCTGAACACTCCCAACTTCAGGCAGCGATTAGCAGTATCCTGGCCATCCCATTCTTATGTGATAAACCACGTTTCCAGCTCCTTGTTGAGTGTGACACAGGAAAGCGTGGCATGGGCTCGAGCATTGCTGTTTTCCCTTTGCTCCCCACGTGACCTTAAGGAGGCCACTTAACCTTTCTAAGCTTCATTTGTTATTTGAAAATGGAGATACTAATACCGACCTTCCAAGGTATTGACACATTGTGCATAATACAGCTTAGCCACTTTAATACGCTGGCTATCTGCCTCCCTGCTCATCTAGCAAAAAGCCAGGCCACAGGAGGGGGAGCCTCAGAACCCAGTGCCCCCAGCACAGAGAGGCGCTCCCAGTGGTGGATCCCAGGATCCCTGGATCCCCAGAGGGAGAGCAGTGAAGAGACAGACCCGCTCTTCTATTTCCCACGCTCAGGCACTGCTGGGATCAGAGGGCTTTGGGATGCCCACGCCCAGAAACCTTGAGCGCAGGCAGGACTGAGACTAAAGCATGGAAATTGGCGACGTCAGATGCCAGTTCAACGCTGGGTGAGACATTTGGCTATGAAGACTGCCCAACGAAGGACCCAGAGGTAACAAGCTCCCTGTCACCAGTTGTGTTCAAACAAAGCCAGGGAATCCTGGTCAGAGATCCCATGTAGGGAAACCCTTTGATGCCGTGGAAGGTCCGACTATATCCAAATCCAAATGAATGTTCTCCCAATACTAAGAGTCTTTGTTTCTGTGAAAGAGAAAGAGGGTACCACTGCTCCTACCTCCCATTGAAACCTAATGCTCCGGAAGACCCTGGTCCCTGCTGGAGGCAAAGAAATAATGGGAAACCTCCAGTGTTTCAGAGCCTTGCACTGGGGCCATTAAGCCATTCGTTTAGAGCAAGAGGGAGAGCGAGTCTGAGAGGCAGGTTTAAAACGATAATTAGCATTTGTGATAGTCTTAATTGAAACTGGTGAGCCCAAAGAGAGGATCATGTGGGTCAGTCCTGCCCATTTCCCCTCTCCAGTAGCATTAGAACGATGCCCTCACGTGACAAAACTCCAGTGACCAGAAGCCCTGCCTTGGGCAGGGGAGTGATTTCACGGTTTCCCTCTTGATGTACCTTGTTCTCATTGATTTATTTTGCCTTTAATTGGATTGCTTTTCTCCCTCCCTCCTTCCCTTTCCTAACTGCTTACACTTCAAGAAGGATACATCACACTCTAAACTACCTAGTCCTTCCATTTCTTGTCTTCAGGGTAACTCCATGATTGACAGATGTAACTCCATCATCTTTCTTCCTTCCCACCTTCCTCTCTTCTCCATTCCCACTGATTTCCCAGGCTGGGTACTGCATCACACATTGAGGATCCGTGCGATTCCTTCTTGATTTTGCCAACCTCCTTTTTACAGGGACCCCAAATTCATCAGGTTTACTCTCAGGGCCTGCACTGGTTTATTTGAGATTTGATTGTGTTAGCTCACGTTGGTATACTAGCTCTGATTTCTAACTAAGAATGTGTCATATGCTTTTTAAATGTAGCCCTTCCCACAAGCTCTTATAGTTCCCACACCCTCCCCCCTGGCCCAGGTGGCAGCCTGAGCTCAAGTTCATGGACAATAGGCCATCCTGAGCTCATGGAGGGTGCCCAGGGAAGATAAGGCAAACAGAAGAGGGAGGAGGAGGAGGCAGCGGTATCTGTAACTGTACCCATATGGCCCCGTGTCCTGGTTTTGTGAATCAGATAGGAAGGCTGTGTGCCTTCAAAGCCCCGGTGTGCAGTCTGAGCTCAGAAAGAAGGAAAAGGAAAGGGCCTCCCTCGGGCCAGCATCTATCTCTAGCCCTTGGTGTTCTCATTAGTTTCTATTTCCGCTGCTCCCAGGCTAGACTGCTGAGTCAGTGATGCTAACAAGCAACTGAGTGACTTCCCTTGCCACTTCCTGGGTCTAAGATTCGGGGCTTCTTGGGGACACTCTGAATAGGCTCAGCTTGATGCCCGGTGGGGTCAACAGGACTGCAAGAGCATCTAATGAATGCTTGGTTTGAGATAAAGGACAAGAACATCCAGGCACCAGGAAATGAAAATGGAAACATCGAGCGCATGTGAATATCTCCTTCTCAGAGCGGCTTGGGGGAGCCCCGTACAGCAAAGGGCGGTGGCTGTCTGGGATTCAGAGACAGGGACCTGCCATCCGTCCACGCCCTCCTTCCCGCTGCCTGGCTGGCTGCCCTCAGCACATCGCAGTGGCTTCCGTCTTCCAAAACACTATTTGCAGAAGCATTTCTACAGGCGGAGGATGCCACAGAGAGAAGAAAGAACAGTGCCCGGAGTCCAGGGACCCTGGGGGACAGGTGGCTTGTTTTGTGCTACTACTTGGGAAAGCCTCTTCCGTTTCCTCCTTTTGGAAGTGAAACGCTCCAAGTGACAAACTCATCCTACCTTCCAGCTCTGAAATTCTAAAACTCCATATGGTATTTGTGAGCCATATGGGAGGAGCGCCCCAGAGTTCCCTCTCCTCCCCAAGAGGCTCGAGGAGCTGTCTCTGTATATTTTTGTCAATCCAGCTAGGTTTATACTTAAACCAGAAGACAGAAATTCAATACCTCATATTGTGAGAATTGGAACCATCTTGCCCCAGAATACAAAGCTGCTGTGCAGTTTCATGCGAGCGGGATAGACACAGCCTTGGCCATCTGGATGACACGAGAGCAAACACCTGAATGTCAGGACAGGTTTTGATACTAGATACTTAGAGATGGAAAGTTTTTGTGTGTTTTTTAAAATAACTTTACCTTCATTAAAAACAAACAAAATCTCAGTATCTAAGAAGGTGGCTGTGTAGTTCAGAACGTGGGCTCATATCCATGCTCAGCAGTGATTCTGTCCATGCACATCAGTAAATACATACATTGTAGGAACAAATAAATACATGGATGACTGAGCTTTCTACCTGGAACATAATCTGTGCCGTCCCCCATCCCCCAACCCCCCACCAAGGAAGACTGCTATGGGGCTCCTCTGCTCAGGAACAAGTGAGTTCCTGTCGTATCTGGTGGCTTTTTCTTTTAAGTGGGGAGGAAGGTCAGTTAAAAATTACTTCCTTGCCAGGCTGGCATGGCTCAGTGGTTGAGCGTCGACCTATGAACCAGGAGGTCAAGGTTCCATTCCCGGTCAGGGCACATGCTCGGGTTGTGGGCTCGATTCCCAGTGTGGGGCGTGCAGGAGGCAGCCAATCAATGATTCTCTTTCATCATTGATGTTTCTCTCTCTCCTTCTTCTCTGAAATCAATAAAGATATATTTTAAAAATTACTTCCTTAAGTCAGACCCAAATTGCTCTTTGTATTCCCTGTACCCTTGGCCCCAGCTCAGGCAGAAATGCATGTTCTCTCCTCCACACACTGTCTTCTACTTGACAGAGACCTTGTCTCTCACATTCTGGGTGAGAATCCCCAGACCCATTGGCTAGTGGCTTTGGGATATACCCCCAAAGGTGCTTTTACGATTTGCTTTCAGAATCTTGTTTTATTTGGGCTCATATGAAACCGAACTTGTAGTCCTTGAGCTCACACTAAAAGCAGCCACTGGGGAGAAAGGGGAGCTAATTATCTTCTCTGGGGTTTAGCAATGGGCTCAGCTATGCAGGGGGCGCTGGAGAGCTGACCAAGCCTTGGGCATTCACCAAGTGAGCACATCCCCTAAGGTGGAGGCCAGACAGGACTAACTAGCACTTGTTCGTCTCAAGCCACTACCTGGGCAATAATCGGTGCTAGGCCAGCGACTCTGCAAGCAGCTGGGTGGCCTACAACACCTCCCTCCCCCCCACCCCCCACATTCTAAGACATATTCATTAGTGAAATATCAGAAACCTCAGGGGCAGCATGTGCTTCTAATTCATTTTCCAATGTTATAATGAGCCAGGAGTGAAATTTTTAGGGTGAATTTAATTGACCTTTACAGCAACATCAGGCAGATTGGCTTAAATGCTATTAAAGCAAAATGTAACCCAGTGAGACTTTCTGGAAGGTTATCGGAAAATCTATCAAGTTGTTTTTTCCTTAATTTTCATCAAGAAAAGAACAGATAGGTAGAGGGCACAGAAGGATGAACAGATGGAGAGATGGAAGATTTAAACCGGAAGTGAGATGGGAAGGGCAGAGGGAGAGACATGAAATGGCAAGAGAAGAAGGGGGGGGGGGCGGCCCTCGCCTCTCCCTGCTAGGGGGTTCCGTTTCCATCTAGACATGCAATGAAGCTACAGGTCACACTGGTCTGAAGTATTTCCTAAACGTGGTGAGAGGGCAGGACCGTCTGCTCTTTGTTCATATGGGGGGTTGCTGTTTGGGCCTCTCTGGATGAGATAGAAGAGATCACCAGGAACAGAAGGTGACATCTTTTGGTGGCTGACAGGGGCCTTCTCTCTGACTCCATTGTCCCCTTCACCAAAAGGCCAGCTCAGTTCTCAATAAAAAGGGACTCATGGAGAAGCCAGAAGGCCAGGCGCAGGGCTGAGGAAACCCTGGGGTACCACCATCACACCCTTTGGGAAGCGGCTGACAGTCCAGGGATGGGTTGCCAAGCCCGTGGCAAACTGGGCTCAGTTCAAGTCCGAGAACAGGCCAGTAGATTCGGTGAGGCCCAAAGTCTGCATCCAAATCAGCATCCACCTACTTTCCATGAACCTGGTCATGGCCCTTTTCACAAGTACAAAGGCAGTAAGACATGAGGTGAGAAATGTGTGTCCATGAAGGTGTGAACATCAGGGAAAGGATGCAGCCCCATTAACACGTCCTCCAAGGAAGAGCAGGTAAGAACTCAGAAGGTGGGCAGCGGGCACCGAGGGCCTGGGGTGGAGATCCAGGCATAATGGAGAACGGAGTGTGCGAGGAAGGAAAGCTGAGGCTGAGGCTGAGCCAAGGATAGGGGATGGCATGGCCACCCTGGGGTTCACTCTGGATCATCAGTAGTAAGATAAATTACAAAGACCACAGGGCTCTTAATTAACTTCCCACCCTACTTAGGACTGGCTCAGAAATCACGCAGGGCTGAGTCAATGAGTGGAAAACAGTGCCGTTGCCAAGGGAAGAGAATGGGTCTCTGCAGAAAGGAGGGAACACAGCAGGTCTGAGGCTGCTGTCCTTACAAAGGCAAGCTTGCTCGGCCCTTGGCTAGCATCCGGGACCTAGGAATTCTGGAAGATTTCCACTGTTTTCCACCTGAAAGGCTGGTCCCCTTGTGCCTGGACTATTTGATGTGGTTTCTGCTGCACACCTGCTTTCCTCGGGGAATCTAGAATTTTGGGTAGGTGACAGGCAGAGGGTGACTAATGACCAGCCGTAGTTAAATTCATAGGCACTGAGTCTCTCAGGGACTTCCCAGAGCAGACATCACACACATGTTCTGGGGGAAGAATGAGCTCTCTATGATCACTTGTGGAAAGAGAACACACGGAAGCCTCGTGTGGATGCCTTCAGGCTCCACCTGTGTCTTTGTCCCCTCTGATTCAGCTGTGTGTTTCTCCTGCATTTCTGCAGTAATCTTATTCATCAGTACACTTAGATGCTAAGTCCTGTGAGCCTGCCTAGGGAATCTCTCCATAAAAACTCCCCAGCTGGTTCTCGTCCTACCCGCAAGCCGGAAGCGCACATCTGCTTCTGAGATTTGTTTTGATACTCATGGAGGCTGTAGATATGAGCTGTGGCCCAATATAGATACATCAGCCCAGCAGTGACTAAGCTCTCTCTGTGCTCAGAGGACTCGAATAGATATTGTAGTTACTCAAATGTAAGGAAAACATGTTTCTTCTTGCCTGGGAACCTACATAGGAAAGAGAGGTGGGGAGAAAGTGAGAAATGATGGGGGGAAATGCCCTTACTAGTGAGAACAGTCTTTAATAGTGTCAGAAAGAGAAACATAAAAAAATAAAGAAAGAAAAGAGAGGGGGGAGAGACTTCTAAAATGGAAACGCAAAATGTCTCAGAGTCTACCTTTACTGTCATCATCAACAACTCTATCCTCTTCGGCACTGTTCATTGTGCGCTTAGAGTGCCAGGCATTTGCAAAGACCTTTACATACATGGGTTTTAGCTATAAGTCATAATGGGATGCAATGGGTAATATTATTATCATCCCTATTGTATATGATTAAACCAAGGGATAGAGAAAGTCAATAATGTGCCCAAGTTACAGGACTGGTAGGCAAAGCAATCAAGAGCCCATGCAGGTGTCTTTTTCAGGAGGACGAGGGAAGTCTCAAACATAGTGGCACTCTCTCACTCAATATTGTTAGACTTGGGAATGCGGTTGAAGAAGGGGAAAGATAAAACAGAGCATGGCCCCCAAAGGGAATTTTTCAAAGAGAAAAGAGGCAGTGTAAGAAGACCCCTCAGTGTCCCTTAACACACCTGAGTTCCCATGGCACATGTGGAGAAAGCCACCAAGATATCAAGGGTATTGTCTTCTAGCTCCAGATTTTCAGTCCTCTGTACAATTTTAAAGACATAAGAGCTTTTTTGCAACCTCCATTTTCAACTGTTTTATCTTTACTGGTCAGGATTACAGATTTATGGAACCATTTTAAGGATAACACAAAAATATTTACTGAGCTGTGAACTGTA
This sequence comes from Eptesicus fuscus, assembly GCF_027574615.1. Lineage (NCBI taxonomy): Eukaryota > Metazoa > Chordata > Mammalia > Chiroptera > Vespertilionidae > Eptesicus > Eptesicus fuscus. The sequence continues at coordinate 19,089,711 of NC_072495.1, read as the reverse complement.
TGAACACACCTTTATATCCCCCCCCCCCCAAATTTTACCAAGCAACAGGCAGGCACCTAATGTGACTGTCAAATGGTGGTGGGCTGGATGAATTATATATGGATGGGTAGGCAGGCAGACAGACAGACAGATGGATGGGTGGGTGGATGGATGGATGGATGGAAAATTAATGGACAGATGGATGGATGTGGATGGATGGATACTTAGATGCAGAGATGATTGGATGATGATGCATGAGTGGATAGATGGTCAGATGGAGGAATGAATGGATGGATTAGATGGATGGATGCATAGATGGATGGATGCTGAAGGTGAAAATAGACTTTGAGGAATTGAAATAATTTCCAAGAAATGAAGTGTGGCAAACCCCTCAATGGGTAAAGTTGTGACTTTTATTTTCCTAGTTTTCTGGGCTAAGAATTAATTAGGTTAGAAGAATTAAGTTGCACTCTAATGTCTTATCTCCTTTTGTACCGAATGTACCTGAGGTACCCCCATGTGGAAGCAGGGATGGAGTAGCTATGGGCAGAGAAATGGAGTTGTCTGGATTCTTGCTAATGTCACCTGATTTGGGGAATTTGCAATGAAGAATTAAGCCTCCCCACACTGTTTGCTAGTCTTTCACTCTCTTAGTCCATGTTTCAGGAAGGGAGGGTTCAGGCGTGTGGGTTCCCAGCGGATAGGGCTCCACTTCCTACAGAGCCCGCTTATGCAAGTTGAGGGATCCAAGGTTCAGTTTAGGTGAGAACAAAACACCTGCAACTGCTACCACCTCCCTTGCAGGACTCTTCTCACTTAGCTTGGTGTCTTATTTTAATATGCATGTAGCTCACCAGCACACAGGAGCCTCCTTGGTCCCGTGAATTGTTACCATGTACAGATTTGTTGATTTATTCAACAAATACCTAACTTCTTACATAGCCAGGTTCTTTTGTCAGTCATAGAGATGCAATGATGATTCAAACAGGGCTTCTATGTGCTTGTAACCCAATGGGGGAAATTGATACACAATTCAAAATTCTCATCCTGGAAGATTTGCAAAAACCTTAGCATAGTAACTGGCAGATGCATGTCAGACAAAGAAAAGTGAGACACTGTACCAGATAGAAAAGAGTGTGTGGGCACGTGGGGGTTAACATGCCAGGCTTATGTAATGGTGTGCACAGAAATCACGAAACAGTTGTGTAGTCCAAAATCTCCAAGGGCTCACAGTAAAACCAGCTGCGAAGGAAGGGGAGGGGTGGGGAGTGGGTAAGAGACAGAGTGAAGGGAAATAAAGACAAAGATTGTCAGGAACCAGACAATGAAGGGCCTTTTATGCTACGTGAAGGAGTTGGGGCTCGTTCCTGCCCATGACGGGAAGGCATCGGAATAACTGGATCCAATTTCTATTTTAAAAAGGTCATCTTGTAGGAGGGAGGAGGATAATTGGAGGTGGGTGAGCAGGAGATAAGGAGACTGGTTAGGAGACATGGCATGGGCGAGACAAGAGATAACAGGCCAAGATTAAGGCCTTAACAATGGGAATGGGAAAGATGTACACATGTGAGATGTCATTTAGTGAGCGTGGAGAAGAGGGGAAATGCTGACTAGCTTTCAGATTTCTCCGTGTCTCCTGCTGCTTGCCCTGCAGGCATTATAAAGAGCAAGACAAGGCTCTCGTCCACAGGGAAGGAGACACATGCAAAGACCATCACAGCGAAGAGTCATACATTTTTGTTTTTGCTGCCAAGTGAAGGTAGAGAGGCTGGAAGTACTGTGGGAGAGGGCACGTGGTCGCTTCCAGCTGCAAGCCATGCAGGAAGCTGGCTGCACTGCTCAGAATGTGGGCAGGATTGAGCTGGGCCCAGGGAGGGGATGGCCCCGGATGCGGGAGAACAGGTGCAGCAGTGGGGAGCACGGCATTTTCTGAGCAGGGAAAAATAACTCAGCGTTCGACTTTCGGAGAGGATGTATAAACGGGGATTATGGAAGATAAAAACGAACAAATAGAGGGCGAAGGAATTTAAATGAAGAGTTTGAACTTTTTTTTTTTTTTTTTTTTCTAAATCTGGGCCCGGGTTTCCCTAAATCTGTTGTGTGAAAGGCCTGTGTCCCAGGAGATGTTCAGAACCACTTTTATAAAATGAGAGGCTTATAGTTAAATTAAGTTTGGAAAAGGATGGATTAAGCGAAGTTAAACAGGTGCCATTATTAATTGGCTTCTTAGATACTTTAATATTATAGACAAAGAAGAAGGAAGAGGATAAAGGCTACAGAGAAATAAAAGGGAAACACACAGGATTGGAAATGCGTACCTCGGTTCCAGCCCCAGATTCGTGGTTGTCAGCTGTGTGTCCCTTAGAAAGCCACAGCAGACCCGCCCGGCCTGCTGGTCTGTAAAGTGGGCTATTAGACCAGGGGCATGGCTTCATATGTTGAGCTTCTGCTGACATATTACAGCCTCTAAAGGCTGTATAGACTAGAGGCCTGGTGCACGAAACTCATGCACCTGGGGGGGGGGGGTCCCCTCAGCCCAGCCTGCGCCCTCTCACAGTCTGGGAGCCCTCAGGGGATGTCCAATTGATGGGTTAGGCACAGGGAGCGGGCCTAAGCCGTCAGTTGGACATCCTTAGTGCTGCAAAGGAGGAGGGAGAGGCTCCTACCACTGCCACTGTGCTCGCTAGCCATGAGCCTGGTTTCTGGCTGAGTGGCACTCCCCCTGTGGGAGTGCACTGACCACCAGGGGGAAGCTCCTTTGTTGAGTGTCTGCCCCCCTGGTGGTCAGTGCACATCATAGCGGCCAGTCTTTCTGCAGTTTGGTCGATTTGCATATTAGTCTTTTATTGATACTTTTATTTACAAAGGGCAGTAACATCTAAAGAAAATGTGCCTTGTATTTAGGCTGGAATCATATAAATTCTGTGTGGTAGTACTGGGTAGCTCCTATTCTAGATCACGAGGTTGTGAGGGAACAATCTGTTTTTTTGTTCATAATTTAATTTCCGGCATCTAGCCCAGCACTGGGGACACGTCAACTTAATACATATGTGTTCAGCTTATTAATGAATGCTGGCCAGTCACTTTGAATGGTAAATATATGTGTGTTTGTATATGTACTGTGTTTAAAGGAGGAAATGAGCTGCTACTGAATATAAATTTAGGGAGACATTCTTATAAATGGTGTCCTGGGAATTTAAAAAATGACTAGTATTTTCTGCAAAATTTGGAGACTGTTGGTAAATCTCTAAATGTCTTTTTAATTGTAAAATAATATGCACACAATTTTTGAGAAAAAAGTCACTGTCTTTGATGTTTCCAAGAACAATGCTACTTTTAAAAAATATGTCTTTTTATTAATTTTAGAGAGGAAGGGAAAGAGAGAGAGAGTTAGAAACATCAATGATGAGAGTGAATCATTGATCGGCAGCCTCCTGTACACCCCACATTGGGGATGGAGCCCACAACCTAGGCATGTGCCCTGACCAGGAATTGAACCATGACCTCCTGGTTCATAGGTCAGCACTCAACCACTGAGCCACACGATCTGGGTGATGCTACTTTTTAGAGACAGAGACTGTAGGGCAGTGGATGTGGGAAAGATCAGCACAGGCTGCTAGGAAGGGAGTGGACAATGAGGAAACCGAGACAGTAGCCTCAGGGTCCTATTTTACCCACTAGTGCAAGCACTAGTCACCTAGCACGGTGCCCCACCCTGGAGGGGGCAGTAGCCATGCGTGGACTGTCTCATCCATCTAACAGTTCCGTTTTTTCATTCATTTAACAAACATTTACTGGGCAGTCACCATCTGTCAGAAATGGGGATCTGGCACTCAACACCATTGGTCATTTTATATGGAATTTAATTAAATATTTCATGAGTGTCTATTATGTGTCAGGCACTAAGCTAGCTACTAAGGATGCAAGGACGAATAAGTCACAGTCCCCATTCCCAAGGAAGTCAAAATCTGTTGAAGGACATGAGGGTTTCAAATCTGTAGGGGCATGCCGAAACCGGTTTGGCTCAGTGGATAGAGCGTCAGCCTGCGGACTGAAAGATCCCAGGTTCGATTCCAGTAAAGGGCACGTACCTTGGTTGCGGGCACATCCCCAGTAGGGGGTGTGCAAGAGGCAGCTGATCGATGTTTCTCTCTCATTGATGTTTCTAACTCTATCTCTCTCCCTTCCCCTCTGTAAGAAATCAATAAAAAATATATTAAAAAAATAAAATAAAATAAAAAATCTGTAAGGGCCACAGAGCCCTCCCAGTGCTGCACACAAAAAGGAGGAATCAGCAGAGAGACCTCATGGCATTCAGTGCTAAGGGATTTGGAGCGTCCTTGAGAAAGACATGTAAATGGAGTTATTAGGATACAAGTTAAAAGGCATTAATTTAAGGAGCAATGAAAGGCAACAAAATGAGACAAGCAAGTATAACCAAGTATAACCAGCTATGTGAAGAGACTTGGCAGTGACGGGAAGAAGAAAACAATTTGGCAGTTTGAGGAATGGCAGAATAAAAAAAAAATGTTATTCTTCTGCGTTGTCATCTGTTTTGCTTTATTTTCTTTTTTGGTTAGGAGGAGGAGGATCCGAGCATATTAATAGGGAGGGGGTAATTTAAAAGGTGAACATTTCCCCTCATAGTTACATGCCATGATTTTCCATGGTCTGTGCTTCCATGCTTCGGCAGTTGGTATGGAGACGCCACAGCTACTTGCCTTCCAATTAATAGCCCAGCATTACAGATATATCCAAAAAAGCCTAAGTTTCCCTTAGCAACCCGTCTCATTCCCTTTCTCTTACCCTCTTTAGGTTGTCAGCTTGTACCAGGTCTCAGAGTAACAAGTTCTGTGCCCTTGCTACCTGCTGGGTAAAGAAGTACTTCCTTTTAATTGCTCTAAATTTACCTTTCTAATCTGCACGCGGCACCTCTTCATTCTGATGACCTGAAATTGCCAAATTGCCACCTCATCTGTGTCCCTGCCCGGCACTGACTGGCTGGGGCTCCCTCCATTCCTGGGCCTTCCTCCCCGACCACAGGCATCGCATCGGTCTCCACCACTCGCATTTCCACTCTCACCCTCCTTCTCTGTCCCTCCTGTGTGGCAGCTCAGCTGTCAGCCACACACAGAAACCGGGTCCCACCCGCCACGCTGCTCAGAAGGAGAGAAAGCCTCAGTCCCAATTTGCCCGTGACACCCACCGTCCAGGTGCGATGATTAAGAATGCCCTTTTCACTTGCAAAAGCAATTCCATTTGGACAGTAAATTAAAACGTTCACTCTGTTTCACAACCTCCAATGCTGTTAAAATCAAATCCTATCGAGGGCCAGAGATCCCGCTCTCCTTCCCCCTGGACTCATCCCGCCCCCGGCCCCACGCACTGCGCTGTGGCCACACTGGCCACTCTCTTCTGTCCCAACACAGAGAGGCCACACTGACGTCCAGACTCGAGCCCCTGATGTTTCCTCTGCGGACAGTACAGTCCCCCTGCCTCCTTTCTTCTCTCAGACCTTAACTCAAACACCACCTCCTCAGAAAGGCCCTCACCATCTGCAGGCAGTGATCCTCTGCCCCCTCCGCGGCCCCCCCCCCCCTCCGCCACCCTTTAGTGCCTCTGAGTCACAGATGGTACCTATGTTCTGACTGTGTTATTTATCGTTGTACCTTTTCGCTCAAATGCTAGCTCCCTAAGGGGAGGGCCGGTGGGTGTTGTTTATCACCGTGTACCGGGCACGTCTCACACCTGAGGGCACCTTTACCACAAAGACAGGCCAGACACCCTCTCCAATCCTGCAGCTGGGACCTCCCAGCGTTCACCCTCGGGGATGCTCTAGGTTCAGAAAACACACTTCTTCCTCTGCAAACACTTCAGTTGCGAGACTCTTCTGTGATGATCGATGCTTTCTTTGTGAGCCTCAGAAACAGAGTTGCCACAATGGGTCACCACGTGTCTGGTCTGCTTTCCTAACTCCCTTATATGCATCTACCCTAAGCCCTTTCATTGTCGTAGGATTTCTATTATCAGCATTTCTACATTGTGAGAGAAAAACCAAATATATTATTCAATATGGGATTGTATAAAGGATTCACATATTGTGTTACTAGACACAATATGAGCGCATAAATCGATTGTCACAGAAACAGCAGTTTGCGATGACATCGTTTTCAAAAGAAGCTGCTAAATTACTTATTGGGGATCACTCGGGTGCCCACGCGGAGATGACAGGCCGGGTCCTCAGACTCCTGGCATGGCTCTCGAAACTGGCTCCAGGTAGAGGCAACCCAGGCAGCTCTCCAAATATTTGCTCCCAGGACAGAAGGGCAAACACTAAAGACATTTTATACAAAAATCATTGTAGAACACTGCTCAACTATGATCTGGGCGGGAGAGTGATTTTTGTAGGTGGCACACACAGGCTGGGCCCTGCTTGGGTCTGATGGGGAGTGATTTTTTAAAAGATTTTATTGATTTTTTATAGACAGGAAGGGATAGGGATAGAGAGTTGGAAATATCGATGAGAGAGAAACATCGATCAGCTGCCTCCTGCACACCTCCTTCTGGGGATGTGCCCGCAACCAAGGTACATGCCCTTGACCAGAATTGAACCTGGGACCTTTCAGTCCGCAGGCTGACACTCTATCCACTGAGCCAAACTGGTCAGGGCAGGGGGGAGTGATTTTGTAGGCAGCACACACAGGCTGGGCCCTGCTTTGGACTCTCCTGCCGATTGCCCTTCCAAAGGAAATACCCCCGGGCTGCCAGATGTGGCTTCCCAGCTCTCCGCTGCTGCCTCGCTGATATTTCAATCATCAAATCTAATTCATTTTCTTGCTTGCTCATTTATTTCTTCATCCATTATGATTTGTTCAGAAAAATATACTGTCAGCATTGGCATCTGGCTATGATTACCTTACCCAATCAGTTGGGCAGTCTCCTGCAGGATTCGGAGAACCCTTCAAGACAGAAAAATACTGATGGGTCAGAGGTCAGAACCCATTCGGAGCAGTGGTTCTCAAGCTGTCGTGTGCATCAGAATCCTAGGGAAGGTCTATTAAAACGCAGATCACTGTGGCCCCCAAGTTTCTGATTCAGTGGGTCATGGGCAGCACCCAAGAATCTGCACTTGTGACCAACTCCCGGATGGTGCGAGGCCTCCTGGGTCCCTGGGGAGTGAGTGGGTGGGAGGTGCTGGGTTGTTTGAGGACCACTGGTTGAGCCTCTGAGATGGTAGAAGGAGGGTGGCCAACATCCTGGTTTTCCTGAAACGAAGGGATGTCGTGGGAAGTGAGGTTTTTGGTACTAAAGCTGGGGCAGTCTGGGCAATGCTGGGCAAACCCGAACTAGCTGGCCAGCCTAACTGGCAGTGAAAACAGGGCACTGTGGACAGACCGTCAAGTGGGGACTTGGGGACAGGTTAGCCAGTGCATATCAAAGAGGGTTGCAAAGAGGTGCCTGCTTATGGTTCTTTCCTGATGTGGAATACATGTTCCTTAAGGGCAGGACTACATATCATCTTCTTTTTATTTTTTAAAATATATTTTATTGATTTTTTACAGAGAGAAAGGGAGAGGGGTAGAGAGTTAGAAACATCGATCAGCTGCCTCCTGCACGCCCCCCACTGGGGATATGCCCACAACCAAGGTACATGCCCTTGACTGGAATCGAACCTGGGACCCCTCAGTCCGCAGGCCGACGCTCCATCCACTGAGCCAGACTGGTCAGGGCTACATATTCTCTTATGACCAGCATCTAGCATAGTGTTGGGCAGGAGCTAATTTTTTTAAGTTAAAAATTGTTGTAGATGGACTATCTGTCTGAATGTTCAAATGAATGAATGAGTGAATAGATGGATAGATGGAGCAATAGGTGGAGAGATGGATGGATGGATGGATGGATGGATGGATGGATGGATGAATAGATAGAGGCAAACCATATTTCTTTCCCAAGGATAGTCCAAGGTAAGCTTAAAATCAAAGATCCTAGGGTGTGTGGGTTAATAATATCCAGGTAGGGGGAGAAGACCAGCTCCTGACCCAGTGGGTGCTGCCTCTGAACCTGGTTCCATGGGTATCTCCAGGGCAGGGCAGGGCATTGCATCTGCCAGCCTAACTCTTCCCTCAAACCTTGTTCATACCCCTCTCCCAAGAGAACCTTCCAGAACTAGAGAAAGAGGCAGTTTAAAGTGAATCGGGGAAAAAAGGGAAATAGTTAAAATGGATGTTATTGAAATGTAAGGTTTTCTGTTTTAGAAAAATTAAGGATGTGGGAGCCTCTGTTTTAGTAAAATGTTTGGTATGTTCAGAAAGTAAATACTGTCAGTGAGCAGGCCGAATATTAAGGTGACGGGGAGGCAGTTTTGAGCCCCGTTAGATATTAATTTCCCATGGATCATCTGCTTGCTCTCTCCCTGTTTGAAGTTCCCAAGGCTGGAGGCTTCAAAGCACACATGGACTGCCAATGGCACACAGCTCCTGGCTCCACGGGGAGCCGTCTCAGCAGGTTTCAGCACTGTCCCTGCAGGAGCCTCCCGCACACTCCCCCTGTCAGTCGCTGCCTTTCTCTCCACTCCAGAACACCCAGGACAATTCTATCAGCAGGTCCAGCAGCCGGTGATAAAGCCAGCTCATCCCCAACATGGAGCGTCCCAGGCCCTGGCTCCAGACGGGCACACTGACTTAGGAGATGAAATGCAAAGTGATCTCAACCCTTCCTCAGACTTTCCACCCAAACTACAACTGTCTCTTCCCACTTGCTTCTTTCTCACTCTTCTTCTCTAGCCCTCTCTAATTTTTTTTCTCGTTTATCCTACCAAAAATTTGAGTAATGTGTGGGTCATTCTTACAGTCATCATTTGACAAAGTTATGTTAACTATGAATTATGGCTGTTCCATGCTGGGTGGGGATGGATGCTTCCTGCCCTCGAGCAGATCACTGATAGGACCAGAATAGCAACATGCCCTACATGGTGCTCTAAGGAGATTTCTCAAAGGAAAAGGGACAAAGGAGGGATGCTGAACCCTGTTGCAAAGGAGAAGGGGGAAGGTTCGCAGGAATGGAATGATTTCTCCTGACCTCACCACCACCAGGCACCAGACACCCAGCACATGTTCTCCCAGAGCTTGGAAGAGTATAGGCCAGCCGACTGGGAAAGGAGTTTTAACTCAGGACGGGGGTTTACAAACACAGGCAACCCTAGAGATAATCATAGGAGAAAACAGCCCTCTCTCCTGAATTTGGAAATGCTATTTTTTTAAAATATATTTTTATTGATTTTTACAGAGAGAAAGGGAGAGGGAGAATGAGAAACTTCCATGAGAAAGTGAAACATCCAACAGCTGCCTTCTGCACGCCCCCTATCAGGGATGGCGTTCCCGACCTGGGCGCTCACAACCTGAGCAGGAATCTAACCAGCAACCTTTTGGTGCAGGGGATAATGCTCAACCCACTGAGCCACACCAGCCAGGTCTGAAAAGCTGGTTTTTATATTCACTAAAGGATAATAACCACATTGAATGGAAATGTTAGCTCAACAATAAGTATAAAAAGAGGACTGACTTGTGAACAGGGCATCATTTAATCACTTAGGGCTTCCGTTGTATATCTGCGAAATGCAGATCCTGGACTACACATCCTCCAGGCCCCTCATTGTCCCATATTTCACAGATCTGGGACACTAAGCACCCTATTGCTGAATAGAACTAAAGACTTTGATCATTGGGATCTTTGCTACAGTTTTTACTTTCATTTAATAATTCATTTAGACTTTTTTGACACCAATCCTATATAATAAAAGGCTAATATGCAAATTGTCCACTCAACTGGGAGTTCGGCCGGGAGTTCAACCAGGATACTGGGCGGGCAGCCAACTACCCTAGCCCCTCCCCCTGGCTAACCCCACCCCTGATTGCCCACACACACACCCCCGATTGGGGGCGGGGCCGGACAGCCAACCACCTGTGGCCCCTCTCTCCAGCCAGCTCAGCCCCGATCCTGGTGGGCCGGCCAGACCCCACCTGTGCAGGAATTCATGCACTGGGCCTCTAGTAATTACATAGAACTTGAACTGAAAGTACTCTCCTTTAGATTTGGCAAAGCAACCAACTGACCATAGTAAAACTTGGTTCTCCTCGGACTACCAGTAAAGCAAGTAGCAACTCAGATGTGGACACTCAGGGTGGTGGTGGGGGGGGGGGGGAGCGGTGCATACCCACTAACAGTATCAAGACATATGAGGTACCAATGACTGCCTGCCAAGATGGGAAGACAAAAGAGGAGGGCTGAGAGAATGTCTCTGGACACTCACCTCTGCTCAGCAGATATATCTGTTGAAAGTAGTCTGAAAAATAACCTGCTGCCTATTCTTCTAATCTAGAAATCCTAGGGCCCAGACCCTCCCCTCCAACCTCACCTGAATTGAAGATGGTGCCCTTTGTTTATAGTAATTTCCTGCCAGGTCATTTATTGACTAAACAATCCGAGGCAAATCCGATGGCACAGCCTCACCTGCTGACCTCCGTTTGAACATTGATTGTTGCTGCTCACCTTGATAGACCATTCCCCTCAGCAGCCACTACCAACCCAAAGGAATTTCAACTAATTCATGATTTTGTTTGTATTTTGGTTTTCTTTAAGTGAATCAAGAGCAATGACCTTATACTTGGAAGGATAAGCCAAACTTATATGTCAAGGAAAGAATCCTACTCTAGCCAATCCCACCCTCCCTTCCTACCCTGGATCTCGCTAGTAGAAATGCATACTCCACACAGACAAGAAGAAAGGGGTGACTTGATAGTGTAAAGCTAGACTTGCCCATCCCAGAGCCAAATGAAGTGGAAAAGGCAAGGAAATAACACTAGCATTTTTATTTTATTTTTTTGTGTGTGTGCAGCCACAATGGGCTAATGCCCTATAATAGCTGGTAGGATGTAGATTTAATCTAGTGAATGGACTAAGTGAATATTCATTGTCTATCATTAATTGTGTAGCAATCCTTCACTTCTAACAGTTTAATTGCTAACCCAAATACCCAAAGCTGCAACTGTGAATGTGAAAGTGCATTTTGCCTGTCAATAGAATGGTTTCAAGTGTTTAGATTTTCACGAATATCAGCAGGCCATTAAAGCTAATCCCGGGCATTAACTTACTGGTAATGGTCACTGTAACCTGCACTTAAGCATCCTGAGTGCAGGCCACGTGCCTCCAGATGGCATTCAAAGATGAGTTTTAGCTCTACAACTGCCTCTGAAATTCTATGCAATACTTTTTTTTCCCAAAATATATTTTATTGATTTTTTTACAGAGAGGAAGGGAGAGGGATAGAGAGTTAGAAACATCGATGAGAAAGAAACATTGATCAGCTGCCGCCTGCACACTCACTACTGGGGATGTGCCTGCAACCAAGGTACATGCCCTTGTCCGGGAATCGAACCTGGGACCCTTGAGTCCGTAGGCTGACGCTCTATCCACTGAGCCAAACCGGTTAGGGCAGTACTTTTTTGTTATTGAGAATTTTTCAGGTAAGGGTCATAGTCCTCAAAGGACTCAAGCAACTACTTGACCCCAAACTTACTAGGAACAACTGCTCTAAATTACAATCTATCTTGGGAAGAGGGTCTGTGCTCTCAATTCTTCTTCTTCTCAATTCTTAATTTGTCTAAATGTTGGGCTTTGTTTTAACCATGCCATGGGTAAGCCAAAATAACTAAGCTTAAAAATCTAACTATATTGAGTTCATTTAGTCTTATATAATGATTATTATCACCTCTTTTTAGAGATGAGGAAACTTAACTTTCACAAGAAGCAAAATAGCTTGTGTAAGAAAAGTCAGTCATTTGGACATTATCTAAGGCACCCTTTCTTTCCTGGAAACATGGAGAAGTGATATAATAAGCTAGTGACTCAAATAGCACTCCTTAATTTATGAAAAACAGAACAAGACAAAAGAGTGTTGGAACTTCACAATGTATTGTAATGTAATTAATATCATTCGCAAAGGAGAAGATTTGGTTTTTAGTTCTGGCTCTGATATTTCCTAGAAGTGTGCTTTGATGCCAATCTGTGGCCTTTCAGTGCTGGGATGCAAACCAAGGGCAATGCCAAACACGAAAGTTCACTGTGAGAGACTATCTACATCTTGGTTACTAACAGAATATTGAAAATGAGCATGCGCATTAAAGTTATCAAAAGTCAGAGGAAAGTGGAGCTCTTCAAAAAGCATTGAAGAAGGGGTTGACGTAAAGTGTGAATACTTCATGGGATGCACGCGTTCTCTGTAATAACATCCATCATGACCTTGCCCACAGCCTTGCCGGCAGCTGAAGGCTACATTATGATGGATATCATCACATTATTAGGAAAGCGACTTTCATATAGACAAGACAGATTCCAAATGGCCACTATTTAATCTTATTGGAGGAGACAAAATGAATCAACTAATACAAATAATCAAGAAAACTTAAACTTGAGAGTTATGACTACTTGGAGGGCTCCATATCTTTATCTACCCTATTATACTATTTGTTTAGATGAAATTGAAGGTGAAAGATAAAAGTTAGGCCTTCATGGAGGAAAGAGAATTTGGTGAGCTTAAGGGGAAAAAATATTTTTTCAGGGTATCTTGTATTTTCATACAAAATTTATAGCTGAACTTTAGAGCCCCTAAACAAGATTTCATACAATGACACATTTATATAATATTCTGAAAACTCTGTTACAAAAGGATAACATAAATAAAAGAGAGCAAAAGTGTTTTCTTCATTCATTAAACATTCTACTAATATAGAATGGGCATTTCCTATGTCTTATAGCCAACCTCCAAGATGGTCCTAGTGACCCTCTCCCCCTGCCCCTAATATTTTATGCCTTTAAGTAAGTCTCTTACCTTTCAATGTGGCTAGACTTAGTAACTTGCTTCTAACAAATAGAATACAGAAAGTATCTGGATGTCTTTGGTTATAGACGAATGTGACTTCTCTCTTGCTTCCATTCTAGCTCTTGCCTCCTTGCTTGCTCCCTTGGATGAAATGAGCTTCCACATTGGGAGCTGCCGTATGGAGAGGTCTATGTGGCAAAAATTGAGTGCAGCATCTTGCCAACAGCCCCAGAAGAACTGCATCCTGCCAATAACCATGTGAATGATCTTGAAAATGAATCCACCCTAGTAGAGATTTAAGATGACTCTAGTTCTAGAAGACACCTTGATCTCAACTTGATGATAGATCCAGAGCAAGAAGACCCAGCTAAGTTGGGCCCAAACTCCTGACCCAGAGCAACTGTAAGACAATAACTGTATGTTGCTTTAAGTTTTAGAGTCATTTGCTGTGCAACAATAGATGACTAATTCACCATATACCACTGAGTGCTCAATAAAGTTGTGCAGGCTCATAAGATTACTAATGTTTTTCTTAACTGCTGTTCTGTCCTCAAATTATGGCAAAGCTTCTATAAAACACAAATCTGCCAATGCCTATTTCCTTGTTCAGAACCCACCGAGGCTGTCCTTCATCCACAGAGTAGCATTCAAAGCTGTTACCATCGTGCAAAGCCTGCCATGCTTGACTCCTAGCACTTTTTCCAGCTCCATCTCACACCATTCAATTGTCACATTTTTGCATACCAACAATATTGAGCTGTCTTTGCTCCCAGGTGTGACATGTTTCTTTTAAACCCATATCTTTGCTCTGCATCTTCTCTCCAGCTGGTTTTTCCTCACCCCTCTCCTGGCCTCTATCTCTACATATAGAAAGCCCATGCATCCGTTATGAGCCTAACAGAGCACTAGTTTCTTCAACAAGCCTTCCCTGGTTTTCATAGTTTGGGTTAGGCAGCCTTTGGGGTGCCCATACAACCTTGGGTTATTGGTGTCATTGCATGCACTGCACTGATAGCAGCTCTATGCCACTGTGTCTGCCTTTTTTTTAAAAAAATATATTTTTATTGATTTCAGAGAAGAAGGAAGAGGGAGAGAGAGATAGAAACATCAATGATGAGAATCATTGATCGGCTGCCTCCCGCATGCCCCCACTGGGGATCAGGCCCACAACCTGGGCATGTGCCCTTGACCAGGAATCAAACCCAGGACACTTCAGTCTGCAGGCTGATGCTCTATCCACTGAGCAAAACCAGCTAGGGCCCCTGTGTCTGCCTTTATGCTTCAACTCCGAGCTCCTTGACAATGGGTCCATGTCTTATCCATCATGTATCCTCATCTATCACAGTGCAGATGTGGTAGAACACATCCTGGTGGGTAAATGAAGGGATGACTGGCACCTCCCTAAGCATACTTAGAATATATTAAACACAATTCCAAGTAAAGTCATTGAACTGACCCTACACCTCATTGTGGGTCATGGTCAGGTTGGGGCTATTACCCTGAAGCAAATAGAACAAATTGCAACATGATTAAAAAGTAGGCAATTTAAAGATGAGGTGGCTCATTCTCCCACTTGGAAAACTGTTTAGACCACAGATATTCTATTTGGTCATGAGAGAATTGGTCAGTCAGGAATTCCTACAGTGTAGGACCTACATAGTCATTCATATTCTATTAGTTGGCTAACTTGTCATTGTATTTCTGTGGCTCTTCTATGGTAGAAATCTATGAATTGGAGTCAACAGGGACTATACTGGCTTCCTAAATAGTTAGTTGGTAGATGGTAGGCATTAACTAGGCCCTGGCAATGTGTCCAACACACTGTTCGTGGGTGTGTAAATTGGCACAGCCAGTGTGAAAAACCACATGGAGAGTCCTCAAATAATTAAGAATAATAGCTAACATATGACACAGCTATTCCACTTCTGAGTATCAATTTGATGAATAAGAAAACACTACTTTGAAATGACATATGGACCCTATTTTCATTGCAGCATTACGTACAATAGCCAAGACATGGAAACAACCTAACTGTCCATCAATGGATGAATGGATAAAGAAGATGTGATATAATCAAGGGTATATTCATAAAATGGAACACTGTTCTGCAATTAAAATGAATAAATATATATGATGTATATTACAATATATACATATGTTATCAACAGTAATAAATCTAAGTAAAGTAAGTTAGACAAAGATAAATACTGTATGGCTTCACTCACACGTGGAATCTAAGAGAAGCAAAACAAACTAACAAAGCAAAACAAAACAAAAATAAAGGTGGTTACCAGAGGGGAGAGTGGTTGGGAGGTGGGAGAAATGGTGAAGTGGGTCAACTGTATACTCATAGATGACAACAAGACTTATGAGGGTGATCATTTTGTGGTGTATGCCAATATTGAATTATAATGCTGTATACCTGAAAGCTATATAATAAAATATTTTTTAAAAATACAGTATATAGATAACTCTAAAGATAAATAAACTCTTCAGAGAAGATAAAAGGAGGAACTAACTCCCCAGATCACTTGTTGAGCTAGAATAGTCTAGAACTCTAGATACTCAAACCAGAAAAGAATAGCACCATAAAAGAAAAACTACAGGTCACTCTCACCTATATAAATGCGAAGTCCAGAGAGGACTTTTTATTTAATGACCAAGCTGCTTATCCTTGGAATGCAAATGCGATGTAATTTTAGAAAATGTATTCATGTACGAAGTTACATGAATGGATTTGTCCCTGGTGTTTGACGGATGATGTCTAACAAGGCTTCCCAAGCTTGAATGGGCCTACAGTGCGTTTGGGAATCTCCTTCCATGCAGAATCTGACTCGGCAGGGTTGAGGTGGACCTGACACTCTGCATTGCTAACAAGCTCCCGGGTGATGCTAAAGCTGCTGCTCTCTCAATTATATTTGAGAAGCAACAATGTCGATGATTATTTTTGAAGGAGTAGGTTTCCATTGTAGTCAGAAACATCTGTCCACTTTCATTCTAGAAAAAGAACACCATCTTATCCAACCCTTATTTACTGTTATCTCAGATATTTTCCTTATGCCAGGCTCGGGGTTCACTTAGACTTATTTAGTGAACTTTTGGAATGAGGGTCAACTTTGAGGGAGAAAATGACTACTACTCGTTTCAATAAATGCAGAACACCTATTTAATAACATGCGATACATTCATGATAGAAACGCAGAGAACTATGAATATCAAGGATTTCCTTAACTTGAAAAAGGGTATTTACCAAAAATGTATGTCAAACATCATATTTAATCCTGCGACTGTTAGAAGCAATCACTGTAATGGCAGAAACAAAGCAAAAATGCTCATTCTCACTGCTTGGCTTGACGGTTTGAGGTCAGAGTCAAAACAGGGAGACAAGGCAAAGAAAGAAAGATGAAAGGAATTAGAGAGAAAAAAAACCAATGAACTGCCTTCTAATGGTTTTTAATGATATGATTAGCTATGTAGAAATCCAAGTAAATAAGAAGATTAATTAGAATTAACATGTGACTTTAAAAAAGTTGCTGAATAGAAATATTCATTTAATTTTAAGCTGTACACAAATAAAAAATTAATGAGAGGAGACACTATTTATAATGGCAACCAAAATACGCTTTGTGGGAATGAATGACTGTACAAAACATCTGTAAGAGATTTATAGCAAAAATTATAAGATTTTAGTGAAAACCAAAAACTGAGACCTAAGTAAATGGGTGGAAAAACTAAACATCATAACTATGTCAATTCACACCAAATTATCCTATAAATTTAATGTAATACAACTCTAGTAAAAATCCATGGAGATGTTTGCGTGGTACTAGACATTAATTTTAGGAGAATAAACAAAGGGTCAGGAATAACCAAGATGATTTTGAAAAGCAAGATGCGAAAACTCATTCTCCCAGACAGCAAAATGTATTTTAGAGCTACATGCTATAATGTAATTGAGACATTATAGCATGGGTATAAGAATAGACAAATAAGCCAGTGGAACAAAATAAAAGCCCGGAACAGACCACATTATGTGGAATCTGGATTTAGGAAAGAAATGACATTACAGGTTCTTGGGGAATCAATAGATGTTGCTGGGACCTCTTTCTCAACCGCACAAAAAAATCAATTGCAGGCAGATAAAATAGCTAAATATGAAAAGCAAAGCATTTACATTTTCAGAATACAAATATAAGAGAGATTTTTTATTGCTTCTGGTACAAAGTTATGTTTTATGCAATTACAGGCATACACAAACTATATTTATATAATTTTAATTAATTAAAACAAAAATTTAAAAAATCTTCACTATCTCCTCCCAAAATCATGAAGTGTAAATGCAAGTCACAGGCTGGGAGAAAAAAAAAAAGTGCAATTGCATTACCTATAACTATAAAAAAATTAACATTCAAAGTATATAAAATACATTTTAAATTACCTACCGCTAAGAATGGAAAAAAAAAAAAACCTTCATAGGAAAAATGGGCAGTTCAGTAAAAGGAAAATTAAATGGCTAATAAGTAGTATTTTGAAAGATGTCCAAAATACAAATTAAAACAACTATAAGATATCATTATACACTCAGCAAATTGCCTACTCTCATGTACCCTAGATAGATTATAAACTGGTAAGAGCATTTATCAAGCAATGTGGCAATATCTAGGCATTTGGAAGGTGCCTATTCTCCATCCAGTGATTCTCTCTCACAGGTACCTAGGGAGACACGTACATGAATGTTAATTGCAGCATTGTTTGTAGAAATTGGAAACAACCCAATGGTTTTGCAACAATAGAGCCTAAACAGTGGTATAGTCATAAAATGGAACACTTCACTGCAATTAAAATGATTGAAATATACGTGGTATATGTTGCAATATACACCGTATGTATACCTGTATATTATCAACAGCAATAAATCAAAGCTTGGAAAAATAAAGTTGCATAAACAAGGTAAGTACCAGAAGGACATAACTAAGTTGAGATTATTGATAAAAGTTCAAAATCATGAAAGACAATATATTTTATTTACACACACAAATGTATTACAGTGGGAAAAAATCTCCCACTAAATTCTTAATTATGAGTACTTCTGGGGAGGGAAGAAAGGAGTGAGGAGAATAAAATTGAAGTAGAATAAACAGGGCAATTTAGTTGGACCATAATGTTTTAATTCTGTAACAAAGAGGTCTGAAGTAAATTTGGTAAAAAATATTAATATGCAAGACAAATGGGCAGCTAGTATATGTTTTTATGTTTTATTATTCATTGTTTTTCTTTATATTTGGAATATCCACGCTATAAATGTCGATACTAATTTTAATAGTGTTTGCATTACAAGGTCTGCAAATTTCCTTTCTTTTTGTAAAAGGTCAGTTCTCTGGGAATTTTTTTCCTCAGTAGACATTGTTGTTCATCTGTAGGTCACCCCCAGGTGTCGGCAGATTTGTGGACATTGTTTCATGACAAATGTCAGTGCTCTACTTAGCATGCCACACTGTCTTAGTACAGTAAATTGTGAGGAACAAAAGAGCAACCACAGCCTGCAAAACTGTACTAGAGCTTGCCAGACAGATGACACCAGACGTAACCTAAACTCAAATGGTTTTAATGCCAGGTCATTCAGATCCTTTTGCTCCAAAAATAAGGCCATAGAATGGACCGAACTGATTTGGGGAGTTCCAGCTCATTAACACCACCCTATGGCTAACTCCAGCGCCCAGACCCAGAAAGGTACCTTTCCTAACTCCTGCCCTTCTGAGACCTCTCAAGTTATTGCTCTCCCTTGCTCAGTAAATTCATTAACCCCGTTGGGTATGATCAACAGGCTTCCCTGTCCATCTTTGAATGGGGATTAGACAATAGTGCAGGGACACATATGGAGCTTGCCCTTGTCCAAGGTGCTCCTTGGCTATTGGTCACTCGGCATCTTTTGCTGCTCTTCTCTTATTTTATGAACTCACTGACCAGTTCACATGGTCATTCTTCCCCCGAGTCTTTGTCACTTCTGTTCCTTCAGCTGTAACACCCTTCCCTCCTTCACTTCCCACATGGCCTTTCCTTTCTGCTCAGTCCAGGTGGCTCTTCCTCTGGGAACGTTTCATGGGTCCCTCAACCTGAGATGGCAAACCCTCAGTTGAACACCCCTAGTACCTCATGACTTCCCTATCTTACCGCATTTATCACCCCTATATTTCTATTATCTCTTTTCTTAATCTGTCTCTCCCACGAGATCAGCCTTGTCTTCCTTGACTGCATTTTAGAAACACTGGAGAACGCTCAACATTTTGACTTCTTAGTGGGGAGAATGGCCTGGGTATCTGGATTTTTATCACACACACGGGATTCTAATGTGCAGCTAAACATTGGACATCACTGCATGAGCTGGTAGCTGGTGAGCTGTTTGAGTACAAATGTTATTTTATTTGCCATTGTGCCACTGATACCTAGCACAGTGCTGGACACTCAGTAAATGTTTATTCAGTAAATGCAAGGTAACTGTGCAGAAGTACATTCGGATTTGGATGTAATACCGCACCAGCTTGCCGTGTCACTGTATTTGGCAACAGCTCTTGGCAGTTATTCCCAGAACAATGAGTATAACTCCATTATAGAATTATCACTATTTGTTATAGTTATTGATTTCGTGTTTCCGCCTCTCTTGCTGCAGGACGATGAGTTCTTTGAGGGCAAAGACTACATCCTACTCATTTTTATATCTCCAGAGCCAAGAGTAGCTCATGACCTATAAAATGTCTCAGAAACTTGTGCTTAACTTATTTATCTGACCATAAATAGAAAGATCTCAGTTTAAATTAATCATCAAAAGCCTCAAGAGGGCCCGGAGAACTGTACCATTCCCACTCATCCATTCTTGGTCCCACCCGCCAAGATGATTTGTTCACACCGTCTCCTCTCTTCTTCCACCTCTGGCACCCTCAGACTCGCCTCATGGCCTAGTGTCCTACTTCGCTGAAAAAACTAAAACTGTTCAGAAGAGCGCTTCTGTAATTTGGCACTCCTCCATCCACCTGCCAGCATCAGGATCACAGCTGCCTCCCGGAGCACCAGATCCTGCTCCATCTAATGTGCTCCAGGTCATCATTCACCGGCCTCACATTTTCTCCTACAGGTCATTTTTTCTCTCACTTCTGGATCATTCCCATCAACATAAAAACCTGTTGTTTTGCATTTCATTAAACACACACACACACACACACACACACACACACACACACACACACATCCTTTTAATTTACCTTACTTCTCCTGTCATTTCTTTGCTCCTCTTTGTGAGGGGAAAAACCCCAACTCTTCAGAAAAAGTTGTCTAGTTCAGTGTCTCCTATTTAGCTCTCCATAGTCTCTCTTCAATTCTTTTCAAACAGGCTTTTACTCTCACTGCTCATCTGAAAATGCTCTCAAGGTTGCTGTTGACTTCATGCCTCCCAACCTAATAATGGTTACTTCTCAGGCCACATTGAACCTACCCTATCAGCAGCTTTTAATCACCCCCCCTCCCCGTGATATACCTTCACATGGCACCCATGGTCTTGGTCTTCCTCCTGTCTCCCTGGCTGTTCCTTTACAGTTCCCTTCTCTAGAGGTATCCTCATTTCCTCCTTTACTTCTTAATACTGGAGTCCTCAAGGACTCAACCCTAATCCCTGTGCTCTATTCTCAGTAACTTCCTTGGAGATATTGTTTTGTTTCATGGCTGTAAATAACACCTATAAGCCAACAACACCCAAATGTATATCTCTGGTACAAATCTGAACTACAAAAGCGAATATGCATATTCTGGCCTTTGACTCCACCTATGTCTAATAGGTTCAACAAACTCTTCAAATGGTACTACCTCCCAACCATGAGCCACTCATAGTCCTCACCATCTCAACGTATGGAAGTCCATCCTTCCAGTTCTCCAGGTCAAGAATCTTGCAGTCATACATGCCTCTTCCCTTTCCCTCACACTTCAAATCCAGCCCCTCAGAAAATCCTATTTCCCTTCTTGGAAGTATATCCCCAAACGGATCACTTCTCATTGGCTGCACTGCTACCAGGTTGGCTTGAGCCACCACTCTCTCTTCCAAGCATTATTACAACAGTTTTCCTACTGCTCTCCCCACATCTACATTTGCCCACACCCATCCAAATCTAGTCTCAACATTGAAGCCAAAAGACTCATGATGCTTTAAATGTAAGTTCTGTGCAAAACCCTGCAGTGGCTGCCAATTTCTCCAATAGGACAAGCCTACATCATTACAATGACCTATAAGTCTCTCCTTTTTAGCTTCCTGTTATCTTTATTACCTTCACCCCTGTAATATCCCTGGGCTCACATAGCTTCAGCCACTGACTAACTTGCTACTCCCTGAGCATGCTGGGCATACGCCTTAGGGCTCTTGCACTGCTGATTCCTTGTCTGGACCAGATTCTTTCCCTTGTCGTCCATATGATTCATTTTCTCATCTCCTTCAAATATTTGCTCTAATATCATTTTATGAATGATGCCAACCCTGAATACCCTGCTCAAACTGCAACCTGCCCAGCCCTGAAACTTCCAATTCTTAATCTTTTTTTTTCTATCTTAGCACCTTAAAACATACCGCATGACTTATTACATTTAACATTTATCATCTGTTCACTTCTCCACCTTGAGAATCTAAACTCAAAGAGGGCAGGGATATTTGTTTAATTTATGACATATATAAAGCACCTCGAAGAGTATCTGGTACATACTAGGTGTTCTCCTAATATTTGTTTAGTGAATGGTTAATGACCGTTTTAAAAAAAAATTCTGGAAAACAGAACTTAAGCCCTTCTTTTGTACCCATCCAGTTCCAATATCTCCTATTAGATCTATTTGAGTGTATATTTTGTATTGAGGTTCCTGTGTATGCATACACATATAGACAAATATACACAAAGTCATATATTTTCAACCTTTTTCACCTGTTCCATATTTTCACACTGACAACTTTCTCATTGACTGTCCATCCTGGCATCGAACTACACAATTTCCCTACACCAATCCCAATCCTCACAACAACACTGAAAGGCAGATATAATCATTTCCACTTAAATATGCAGAGAAGGAAATCCACGAGCATTTATTAATTTGAAACACAACTAATAAACCACAGAGTTGGGGTTTGAGCAGTGTTTCCCAGGCTAAGGCCACTGCTGTGACCTTCCACCTTCCCCAGAAGAATGCATAATAAAAGGACACTTAATTTTGCTCTTTCTGGGTTCCCACCAGTACTTAATATAACCAAGGATAGTCCTTCGGGATCTTTGATATCCTCTGTGGCTACATTCCTGACACATGGCAGAGCCCGTGCCCTGGATGGGTGGTAACTGAGCATGCTCACAGTGCGGTTGGTACCCGCCCTGCCCACTGCAGCGGAGATGCGGGAGTCAGGTACTCCCGCTTCCTGATGTAAAAATAAATAAATAACTGTGAAAATAATTCAATCTCCGTTTGGAGGCACTAAATCCCCTCTCCTTTCCAGATGGCTGGGAGATTTCTCCCAGGTGGTAAATATATTATTAAGAACTCATTTCACCGTGAAATTGACTATTCAAAACACAGACAGAAGTTAATATATTAGGACAACCTGTCTGGAAGCTCACGTTAGAGAAAATTTATTTTTGTTTAATATAAAACCGGGTATTATACACGACCTCTCTCTAGCTCAGGCAGTTTTAAAGTCATCCCCAGTTAGAACATGCGTCCCTGTGTCAGGGTGCGCCACCCCCCAGTCACACCTCCTGCAGGGACCTGTGTTAGCCCTCCTGCCATGGAGCCTATGCCATGCTCGTTAATGACCATGGGTCTCCTATAACATGGTACTTGGCCCTTAGGGACACAGAAACTTCTTAGCTTTGCTCGTTCCTGTTGGCCTTCAAACGGATGATGAAGGACCATCCTGGGCACGTGGTGGAAGAATTAGCAAAAATGTAGGGGTGATCTGTGTCATCGTTAGAAAAATCACAGCTATCATGGAACAGAGGAAGGACTCTCAGCCAGGACCGATGGGACGTGAATCTCCTCCAGATTAACTCACTCATGCATTGTTGATTCTCTCTTTAATAGCTAGGCTGATTCCTAAGATTACAGAGCCAATTACTGGAGCAGGT
Source organism: Eptesicus fuscus (assembly GCF_027574615.1). NCBI lineage: Eukaryota > Metazoa > Chordata > Mammalia > Chiroptera > Vespertilionidae > Eptesicus > Eptesicus fuscus. The sequence goes on along the minus strand of NC_072495.1, from coordinate 19,066,716 downwards.
TACAGTCTGTCAGCGTGCACCTATAATGAGAAGAGCGTTTTAGGATTTGCACAGTCTGTTAGAAAAACCCAGCTGGCAGAGTCACTGGCTACTTAATTGAGGGTGGAAGGGTCAGAGAAGGCATGGCAGAGGGACTTCCCTTTTCCGGAGATGCTGAGGGAGGAGTAAACTTCCCAGAAGCCTGTGCTGAAATGGCTGGCTATGAAGGGACCTCCACCCACTGGGTCTTGACACCACGTGGCTCAAACATTCCTATCCCTTCCCCACCAGGCTTTTTTCTTCATGTTACTATATATGTGTTTCTTCTGAACCCTGACTCTTTTGTTTTGAGTTTTGTCGGTCAACTAAAGTTTAAAAACACAATGTAAAAAAGGTAATAGCTTATATGTAGGGAATATTTGATTCTCCATAGGCCTCACCAGGGACTTCCCTTTTAAGAAGGATCCCTTCAGGAGTGACAGATTTATTACTAATCATGCAATGAATTCGTTACGCATCACCAGTAGCAAAATCAAACTGACACCATAATGTCTATTAAGGAATTTCTTAATTTAGTCAATTATTTTGATCCAACTAATTACTCGCTTAAATAAGAATTCATTCAAACAACTGCCTAGATTTATTTTTTTGAAAAACAGTTCCAGAGCAATTAGTAAACCAGAAATTGATAATCCCCTGAGGATTGGAGCTGTTTTTCACATATTTAAAGTAAACAAAGCATCCCTTATTGGGTAACTGACTTCTTCAGCGACTCAATCAAGTCCACCACTCAGAAAATGGAGGGAGAGCCATACAGGGGAACTCATGCTCACAAGAAAACCATTTTAAATGTGTTTAATTTCCAGGTTCAGATAAATTACATACTAGTGTAGATACTAAAAAACTTACTAATGTGATTTAGAAAACATAAATTCATCCTTTTATTCACACACCAAGCATTCACTGCCTGCCTGTGCAATGGCATATAAAAATGAGAATTTCCTTAACAATTATTTCAATTTATTCACTACTTAGACCCCAAAAGATTTGCAAAAGGCTTACAAATATCTAAGAGTAACTATTCTGTCTTGGAGAAGATCTCAGAAAAAGATATCCATGAGAAACCTTGGAACACAGTGGAGGACGCAGGAAATGGAAGAGGCAAATATCTTAATTATTACTAAGAAAAGTTTTCTAGAAATATAAGATACATATGGAAAAAATTAACACATCATAAGTGTACAGCATGATAGTCACATATTCACAGAGAGCACTCCTGCATTGCCACCTGCAGTTGAAGAAATGGAACATTGCCCAAACTGAGAAGCCCTTGAACCCTGCCCATCTCTCCTCTCCCTTTAGCAACAGGTTACTTTTGCTCATTTTTACACCTATAGAAACAGATTCACTTGTTATAAATTCTTCAGTGCCTAGCTTATTTGGCTCAACATTATATTTGTGAAATTCATCCATGTTACGTATAGCTTGTCAGTTATTGTTTTATAATACTTCTTTGGATGACTATATCTCAATTCAGGTATCCAATGACCATTCACAACTGAGTTGCTTCCATTTTGAAGCTAAAACAAATAGTACGTTTATAAGCATTTTTGTAAAATGCCGTTTGGAGCATGTACTGTATATATTGATGCTTGGGGAATCTAGTCTGAGGAAAATAAAGTGAGGTTTTGTAGTTAATAGTTCTAAACAATTTTCCAACATGTCTGTGACAGTTTAGACCCTCAGAAGCAATGTAGGAGAGTTCTAGTTGCTCTACACCCTCATCACCACTTGGTATTGTCAGTCTTTCATATTTTAGTCATTCTGGTCCAAATACAGTGTTATATCATTGTGGCTTTAAGTAACATTTCCCTAATGATTAGTGAAGTTCAGTTCCTTTACAAATTATTGGTCATTTTCTGAAGTTCCTGCTTAAATCTTATGGTCATTTATATTAGATGTCTGTCTTTTTATTTTTGATATGTAGGATTTGCTTATACTTTATAGATATGTCTTTAATCAGCTATATATACAGAATGGGCAAAATATGTGTACAGTTGTGAGAACGTGAAACGAAGAGTTAATAAAGCTATTATAATAATCACTAGAGGCCCTATGCACGAAATTCGTGTGTGGGTAGGGTCCCTAGTGGCTGCCAGCTGCCAGCAGGAGCCTCCCTTCCCCCAGCTGCCTCCCACCACTGCCCCCTGCTGGTCAGCGCACATCTAACTCCTGGTCGGTCGAACTCCTACCCGTGGGGACAATTTGCATATTAGCTTTTTATTATATAGGACTAGAGGCCCAGTGCATGATTAAATCATGCACGTGTAGGGTCCCCTAGGCCTAACCTGCCATCCAGGCCATATCCACTGCCCCGCAAAGCCTAGCATGCTCCGTGGACACTGCTAGCAGCCTGCTCCCCGCTTTTGATGGCAGGGGGTTCGCTGGTGCCGGAGCGGACACACAGCTCCCCGCCCCAGAGGCCCCTTCTGTGCTGCAGCACAGCCATGACGCAGATGCTGAGCTCGCGTCCCGCCAGCCCAATCAGCCGGCCCAATTGGCCACCCCGGACACCCCGAGTCCCGCCCCCTGCGCCTCCTGGCCAATCGTGGGCATAGCGAAGGTACGGTCAATTTGCATATTTGTCTATTATTAGGTAGGATAACCTGCATATCTTTTTCCATACCAACAACTGTAAAGCTATGTTTGCCAGACCCTACACTGTGAATATCCTAATTGCTTAGAAAAGGGAACCTAACATCCATCCCCAGCAACATTCTAGATGGCATATGTCATAGTCCCCATATCACACATTCACACATATATTTGGCAATTTCCATCTGACATTTTGCATAGGTGGGGTGGTATTTATACATTGAACTTGGCACTAGCACCTGGACCTTAATAACAGAGAAATGGCTCCAGATCTGAAGCCAAAGTGATATTAAAGTTCTAAGTAAAGAACAAAAAACAGGTATTTACCACCTTCTAAAAGCTTTTCTTCCTCTTTTAATACATTAAACCTCCAGATTTGTAAACCCCATGATGGTGGGGATTTTTGCAGATCTTGTTTGATGCTTTATGCCTCACTGTTGAGAACACTGAGCACTGAGTAAGAATGCAAAATATATTTGTTAAATGAAGAACATGACCAGGGTCACAATGGCAGCAACATCTCTCAGAGGATTATCTGCCAATAATGAAAATTACCCCAACATGACTTGATATATATTAAAGTAACAAATACTTTATGTCATATATCCAATGGGAGGCAGTAAGGTGACTTAAATCATGGGCTATAAAGTAAAAATGCCTAGGTTCGGATCCTGGCTCTAGGACTAAGAATCTGTGTGACCTATTATATAAATTATATCATTTCCCTGTGTCTCAGATTCCTCATGTGGAAAGTACACATAATGATATGACCTATCCCACCGTGTTACTGTCCAGATAAATAAATTAATGCACATAAACTACTTATAGGAACCTGACCTACAGTAAGAGCTCACTAAGGAGTAGTGATGATGATGATGATGATGATGATGATACTGATGATGAAGATCATTACAGCTGCATGTGAACAGGCCTCTTCTCATGTTACTCAGAAGACAACCAGTGCCTGCCACATGGTAAGGATCCAATAAGCATTAGTTTACTGAATAAAAGATGAATGAGTAACTAGAGGCAGAAAGTATGAAATTATGTCCAAGATGTGAGATATAAGACATAATTAAGTCCATAGGTGTGGAAGATAGTGGAGCGTGAGAGACTACAGAGTGAGAGGGAGGAGGCCCTAAGCCCAAGCATTAAGGAATGTCAATCTTTACAAGCTTGCTAAAGGAACCTGAGTATGTGCCCTGACCAGGAATCAAACTGGGACCTCCTGGTTCATAGGTCAACACTCAACCACTGAGCCACACCAGCCAGACACGATGACCAGTTTTTGAAGTGGTCCTCATGGTATAACATGTCACTTTAAGACCTTCTCTTCCAGTTAGCGGCATGAGTCTGGAATTAGTCCAAAACACCTCTCTGTCACTTACTAACTGTATAATCATGGGCAAATCCTATAAACCTCTGTGCTTTAGTTTCCTTCCCTATAAAATGGGGATGAGTTAGTATCTACTTCATCAGGGATTCCAAAGAATTAATGAGATAATATGTGTAGATGGCATATGTCATAGTTCAAAGGGTGAAGCAGTACCTTTCCTGGAGCATATTAAGTGTCAGCCAACACTAAGTATTACTAAGAATAATATACAGAAAGCGAGTGACTAGTGCTGATGCGGGGAGCAAACACTAGCACGAGTGGTCCAATTCCGGTCTCGCTGATTGCAAAACCCACATTCGCTCCACAGTGCCACAATTCTTAAATGCAAAAATTGGGGAAGATATCGAAGGGAAACATGTGAACAGGTGCAATCGAATATATTTTGGTAAGAAGTATATTTATAAACTTTTATTTAAGATGTAGCCAATAGGATATATTTTGTGAGTTTAATATTTTCTAGAGAAAATTTTAATTTTATGAGTATTAACTATAATTCTCATCCTGCCATCTCAAAATATTATGTTTACCCTATGAGCAAGAGCAAATTCTTTCAGAATTACTAAAGAAAAAAATCTCATGAAAACAAATACAACAGAGCAGCCTAAATTATATTTTAACATTAGTTTATCATTTGTATACCACTTCACAGTTTTCAAAGTGGTCTCATATATGGATGCATACATGCATGTGTTTATGTATGAAAGTGTGTATATATGTGTGTGAGTGTATATGTGTGTGTTTATTTACATACAAACACAAGCATTCACGTCCCTCAATTGATCCCCAAAAGCATTCCTGAGAAGGAGTTACTATTGTGTTTCTTGGTTTAGAGCCAAGGAAAGTGGGGGTCAGAAAGCCTTAGTAACTCATCTGAGACCTCAGAATTAGTAATGATGGGTTCAGAACTATCTCATTCTGGGTTTCCCTGCATTAGATTGCCTTATGTCCAAGCTGACAGTGAAATCAAAATTAATTTTCACAGGCCATTGGGACTTATCACAACAAAATGTGTCCTATATTAGGATTAAAGTAAAGCTCATAGTAAATTCTTTACTGCTACTGAGTCTGTAGAATCATAATTCTTTTTTACCATCAAAGAACAAATATACAGGTCAAATCCTCCTCAGGGCATCCATGTTTTGTTTTTCCCCTTGGAAGTGAGCTTTCTTTGTAATGATTGCTTTGCCCAGCATCACATGCTCAGTCCCCCGGCTGTTTTGTCTGAATTTGGTCTCTCAGACTCTGACATTGAGTTAGCAGGTGAAAAAATTACTCTGAACTCAGGAGTGAAAAGAGGAGGCAGCATGCATGCATATGCCCTCTGCTTTTCTTCTCCCTCTGACACCTACAATTCGACATGAGTATTTATGCTTGTGTTTGAGTGTGTGTGGCGAGTTTGGATGGGTGATTTGGGAGTCTGAGTCGGTTTTCAAATGAAGTGGTTTTTTTCCCTTTGTTCATTCATTTGTATAAAGAAGAATCTTCCTCGGCAGGAGAACTGAGTAATGTTGGCTCTTCCCATACACGCAGACTAGGAAATCTGACCTCCCTGCTCTCTACCTTCATTATGTAGATTAATTTGGGGGTCCTTTATGTTTCATGAATATTTAAGGGACTCCTATCAACCCTGGGATAATCCGAACATGGGGCTGGGCTGGGAGTAGTCAAGTAAAATTCGTTCTCTTTCATTTAGGTCTGGAGGGAAAGTATCTGTGACCTACTTTTGGCTGAAAAGCCATGGTATAAATACAGTTCCAGAATGCTCTCCTCTGGAGTTCACAGAGTGGCTTCCCCAGGGCATGGTATTGCTCCACAAGCTGCGAGGACTCCTGGCAGGTCTGCACGTTTACAAATGGGAGAGTGGGAGGATTTGAATAGTGGCCTGAACCCTGTGAAAAATTCCCAGAGGCATGGCTTCCTGGAGACTTGGAGAAGACCCTCAGTCCTGCTGGGCCCAGTGTGGATGAAGGGCACAAGCCTAGGTTCAGCTCTCTGCTTTGCCTCATCATGTAATCTCATGGCAGAGTTTGCTTCTCTGTAAAATGGGACACTAGTGCTTCCTCGTGATTATATAGGGCCTTCAAGGGAAATCAAACATGTTAATACTAGAGGCCCATTGCACAAAGAGATTCGTGCAATAGGCCTTCCTTCCCTTGGCTTCCAGTACCGGTTTTCCTCTGGCACCTGGGACCCAGGCCTTCGCTCTGGCCGGAGTCTGCCGCCTTTGCTGCAGACTCTGGCCAGAGTCTGCCATCTTCGTCTTTGCTGCAGACTCCGGAGTCTGCAGTCTTCATCTTTGCTGTGGCCAGAGTGCCGCTCCTGTAGATCCCTTCATTGCCCCCCACCCGCCCTCCCTCTCATAGCAGGTGTCCTGTCCTGTCCTGCCTGGCCACTCTACGCCTGGAGCAGCTGGGCAGCCGCCATCTTTCTCCTTCTAATTTGCATATTCCCTCCTGATTGGCTGGTGGGCGTAGCGGAGTGATGGTTAATTTGCATGTTTCTCTTTTATTAGTGTAGATGCTTTGTAAATGATAGCAAACCATAGCAACTTCATTCACTTGTTAATTTTTATAGATATAGATGTGAAAGGAAGCCCTCCGGCATCTTGAAGCGACTACTGTTAAAGAAATGACTCCCAAATAGGAAAACGGGTTCCTCTGAGACAATAGAGAGGATCAGTGCTCGCATTGCCCTTTCCCACATCTGCCAGGAATGCTTCCCCTCCCCATGAGTCACATGGCCAGATTCATCAGATTTCCCAAGCTCTCTGTGTAGACAGATCCTAAGTCTCTATATGTCTCTCCTTTTATGTTCTATCATGGCATCTTGCCTTTTACCTGAACAGCACTTTCCCAACATATAATTACATTTATGTCCATTGGGTTTGCTTGCTATTTATTTTCTATCTTTCCCAAGTAAATATTAGAAACACGAAGGCAGAAGTAACATTTTTCACCCACCAATGTGTACCCAGAGCCCGGTACCAAGTAGATACTCAAAAACAATTGCTGAATGAATTTTGAAAATAATGGATTCATGCATGAGCGAATGAATGAAAGCACTCGCGGCAAGCAGTACCATCATCAGTCTTCATCTACACACGGGCTGTTGAAATGCCACTATCCCGGGCTGTGTACATACAGAAAGCGCACACCCGTGTCTCCAACCGCACTGCCCCTGCAGGCAGAGGCTGCAGATTCTGGAGTTCCCTTCAGAAACCTCTAGAAACCACACCCTGGCTATTTGTAACTCGCACACATCCTCCTACATCCCCCTCAAAGGGACTTCTGAGACTGCACCACTAAGCACACTGGTTCTCGTCCCTTTTTACCTCTGTCAGGATCAACATGAGAGGATCCAGCCCTCCCTGACCTTTGCTCCTTTGTCTCCTATTCCTCTCTCATCCATCATGCCATTTTGAATATTTCCTATATTAATTTCTCAAGATGTCACGATCAATTTCTTAACTTGGCCGACGGTTCCAGCTGTCGGCATCTGGATGAACTGGGGACCTTGCTCTATTTGGAACCTTAGCTTTCCATTCTTCCAAGCTGCTTGAGAGTCTGCAGGTATGGAAGTGCCCTTCCCACTTACCATTGCCCCTTCCAGACAATTACTTATTCACTTTCTTGTTAAAATTGCCCCTTTGACTCTTTCTCATTTGTCAATTACACCTACTTCTCCCCTTGTTGCCTCTTCCTGACCTTCTTGTCACTTTCCTTGTTCATTAAAGACTTTGAAATCTGTGTAACTTATCCAAAACCCTAACTTCTCGGCCCATGACCTTGTCACAATCAACAACCCTTTCTCTGGTCCGCCTCAAGGATCTACTCCCATAGAGATCACTACCTTTGTCATAACCTGTACCTGAGCTTCCTTTGAACCTCACGTTCCCAAGCCCAGTACTCATCTAGAACCTAGTGGGCACACGACAAATCGTTGTGAATAACTCAGAATTGCAAAGAGCAACACGCTGCGACAGGCCCCATGAACGGGAGGGAGAACAAATCACCAAATGGCTTGAGTTATTTTCCCCTTCACTGAGGAGTTTTTACAATTTGCTGGTAAGTAAAGTTATGCCCAGTAAGTTCTCTTTAGCCTCCAGCTTGTGTGGAAGGAAATTAAATGTCTCTTTCTCCGATTCATTTATAACTCACTCCTCAGCTGATGTGCTCCACAAGGCCTTTTGAGAATTCTTTTCAATTCTCTTTATCCTCTTCTCCTCCCTCCTCCCCTGGATGTTTGTAACCCAGGGGAAAACAAAGCACTTAAATGCAACTAACACTGTAATCACACACAGCCTTGAAATGCTCAGAGAACAAACAAAACCTATGAAGTCTTCCACTTACTCTATGGTCTTCCCGACTTACATCCTTGTATTTGGACACTTAAAATGTAAACATAGGTCAGAGTAACAGCCTTTCATGTTTGGGGCTAGCCATTGAAATCCATTTAGTTCCAGCTGAAATAACATAACCACCTTTACTTTGCTAACTGAAAGTTGTTTTAATTTTTTACAATTTATTTTAAGTAATGTACATCAGGGCAATTTGAAAAAGATAAAAACACCTTGTAATATATAGATATGATAGAAAAATGCTCTTTTCTATTAAGCAATGATAACAAAAATAATTTATATTTCTATTCTTTTTATCCAATGTTTCTGTACACACACACACACATACACACACACACACACACACACACACACACACACACACACACAGAAAGCGTACACCTGTGTCTCCAACAGCATTGCCCCTGCAGGCAAAGACTGCAGATTCTGGAGCTCCCTTCAGAAACCTCTAGAAACCACACCCTGGCTCTTTGTAACTCCCACACATCCTCCTACATCCTCCTCAGATTTCAGAGAGGAAGGGGGGAGAGGGAGAGAAAGATAGAAACATCAGTGATGAGAGAGAATCATTGATCAGTTGCCTCCTGCATGCCCCCTACTGGGGATTAAGCCTGCAACCTGGGCATGTGCCCTTGGCCAGAATCAAACCTGGGACCCTTCAGTCCACAGGTTGAGGCTCTCTCCACTGAGCAAAGCGGACTAGGGCCTGAAGCATTTTTAAGAATTTATCTTCTGTTGTACTAATATCAAGCAAGAAGTATTATCTGCAGTTAACAGAGAACAAAAACCAGATACTTGTTAATTAGAACTTGTCACAGGTCATCAGGGTGGCTCACAGCAAATTCCTTTATTTAACCGAGATGTAATACGCCTCTCCTGTGGGTCAGGCAAGCTCCACTATGTTTATAATATAGTTTCTCCCAAATCTAATTTCATACTCAACTAATGCCTTGGCCATTTAATCTTCCTCTGAGAGCTAGAACCAAGAGATTTAGAAGAATTCAAAGAAGTTGTGAATGTCTGCAGGGTAATAATCTGTTTGAATTCTGCCCTGACTCCAGTGGCCACGTTTTCTTGATCCAACCTTCGAGAAGAAATTAACCTGCTAAGAATCAATAAGGAATTTCCACAGTCTCAGGGTGCCCGTGTTTCTCACCATTAGTGTAACTCACTTCCCAAGTGTTATAATTTTCTCCCCCATTTTTAACTCTAACTTTCAGGGCCTCTATGAAAGCCAGACTCCTAGGGGATTAAAGGCCAGCTCACTGGTCTTCTGACTTTCTTTGAGTGTTAAAAAGAAAACAAAAGAAAAAGCTACTGCTCTGTGCTCAAAAGGATATTGCCTTTTAGTCTATTCACAGTATTTTCTAGTGGATCTGGCTTTCCTTTTAAACCTTCTGTTTTTGAGAAGCAAATCAGTCCTTGAATATTGAAATGCCACATCCACCCCCCACTTTGGTCTTTATGATTTCTCTTCTCCCTTCTGCCCTGTCCTATGGAATAAGATATCATTTAGCTGGTGAAGAGGTAATGAGCCCTTCACTCAACTCTGAGAACACACCTGAACTCCACACAAAAGTAGAAAAAGGATTCACTGGAGATTTATTTTCCTTCCCTTTATCAGTTCTTCATTGAAGACACTGAAACCAGCTGATAGGAGGGCCTATGTGCCTCACAAAAGAGAAGCTGCCTCTATGCACATTCTCATTCTTCCCGCTGATTTGACGGTGCGTTTTTGACAGGTTGGTAACTTCGTATTTTTTAAACCATAATTTATTTAGTGCCGCTCTGCTTTCTCATTGCACATCTCACACATTGTGTATGGAAAACATTGTCGCTGTGGTTTTTAACAATTCTATTCCTTTCAATAATCATTCATTCAAGAGGGCTGCATGAGAGTCTTTGGACTCAGGGGGTGCATTGGGGAGGCCAGAGAGAATGAGGAAGGAAACATGAGTAGAGGGTGAGAAGGAAGAGCACCATGAGGGGCGGAGTTGAAGACAGAAAGGAGAAAGGAGGGATAATTAAATAGGGTGAGAACTACATTTTAAAGAGAGAGAGAGAATTGTGAGGAAGAAAGCAGCATAAAAATACCACTGCTCTGTGCCCTGTGGCATACAGTGGACTCTAACCCACCCTCCCACCTCTGAGGGGAGCTGAGGGGGTCCACACTTCTGGGTTTTTATTGAGAGATCAAGGAAATTATTCCTTCACCTCCCCAAAGTATAATTACACAGAGGTGAAGAAGAGGTTCAAGACACAGTTCTCACCTATTCACATCGGAGATGTTGTCCTTGAAGAAACTGGTTCTACTTGACTCCTTAGGGTAAGAAGGGGGGCGGGTCTAAGAGCACTCTCCTAAACCCGCCTTTTTCTATTCTTTTTTTAAAAAAATATAGTTTTATTGATTTCAGAGAGGAAGGGAGATGGAGAGAGAGATAGAAACATCAATGATGAGAGAGAATCACTGATCAGCTGCCTCCTGCATGTCCCCTACCAGGGATAGAGCCCACAACCTGGGCATGTGCCCTTGACGAGAATCAAACCTGGGACCCTTCAGTCCACAGGCTGATGCTCAATCCACTGAGCCAAACCAGCTCCGGCTAAGCCCACCTTTTTCTTAAATTGACATGATCCATCCATGAAGTGATAATCCCCAGTGTGCTCCGACCCCGGGATTTGGAGTCGGACAAGAGGGAGGCACCTTCAGCAGGCATCCGGGTCACCCTTTGGCAGACATACAGAAGCAACCTGTATTCAAGGCCATGTCCATGGTTCATGGGCATCACCATGTGCCAAGTCAGCACCTCATGCTCTGCTGCGTTTCTCTCACCCAGACAGCTTCTCTGTAAGGGTGGGGAGATTATTCTTCTTTCACAGACGAGGAAGCACAACCTGAGAAGTTGAGTATTTGTGTGTGCCCACAACATCGATGAGGGTAAGACTACAAATTCAAGGCAGACTCTTCCTGCAAAGCCCAGGTTTCTGCCAGAGTGCCCACCTGATTCTGAAGTGTGCACGGAGAGGGAGGAGAGAGAGCCAGTTGGTTTGGAGCTCAGGATGGTTAGGGAGAGCACCTTCCCAGAGTGGGAACCATTCAGCTTGGGCCACAAGAAAGTGTGTGTCTATGACTAAGGGTCCTGCCCATCAGTGACTCTAGGAGAGGAGTCCAAGTCATCAAGGCCAACAGGAGCAAGGGGTGAGTTCCCAGTTCCAGGAGGACACTGGGATGCTTCTGTTCAGCTGAGATACCCTGACAGTGGGAGAGCAGGAGTGGACACTCGGGGGAGGTTGTTTTCCTTCCCCAAGGCAAAGGTCTTCCTGGATACACGAAGGGGAATGCCAGTTCTCTGTGCTCGCATGTGAAATGGGACGAGTAGGTCCTACTTTTCCTCTTCCTACACTCTTAGGAGGAAATCCCTTTGGGGGTACTTGGAATCACCCACTAGAGTTAAAGACGCACAACTCTTGCAACCTGAAATCCACATGTAGAGTTGTGCCCACGGAAAGGATTGTGTATGCGCATGAGGAGGTATGAGCCCAGAATGATGGCAGTGACATTGTAACTGCAACATGATGAAAGCAACCGAGTCCTCCCACAAACAAATAGGCAAATCCATTATTGTGACGTATCATAGGAATAGAGGCCTCTGGTAAACATTAAGGAACTTTAGCTCACATATCCTGTGGAAGAACATCACACAATATTCTTTAAGGTTGTCAAATACACACGGTATGATAACACTTGTGCAGCTGTAGTATGGTGCCCGCAGTATTTCACGTTGCTTGGTGACACATATGTGATGGCTACATGAACATGCTGGGAAGTGATACCCATCGCATTTGGAACAGTATTGAACTCTGTGGGTGGGGAGGGAGGGTGGGCGGGAAGAAGTGAGGGAGCAAAGGAGATTAGAGAAGGGTTCTCAGAGACCTCCCCAGCATGAGGGACATAATGTTTGTTAATCTGAGTGGCAGATACACTAATATTCATTTCCCCTTTTCTCTCTCTTTTGTATGTTTAAAATCTTTCATAATAAACATTTCTATTGGAAAACAAGTCAAAGCAAGCACAGAAACTCCTAAACACCAGCCAGCAACAATCGTTGGGGTGGGTGATTCCAGTCCCGGGAGAACTGAGGCGCACAGCAGGCCCCGTGTGGATGTGGGGGTTCCACTGTCCCCCAACCTCAAGAAGATGGCCCCTCTTGTCCAAGGACCTCAGTGCTGCTCTGGGTGGGAGGAGAGTGCAACTGGGGCTTAGACAAGAGATGCAACTGGGGAAGATGGAAGGATGGGAGGCAGACATGGAGAGTGGGGATCCGGCAGATAAGTGTGCGGAGGGCCCTTGTTAATCTCGCCAGGCTGTTGTGCTTGAAAGGACCCCACTTTGCTCCCAAGCTGCCGCTTATGTTATTATTTCTCTCAGCGGGTTTCAAGCTGCCTGCAATTCTCTGTTAGTTAATAAGAAAAGTGAGAGATGCAACAATTGCTTTTGCTTGGCTGGCTTGTAAAGGCTTTGTCACTCAAAAATGGAACAAAGGCCCTAATAACACCCTGTGCTGCCAAGGCAAGTGTCAGGGAACAGACCAAAATCAATTATCTGGGTGAAATTCAGAGACAGGGGGAGCGGCGCGTGCACAGCCGCAGCCACACCACACAATCCCATTAACGGGGGGCCGCTGCTCCCGGGAGAGGACAGAGCCACGCAGGAAGATTCTAATTAAAAGTAAATAAAGGGAAACGAGCCCCTGGTGCCTTCTGCAATGGCCCCGATGGCCCTGGACACGGACGTGGTCCCAGCAGATGGGGGCAGGGCTCTGGGTGGCTCCTGGGGGAGGTGAACTTGGAAAGCAGGGCGGGCTGCTAGCCTGGTGGGCTTTGCTGGCTAACCCTGCTTGGTAGGGATGTCCAGTCCCTGGGGAAGGTGTGTGGAATGTGCCTGTGATGTGCTGGGACCTGGCAGAATCTCCCTGACAAAGGACAGGGACATCTTTGGAGGTTGTCTATGTACTAGTACATCTCTCCTGTTAAATGAATACTCAAGGAAATATGTGGAAGGAGATGAATGAACATGGCAGTAGATTGCATCGGTGAATGGTCCCTTCAAGTTGTCCCTAAAAGCAACACATAAGAATCAGCTAGAACATCTTTTTTAAAAATGCAAAGGTCCGAACCTGGCCCCAAATCAAGTAAATTGAAATCTGGGGAGGTTGGAACCCATTCTTCAGTGGTTTTACATGCTCCTCCAGGTGACTATAAATGTGTCTCCAGAGGTGAAAATTGTTGGACTAGATGGTCTCTTATAGCCTTACTAGAGGCCTGGTGCATGAAAATTCATGCACTGGAGGCGGGGGGGGGGGTGGTCCCTCAGCCCGGCCTGCCCCCTCTTACAGTCCAGGAGCCCTCAGGGGTGGGAGGCAACCTGGCGATCAGGGGAAGGCAACACGCCCATCACACCTCTGCTGCTGCCACTTCTGGCAGCGCAAGCCTGGGTTGGCCCTGGTTACCTGAGCCTTGGGCGGCCTTGGGCGGCTGGGCAGCTGCCATCCAAGGCTTTCCTGCTCCTCGGGCAGGCCCTGGGCAGCTGGGCAGCTGACATCTGAGGCTTGCCTGTGCCTCAGGCCGGCCCTGGGCAGCTAGGGGGCTAAAGGGACTGGGGGACTCCAGAGGCAGACACACGGAGAGGTCGGACCCGCCTAGGGGCAGGCTCAGCTGTGCTGCATGCCTGCTGCCCTGGCAGGGCTGAGATGACTGGGCGCCACCATCTTTTGGCTGTGGGCACCGCCATCTTTGAGGGCATGGCAGTCAATTAGCATATTCCCTCCTTATTGGCTGTGGGTGCCGCCATCTTTGAAGGCATGGCAGTCAATTAGCATATTCCCTCCTTATTGGGTGTAGATGCCACCATCTTTGTGAGGGCACAATGGTCAATTAGCATATTCCCTCTTTATTAGATAGGATTCAGCCAGATTGGACAGGTTTTCGTTATGCCCTTACCCAGTAGAAAGATTCGCCAGAAAGCAATTAGGACGAGTGGGATCTGATCTTGCCTTCACCAATGACTGGCTTTGCAACTGTTGGCAAGCAAACCAAACTCTTCAAATCTCAGTGTCCTCATCTATTAAAAAACGGGAGTCTGATAATTAGCTACCTTTGCAGTCCCTTAGGGTTTGACCTTGAAAACTCCATGACCCGGAGCTCATGTAAAACAACCCACACAAACATTTGCCGAGTGCCTTTTCTATGTACTAACTCTCTGTGGGGAGATGGAGGATGCGCCCCTAATGAGAAACACAGATAAGATACTATAATTCCTGTTAAACTCTGCATAGATGCTGGATAGAAAGGCTGATGCACAGACGGCTGATGAGTCCAGATAAACAGTAGAGATAAGTGCTATAGCAACTGACTTGGACACGATTTTTCTCCAGTTACTGACAATGCCTGACACTGGAGGTAGTCACTAACTATTGGTTGAATGAATGAATGAATGAATGTTGCCTCTAATATTGAATCAAAGTGTGGCTTGTCTCTGAAAATTGAGTATTTCTGCCTCACTAGATGTTAAATAATCACCTTTCCACGCATTTCCAACAGGCCAACTGCTGCACTGAGTTGTGCTTGATGGATTCTAATATCCCAGCCCAGCTCTACAAGCCCATAGATTCTATTAATATGCAAATGTCTGGCTTCAGAGCCTAGGAGGATCTGGTTTCTTCTCCAGGAAGGATACATTTGCATCTTGTGAGATGTTAGTCCTCCTCACTAGATAGAGATCCTCCTAACTCTTTAAAATAGTGCCTTATGTTTGACTTACCGTATTTTCCGGCATATAAGACGACTGGGCATATAGAAGATTTTCCTGGGTTAAAAAGTCGTCTTATATGCCGGAAAATATAGTAGATGTGTTTTAGCCATTTACTGAAGTCAGCAGGAGAGAGTCTGGTTGCGATCAGGCCTGGGGGAGTGGGAGCCCCTCTGCAGAGATTCTGACAGGATAGGAGAGAGCCACTGAAAATTAATTCCCTGGAAATCATTGTGAAGGATGCACTGTAGCGTGAAGGTGGGCTCTGAAGCAAGGAGGGAGATTTCGCGTCATTGTCCCTCTCAGACTCCTTCAGCTGATAACTGTTGGATGCAAACACCCTGCTAATGTGTGAGCATAAGCAAGTGCGGGGTGTTCTTTGTGAAGACCCTGCTCCACGCCCATCATTTTCAGTTTTCTTGGTGACAAAAAATCGGTTTGGAAATAAGCACAGGCAAGAGAATTCACCCTTTTTGCAGAGACAGTAAGTAGTACAATTCAAACCCAGCGGCCGTCCCTGGCATCAACTTCTTCTTATCCCCTGTGAGGTTAGGACCATACTCAGCCATCATCACTGACATAAACCCAGGGACACAAAGCAGCAGTGGCAAGTCTCAGGTCGGTGTATTCAGGGGCTGGTGGTGGTTGTTCATTTGAATTGTGTGGCCAACGCCTTGTGCTAGACAATGAATTAACTCGGAAAAGTAGAGCCAGAGTTGGGGGATGGGGCAGTGCAGATGGTGGGTACAGAAGCTCAGCACCCCCTCCAGGACAACCTTTGCCAAAACCCCCAAGTTTTTGTCCAACCCCCAAGCATGCTGTATTTAAAATACCCAGGATTCCTGGGGCATTCAGATTAGATCCCTGCCTCTTTATGTTATTGGCTAAGTGATGATGGAACAGCTGCAAATTTGAGGGTGGTACTCTGCTGGGAGAGCTGCTACTACTGAGGTTCCCAGCGAGGGATAAGGCTGGTGGTTGGAGGTCAGACTGAGGGCAGTGTCCTATTCCTAATCATATAAAAGACTGAGAGATGCAGTTTTAAGGTTAAATCTTTGTTTTTAAAAATCAGCATCATCTATTACATTCCCACTCTCCTGAAATTCCTAAAGAATAAAGGGTTTTATTTTTTAAAGCAGATCTGTTCTAGGTGAAATGATTCTTGGTCTTAACTGTCTGGTACGTACCCTGAGGTCATATTGCTCAGGGTGCAGTAGTAATGAATCAGATGCATTATTAATACACAAGTGCAATGACACCCTTGAGTCTTTGAGAGAATTTCACGCAGGTATACAGAGTACACACCAAGAACAGTGTGGATGTGAATGCAAAGAAAGCCAGAGCAATTCAGGGGGAATTCGCTTTCAAATACTGGAATTAAAACCTGAAACAATAGATTGAGTTAAACCGAAACGAGGTGATATATTCTCATGCTCCCCTGGGCTTCAAAAGGCCCACGCAGCAGCCTGCAGCCAGAGTAAGAAATATTTGGAAATAGACGCTGTGCCATCGGAAACAAAGAAACCAGTTAACAATCTCAGGGGGTGTTAGGTACAATATTTGGAACTTCCAGACACTCTGAAACCCGCTCGGAGTACATGAAACTAGACAGCACAGTTACCCAACAGTTACCCAATTAATGTTTGCTCCTGCTTCCTACATTTGAGGCTGTGCTATGGATGAGCCCTCCACCTAGAAACTCAACTGTAAACCTTCAAGCCGAATGGAGCCTCCAACGGAGCATGAACCGATTGAGCTCGGCATGGGGCTCCTAGCAGAGGCACCACCTTGACCTTTAGGACCCGTGATGTGATATGGCAAAAAGCAAGCCAGGCCCAACCCTCAGCCTATTCAGGATTGTATGATCTGAGGGGAAGTCTTTAGGACTCAGGTTCCTTATCTGTCAATGATGAGTTGGACAACCCTTAAATATCTCTCCAGCTTTGGTATCCAATGAAATCATCCCCCGCCCCACTCAGAAGTCATTTGCTTTTGTCTTTAATCCATATTAACAAAGTCTCTAAAAGATGAGTTATCCAAGACAGGACATACCCCAGATTTTGTAAAAATGTTAATTCTCCTTTTGCAAGGCTTTTCAGAAACTCTCATGCAAGATAATCTTTGCTCTAAGGGGAGTACTGGGGACAGAGGGACAGACACTGTATCCCAGGCCACACCACAGGACACTTGTGAAAACAGCAGATGATCTGAGTTGCATTCCCGAGGAGTGACTGAGCCGCCCATGTCCCCTCCAGGGACTCACGTGATGTGACCCAGAATAGATCCTCTTTTGCTTCTGTGTCTCTGGGTTTAGCCTTGGTTTCTTTTTAATCCACAAATCTAGACTTTTCCAACCATGAATGACAGCACTACCCATTTAGAAACAGGAAAGCTTTCTGAACTGTAAGTAAAGAAGGAGCAATGAGAAGATGCTCAGTGAGGGTATTAAAATGTTGAAATGGAAACAATTGCCTCTTACCACGTCCCTCCTCATATCCACTGCCGGCTCCCCCGGTGCATAATCCCCCCACACCTGCAACTCAGAGGCTGGGACACTGCGGCCCAGCCCTGCCCACACGCCGGACTCCACTCCTGCCACCCAGAAGGAAGTAAGATTAAAGAAGGCTGCTTAATCCTCCTGCAAAGCTTCTTAAGCATTTCTATCAGGGTCAGCTCAGTCGGTGCTTACTCAACCTGCCTCTGGAAAATATCCCAATTTAGGCCCTTCTGCTGACTGTCAAGTAAAGAGAAATGAGAGCCTGGATCCTGATCAGGAGAGGGGCTATGGAGAGACACAGGTGGCAGGAGGGCAGACAATGGGGAGAAAACTGAGCCATCCTTTTCTGTACAAGAAAAGTACTCATGCCCACACCCAAGATCATTTTGGTTTCCTTCCTAACTGGTTTTCTTTCCCCCACCCCCATTACCAAAAGGATTCTTTGAAAGGATTCAAAAGTATTATTAAAGAACTAGCAGCCCGTTTGCACGAAGATTCGTGCAATAGACCTTCATTCACCTGGCTGCCTGCACCAGTTTTCTGCCGGCACCGGGGACCCAGGCCTTGGCTGTGGCTACCGCCTTCTGCCTTCTTTCAGGGTCGGGGCTTGGCCCCGGGCGGTGGCCTTGGGCTCTGCTGCACCCCAGCGTCCCTGCTACGGATCTTAGGAGCCGACCCCCTGGTCGTTGCCTGCGATCCGTGCAGGCTCCCCGCTGGTACCCAAGGCCGGGAAAGCCTCTGCCCAAGGCTTTCCGGCCTTGGGCTTGGCCACACCCCAACGTCCCTGCGACGGTTTCCTGGTGGGCGTGGCTTGTGGGCGTGGCTTGTGAGTGTAGCAAAGGTACGGTCAATTTGCATATTACTTAAGGTCTGGTGCACGAATTCGTGCATGGGTGGGGTCTGGCCAGCCCACCCTGAATGGGACCGAGTGGGGCTGGGCTGGCTGAGGGGGAGAGGCATCAAGAGGTTGGCTGGCTGGCTCCACCCCCGGATTGGGCCGATTGGCTGGCCGTAGTGCGCATCATAGCAACCGGTCATTCCGGTTGTTCTGGTCGTTCTGGTAGCTTGATTTTATAAGTACCTACTGTGTTCTTGGAACTGAGCTGGAGAGGTAACACCTGCTCTTACAGAGCACCGCCTGGCAAGGGACAGTCGTCTGACACTGCTCCACAGAGCATAGAATGCTAGGTGCTATAACTGAGGGTTTTGGAAAGCGATGGAAGCACATATGGGGTGTAGAGCAGAGTATAGTAGAGTTGGAAAGCTTCTTAGAGAAAGTCATAGTTAAGCTCTAAACCAATAAATAAATTGAAGCTAGCCAATGGCAGCAGAAAGGTGGGGTCAGGGGGGCAGAGGAGTAGCAATAGGTAACTGAGAGGGCATTGGGGACCATGGGTCATGGTTAAGAGGATCCTCTTTGGCCACAAAGAGTTCAAGCTAGGTCTCACCCTAAGGTGATGGAAAGCTGTGGAAATGTTTTCAACAGAAGGGCTATAAGATCAGTTTTGCCCTTTAACAGATCTCTCTGATTGCTGAGTAGAAAAAAGACTTGGAGCCCTAGCTGGTTTGGCTCAGTGGACAGAGCATCAACCTGTGGACTGTAGGGTCCCAGGTTCGATTCCAGTCAAGGGCACATGCCCCGTTTATGGGCTTGATCCCCAGTAGGGGCATGCAGGAGGCAGCCAATCAATGATTCTCTCTCATCATGGATGTTTCTATCTCTCTCTCCCTCTTCCTTCCTCTCTGAAATCAATAAAAAGTATATTTTTTTAAAAAAGAAAAAAGACTTGGAGAAGAGTCTTTAAAGATAAAGGACCACATCGCTGGCAGTGTGTTGGAACTGGAAGTGGCCGAGGCGCTAAGGCGAGGTATCGGCTTTGAGGGACATTTGGGAGGTTGGGTTGCCAGGGCTTACTTGGCGGTCCTCTGGATGCGATGGCTGAGGAAGAGAAAGGAACTAAGAGGGAAGTGCAGGTCTCTAGTCCAGGCCAGAGAAGCAATGCAGGACGAGGGGCAGCCAGGGAAACATAATACAGAGTTGTGAGCAACATAGGAAACTGGAGGTAACATGCAGGAAAAGGGCAAGGACTTGCTGTGGTTCTATACGGGTGCCTCTCACTCCTCCATCCTGTCTTTTGAGTTTTGTTTTGTTTTGTTTGATTTGACATTTCTTCCCACTGGACTGATTAAGAACAGGAACAAGGTTAGGAGTGCCTTTTAGGGTCCAAGCAATTGGTAAAAATAAAAAAAATAAAAAATTTAAGCCGGAAGTGGGGAGGAGTGAAAATACATTGCCATCTGAAACTGCATGAAAGGGCTTGAGCACCTTTGTGCTCACATGACAACACACATGTGACAAGAATGTACATATTTATGTGGACTCACAATCTGGTGTAGCGGGGAACCAGCTGAGGGGGGATCCTGGAGGGAGGGGTGCTGAGGAAGGAGAGCCAGGTGTGAATGTTCGAAGCAGCTTGGTTAATGATCTGGAAGAGAAAGTAAACTGCACATTCATGAAGTTTTTAGCTGAACAGCAAAAAAAGGAGACACTAGGGAAAAAAGCAAAATAATTGGAGTCAGAACCAAGTGAAGAGCAGAGAATCCTATGTACCCACTTTTGTTTGGTGATTTATTACAACCGGACCACATTCTTTCTGAAGAGAGGTGAGTAGAGCGCGATATTGGTTTCCAGGAGATACATTAGCTCAATCAAGTTCCTCTGTTGTGGTTCATTCAATGTTTCATTAGCCGTTAAGTGATAGATAATAATAATAATATTAATCATATATGGCTAACATGTATTTAACTCCTACTGCATGCTGGTCACTGAGCTAAGCACATTACCTCTTTTAGCATTCTATGAATTCTAGGAAGTAGACGCTTTTACAAGTGAGGACAATGAAGGTTTGAGAGATTAAGTGATTAATCCCAGATCTCACAACCATTAAGTGGCAACGATGAAATTAGAGCCCAGGTCTCCGATTCCTAAGATTCTGGTCCTGATTCCTAAGATTTTGGTCCTGACCACCATCTTACTGTCAGTTGCATCATAGAAATAATGTTACAACCAAGTCCTTAGAAGAATAAAACATTGCTGTGTAGAGCTGCATGCAACCTAAGAATTATAACATTATTTTCATGTTATTGTTGAAAATTCAATGAAACTCTCTGTGGGTGAGCATCAAAACTCTCTAGCTTCCTCATCAGCAAGATTCACCCATGGGAAACTCTTAAACATTTTAAAATATTAAAGCATGTATATCTGTTTTGTTGAGTATCCCGGATTCCAGAAAAGGCCATAAATCCCTCTACTCTCCAGAGCCCCAGTTCATTCTTTAAATAGCTCAGTTTAGGATGTATTGGCAATCATTCTACATAGGTGTCTTCCTCATTCGCTCTTGAAGTTACTAATCTTTGTGTCTCTACCACCTAACAAAATGCCTTGAACTCAGTAGGTTGTCAATAAATGTTATAAAGTAATAAAACAATGATTAAAGTAGAAATGCTACTAACTAATGTAGTAAATTAACTTGCTGCCCCTGTAACAATCATCTGGTTATTGAAAAGTACATAAAATATATTACACTGAATTGATAAATATTTGGTAAATCCTTAGTTTCCAATATTAGGTACTTAAATCCAAACAATGAGCACCCTCCCCCCAAAAAAGGCATGGCTTTGATGATGAATATTATTATTGTCAACATTTTTTTCTTACTGCAAAATTGACAATCATATTCAGAAATAAGACCCAGCTTATGAGGGGCAACCATGTAGACAGGGCAAATCTAAAGCAGCATCATATGTGCCAAAGGCTCCTTTGAATGTCCTAGTTCACAAGTTTTAACTGGATTAGTCAGCTCTGCAGGGTACCCAGAGTTTCTCTAGCCTCATCTCTCTTTTTAAAAAATATATATTTTTATTGATTTCAGAGAGGAAGGGAGAGGGAGAGAGAGATAAAAACATCAATGATGAGAGAGAATCATTGATCATTGATCGGCTGCCTCCTGCATGCCCCCCACTGGGGATGGAGCTGGCAACCCAGGCATGTGCCCTTGACCGGAATCGAACCCGGGACCCTTCAGTCCGCAGGCATATGCTCTATCCACCAAGCCAAACTGGCTAGGGCTCTAGCCTCATCTCTCCACTGTCCCTTCTCAAGTGTTTTTTTCTTGCATCACACCAGTTGCAAGTCCTTGAGTTTGCCGAACACTTTCTTGCTTTGGACACATGAGCACCTATCATACCTTTTGTTCTTGGTAAAATCTCCCCTCTCCACTTGGCTTTCCTTTGCCTTGCTACCTTCAGTCTTGGTGCAGATACTAATTCCTTCAAGAATTTCTCGCTATTTATTCGACAGCCATACCCCTCCCCTCCTTTTGTCCCATGTCCCTGTGCATCCCCAGGGTCCCTCCATGGCATTTATCACAGAGGGCATGAACTATTGCATTTTCGCCTCTGTGTCTCATGTTCGAACCTAGTGTCCCCTTCGCTGCTGTGTCTCCAGCACCTAGCACAACGCTTGGTGTATGCTGTGTGGGGAACACCAGAAGGAGGGATGGAGGATAGAGGCAGGAAGGAGAGGCGGGCAGGCAGACTCTAGTGCTGTACTGCCATTTTTTCTAACGGGGACACATATACAGTGCTCATCAACTGGACAGGGTAGGTTTCGGAGTCTATCTTTGAGGCTGAATATTTGGCTGGGGTTGATCCAAACATCGTTATTTGTTGAAAGGATGAACCAATTTCCCCTGCTCTCATATGTAATGGACATTAACCCACACATACTAATGGCAGTTTCATTAGAGGAAAAAGAAGGGGAGAGAATAAAAAAGAAACTAATATATACATGAGGGTGGGGCGAGAAAGAGAGAGAAGGGAAAAGAGAGGGAGAGAGAGAGAGAGAGGGGAAGAGAGAAAGAGAGAGAGAGAGAGAGAGAGAGAAGAGAGAGAGAGAGAGAGAGAGAGAGTCTTCCTGGCATTGGGCAGAGAAAGCAAGAGATTGGGGGAGGCAAACAGAATTTTAAAGGCAGTCTTCCAGCCTGTTACATTGTTATCCATAAGCACTTTGAGATTGTCAGGCCGGGCACAGATAAAAGCCACCAAGGGTTTTGGTTTGCTGACAACCACCATACAAATAAATTTCATGCTGGCATCACCATCTACTATCAACGCGGATCCAGGGGTGGGATGGTACCTGTTTTAGAAAACCTTATAAAAGATGTAGATTATCTCGGGGCTAAAGGTAAAAAAAAATATATAAAATAAAAAAATCATATCTGTAAAGTCCATTGCAAATGCCAGATGCTGCCACAGCTGTATTTTAATATCCCAACACTAGGGCAAGAGTGAACTTGCTATGTGCCTCTTATCTCCCTCTCACATACCAGTGCTGTCAATGCCATTGGCAATTTTACATGTAAATGAGCCCATCCATCACTCCTTACTTTGCAGCAACTCACTTCGGAGCCTGCCATCGAGTTACACCATTAAATCTCCCTGCTTTACAATATACATCATGACACATTTGACATCAATCAGCTGTGTCAGCCTGCTCACTGTAAACCATGAACTTGCTCTGCATCCCGCTCTGCATGGGGTGATTAAACCTGCCTGGGGTAGCTTCCGATTACAGTGATAAATGGTGATTCCCTTCCCACGGGCTCTTCCTCCACCTGTTCCCGGCCAATGTCCCAAGCTCCTCAGGCCTGCCCGTGGGAGGATGGAGTGGTCAGTGGACAGTATTCACTCAAATGCTAATTTGTACATTTTAAAAATATATATATTGTATTGATTTTTTTACAGAGAGGAAGGGAGAGGGATAGAGAGTCAGAAATATCGATGAGAGAGACACGTCGATCAGCTGCCTCCTGCACACCCCCTAGTGGGGATGTGCCCACAACTAAGGTATATGCCCTTGACCAGAATCGAACCCAGGACCCTTCAGTCCTCAGGCCGATGCTCTATCCACTGAACCAAACCAGTTAGGGCACTCATTTGTACATTTGGGTTCCAATCCTGACTGTGGCAATCACTGCTTGGGTTTGGGTTACGGCTTTGCTATTTTACAATGATGGTGAGAAGCTACGTTTTTTGTCATGCTATGAGGACACGTAAGAACTTAGAGTTCCTCTCTCCTGCCTAGAAGAGAGGGACAGAACGGATACTCAATCTCAGCTCCCAGTGATGGATGCCGGCCGGCCACATGCCCACCAGCTCTCTGTATATGTTTTGTAATTTCTGCCAGGTTACCTCTAACGACATTCAATTCCTGTGCAAGAAATCACATCAGAATCCACGTGGGTAAAAATGGCACTATTATAAGTGTAACCTTGAATCTATTCTAATTGTTTTTAAGTAGTCAATTTGGCCCTACCTATTTGGCTCAGTGGATAGAGCATCGGCCTGAGGACTGAAAGGTCCTGGGTTTGATTCCGGTCAAGGGCACGTACTTTGGTTGCAGGCTCCTCCCCTGCCCAGGCCCTGGTCAGGGCTCAGGCAGGAGGCAACCAATCAATGTGTGTCTCTCACGTCGATGTTTCTCTCTGTCTTTCCCTCTCTCTCCCACTCTGACTCTAAAGGTCAATGGAAAAAATATCCTTAGGTGAGGATTTTTTTTTAAAAAATGAGTTAATTTGCAAACTTCAGTACTTTATTTTTAAAAGTAGGAAGTTACTTGTGACAGGCTGCATCACACCATACAGCTCATCGAAAAGCAGCAGTGTACCATGGCACTCCAGTTGAAATGCACTAGACCCGTGGCCGGCAAACTGCGGCTCTCGAGCCACATGCGGCTCTTTGGCCCCATGAGTGTGGCTCTTCCACAAAATACCACGGCCTGGGCGAGTCTATTTTGAAGAAGCGGCGTTAGAAGAAGTTTAGGTTTAAAAAATTTGCCTCTCCAAAGAAATTTCAATCATTGTACTGTTGATATTTGGCTCTGTTGACTAATGAGTTTGCCGACCACTGCACTAGACTAGTTGATGTCTGTGCTTTCTTTTTTTCCAGCTGGGAAATCCAAGAGGATTTTAGCCATATGAAGAGATACTCCACTGAACTGATGAGGCAATCCATCTGATCACTCCCAAAGTCCTTTTGCCCTTCCTTCTGTTGAGTGTGAGATAACAGCTACTTCCCGGGCTTCCTGGCACACTGACCAAGCCATCTGCTGACCGGTGGAAATAGCCGCCATGGTGTGTGCACTGGAGAATGTCTCCCAGGCAATAAATCAGAAGGCTCTTTGGACCCAACAAAACACACAGTGGTGAGCATCTTAATCCACATGTACCTCCTCTCAGCCGCAGACCTGGTACTGGCCCACCTGCCCTTATTCTCATTCCTATCAGTCCGGCTGCTTAGTTTCTCCTTTCTCTAATGATCTCATTCATCTCCTGAGTTCAGAGTGGTTTGTTCGAACCAGGGAATACAAACCCATCTGGAATGAGCAGAGTGGAGGGTTGGGCTATTGATTATAGCCACAAATTGGACTCGGTGTCACAGCTCTTCCGGGATGCCCACAAAAAAGGACATCCTTGGGGTGGGTGGCAGAGAGTGAAGAAAAATATAAGGGAGCAAGCAAAGATGGGGAAAGGGAGTAATCCTGTTTGGGGGATTCACCTGGTCTCAGGACATAAAAGGAGGGGGTGGGCAGGGACTGGGAGGGAGGAGAAAATCAAAAGGCAACGGTGGGGCAAGAAGGGAACAAAAGGAGGAAGTTGGTTCCTTGCTTTCATTCTTGGGGCATCCAGAATAATGAACCCTTTTCTGCAGAAGATGAATGGGCAGCTGTAGAGATTATGAGTGAGGTTTTATTGCAGATCAATAAATCTGTGTCACAGATCCCCATCTGGAGAGAGTTTTAATTTAAAGGAAAGAGTGATGAGCTCGCATGGACAATAAATCAAAAAGTTGTGTATTCACGTATGCATTAACCTTCTATCAAAACACACATCTACGCCAGGGCAGCATTTTGGAAACAAATCTGGGAGGTGATTTGGAAGACAGCCGCTGGGAGCCCGCGTGCCTTGGGACAGAGTGAGGAAGCTGCTGTGTCACTTGGCACCCCAGCCGTCCCCCCTTGTCTTTGAGGAAACTGAGGGGGAAGCCAGGGATTTATATCAGTGCTGTGAACAGGAATCGCTCGTTGTCACCAGAGGATTGCTGCCTCAGATCAGAATCAGGGAGCATTTTCCAAAAAGGAGAAAGGCGGTTTCATGGCAACAAAACTGAGATAGCAACTGACACAAACAGATGGAGGCATATCTAGGTGATTCTGAAACCCGTGTTCAAACTCAATTTTGAGTCCTGGTGTAACTCAGGAACCCACCCCGGTGCTGTCCATTGTTTGACAGTTTCTGCTCCTCTGGTCCTCCATCTTACACTAAAGCCCTCCCCATGACCATAGCAGTGACTGCTGGCTGCCCCAGAAGGTGTGGTCGTGAACTGAGGGTGCAAACCCCCTGAGACAGGTGAGTTTGGATGCACATAACAACACTGCAACCTGAAGACACACATAAATATCAAACCAGCTACCAAGATACCCCAAGAAAGCTGGCAGTGTGGGAAGCAGGCACACTTCTTTGTGACCAATTTGTGCCATTTTTGCATGCTGATCTAAATGATGGCTAGTCTTTCATATACTTTTCTAGAAATTGAGGCAGGAATTGAAGAAGTTCAGCACTAGGTGTCCATCACCAAATCAATCAGTCTCTCTCTCTGTAAACATTTTATATGTAGGCTTGTATATGTACATCCGCTAAAGCAAATACATCTACTGATCATATATGTATATATTATCATACATGTATATATTTTCTAGTAATAAAGCAAGTATATCTACTTATCATATATGTATGTATTGATTCCTTTATTTTCTAGAAATAAAAAGTGTTAGACATCTCAATTCACAGTAGCACTGCTAGGTAGATATAATGAATCTTATATTACTGATAAGTAAATTGAGAGTCAAAAGGATCAGGAAACCAGGATTCCAGTCCAGGCCTGTCTGTCTCACCTCATTGTTTAGGCCTTATCTTCTGTCAACCAGCCTCTTACGTGTGTGTGTGTGTGTGTGTGTGTGTGTGTGTGTGCATGCGTGTGTGTGTGTTCTTTGCCTGCTTCTATAGACCTGACCAATTCCTTTGCAAACTAGCTTTTAATACACGCCCTCTTGTGTGGACTGCTTCACAGTGGTGACTCAGTACAAGCTTTGCCTGTATGTTTTCCCACAGCCTGGAATAAGCCCTCCACCCTCTCCCCCCATGACCATGATCCTACTCACACTTAGACCCAGCTGAGGGCTCTTGTCCCTTCCCTGCCCAACACCAGCTCCACTTAACAGAATTAATTCCTCTTTGTTTTCTATCTTATAAAAATCTCCCCCAGAGCACTTTTGCTCGTTATGGAATTTGTTATTTTATAGTTATGATTTATTTTTGTTCACAGTCCCATGAATTGTGGGTTCTGTGGCTTCTTTACACTTATTTATATCATGCTTAGCAGAGTGTGTGACCCATAGCAGGTGCTTTATAGGTGTTTACCAAGGTGGATGGAAGAATATTCTTCACTAGTGAGATTTTCACTTTTCAAACAATGGAATGTTTTTTAAGAATTTGAAATTTTATTATTCAAAAAGAATTAATTCTGATCAAACAAATGCATACACATAAAAACAGAAGTACAAAAAGGACTCCAGCCTGGCAGGTGTGGCTCGGTGGCTGAGTGTCGACCTATGAACCAAGAGGTCATGGGTTCAATTCCCAGTCAGGGCACATGCTCGGGTTGCAGGCTTGGTCCCCAGTAGGGGTTGTGCAGGAGGAAGCCGATCAGTAATTTTCTCTCATCATTGATGTTTCTATCCCTCTCTCCCTCTCCCTAAAATCAATAAAAACATATATTTTTAAAAAGAAAAAAAGGACTTGAAGACTTTCAAGTGGTCTGCCAGTTCCTGGTCATCATTAGGAATGTAAGCTTAATAAATATTGGCTGAATTAAATTGGTTCTGTTATGAAAGAACACATCACATCTGGGAAATGGCTGATAGGGTGTGATGTGTGCGAGGAGCATTAGACCAGGTAACATGGAATCTGGAATCTGCTTCTTGCTCTGACAGTGGCTTGCTGTACGGCATCAGGCAAATTCCTTGTTCTCTGTGAGTCTCATTATCTCATCTAGAATGAGAGGGTGGCTCTAGATAAGAACATGGATTCCCCTATGTTACATTTTTTAAATCTTTGAGAGCTTCCTGATATTATTTACGTAGTCAATAAATAGTTATTGTGCCCTTTTTCTAGTCTGGACACTCTATTTGGCTTGAAGGATGTGAAAACAAAGACAAAGTCTGGAATCAAGAACCTCATATGTGGTTCTCACATCAACTTCACAATCTAGGCAAGGTGATTATTGTTGACCTTGTATTTTTTTTAATCAAAAGAGAAAACTAAAGTTCAGAGAGCTTTAAATTTGAAGATAACTTGAGAGCCTTAAGATTCTGAGGCATAGCATTTAAAAGCATATAAAAATCTTTATAAATGTCCCCATAGTTAGAACAAAGGTCTTCAACATTTCTTCACTTAGATTTATAGAAAAGCTCAATGACTGCATGAAATTTACCAGGTAATCTAATTTACCTCATTGACCATCTTTGAAAAGAATGTTATCAAGTCAATGCTGTTTCGTTTTTTATGCTTATAAAGATATAAGAGGTAGTCTTCACACAGAGAATGAGCAACAATTCTGTTAAAGACACTAAATTGAAATGATGGGTGTCTAATCTGATTTTCCCAGAGAAATATGTTATCATGTAGGTTACATTCCTCACCAAAAGTGTGATGTCCAACATTTTATAGGCATGACCATAAACATCAGGTTTGATTTTGTGCCAATAATAAAACTACATTCCTTTTGAAGCATAAAGCTTTCTAAGTCAGCTTGCTTCATTAAATTCAACAGATATTCCAAACAACTAAAATATAAGGAGCTCTGATAGGCACTTCTGGGAAAAGAAATGTGAATAAGATATCGTCCTTCCCCTGGGAGCTTTGTTCTATTATTACCAATAAGAAAATGACATGAACGCCTGTGCTCAGAGTCATAAAACGATAAGTGCCTTGAGGAAGGAAGACCATGAATTAACGTTTATTGATTATTTGCTGTGTTCCAGGTGCTATTATGGGATCTTTCATGAGTATTATTGTCCTTGAAGGGGAGTTGAAGTTAGAGTAATGTAGAGCAAACTTTTTAAAAATGAAGGAACAAAGTTCTATTTGTCTGAGTCTAAATCCTAAAGCAAGTCTGACAGCTACAAATCATGCTCTTTCCATGTTTCGGGGTCCCCCCTCATACACACACACACACACACACACACACACACACACACACACAGAAGTACTGTTAGGAAAAAGAGATCAAAGGAGGCTTCCCCACCCCACCTGGTTTTGCTCAGTGGTTAGAGAGTCAGTCCATGGACCAAAGGGTTAAAGGCTTGATTCCGGTGCAAGGACACCTACTTCCATTGCATGTTCGATGACCAGCCTGGTCGGGGCGTGTCCAGGAGGCCACTAATCCATGTGTCTCTCTCAGTTCATGTTTCTCTCTCTCTCTCTCTCTCTCTCTCTCTCTCCACCCCCCTCCCTTTCACTCTCTCTCTCTCTAAAAAATCAATGGAATAAATATCATTGGGTAAGGATTTTTTTTAAAAAAGAAGAAGAAGGCTTCCTGTGGGAGAAGATATTTACACTGAGCTTTGTTAAGGATGGATACAATTTTGGGGAGTAAATAATAAAGAAAGGATTGCAACTGGAAGGAAGGACTAGGGCACAAGCAAAAAGAGAAATCTCAGTTATGTACATGTAATAACAAATAGTCCAGATCAGTGAGAAGGCAAGGACTGATCATTGATCCCATAATTATTCCGTGTTGGGTGTCAGGACTATGATGATGGATAAGATGGTCAAGATGACCCTAGCCTTACAGAAGCAAATATTATACCATAGAGACATTCAAGTCATTGTGAGAATAAGAGAGAAGGGAATGGCTAACCCTGCCAAGTTAGGTGAAAGAAGAAAAGTATGTTTGTGGAAAACATAATCCTTACACTGAATGTTGAAAGGCGTTCAAGAGTTGGGTTAAGTGGAGGAGATGGAGTGCAGGTGGAAGGGACAGGGGAGGGAATGAAAATCCTAGCGGAGTGAACACCATGATCAAATTCAGAGGCATCCCCCTGTTGGCAGGTTCAGGAAAGCAGCTGTTGGGACGTGTGGCATGGGACGCTTGGAGCACACAGAGGAAGAAGGTGAGGGCTTGAGACAGACCAAAGCACACACGGGACACTGAGTGTCAAGCTTCAGAGTCCGGCCTGACCCTTCACTTATGCCTGAAAAGGGAATTTAGCTTGCACTCTCCTGGCCAGGAGGTATCACGAATGGTTTCTGATAAGGGAATGGCAGGGTCAGGGCTGTGCTTTGGGAAGATTAATAATATAAAAAGTAGCCTGACTGGTTTGGCTCAGTGGATAGAGCGTTGGCCTGCGGACTGAGGGGTCCCAGGTTCGATTCCGGTCAAGGGCATGTACCTTGGTTGTGGGCACATCCCTGGTGGGGGATGTGCAGGGGGGAGCTAATCGATGTTTCTCTCTCATCGATATTTCTAACTCTCTATTCCTCTACCTTCCTCTCCGTAAAAACTCAATAAAATATATATTTTTTAATTTAAAAAATAATATAAAAAGTAGAGGCAGAAGGGAGAGTGATTTATTATTGGCTTGTTTTGATAGTTTAAGTGAGAAGCAATTAAATAATAAAGTAGGGTGAAGGTGGTAAGGATGGAAAGGAGGGGGTGGGGAATGATAAAGTTAGAATCAATGAAGGGACAGACCTGAGGGGCAGATTTTTCTGTAGGGGCCAGGGAGAGGGGGCTGGTGGTATTCCTCAGGCACTTATAAATGAGGGCTTAGATTTCAAGATGGGAGTCAAGGCTGGAGACATATTTAGGCATCTTTCCCACAGAGGTGATAATTGGACAGTGGGAGGTGATAACGCTAAGAAGAGAGTCTAAAAATTAAATAGGAAACGAAGGGTCCAGGAACCAACCCTGGGAATACCTGTGCTTGGGAGCTAGAGAAAGGGGGCGGGACCAATGGGGGACAGAAGACAAGTGGCCACCGAGATTGAGGATGGTCAGGAAGGCCAGTCTCAGAGAGGAGCAGGAGTGGCCACGTGCAATGGTGCAGAAGGGAGTAGGATGGATTGAGATTCAGCCAATGTATGTGACAATTAACGTCAGTGAAAAACTTCCAGAGACTATTTGGAAAAGAGTGTTGGGGGGAAAACAGGTGGCAAAGGATGGAGTAGCATTGACAGGCCCGCAAACACAAATTGCACAATGTTCTCTTACAAAGCGTGTCAGTGAAAGGAAAGAAAACACCCCTAAAATTAAGCTTGCCCACCGGTGATGGGGAAGTTATTTAAATCTCTCTTACTTGCTACTTGACAGCTCTGTGGCGTGTCTGGAAACAGAGAGCACCAGGGGAATCAGTGTTCGCGTTGCTTGCACCTGCCATGGCCGGCACCATTCCTGAGCCCAGCGCTGGGTCTGCATCTGTCCCAACGCTCGCACCCCTGTGGGCAGCCCACCAGGCTCTTTCCTAAGTAAGAGGCAGCCTTTCACAATCCTCACAGCCACCAAGGATGTAGCACAACAGAATGTCTAAAACTCAATCAATAATCCCATGAGAAATTCTGGAAAGTGGCGGAAAATAGCACTGTTTTGGGTTTTCCCTTTCCCCCCACAGTTGCTCGGGCTATTTGTCAACCGCATGCAGTTTGGGAAGGGAGGTTAGCCCAGCAACCATGTGAAATTCGTGGCCTGCGGGCCGTATGCCTCGTTTATTTGGCCTGTGTTAGCCTTTGACATTGACATGCTTGCTGTACAGGAAAGTAGCCACACCCAGCACATGCCAACAGGTGACACTCACTCAACAGATGGAGGACAGAGTGGTGATGCCCTAGAGCAGTGGTTCTCAACCTTTCTAATGCCGCGACCCTTTAATACAGTTCCTCAGGTTGTGGTGACCCCCAACCATAAAATTATTTTCGTTGCTATTCCATAACTGTAATTTTGCTACTGTTAATGAATCATAATGTAAATATCTGTGTTTTCCAATGGTCTTAGGCTCTACAGCAGCGGTTCTCAACCTGTGGGTCGTGGCACTAGAAAGGTTGAGAACCACTGCCCTAGAGAGACAGCTGGGCAGCCCACCCTCACAGCCCTGTCCACAGACTCTGCACTTGACCAGAGGCAATCCTCGAGGTGGGTGCTGGGACACTCCCCTGACTCTGAGGCCCCCAGAAGACTTATTTGTACCAGCGACATGTACCCTCCTACCTGAAGACACCCCACAGGTGCTGGGTGCAGAGTGAAGGCTTTATGGGGGGATTAGGAATTCTGAGGGAGAATAAAGGGCGACAGGTAAAACCCTAAGTCGCTTAAATGCCATTTCCCTGCAGGTGGCCTGGAGTTAAATGAAAGGAGGCAGGTCCAGGAAGGAGGGGAGGGACAAGGAAAGGAAGCAAGAGGGAAGCTGAATGAGTTCTAAGTGGGAGACTTCCTGAGAGGCGTTAGCCACTCTTAGAAAACCAGGAGGCTTTCTCCCCGCGTGCATTGAATGTGCATGAGTCTCTAATTTAGGAGTCTTTTCTTTTCAACGGAAGGAGGAAACTTCAGGTGCATTTCACAAAGCTGGGATCTCTATTACCTGATGACTAAAGCTCAGAATGACTTCCTGAGGGAAGCTGAGGCTGAGGAGAAACCGGCTGGAGGAAGAAAGGTACAGTGGGAGGGGCATGTGACTGCACCAGGGGCAGGGGCCAGCTCAGGCTCACACAGGGGGCTGGGAGGACCAGGGCTGGGGTGGGCACTGGCTCTGCAGGAGGGGGGCCTGTTGTGATGCCACCATTGTTGGAGATGGCATTTTACGTGGGTTTCCTTACTTACCATATTGCATGTTAAATATTTCCCCTCCCTTCTGTACTGTGAGAATAAAATGGGATAAAAGCATAAAAATGTGCAAGAGAAAAATGGGCTAGAACGGCTCTATACAAATACAAGATGTTCATATGCCTGAAGGAGGAAGAGAATATCTCTTGGTAAGGACATTTTTACAAATGAAATGACGCTTTCCTAGCGTAAAACTGGGGTCTCCATGGGGACATGGCATGCCCTCAGGTTCCTGCAGGATGACACAGAGGAGAAGGTGGCACTACAGTTAGTTGCTGGCCAGTGCCCTGGCACAGGGAGGACCCAGGCATCTTAGCTGGGTTCTTTGCCCAGCGGCTGTGGCAGCTCCTAATATGCAACTGAACCAAGTGAGTTGGCCTGTATTTGGAAGGATGCCTACATTCTGCCCATGTCTGCTGTATTCTTATTTGAAAATCTCAACATCAGAAAAATTTATTCCTCTGTTTTTCCTCCTAGATTTGGTAAAAGTAGTTGACATGGGTCACTGTGGATCTAATTTGATGCCAAGGTGACGCACTGGGTACCGTGTAAAAGTGCTCATCTTCCCAAGCACCTCTGAGTTCTTTAATTCCTCTGACACATTAATTCTAACCCCGGCCTAAAGTGCCCCAACATCCCTGAGAATCCCAGGCCTGAAATTATAGCAATTTCCTATAACTGGAATCAAATTCCAAGGTTGGAGAGCATGAGCCTCGTCCTGCCATTAATTCAAACATCCATGTGAGAGATTATGGTGGGCAGCTGTGATTCCATTAAAGGGGGCAATTTCAACTCCATTTCCTTGATAAACAGACAGAAGCTCGCCCCTAAATTGGGCTTGATAGATTTGATTAGGGGAGGGTTTTTGGAGGTTGCGGGTTCTACAGGAAAATTGCTGTTTGATGTGCAAGGCCAAATTGCACTTGAAATCTCCTTGTCTCCATAGAGGCGGGGGAAGGAAGAGGATGGCACACCTAGCCAATTGCTATCATCTGAGCAGCAGGGAAGTCAAGCTGTTGCATTGAAAAGATCTGTTAGGTATGCAGCCAGTGTGTGCTGCGGAAAGCCTGCCATGCTCAGGGGGACCCATGATTAAAAGCAGCAAAACCAAATGTTATTTAAACAAAGCAAAACGTACCCATCCGCTCTCTTTAGCCCACGCGAGTCCTTTGCGGAGAGGCGGAAGACATGTAGCCTCCCTTGGGGACACGTGTGGTTCCATGTTTCAGAATTCCCCACAGAGAGCCCAGGGACCAGGATGAGGCCCAAGTGGAAGCTCACAGCTTTAAAGCACCCCCACCCCCATGCCCCACCAGCACAAACACAGAAGGAGGGGCTAAACGGCAGTCAAGCCTCCTAGATGGCTCTTCAATAAATGGGAGACTCCACTTCTCTAGGTCAGCCACCCCAGATCATTCTATGGGGATTGTTGAATTATCAAACAGTGTTCTACAATTCCAAAAGTCACAGGCCCTCTGTGTGGTAAATGTGTTTGCTTTTTAAGTGTGGGCATTTACGCTCCCTCAGCATTGCCCATTTTACCTGGCCTGATGCCAAGGGCACAGGGAACTGAGATTTATTGAGGATCGAGAAAGTGCCAAGAACCATACCAGGTGCTTCGCGGGCATCCGTCCATTCAATCCACGGATAACCTTGGAGGTGGCTACTGTTTCCTCATTTTCAAAAAAAAATGTGCAAAGTTTCATCCAAGTTCAAAAAAAAAATGACCAAGGTCTTGTAAGTGGTAAGAAGTGGACTAGGATACACAGTGAAGTCACTTGATGCTGACGTCTCCATTCATGTTATCCTATGGAGCTGTGGCCGGAGTGAACTCCAGGGCACTGAAGACGAGTGGGGAGAGACACACCAAGTCCTCGTGCTCCAGGGGTTCCAGTCCTGACAGAAGGACCAGCGCTGAAAGGACGGAGTCAGTGTCAAGACTGAGAGAGGGTGAAAGTGAGACAACATTTAAATCACTGGAATTTGGCATTAGTCAAGCAACCATCAAATCAGTCTCTGTTAAACAAAAGTAGATGGGCCAGGGCCTCTCTAGAAGCATCTATGTTAGAGCTCCCTGGGAAAGAACTCTCTGGGACATAGGTGTTTCGTGGATCCTTCTCCCACTTGCTAAATGCTCTGTGCTGGATCCTTTGGGAATTGAACGAATGTGAAAATCTAGTAAACATCATCTTCTTGAATGTGTCACTAGATTTTAATAAAACCACGATGGTACCCCAAAACATAGCTACTTGAGAATTCAAGTCCCACCCACAAGAATCTACTTTTCTACAAAAGTGATACATTTGTATTCGATATCACTGTCTCCACACGTCACCATGGCCAGCCTAGATGTCTAATGGAATTGACACCAATCATAGTTTTGAAATGTTTATGTGTGGTCCCCCATCCTCTTGAACCTTCACCCACCTATCTATTCAAACAAAGCTTTCTCAAGCGACTTTCTCAACAAGTCAAATACTTCATTAAGAATATCAGAACATACTTTGCCAGCCCACAACTGAGCCACACTCATAGGAATACCGCTTCTCCATGTCTTTCTCCTCCCCTCTTCACTGGTGCCCACCTCCAAGGAGTACCCCGCCACTTGGAACCGTGGCTTTGATCACTTGCCAGTGGATTCAGAGCTCCAGCACCTGCCTTCCCACGTCTGGCAAACAGACAGAAACAGAATCTCTGCAGAGCTGGGATGGATCAGGCGGACTCCAACCCTGAAGCCCTATTTCCCTGCTGCCTTCAGGGGCCTTTAATTACCACTCCTCTTCCCCAACCTAGATTTTCTAATGAATCCTCCCCTATATGTGCCAACACATTACCTATGTGTATAGGACACATGAATAAAGTTCTTTGGGATCTGATTTCTGCAGTGTTCATTCTTCATACCAGGGATAAAGATTCCCATCAGCCAAGCTCAGACTATTTCTGGTGTGGTCCCTGGAGCCATCCAGTGCTCTGGGCTGAATGGAACACCCCAACCTGACTCTGTGCTGTAGCATTGGGGCAGTTTGAAGCACTCTGTCCACTAGAAGTCATGTAAGTCTGGCCAGTGTGGTTCAATAGTTGAGCATCGACCCACGCACCAAGAGGTCACCTGTTCCATTCCCAGTCAAGGGACATGCAGAGAGCATGCAGGATGCAGTAGATCTATGTTGATGTTTCTCTCTCATGGATGTTTCTATTTCTCTCTCCCTCTCCCTTCCTCTCTCTCTCTAAAAAAATCAATATATTATGTATTAAAAAAAAGAGTCAAGTAGGATGTTAGTCAGGATTAGGGTCAGATTGAGATTGGGGGTGGGGCATAGCATATGTAGTCATATTTGTCTTTCATGATAAATGTTATGAATTTATTATAAAGGGTGCAAGGTGTTGCCAATTTTGTTCTCTGTTCTTTTTGCCGTTTTAGAATATTTGATTAATATAGGCATGGACTCTGCTCTCATGGAACTTAATGATCTAATAGGGAAGAGATCATTGAAAAGTTAGAAGTTCGCCGGTTATTACCATCTGCTTCCTGAAAGCACCTAAGTTACCCAAGACAGATGCAGGTACAGATGGTCACTTTCTATTCACAGGGAAGGAGGCTGCAGACACCCTACATGACCCATAATAGCTTCTCAGAATCCATAAAGTCAGAGGTAATCTAGCTTCATCATATCTGAAATCCACATAGTAGTAGAATTGGGCAATGACCGCATATTGTTTTGTGGATGTAGATCAAGAGGCCTTAACTTGTTTGAGATGAAACAATTTCTCTTTTTAGAAGTTAGGAAATCTTAAAATCAGTACCAACCATAGTACCCAGCACATAGTAAGTGCTCATTAAATATTTGTTCAGTGAATCAGTTGAAAGATTGGTATCTGCTCTAATCAGGCTGTGGACTCCTCCTTCTTGCCAACCCTACTACATACCCTTCCTATGGCGGAAGATAGCCTGTGGGAGGGCAAATGCAAGGGAGCATCTGGAAGAGCGCCCTCTCCTCCCTCTACTTAGACACTGTTCCCTGCAGCAGAAGAGAAGGAAATTGCACCACTGAGCCGGTCCGCTGATATCTCCATGATAACAATGGCGACTACAAAAGGACAGAGAGGCACCAAGGGGCACCTGTAGAGAAGGCAGCTTGTATGTCCACACAAATCATCAAGGCAAGGATCACAAGAACCACTTTGGAACAAACCCTCAGTTAATTTATTTTACCCTGCCACCCATTATTACTACCCTTTTCTTGTTTAGGTCTTGTCTCAATATGCTTGGCTAATTTTTTTCTACCCAGCTGCCAACCTTGGGCAGAAGAACATCTGGTGTATCCCCAAAGGGCTTTAGCCCATTAAGAAAGGCAAATTGATTTTTTTAAAAATTTCATAAATCAGCAGTCAAATGAAAAGTGGCATTTTGAATTACAAACACACCCAAGTCAAATGCGTGGCTGCTACTTGTGCACAATTGCAATTATTTATGACTGTTTAATATTTGTTGGGGGGGGTATTGTCATTGTAATTACGTGATACAAGGTGAGATAATTATTTACTGGTGCTGACACGGAATTGCCGATAATTACGTAATATCTGTTGGAAATTATTCAAGTTTTTAATTAGTGATACATACTCAAGTGATTGTTATTTTCAGGAGAATATGAAAATCTATCCATGAGAAAAGACACCTGGGACTTACATTAGTAATTGTTCTAAACTGCATATTGATTTATGCACATGACCATATTGTGTTATTACTTTTCAGTTTTTGAAGGTTCTTGCTTACATCGGCAAAAGAACAGAAAAGTGAGCAACAACTCCCACAGTGGGCCAGCAACTGGAGGAAAAGACATAGCTTAAGAGGGTTTTTCCACTTTTCTGTAGACTCTACTTGAGGCAGATAATATGTTGCCATTGGCATGCACAAAGGCACCTCTGTACCTCTTCCTTTCCTGATAGATTCCTGGAGGGCAGGAACCAGGCCTTTCTGGAAGGCTCACTGCAGGGTTCACCCTGCCCCTGCAGAGTCACACCTAGAGCCAATGTTCTATAAAGGCGCGTGGATAAGATGTGGAGCAGAGAGAGCTGTTCATGGGTGCAAAATGCCTTTTTCTGTTTTCTTGATGTTCTTCTGTTCGTCCTTGAAACCACAGAGAGAAAAACAATGAAAAACAACCTCACTAGCTTCTAATAAATGGTCCTAAGTCACGGACTCGGTGTAAAGCTTACTGAGGAACACCGTTGCCGACTAAACACATTATTCAGGATCATTTTTATGTTAAAAAGAATTTAATTAAACTCACATTATTTGATCCTTTAGTTACTCATTAAGCAATGAAGTGCTTTGCTAGGGGAAAACAAAAGGAAGAAAGGTATTTCTATTTAATCGTTCTCTAAATACTTTCGATGATTGGCTAGGATCACTCCAATGCAAGCGTAATAAATTCAGCTCCTTCTATGCTGATTAATTAATGCCACCTTCTCCAGGAGGAAGAGAGACAGGGATTCCACCTTCCCTGAAGGCACCGTCTACCCTGGGCCCCTCAGTACCGGGGGAAGCCTTTCCTCACCAGGTTCTCTAACGCCAGCTCCAGCCTCTCACCGGGTTCATTGATGCCAGACGTTCTCCGTTACTTCCAAGGCCCCTTCTCTCTCAGCCCCAAGAGCTCCCTCTGTATTCTGCCTGTGACGCCGAGGCTACAAACTACATCTCTTCTGCGCCAGCTGGTGTTCTGCTAGGCTGTTCAGCAGAGGCAAGAAAGGCCAGAGGAGCCGACTCCGCCTGTTGGCTGGCTGTTCCTGTCAGTGTCGCCCTAGCAATGGCCCTTTGCCCTGGCAGCTGTACTCAGTTCCAGGAGCAGCTGTTTCCCTTTCCAGCTCACTCACTGGTCACTGTTTCCGGAACCTGCATGGGCAGTGGCCACGCCCCTCAGAAGAGGCCACGCCCCTCCTCAGAGGCCCCTTCCTGCTTGGCCCTGAGGAACAGTCTTAGTCAGGTAGCAACCTCTAGCTCCCAGCTCTGCAGGGCCCCTCCCACAAATCCAACAGGTGCTCAGTGCTGAAGGGCTTAACTTCTTCCTTTGTTCTCCCAGCCCCAGCAGCATTTCTAGATTTCCTTTTGTCCTTTCAACTTTCCAAAACCTGCTGGCTCAGTTCCCTAAATTAGGTGATCTCATCTAGTGGGAGCACGTTTTCCTGCCCAGCACTGACTGGTACACCTACCTCCACACACATGTGCTGGCTCTCAGCCTTTGCTCATGATTTGCTCTCATCTGAAACCCCTCTTCCCATTCCTTACATCTAGGAGATCTGGTCAACCTTCATGATGCAGCTCAGGCATCACCTACTCCAAGAAAGTAAGTTCCAGCCCCACACTGAGTCAGGCAGCCCCTCTCAATTCCCAGAGCACCCTGTGCATTCTGTGACTGCCCATTACTATTACACACTGAAATATTTTTAATTGATTTGAGAGAGAGAGAGAGAGAGAGAGAGAGAGAGAGAGATTTGTTGTTTTACTTTTTGATGTATTCATTGGTTGATTCTTTTCGCACTGATATTTTTATGGCCTTGTTCGCCCTGTCAATGCCCCCCCACACACACACTACTTTTCTCGCTAGTGTCAGAAGATGGGTCACTGTCTCTCTCATACCTTGGACCACATCCAGCGTACAGAAGTGTCACAAACATCTGGTTTAGCATGACACCATATTGGCCTAAATATGAACTGGACTCGGCCCCCACACCTCTGCACTGGTAGGACCGGGATTCTCATGGGGAACACTGAGTGACTATGTCCTTGCCGGATTCTGACAGAAGAGTGTTTTGCTACGAAAAAGCATCATAGGAAAGGAGAATAGCAGGCAGCTTCGAGGTGACTCAGTATCACTTCTTTAAGTTATGTATTAAGCATTTGATCTTGTACCAATCGTCTCTGTAAGGATAATCCTAACTATCACTATTCCTTCCTTGAGCAAACAGCAGTAACAATACTATCTGCCACTTACTGAGCATGCACCAGGAGGCACTGCACTATCTCACTGAGGGCGAAATCACTCTCCTATTTTGCAAATGAAGAAAAAGTGATACTGAAAGGATGGGACTAGGATGAGGTGAATGAGGAGCAAAATTTAAGGAAGTGACTAAAACTGGTAATCAACATACATATTTTAATACATTTTTAAATCAAAATGAATGCAAAAAAAGCAATGACAAAAAGGACATAAGTATTTTAAATAGTATTCCTGGGTTTTCCTTTGATCTCAGGGTGGAGGAAGGCTGCATGGCTGACTGCTTCTGTAACTTGCACAAGGGGCACATCCAGGGAGACATGGAGCTGACATGTCAATTCAGCTTCCCCGATTCCCAACCTCCATCATCCACCACTTACTCCATGGCCAGGGTGATTATAGTCTACATCTATAGAGCACATTACCTGCTGTGGCTTTATGAGCTGAGCTCTGTAGTTAGTGTAGAGCAATCCAGGTAGAGACTTTTAAAGAACATGAATGTTTGTCACATGTCACACGGAACTCTTTAGTCCTTTAAATTCTACACAATCTCGCCCAGCCAGTGTGGCTCAGTGGTTGAGCGTCAACCTATGAACCAGGAGGTCATGGTTTGCTTCCCAGTCAGGGCATATGGCCAGGTTGCAGGCTCGATCCCCTGTGGGGGCGTGCAGGAGGCAGCTGATCAATGATTCTCTCTCATCACTGATGTTTGTTTCTATCTCTCTCTCCCTCTCCCTTCCTCTCTGAAACCAATAAAAATTTATTTAAAAAAAATTTCTACACAATCTGAATTTAGATTTCATGCCTTCCAGGTCACTGTGTCTTAAAAATGACTGCGAAACGGTGCCATTTGACTCTGTATGTACTACTTATGCAGTCACTCATGTATTCATTCAACTCTCAGTCATTGAGTGCCTATTTTCTATGAGTCTATTGCCATTATTTATTTAAGCACTTGTGGGATTTAATGAATGAATTGGTAAAAAGCAGCAAGGAGTGAAAATCTGTCTTTCCTAGGATAACTCCCAAGGAATGAAGTAGTAAACTATGGCTAAGAGATAAAGGCAGCTGCTTAGGTTCCAGTACTAATTCATACAGAGACTAGAGATCAGGGAGACTACAGGTGACTTCTTTGGAAATGGCTATTGCAAACATATTCCCCGAGTTCCCTAACTGAGCATGATGGGCTTAAAGGATTGTTCTTTTTCCTCTGTTGCCTTATTTTACAATAGGCCACAACAAAGCGACTGCCCGGTGCTAAACACCGGCTTGTACCCAAAATGTCAGTTTGACATTGTCCAGGGGGCCAATGGAGAGATGGAGTTACCCTCCCCAGCCAAAGGGGCAAAAGAGACCCTGAATCTCTGACTTGGTTGGGGAGGCAGCGTGGCATTCGGCGGGCTATGCATGCCATCCTCCCGCATGCCCCCTCCCCCCCCACCCCCCGCCATCCCTGTTGACAAGCAGCATCTACTTGTCTGGAGAGTTCAGTGGTCCCAAGTGATTGCACCCAGCCAGTGAATATGTGTAGATGGTTATCCTGTCTGTCCCCCAGTCACAGCTCAGACAAATGATAAATACTGAGGTCTTTTAATCTTATCTCACAAGTCCATCCCTCCAGCCCTCTAATCATTCTTGCTGCTCTGTGGCGACCACCTTTCCATTTGTCTACCTCTCTCTGGTACAGAAACCAAGGGAAGCAGAGCCCAGCCCAGCAGCTGGGAGGTGGGGCTTGACCTCGGCCTGTGTTCCGAGGCTCAGACCAACACAGAGGCCTCGAGACTTGGCGTCTTTGCTTCAGGAATCTGCTGCCAGGATCTCTGCCTCCCACTCGGATTCCCATTTTTGAAAAAAATAAAATAAAATAAAATAGGGAGGGATTCAGGAAACACGAACGGGAAGATTTGCATAAGATAGGGATTGTGACTGATCTGAAGAAAGCTTTGGCCTTGAGGTGCTCTACAGACTCAAATCCCAAGGACCAGGAGAAAATGCTGAGGTGCTATGGTTTTATCAAACTATTTAGCATCTCTGCTACTCAGTCTTTTTATTTTTTTTTTTAACCTGTGAAATGGAGGTAATACTTCCTATTTTCAAAGGATGCTTCAAGTTGAAGGAGATAATATAGCAAATTATTGGGCACAGTCTCTGGCATTCTTTTATTGAGTCATTGACTGCTATATTATTGATTTGCATCTCTGCTTCCCTACATTAAATGCTGAGGTTAGGGTATAAAAAAAATACAGACATGGCCACTTATTTCATCAAGTTCAGCAGACACTTAGCATAGTTATTATCCTTAATAATCATAGTAATAAAAATTAATAAGTAGTCACAGTAAAATAGGAGTAGTGTTTCCACTATTATCACTATGAAAACTATTCTCAAAACAGAACAGGCTCCATAAGAACCCCTCAGACCACATTCCTAAGTAGCTCTCAGCGTTTTGCAGTTCTGGTGACAGATATGGAAAATGGAAGCGGAAATGTCTTTGTAAGCAGTGGCAATTCCCGCTGAGGGAAAGTCCGGGGCCTGCATTATAACAGGGCTCTCTCCACTCCACGCCCCTGTGTGCATTTGCCAACTGTTCTCTGGGGAGTATGATCTGGACATTCCATTTTATGGTAAAGGGAGCTACTAATAAGATAAAGCAAGCAGCTCAACTAAAGTAAATATGCCGCAAATATGTACCTACTAAAAAGATATGTGACGAGATATGCAGGAAAGCAGACCATTTTTATAGCCTAATCATTCTTCTTACAAACCAAGTGAATTGCCCTTTATACTTACTCTATTCACTTGAAAACCAATGAAAGCAATGCCGATGTGAAGAGCAAGGACCACACATGGCATTTCAGGAGGAGCGGTGTGGAGATGTGTGTGTGTGTTTTATGGCCGTCTCACCTGTACCCCTTGCTGCCTCACTTGGGACAAGGAGCAGTGAGGAAACAATGATGGCTGGAGTGGTGTCAGATAGAGGCAATCTGTGCAGAGGTGGTGGCAGCTCAATAGAGAAGCAAACAGCATAAACTCTAGTGGTTGTGGTGGGGGAAGGAGGGTCACGTGGGGCTAGGTTATCATGGGGACTGGGACCATCAGATACAGAGTTGGAACTTGGGCTTGATGCGATGCCACCTGAAATCCATCCAGTTGGGCAGGTCATCCACCACCAGGAATAGGCCCGGAGGGTCAGAAAACCAACTATGATAAGAGACACTGCAGGCAGAGGAGCAAAAATCCCGAACAGAACCACACTTATTCAAGGACATAAACTAATCGCATCTCCCCACACCTCCTGGCATTCTCTGTTGATTTCTGCTTTATCATTTTTTTCTGGGGTGTTTAACTTCTTTCCACTGTATTAATATAACATATCTTTGAAAGGATTTGAATGTTATTTAAAACAAAAAAGATCATGGTAAGGGGATTAGTCATGTCCCAAGTGCAGACAGCTGGGTCCCTTTCCTTTCATAACAACAACAATTATTAGGTACCAATAATAAATAGCCTATTAGGTGCCAACCGCTGGTTCTACATACATTAACTTTAGGGCTCATGACAAACAGCCCTATAAGGAATACATCGCTGTTTCTATTTTTAGATGAGCAACCCGAGGCTCATTGAGATTAAATAACTTTCCTCAACTTACATGATCCATTAAGCTCCAATCTCTGACTCCAAAGCCAGATTGGTCTATGTTCCACCTTCTAAAGCTTTCTTCATTTAACACTTGGCTCACTCAGTTATTCTTGGATTCATTCATTCATTCATTCATTCATATAGCAACAAATATTTATCAGTCACAACAAACTCCCTGTGCTAAATGTTGGCTGTAAGTCAGGTTGACCTTGCAGAAGGCTTGTAGGCTGTGGAAGTCAGGGTGATTATCACTGTCGGAGGGGTGGATGATGACTGTAAAAAGAGCGTGAGGGACTTTCAGAGATGTTGGGAATATCCTGTCGCTTGATATTGCTGCTGGTATTGATGTGTCCAGGTGGGAGAATTGATGAAGCTGTATACTAGGATATGTAGGCTTTTCTGTATGTACATATCTATGCATGTGTACGTCACACACAAATGATACTTAATAAAAAGTGTAAACATGCACAAATGACCAAATAAACAAGCAATAAAAATACTGTCCTTGGCTTTAGAAAATTACCAGTGTACCAAATAAAAGAAAGTAACTCTTCCTTAGCCAAAAATATTTGAAAGTACATTATTTATATTGTTTAGCATTGTTTACATTTTTATAAAATATATATATGTGTGTCTGTATGTATATATATGTGTGTGTGTGTACATATACATGTATATCTACCTTATTACTTTATTATATATTCAGTTTAGAGTAAATAGAATAGCCTTGACTTTCTCTTGCTTATTAAAATAGTTGTGTTAAAATTATTGGACTTAGATAAAGCCTTGGTTTTGTTGTTGTTTACCAACCTGTAAATTTAGGGATTGCACTAAACACTCGGAGCCTATTTTCTCACAACAACTCCCATAACGCAGCGTGATTTCAAGGATCAAGTGTGTTTGGTAAACCTTAGAGCACTCCTATGAATTAGTCGTGATTGTTGTAGCTGCCACTGGCATTGTGGGTTTGACAGAGATCACTTCAGAGATATTCTGAGTGACTAAAACAAACCTGGTAAAGTTGGGACCTGAATGCCTCTCTTTTCTCCTTATTTTCAACTTAGGCGGTCTCTCCTGAGCCACATGCCTGGGGCCAAAAAAAATCCCCCAAACAACCAGTTTGATGCAAGTAACTCTGCTGGCATTGCTATGAAGAGAATTTCTATAGGGCTTGCTCTCCTGTGCCCTAGAAAAGAAGTAGAAATCACCTTCAGGGAGTCTTTGTCCAGACCAAAGGTGGCGGACCTTGGGACAAGCCTACTCCACAGCAATCTGTACGATCCTAGATGAAAGATCAACACCTAACATCTGCCGGCTTTGATGGTCTGGTTCTCCCAGGTCCTCAGGTAGAAGCTGAGCAGGTGGGCTGAGCCCTCCCTGCTCCTGACACCAGGAGGGTAAAAGGAATTGGGGGCGGGGAGAAACCCCACTTCCTATACCACGGATCCCCAGGAGGAGTGGCCACTTCACTTTCTACCACCTATCTAGTAATTTCTCAACATGACCTGAATCCCGACATATTGAGAAAGAAAAATAATCTATTGGGGGGAGGGGGGTGTGGCAGTTAG
The DNA here is from genome assembly GCF_027574615.1 of Eptesicus fuscus. Taxonomy (NCBI): domain Eukaryota; kingdom Metazoa; phylum Chordata; class Mammalia; order Chiroptera; family Vespertilionidae; genus Eptesicus; species Eptesicus fuscus. The sequence goes on along the minus strand of NC_072495.1, from coordinate 19,021,828 downwards.
AGAATAAGAGGCTTTCAAAATAAAGAGGGTACATGCTCAGCTAAATAAAGCTGCTGAAGATGAATATATATATGCATATGTATATGTATATATATGTATATATACATATATATTCATTTGCAGCACATAAGGATTTCTGCAGTAAAAAATAAAATTGCATAATTTCTCAACCAAATATTCTGAAATTGAATGGCAAGAGAAAGTGCCACTGTTGAGGCTCAAATAATTTGCTTGGAATATCAGAAGCCAGGTGTATCTGAAAACACATGTTAAACAGATAAAAAGATGATAATCACGAGGACAGATACAAAACTCTAATACACAAATAAAAATTATTTAACATGGGGGGGGGGGAGACAACTGAGAAGAGACAGGCAAAATCTGAACAAAAGAAAAAAAAGAAGAAAACTTGGGGAACCTGAGTCTGAATATTGAGTGAGTTTCCTCTATTGCAGGCTAGATTGATAAGAGAAACACATGCTTCAGCATATTGCAAAGCCATTTCAGAATTCCATATCAATATGTCATCTTACAAACTCCTACATAGAAAGAACAAGAGGCTTACGGAGGCAAAAGAATCAACTGGCACTGAACTCATTGGCAGCACAGGAGCTAGAAGACAATGACATAACATCCACAGATGACTGCGAGAAAACGAAGGTGATATAAGAATCCTATGCTCAGTCAAGATATCATTCACCTGCCAGAGCAAAAGAAAGGTGTTGAGAGTAGGCAATCATTCAGAAACTGCTTAGTGCATAGGCTCATCTGAGGGAAATACACAAGAACAGCTCTGAGCACTCAGGGATCAGACAGAACAGAGGTCAAAGGGCGGGGGAGGTGAGAGGAGAAACAGGGGTATGTTCCTTCCAAAGTGGATCAGGAGAGATTGTTCCAGAGTTCGTGCAAGCCCACTCTTCGAAAGAAAAGCATGTACAAAAACAAAACAAAACAAAAAAAAAACAAACAAACAAAAAAACCCAACTGTCTAGAAAGCTGTAACAAAACCTACAACTTCAGGTTAGGTTGGAGAGGTGTGAGAGAATGAGAGAAGGAAAGTAAAGAGAACCAAAGATTTGACTTGAGTTAAAGGAAAGGAGGGAGAAAAGTTTTCCAAATGTCCTATCTACCTGAGGGGGATTGAGGATTGCTAGAAAAATAGAACATTTTTGTTGATGGAAGTCAGTCTTAGTGGGGAGATTACATTTTATATTGTTTTCAAATAATAGGAAAAATATGTCTAATTGTGTCAGGAGGAAAAACTATAAGTGATAATAATGCAGACAGGAATGCCTAAAAACACAGAAGGGGGAACCATAGAATGCAGTGATTAAGATGTAATATATATATTATATATTTAATTATAAAATTAGTCAATTTTATAAAACAAAATGATCTATAATGCAAGATAAAACAGTTATAATGGAAAACAATACAATTTTCATAGAATTTGGCATATTTAGTAGACAAAACATAATGATGCAAAGGTAGGAGAACTGACTATAGTCAATAAAATTGACTTCAGATGTAATCTTATATTCTAACATGCTATAGATAGATGGTGTTAATTTATGTATATGCAAGGAATACTTTTAAAAATTAATCTTGCACTGAACAACAAGGGAACTTTAAGAAAAATATCCCAGATCATTTTTGGGTCAGAAAAGGGAATTCCAAGGTATCCAATAAACAAACTGAAAGAAAATATCTCACATTGAGACTATAGAAGACCAGAGAAAAAAATAATGTATCTTTAATTGTCTTTATTATTCATGAAGAGAGATGAAAAATGTATGAACTAAACACTCACAAGCAGTTAGAGCCAGAACAACAAAACCAATAAACACATTTAGAAAGATAAGGTTAACATGGATGAAATTAAGAAAAATAAAAGGGAGAAGAGGGAAAATCCAACTGCCAGTTCACTGAAAAGCTTCTGTGAGCCTGAACAAGGAAAGAGAAATAAACAACTATGGACACATTAGGAGTGAGAAAGGGCAAACAAACACTCACTCCAGCCAGATTAAAACATTTGAAGAGAAAGCTACATGAAACTCAATAGACAGATAGATGCTATCTTAGCAAAATGCAAATTTGTAAGAAGTCACCTCAGAAGTGAAACCCTGAACAGATCAAATTGACACCTGCCATTTTTAATAGGAATCAGAACCATGTGGATTCACAGTTGAGATTTAAATTCCAATGATATTTGAACTATTGTGGGCCATAGGGGGAGGGAAAAAAAGGAACTTCTAAATTTATTTTATAAATCCACAATTACATTAATACTAAAACCTAACAAAAATAGTATAAATGAATTTCACTCTTGCATACAGAGACAGATATCTCATTAAAATATTAGAATTAAGCAATTAACTAAGCTATATTATATTATACTAGAGGCCTGGTGCGTGAAATTCATGCATGGGGGGGGTGTCTCTCAGCCCGGCCTGCACCCTCTCCATTCCAGGACCCTTCAGGGGATGTCCGATGGTCGGTTGGACATCCCTCTTGCAATCTGGCACCACTGGCTCCTAACCGCTCACCTACCTGCCTGCCTGATCACCCCTAACCACTTAGCCTACCTGCCTGGTCGCCCCTAACTGCACTCCCCTGACAGCCTGGTTGCCCCTAACTGCTCTCCCCTGCCAGCCTGGTCACCCCTAACAGCCTCTGCCATGGCCCCACCACCGTGGTTTTGTCCGGAAGGACGTCAGAAGGATGTCTGGTCTAATTAGCATATTACCCTTTTATTAGTATAGATTATATTATAGTAGAGGCCCAGTGCATGAAAATTCATGTACTGGAGAGGGGGGTCCCTCAGTCTGGCCAGCCCTGGTTACCTGAGCCTCGGGCGGCCCTGGGCGACTGGGCAGCTGCCATCCGAGGCTTGCCTGCACCTTGGGCTGGCCCTGTGCGGCTGGGAGGCTCAGGGGACTTGGGGATTTCGGAGGCAGGCGCGGCAAGGCTGAGGAAACTGGGTGCTGCCATCTTGTGGCTGCGGGCGCCACCATCTTTGAGGGCGTGGCAATTGATTAGCATATTCCCTCCTTATTGGATGTGGGCATCACCATCTTTGTGATGGCATGAGGGTCAATTAGCATATTCCCTCTTTATTAAATAGGATTATATTATATTATATTATATTATATTATATTATATTATATTATGGCTTTAACATAGGGATACGGGGGCTCCAAGTAAAACTGGAATAGGATCAAGAGATTGCTTTAAATTAGAATTAGTTGAGAGCTATTTCAACTCAAGATTTTAAAAATCTATTCTCCCTACATTAATGAGTGTAGTTTCTCTAGTAATATTAGAGATTTGGTCTTAGCTGTCAAAGACAATAGCAAGTGCAGAGTTAGTAATATTATTGCTCACAGAGTGACATATGTGTGGATGTTTATGGAAGCCCCAAATTTGTATAATTCTATTCAGATAATGCCAACACATTAAGAAAATACCTGACAAAGTTCAGTCTACTGCAATATTCATTAAACTGGCCTTTAGCTCAATGGACAGGAATAGTCTACGGCGGACAGACCGTGCTCTTTGAATGCCTCTTCAGACTTGTATCTAAACTCCCTACTGCTAACAACCACTGTTAATGATAAAAATAGCCTCCCGCAGGTGCAATCTCTAATTTAAATGCCATCAACTAGAGCTGTACTTTGACATATTTCCTAGCTCCCCTTTCATAATATATCACATTTATCATAATAACATAATAAATCTAAAAGACTAATTATGTCTTTGTACATTTCGGGCTCTTTAAGACTCTTTCCCTTATTTTTCCGTGAAATCCCCTTCACTGTCTATTTCTGTTTCTGGATCTCCATGGTATCTCGGGGACTTCTCAGGAATCATCTGGGACCTTAAATCGTGTGGAATTAAATGGTGCCTCCTTCCTCTGACTTTAGTAATGGTGAGTCTCAAGAAGGATCTGAGCCTGAGTCTCAGCATCACTGTGCTAAAATTGCAAATACTACATTTGTAAAGCATTGATGAGCATGCGTATATGAAAGCACACATAACCCCAATGCACGGGTGAAACTTTCAACTCCACATGGAGCTCATCATCTTGGCAAACACAGCAAGGTGTAGTCCGTCCGAAAGGGATGCCACAGTGTTAACACCGCAGTTCCTTTCATGAACAAGGCCATCGGCTATACGACTTTGTCTTAAAATGTGTCAAGCTATAGCCGCTTCCTCCAGGTTGCGTAAAACTTCGAGGTCTTCACCAAACATGTGCTTAACTACTTTAGAAGACGGAAAGCTCTCCCCCTGAAGAAAAGCCTGGCTCTACCTGGAAGGAACCCTGCTGGCCCCACCTGTTCTGAAGCGAGATAGCCTTCTGTCTGGCTCCTTAACTTCCACACAGACTGACATCTTCCTTCCCATCTGGTGTTGGAAGCATATGGCCATCACAGCAACACAGAATGCCTGCACTACAGGTACCTGTTAGAGGATTCAATCATATAGTGCCTGAGCCCCAGCATCAGCCGGAGGCTCTGAGGATATATCTGCTATTTGAGGAAGATTGTTTCTTAGCACAGCAACTATATTTTCTTTCACTCTCTCCTAATGCTCTTACTACCGTATTAAGTCAGACAGTCAAAAACCAGTGCTCAGTGGTTGAGCATCGACCTATGAACCAGGAGGTCATGGTTTGATTCCCAGTCAGGGCACATGCCTAGGTTGTGTGCTTGATTCCCAGTAGGGGGCGTGCAGGAGGCAGCATATCAGTGATTTTCTCTCATCATTGCTGTTTCTCTCTCTCTCTCTCTCTCTCTCCCTTCATCTCTGGAATCAACAACAAAAAAACACAACCAGCCCTGAACTGTTTGGCTCAGTGGATAGAGCGTCAGCCTACAGACTGAAGGGTCCCAGGTTCGATTCCGGTCAAGGGTGTGTACCTTGGTTGCAGGCACATCCCCAGTAGCGGGGTGTGCAGGAGGCAGCTGATCGATGTTTCTCTCTCACCAGATGTTTCCAACTCTCTATCCCTCTCCCTTCCTGTCTGTAAAAAACATCAATAAAATATATAATTTTAAAAAACACAACCAACAATAAAACAATGCCTTAACCTTGTGTTCCAAATTGACCATCTTTATTGGGTCTCCATCTCTATGTGACCTCCTCTGCCTTCTTGGGCACAAGGACTGTGTCTTTGAGCAGGAATTCTGTTAAAAATTCTTTTGAAGATACCATTTACCTCATTACCAAAAGTTCACTGTTCCCATAATAAATTCTGTCTTGAGTTCTGCTCCAGCAACACATTTTCCATCAGAAAATCCGCATGCTCCCTTGCAGTGGGAAAGGGTAATTAAGTAGTGCTACATAGTTTCTGTGTTAGCCTTAGCTGCCAAAGGCTCAGTGGTAAAATTAGCCTTTCCAGGTATCTGGAAAAAAATCGACTCTCTCATTTTTGAGACTATTTCAGGTCTGTTATTTTTTTTTTCTTATCTTTGTCTCATTTCACACTATGTTTCACTTGTTAAAATTCATATAATCTTGATTTTGGTGTCTGATCTGGCTTTGACCTCAGCACGGTTCGGTTGCTCTCATTCTGTGCATGGCTGACATGCCTGGGTCCCAACTGCCACTGCCTGTGCTCTTAATAACAAGATGAGATGAAGGGAAGGTTAGCGCCCGTAAGATGGAAGAAGAAAAGTGTAAATCTTGATTCCAAAGCAAAGCCTAATCATCTCCTGCTAAATTTTATTGTTTTTTTTTTTTCGTGTGTGTGTGTGTGTGTGTGTGTGTGTGTGTTTGTTTTTCATGATGAATCCAGTATGTCTTTGGTAAAAGAAAACCTATAAGTGTATACAGTAAAAAGATTTCAAGGACTGCAATTTTCATAAGTCCAGATTATACTAGGTAGAGTTGACTGGGTTGCTTACAAAGAATACTTACACAAGATCTACTGCAAGAGCAATACAAGTGGATAAAAATAATCTCTTAGCTTACCTTTTATGAAAATATTAATACATACATTCAAAGAATTTGGAAAATACAGCAAGGCCAAAAGGAGAGATTTAAAAACACTTGTGAAATCACTCTTATTAATTTTCTTCAAGTATATTTTGCAATTATTAATAAGACATAACCATTTAAAGTATACAGTTCAATGAGTTTTGACAATTATCTACACCCATGTTCACTACTACCACAAAAAGGTGATAGAGTATTTTCAAAACCTTCCCAAATTAGCTCTTGTCCCTCCCAGTTTGTTTCGTCAACATTCCCTCTACCCTTCTCCCAAGCCTCACCCAAGGCAACTCAGCTCTACTTTTCTTTCATTATAATTTGGTTTTGCCCGTTCTAGAACTTCTTACGATTGGATCGAATAATATGTTCTCCTTTGTGTCTATCTTTGTAGGCTCAGCCTAATGTTTGGGGGATTTACTCATTCTGTTTTATGTATCAAGTGTTACTTTTTCTTACTCAATAGAATTCCAGTTTTTGGCTATAGTACAATTTTTTTTTCCATTCACTTTTGGATGGAAATTTGGATTATTACCATTTTTTCCAGTGTTTGACTATTATGACTGAAGCTGCTATGAACATGTATGTGCAAGTCTTTGTATGGGCAAATTTTAAAATATATATATTTTATTGATTTTTTACAGAGAGGAAGGGAGAGGGATAGAAAGCTAGAAACATCGATGAGAGAGAAACATCGATCAGCTACCTCCTGCACCCTCCCCACTGGGGATGTGCCTGCAACCAAGGTACATGCCCTTGACCGAATTGAACCTGGGACCTTTGAGTCCGCAGGCCAACGCTCTATCCACTGAGCCAAACCGGTCAGGGCTGTATGGGCACATTTTTATTTATCTTTGATAAACACCTATGGACTGATAGATTGATTATATATTAAATGTATGTCTAAGTTTATAAAAAAAAAACAACCAAATTATTTTCCAAAGTGATTGTACAGTTTACATACCTACCAGTGATATATTAGAATTCTACTTGTACCACATATTCATGGAAACTTTCTTTGTCAGTCTTTTTAATTTATCTATTCTAGAGAGAAGTGGTAGTCATTGTAGTTTTCGATTGCATTTGCTTGATGACTTACTTGATGTTGAAATTTATTTTCTTCTGATTATTGAAATTTTATAAAGCTCCATTTGTAAATGATTTGTTTTGTCAACATTCACTCATTTAAAAAATAATTAGTGTTATTTGACCTCCTACTATTGAGTGTTGAGATCAAGTTTATAGGTTATAGATACAAGTAATTTGTCAGATACGTGTGTTAAGAATATTTTCTTCCATTTTGTGGCTTTCCTTGCCATTTTCTTACACTTTCAAACCGTAAAAGAATTTAATTTTTTTTTTTTTTTTTTTTTTTTTTTTTTTATTTTTTAATTTCTTTATTGATTAAGGTGTCACATATTTGTCCTCATCCCCCCATTCCCATCCCACCCCTCTCCCCACGCATGCCCCAGTCCCCTGTTGAACTTAACCGTTGGATAGGCTTATATGCATGCATACAGGTCCTTTGGTTGAACTCTCCCGCTCCCCCCCACCCTCCCCCTACCCTCCCCTATCCTCCCTCTGAGGCCCGATAGTCCGATCGATGCCTCCTTGCTTCTGGTTCTGTTCTTGTTCCTCAGTCTATGTTGTTCATCATTTCCTCTAGATGAACGAGATCATATGTCACTAGATATATACTAATAAGAACTGAATGTGAGACGAACAATAATATTTATGCTGACAGGCAAATGAATCAATCTGTAGCGAGCTTCCCCCTGGACCAACAGTTCTTTTGAGACCCAATTTCGATGTCCAGTAGTTCCTTATGTGTACATGTCAGCACTGACCCCTCAGCTCTGGATGGTGGACAAATGGTGGTAACGGAGGTCCGACTCCCTCTGGTTTGGTCTCGGCCGAACCCAGGGGCACGGCGTCACCTAGACTAAGGGGCACGTGGCCTCACCCATACCCAAGGGGCACGTGGTCTCACCCGGGCCTGGGACCCAGCCTCACCCGGATGGATCCAGGGGCGCACGGCCTCACCCGGACCCAGGATCTGGCTTCACCCGTACCCAGGGACGCTTGGCCTCTCCCAGACCCAGGGGCACGTGGCCTCACCCGGGCTTAGTTGCACAAGGCCTCACCTGGATCCAGGGACACATGGTCTCTCCCGGACCCAGGGACGCTTGGCCTCTCCCAGACCCAGGGCCACTTGGGCTCACCCGGGCCTAGGTGCACGAGGCCTCATCCGGATCCAGGGACGCATGGTCTCACCCGGACCCAGGGACGCTTGGCCTCTCCCAGACCCAGGGGCACGTGGCCTCACCCGTGCCTAGGTTCACGAGGCCTCACCCGGATCCAGGGACACATGGTCTCACCCAGACCCAGGAACGTTTGGCCACTCCCAGACCCAGGGCCACTTGGGCTCACCCGGGCCTAGGTGCACGAGGCCTCACCCAGATCCAGGGACACATGGTCTCACCCGGACCCAGGGACGCTTAGCCTCTCCCAGACCCAGGGGCACGTGGCCTCACCCGGGCCTAGGTGCACGAGGCCTCATCCGGATCCAGGGACACATGGTCTCACCCGGACCCAAGGACGCTTGGCCTCTCCCAGACCCAGGGCCACTTGGGCTCACCCGGGCCTACGTGCACGAGGCCTCATCCGGATCCAGGGACGCATGGTCTCACCCGGACCCAGGGACGCTTGGCCTCTCCCAGACCCAGGGCCACTTGGGCTCACCCGGACCTAGGTGCACGAGGCCTCACCCGGATCCAGGGACACATGGTCTCACCCGGACCCAGGGATACTTGACCTCTCCCAGACCCAGGGCCACTTGGGCTCACCCGGGCCTAGGTGCACGAGGCCTCACCCGGATCCAGGGACACATGGTCTCACCCGGACCCAGGGACGCTTGGCCTCTCCCCGACCCAGGGCCACTTGGGCTCACCCGGGCCTAGGTGCACGAGGCCTCACCCGGATCCAGGGACACATGGTCTCACCCGGACCCAGGGACGCTTGGCCTCTCCCAGACCCAGGGCCACTTGGGCTCACCCGGGCCTAGGTGCACGAGGCCTCATCCGGATCCAGGGACGCATGGTCTCACCCGGACCCAGGGACGCTTGGCCTCTCCCAGACCCAGGGCCACTTGGGCTCACCCGGGCCTAGGTGCACGAGGCCTCACCCGGATCCAGGGACACATGGTCTCACCCGGACCCAGGGATGCTTGGCCTCTCCCCGACCCAGGGCCACTTGGGCTCACCCGGACCTAGGTGCACGAGGCCTCACCCGGATCCGGGGACACATGGTCTCACCCGGACCCAGGGACGCTTGGCCTCTCCCAGACCCAGGGCCACTTGGGCTCACCCGGGCCTAGGTGCAAGAGGCCTCATCCGGATCCAGGGACGCATGGTCTCACCCGGACCCAGGGACGCTTGGCCTCTCCCAGACCCAGGGCCACTTGGGCTCACCCAGGCCTAGGTGCACGAGGCCTCACCCGGATCCTGGGACACATGGTCTCACCCGGACCCAGTGATGCTTGGCCTCTCCCAGACCCAGGGCCACTTGGGCTCACCCGGGCCTAGGTGCACGAGGCCTCACCCGGATCCAGGGACACATGGTCTCACCCGGACCCAGGGACGCTTGGCCTCTCCCCGACCCAGGGCCACTTGGGCTCACCCGGGCCTAGGTGCACGAGGCCTCACCCGGATCCAGGGACACATGGTCTCACCCAGACCCAGGAATGTTTGGCCACTCCCAGACCCAGGGCCACTTGGGCTCACCCGGGCCTAGGTGCACGAGGCCTCACCCGGATCCAGGGCCACATGGTCTCACCCGGACCCAGGGATACTTGACCTCTCCCAGACCCAGGGCCACTTGGGCTCACCCGGGCCTAGGTGCACGAGGCCTCATCCGGATCCAGGGACGCATGGTCTCACCCGGACCCAGGGACGCTTGGCCTCTCCCAGACCCAGGGCCACTTGGGCTCACCCGGGCCTAGGTGCACGAGGCCTCACCCGGATCCAGGGACACATGGTCTCACCCGGACCCAGGGACGCTTGGCCTCTCCCAGACCCAGGGCCACTTGGGCTCACCCGGGCCTAGGTGCACAAGGCCTCACCCGGATCCAGGGACACATGGTCTCACCCGGACCCAGGGACGCTTGGCCTCTCCCAGACCCAGGGCCACTTGGGCTCACCCGGGCCTAGGTGCACGAGGCCTCACCCGGATCCAGGGACACATGGTCTCACCCGGACCCAGGGACGCTTGGCCTCTCCCAGACCCAGGGCCACTTGGGCTCACCCGGGCCTAGGTGCACAAGGCCTCACCCGGATCCAGGGACGCATGGTCTCGCCTGGACCCAGGGGTGTGTGGGCTCTCCCAGACCCAGGGGCGCTTGGCCTCGCCCGGGCACGGGATCCAGCGTCATCCGGGTCCAGGGGCACTTGGCCTCACCCGGACCCGGAGTCCGGCCTCACCTGGACCCAGGGGCATGTGGCCTCACCTAGACCCAGGGACTTGAGACCTCACTTATACCCAGAGGCTTGTGACCACACCCGAGCCCAGAGGCGCGCAACCCCGCCCACACCCGGGTCTCAGCGGGGCCCCGTCTTCCCGATCCCAATTCCTGCTGGTCAATCCCCCCTCAGCAATTCCCCTGGCCATCCTTCCAGAGCTCCAGTATGGCTGCTGCAGAACTCGTCGGGCGGCGGCTCGGCGAAGCTCCGGTGCACCTGGTGCATGGCGGTGGGCCAGTCTGGCGTCGCTGCGTCGGCCCTTGGGTCTGCATCGGTGGCCGGTCGCCGAGCATGCGCACCTGGCCGCTTCCGGGGCGTTGAGATTCTTGACGGACTCGGAGGTCAGCAAGCGCGGAGTCTCCCACCCCATGTCTCATAGGGGCTCGTCTGTCCGTGCTTGGCTGCCAGTGGAGCCGTCCCCTCAGCCAGAGACCGCCGGGGGAACTGCGCTGAGCACATTCCAGGCCGCTGTTGTATCGCCTGAGCCATAGTTCTTTTGTGTCGCCTGAGCCGTAGTTCTTAAAGTGTGGTCTTTGGGTCACCGGCATCAGCATCATCCCACATACCCCTCTTTTATTCTAGTTGTAGAGCATCTACTCAGCCAGCCCTATGGTGGTCTTGGATGGTGTCTGCTCTGCTCTCTTGTCGTAGTCTCAAAGTTGTTGTGGTAGGAAACAATCAGGCTTCCGCCCTATGCCTCCATCTTGGTCCTCCTTTGTATAGTTAAGTCTTGATTGTTGTTGGTGTCACTGGGGGGGCTCTCTTTGTCTATAAAGGAAGAGTTGCTGTGCAGGAGACACGTTTATGGGCCGGGTCTTGGTGCAGCAAAGCTTTGGCGCTCACTGAATATTCCCGTTGAATGTGTCCCTTATGCACGTGGTTGAAATCTGGTGTCATCTCCCACAGACCACTAGATGCCCTCGTTTCTGGGTCTCCAATGGGGTGTAGATCAGCTACTGCCTTAGGCACTCAGCAAGGATTACAGCAAAAACTGTAGTTTCTTCCTCCTGTCTGAGTGGCCCTGGAGCAGTCCGACTAGAACAGCAGATCATCTGGTCCGCTGCCAGAGGGCAGGCCACCCACATGCATAAGCCGTCGTTTGGGGCGCAGGTGTGCCTGCAAGACTTGCGGGGCGGGTCTTCAAAACGTGCGGGGCGGGTCCCAGGGCGGGGCGGGGTCTCAGGGCGCCAACAGGCCATGGTGCGGCGAGCCGCGATGGCTGTGAGTCTGGTCCTTCTGCCTTCCACGTATCTAAGTCCCCTCGTTCCGCACTCCAGCGCAGCAAACACTGATTGCTGGGCGCACCTCCGCAAGAGTCCCGCCTCTCCCCACAGGCATCTGGGTCTCCCGGGGTTCGCCAGAAGATGGGTTTCAGGGTGATGGAGAGCTAATCTCCCTTAGGTTTGGAACAAAAGCCCCTTTCCCCCGCCACCAGCCAGACCCACGCGCCTCCACACCTCATCCCCTCCGATTTCGCTGGGTGCGAGGCAACAGAACAGCCTTTAACCTCCGCCGCCATCTTTTTCAAACTTCTCAATTTGTGCTTCTTAATCCCTTCATTTCAGTCAACTCTACTGAAGTCTAGCGCCGCCGGGAGGTGCACGGAAAGGGCGCCCGGGCCTCCGTCCGGTGCGCGGTGCGCACGTCCCGCGGAACCAGGCGCGCGAGGGCCGCGCGGCTGGGACGGGCGCTGGGCGGCCGCCGAGCTCCAGGCACCGCCATCGCCGCGTTCCGGACGTCGCCGCCGCGGCGTCCCCCCAATTTATACTTCTTAATCCCTTGAATTCAGTCAACTCTACTGAAGTCTAGCGCCGCCGGGAGGTGCACGGAGAGGGCGCCCGGACCTCCATCCAGTGTGCGGGGCGCGCGGCCCGCGGCACCAGGCGCGCGGGGGCTGCGCGGCGGGGACGGTTGCTGGGAGGCCGCCGGGCTCCGGGCGCCGCAGCTGCGGCGGCGTCCCCAGCGTCCCGGGCCGGGCGGCCTGCGGGGGCGGCGGAGTTGCGAAAGTGAGTGAGTTTCCCAGGGTTTCGCCGGGAATGGGGTTCAGTGCAATCGGAGCCAGCGCTCAGCGCACTCCGGAGCCTTTATCTCCTTCCTGCCAGTGAACTCCGGCCAGGTCATCAGCCGCCCCCTCCTCTCCGGTTCCATCCTCCCCGCAGGCGCGTGTGCTCGTGTCTCCGCCCGTTTCTCCATACCTCAGGCTTTTACGGCTTCCCCGACTGTCCCCGTGGCCTTCTTCTTCCCCCCAGCTGTGGGCATTTCAGTCCACCAACTTTCCTGTGGTTCTGGACGATGTCCGTTCTGACCTCTAGTTGTATTTTTGAAATTGTTGTGCCCGGCTGCAGGTTAGGTGTTTAACCTATGCCGCCATCTTGGTTTCTCAAGAATTTAATTTTTTATCACCTTGATTTGTCAGTTTTCTCCTTTTGTTTGTGCTTTTTGTATTAGACCTAAGATATATTTACCTATCTGAAGGTCACAGAGATGTCCTATTTTTTTCTAGAATATTTATAGTTTTGCTCTTACATTTAGAGCTTAGTCTATTTTGAGTTGAGTTTTGTGCATGATCTAAGGATGGATGTTTATCTTTTTTCCACATCGAGACCATTTATTTTGCTGCTATACACTGAAAAGGCAAATTTTTGCCCTACTTAGTTTCCATGGCACCTTTATTGCAAATCACTTGAACATGTGTATGGCTAGTCTAAGTCACCTTGTCAATTTCCATAAAAAATTATGCTAAGATTTTGACTGGAATCTTGTTGAGCCTATATATAATTTGGGAAGGATTGGCATCTAAAGGTACTGTCTTTGAATCCATTGATGTGGTATGTTTTCTCTTTGCTTTTATTCAGATTTACTTTAATTTCCCTCAGCAATATTTTTTAGTTTCCAAGGAATAATTCTTATACATATTTTTAGAAATTCACATGTAAATATTTCAAGTTTTTTATTCTATTGTAAATGGGATTTTTAAAAATAGGATTTTCCAATTCACTGATAGTATACAGAAATAAACTTGATTTCTGTGCATTGATCCTATATCAGCCTTGCTAAGTTTATAGGCTTAAAGTGAGGGAATGGGAAGAGGTTCCATACCAATGGAAACCAAAGGACAGCAGAGGCAGCTATACTTACATCAGATAAAATAGATTCTAAGTAAAAAATGACAAACCTTTAGCATAAATTACCAAGAAAAAAAGAGAGGATGCAAAATAATCAGAAATATAAGGGAGATGGATACCACAAAAATACAAAAGATCATAATGAAGCATCCATCTTATATAAAAACTGCTGTTTGAAATTTTAACCCTGCTATTTGGCTTCTGTAAATTCTTGCTTGCTAAGACTACTCCCATTTCAGAGAGGCCATTAAACCTTCCCCAGACAAGGTTATCAGTGCTGGCGCCAGGCCAGGCCTCTGGTTGAGGTCTCAAGGCCCCAGTACATACGGGCTCTTTAAGAACTTGAAAAAGGGGCCGGAAACACTCCATATTTGGGAGACAAAGATGGTAAAAACATATAAATAGGGAAAATTCCTCCATGTTGGAGCCCAGAATTTGAGAGACATTTTCCTCTGGACCTGCACGTAATAAATGTAACTCCATCTCTCTAAGGATTGATTTGTTCTTCTTCGGTTTTCTGTAACAATAAAACACTGCTATGAACAATCCTATGCCAATAAGTTCAACAACTTAGGAAATAGATATGTTCCTGGAAGAATACAACCTGCCAAGTATGAATCACAAAGTAACAGAAATCTGCACAAAACAATAACAAGTAAGGAGATTGAATCAGTAATCCAAAACCTTACAACAAAGTAAAAAGCTCAGGACCTGATGGTTTCACAGGTGAATTCTACCAAACAATTAAATAATTATACCAATGAGACTTCCGGTCAAGATGGCAAGTAGAAAATGTGCTCACCTTCTCCCACTGTCATATCAAAATTACAACTCAAGTACAGAACCACCACCCTTGAGACCCCCCTGAAGAGGAGATGAACAGAATCAGAACTAAGGATATGAAGGAGAAGCCACTCTGAGAATGGTAGAAAGGGCAGGTATGAGAAATGGGCTGGTCCCACACTAACATATGGCCGTTAAGAACCAGCAGGGATATCTCAGCTGTGGGGGACCCCACTGAGCAGTGAGTGGTCCCAGCCCCACACGGGGCTCCGCAGCCCAGAGCATCTGAGTGGGGAGAGTCATCAGGGGCTCAGTGCAGGTGAGATGGAGGGCTCTGGAGACACAGGTGTCTGCTTAAAGAGCCCAAACACAGACTCTTGCTGAACCAAACTTGTCCTAAGCTCCAGAGAAGAAACAGAAGGTTGAAAAGCAGCAGGAAAAAACTGGAAGGAACTGGATTGTCTGGCTTCAGGGGGGAGGCTGTAGGGGCAACTCTCTCCAGCACTGAAGTGTTGGTGGGCACCATTGTTTTTTTTTATTAATGATATTCCCACACACAGCCTACACTTGCAGGCAAGGGCCAAATCTGAGTCTCCTGTGAACAGAACTATCATCCTCTCTTGTCCACCCTGGTGATTTTCTGAGATCACACCCAACCAATTTATGAAGCAGGCTTGAACCTTTTTTAGAGGCTAATGCTGTGACTTTTCAAAAATCTCTCAGAGCAAAAGGGACATCTGTAATACTTTCAACAACAACAATAATAAATGAAATCTGGCAAAGGCCACAAAACCCAAACAAGCAGTGGCTGGTCTGGGCATGCTCCAAACCTCAAGCTAGAGGCAGCCAACCTTGGTTCACAGCACAGCCTCTCCCAGATGCTTCCAAGCCCGGCAGAGGCAGCTACCAACCACAGAGCAATGAGGCAAGAAAAATAAATAAAAGCATCAAATCAGAAAGGAAGAAGTATAATTTTGTATATATATGGAAAATTTCAAATATTCCACCCAAAACTGTTAAACCCAATAAACAAATTCAGAAAAGTTTCAGGAAACAAAATAATTTCTATCCAATAACAATAAACTCTCGGGGTGGAGTGGGGGGAAGAGGGGGGGAGATAAAGCCCAGTTGGGATCCCACAATAGGATCAAAAACAATAAAATATTTATAACTGAATTTAACCAAGGAAATGAAAGATCTTGACACAGAAAACTGTAAGATATTGATACAAAAATGAAAACAAAAATAAATAAGATATTTGTATTCATGGATCTAAAGCATTAATATTCCTAAAATGTGTATACTACCCAAGCCATCTACAGGTTCAATGACATCCCTATCAAAATTACAATGGCATTGTTCACAGAAATAGAAAAGAATCCTAAAATTTGCACAGAATCACAAAAGACTTCAAATAGCCAAAGCATTCCTGAGAAAGAAGAACAAAGCTGCAAGCATTTCACCTGCTGATTTCAGACTATATTACAAAGGGATAGTAATTCAAACAATATGGTTCTGGCATAATTATAAATTAATATATAATATATTTAAATTGAATTTCTATATTCCTATGTGTGTGTTTTTTTATTTCACCTGGTGTTTACTAAATACTTTATTTCTGTAGTTGATATGTAACTTAGGGAATGATTATGTATTATACGTATGTTGTCCCTAATTGGTATGGTATGTTTTTACAAAACACAAATTCTCCTAAGGTAGAGATTGCTATTCTTTCTGATTTCTTCCATTTCTCTGTTCTTCATCTTTTACTCTTGAAAAAATAATCTCAAATTCGTTCTCTGCACAACTGATTTAATTTTAGGTTGCTATGTCTGTCCTGTACTTCTCTTGAATTTTACTTTCCGCAAATATTTCTTGATATAACGGAACTCTCTTTCACTCAATCTGCTGTTTCATCATCTTCTATATTTTATCACTTTTTTTTTCCACAGAGCTAGTGATTTATTTTTTTTTTCTTTTATGGAAATTAGATACATATAAGACATGCTTCTAAAGTTGTCTTCTGTCTTCTGTAGTGGAATTTTTTTTTTAAAAAATTGTGTTTTCTCCCTTACATCTTGGGTGTAATGATATTCATCTGGAAAGTACAACAAGGATTATACTAAATCATTTCACAAGACTCTTATGGCTATTACTCCATTCTTTGTACTTTTCCACGAGTGCAAAGGTATATAAAAATTGATGGATATGTGGATTTTCCTCCAACATCACTTCCCACCTCCTGGGAACAGTAAGAATCCTCTCACATCACAATTTAAAGGGATTCTCAATGCGTTTAGTCCACTTTAAACCTTTCAATATTGTATATATGTATGTGTTTTCATAAATATTCTTTTAATAGGTTGGAAGAGGAAAAAAAGTACGGTTGGAAATCTTGAGTGCAAAAGCCTCAACAATTTTATAAAATTGAATTGGAATTACCAGCTTGGAAACATTCATTCATTCTCATAACTTCAATATATCCTACAGGTAAGTCCCTGACATCCAAATCAATGGCCCAGACTTTCCTAGTGACCTTAGACCCATACACTTCCTCAGTCTCACAGTCATCTCAGATTCAGCATGTCCAAATTGAAGTTCATTATTTTGCCTATAATTGCCTACCTTCGGAAACGACCACTTCTTGTACATCGCCATATTCAGCAGACACCTGAGGTTCGTTTAAAATAATTCAGGCCCCTGGATTAGCTAATCTAGTCTATTGTTCAAAATTTCACATATTCTGCTTTCTTAAAATCTGTCTTATTTATCCTCTCCTTTCTATGCCCAGTGTTTCTGATTTTTTATTTTATTTTGGCCTGGACTATTAAAATACTGCTCTAGTTGGTTTCTCTGCTTTCTATCTCATTCTCCTCTAATCATCCCTTTTCACTTCTACCAGTGTTTTTTCTAAACGATGGATCTGATGGTGTTAATACCCACCTTAAAACACCAATATATTCCCTTTATTTAAAGGATAGTAGTGTTCAGACTCATTAGTGTCAAGACTCTGACTCTCCACGAAAGTGCCCTTGAATCCCCTGAGGACATAGATTCTGATTGGGTAGATGTAGGGGCTTGAGATTCTGCATTCTAACAAGTTCCCAGGCGATACCCCTGTTGCTACCCATTGAACCATACTTTGAATAGCACATCTCCATCTTTCTATTCATATGCATCTCTAAACTCATCTTCCTTCCCATCTCCTACACTGTAGCCCTGCCCATTGCACCTAATTACCTTCAAGACCCTTAGAAAAACACCTTGGTGTGATGAGTCATATTGCTTCTCCGTTCAGAACACTCTTCTCTCTCCCTCCCACTGAAGAACATCGATTCCTCTTTAACCCTCAAGCTGCATTTATAACAGAATTTTCCCTGTGTCCCCCTGTCCCCATAGATGCCCTGGCTGTGTGAGTTATGAGCTACATTTTAGAGCCCATGTGATTCATTCTTGACAGACTTTGTTTGGAGTACACCTCCTATCTTTACTAGTCTATAACATGTCATTGGTACTTAGTACACCATCTGTCATGTTGTAGCTACTTAATAAATGTTTTTATAAGAATACATGGATATAAAATTAAATTGAAGAATAAGTTGGATATTAGTTTGAGATTTTTCTATCTACTCGCATTAGTTTTCTATTGCTGCATAGCAAATTATCACAGACTTAGGAGTTTAAAACAATAAAAATGTGTTACCTCCTAGTTTTCATGGGTTAGAGGTCCATGTGTCCTCTGCTGGGGAGGCTGGGATCCATCTGAGGCTGCAGTCATCACCCTAGTTCACTGGCCGCCTTCCCTGTGCTGTAGGGCTGAGGTCCCCACGTCCTTGCTAGTTGTCAGCTGGGTGCACTTTCAGGTCCTAGAGCCTGACTGAGGATCTTTGGCATATAACCCTCACAGGCCAGTCACAGCAGGGCTGTCTGCTTTCTTCCAGGCCAACTGAAATACATCGGCCTGACTTCCTATCCCTCCCCAGAAGGCTGCCATTGGAAATAGATATGCAATGTCATCACATTAGCCATACAGCACACCCTGACCAAGGCAATGATGCTAGGCTATCTCATCACACTCGCAGGCCCTGCCTTCACTCAGAGATGGAGAATTACCCAGACACGTGCACAGGGTGGGCATCTGGTGGGCCATCATTGAATTCTCCCTGCCACAAGAGTTAGCTGGAAAACGTCAAGTGCTCATGACAAGTTTGGGAAATTGGGAAAGGGAGCCCATACTGAAGAGGAAGATAAACTAAGATTCAAATATATAGAGATATACGTTTTACCATCATGCTGTGCTAGAGCTGGATTTTAAACATCTATGTGCTTAAACTCTTCATTTTGTAAACGAACGTAAACTGTGAGGACCTTGTAATCTGGGGGAGAAACAGCATTGCTGACTGCTACGAATATGATCTTTCTTCTCCCTTCTAATTGCCGTTCAGTCAATACCAACAAACAAATGAAAAGCCTTCAACCTTTGAAAAGTTACGTGTGTGAAAGGGGCTTTAGTGGGGAATTAAGTCTGATCAGTCACTCTTAAATTACTTGCTCAACTTTATTGACTCTAAATAGAATCTTAAACGTCAAGTTGAAAAGAATATAGGTGATGGCTTTTGAAGTGAGACTGGCAGCTTATCCTTTTGCAAAGCATGAGTATGCACAAAGCCCCTTACAGTAGCTTAGCTTAGCCTTCCAGGAAGCCAGTCAGCAGCTAACATGGGCAGTTGGGGCTCCTTGTAGAGGGGTGTCCTTTGCTTTCCTACACATCCATCTGAGTCCTGGAATTTGAATGACAGGCGCTTAGTGTTACCAAACATACCAGGTTTACCTTTTCATCTCTTTCACTGAATGGGATTAAACTTCTAAGCTGTGACAGGTGATATAATGACAGCATTATCAACTTAAAAATTTTTTAAACACTTGCTCACTCCTAGCTTATTCCCCTGGGATAGTTCTTCTCTCCCCTGAAATCCACCCATGATCTATGTATCAAAATTCAATATATTCATCTCTCACCATGCAAGCATAATTAAGTCAAACATTTTTTTTGCTCCTAGGTAAAACCCCCATAGGCAATTATCAATTCCCTTCATGATTGATGTAAAAAACTACAGTGGAAGTGCATGCTGGAGCGCTCACAGTCATGTACTGTAGATAACTTTGTCATTACATTAATGCAATGTAAAAATTTCTAAAGTGACTAGGAACTTGGTAACAACTGTAATATCTGAGCATGTCAATTTGCCAGGAAATTAGAGTGAACTAGCAGCATTGCTAACAATGCTTTTGGGAGCCATTTTTGCAAAAATGAGAGTAAAGTTCTTTGGCGTTTTTATTTTTTTAAATATATATTTATTGACTTCAGAGAGGATGGGAGAGGGAGAGAGAGAGAGAAACATCAATGATGAGAGAGAATCATTGATCGGCTGCCTCCTGCACACCCCCTACTTGGGATCAAGCCTGCAACCTGGGCATATGCCCTTGGATGGAATCGAACCAGGGACCCTTCAGTCTAAAGGCCGACACTCTATCCACTGAGCCAAACTGGCTAGGGCTCTTTGGCGTTTTTAAAAATATATATATATTTTTAATTGATTTCAGAGAGGAAAGGAGAGGGAGAGGGAGGTAGAAACATCAATGATGAGAGAGAATCATTGATCGGCTGCCTCCTGCATGCCCTACACTGGGGATGGAGCCCACAACCCTGGCATGTGCCCTGACCAGGAATCGAAACATGACCTCCTGGTTCACAGGTCAATGTTCAACCACTGAGCCACGCCAGCTGGGCAAGTTCTTTTTTTAATGCCATAATTTGAAGCAGTACAAGAGCACACTGTTCAGGGCTGGCATCCACTCCCAACTCTGTCTGAGAATGATGAGCACAAGGGAAGGATCTGAAAGTGCATGCTTCGTGCAGCCTAACAGCAGGGCCTGCACATGGGAAAGCATTTGCTCATAAAAAATCGAGTATGGAAATTCATAGTTTACATATTTCAGATGTTTTTTTAAAGGAGCCCTTGTATCCTAAAGATGCACTGGAATCATATTGTTCACAAGAATATTTTAATTTACAGTGTGTGCATGTGAAGGCGTGTGTGTTTGTAACTGCAGAACCAGCTTAAAATCACTCTACCCAGTTTAACGAGCTACTGAGTTGCTTTTCAGAGACAGCAGACCAAAACCGCAAGTCCCGGAGCCCAGGCATGTGCAGAGGGGGGGACTGACTTTGATCTCCAGTGGCACCCTGAACCAAAGTCTCATGCCCTTCTCCCCTCCCCCACAAGGGACCAAAGAACCGGGACATAACCAGAACTTGAACAACAGAACCCTTTCAGAAGCTAAGGGTCCACTGTCCAGGAAGCTCCGGTGCTGATGTCCCTTTACCAGGAATGGCCAAATCTAAGACCCTCCAACTAACACCTTGCCCCGCCAGCATTTCGGAACACCTGTTCCTCCTAGCCCTCAAAACCCTTAGCCCAGTCCAGCAAGCAAGACCATCCAGTCTCCCATCTTCTCAGTTGGTGCCTTCTCAATCGATAAACATTGTCTTACTCCACATTCTGAGATTTTGAGTTTGGGCCTTTTGAAGTGGCGGTGCATGGACTTTGGTTTGGTGACATGTTTTCTTCATGGAGCCTAGATTTTCTCCCTGACATGGACTCTTCCCAGACCAAGTTGTCTAACTCAGGCCTGCAGAGTGACCACCCTACCTTTAGATGGTAAAAATGTTATATTCAATACATATTACAACATATAATATCACTATAATACTTATGTACAGGGTGTGGCAAAAATAGGTTTACAGTTGTGAGTACATAAAACAGTTTATTCTTATATTATTATTTATTATTATTGTATTATTTTCCATATGAACAACTGTAAAGGTACTTTTACCCCATCTTGTATATATGTATTATATAACTAGAGGCCCAGTGCATGAAATTCATGCACTGGGGGTGGGGGGGGGGCGGTCTCTCAGCCCGGCCTGCACCCTCTCCACCCACTCTTTGGGGAATGTCTGACTGCAGGTTTAGGCCCGATCCCACACAGGGGTTGGGCCTAAACCTGCAGTCGGACATCCCTCTCGCAATCTGGGACCGCTGGCTCCTAACCGCTCACCTGCCTGCCTGCCTGATCACCTCTAACCGCTTTCCCTGCTGGCCTGATCACCCCTAACCACCTCTGCCTCGGCCCCCGCCACCGTGGCTTTGTCCGGAAGGACGTCTGGAAGACATCCGGTCTAATTAGCATATTACCATTTTATTAGTATAAATAATACTTTTGTACATACTGTATATTATATAATACAGATAAGTATTACTGGATATTACTTTTCCCTCTATAATAAGCTCAATAATTTCCTTGAAAACTTTTTCCCCCATATAGTATGGCAAAAGTATCTTCCTGCCACCAAAACTTTGTGATTTGACCTTCAGTAGTGTACTGCTGTCACTGGGAAGTGGCCGCCCAGAGAGAAACCACATTTACATGTGTGTTCATACTTCAGTGCAGCCATTTACTGAATTCTAGCACAAGAGGACCCAAGCATAAGTGACATTGCACCACCTCCAAGGCTGGTCCATAAAAGCCTCCTGCTCCTCCCTCCCCCACTGGCTGGAAGCTGAGGACTTGGACATAGTGGAGTCAGAGTACAGAAGGGACCTGCATTCCTGCATCACCCATCATCGTGGAGGGAAGCCAGACTCCCATAACCCAGGAATGCCAACACTGGAATTTATATAAAAAAATAACTTTCACTTTGTAATGCCTTCAAAATGTGGAGGTTTGTTTGCTACAGGAGTTATCATTACCCAAAAACAATACAAAACTCAAGGCCTTGGAGTAGAGGCTGCCTTAGAGAAATGATCTAAATTATCTGACAGGAGCTTAGCAGTCATGCAGTAGGCAGGGAGGAAACAGATCTAGCAAGCTGGAAATCCCTGCTCTGCTGTAGGGAAACAGTTGGTAAAACTGTCACCCGTGTTAGCACGGAAGGCAGACCGAGTGCCTACTGAGCCTGTGCATCTCAGGAGCGTGGTTGGCAAGAGCCAGAACGCTAGCATATGTTCCTCTTCCCTTGCTGGGTTTGGCAAGGTATGTCAAGAAAGAATGAGTTGTTTTGCAGGCAAAAAGAGATGAAATAAAAATATCAGAAATTTGGAATCGCACAGACTTGAAACTGCTTCTAGAGGACAAACAATGTGAAATAAGACTTTATGAGCCTCAGAGACACGAAGGCCCATTCAGACTTCTCAATGCCACAGAGAGGCGCAGCCTTGCAGCCGACACCAGAGTAAGCTGGGTGCCTGGCAGCAGCCTGTGGTTGCAGAGAGCCTGGGGGTACCTACCATTCCCTTTACAGAGAGAGGCATGGGGTGGAGGTATAAGTGGGGAAATAAAACAGGCACTGATATTATTCCAGAAAAGAACTTTTAGGGTGATTTCTGGTGCAGGGAACTTGCTGGAAAAACCATGCGCAGGGTGGGTTACCTTTGCTGACTAACACATCTCCCAAATAGTCACTTATTATGCATAACTCCCATCGCAACTTGCATGGGCTCGACATCAATTTCACATCAACTTTGTTTATCTGGCACGGACGCCTTCATTTCAACATAGGCATCATGGTGACGGAGCTTCCTATATTCCTGTGTACCCTAAATCAGTGGTCGGCAAACTCATTAGTCCACAGAGCCAAATATCAACAGTACAACGATTGAAATTTCTTTGGAGAGCCAAATTTTTTAAACTTAAACTTCTTCTAACGCCACTTCTTCAAAACAGACTGGCCCAGGCCGTGGTATTTTGTGGAAGAGCCACACTCAAGGGGCCAAAGAGCCGCATGTGGCTCGCGAGCCGCAGTTTGCCGACCACTGCCCTAAATTAAAGGCTCCTAGAGGAAACAGATCAAGTGTGTGCAATTCTTTCCCATGGTGTGCCCAAGTTAGACAGAGTTACTTAATGACTCTCCCTTTCTGACAAAAAGGATCCTGGAAAATGACATCTGGAAGAGATGGTCCCTAAATGCATACCTTCGGGTGGTGACAATGGAAGGAAAAGGGAAGTCGTGGGGGCACGTGTTTTCCTTTGGGGATTTATTAAGCGAGAAACACGAAAAGGACAACATTTCAATTATGTAGATTCCTGCTGTCTAAAAACCCCCGACATTTCATTTCATCTTTGCCTGGCAGAGAAGCCCACCTCCGGGGACAACCACGTGATCTTTTCCTTGTTAAGCAGGTGCTGTGCACAGCAAAAAAGCAACCTGATATTAAACTGTAAACCGAGTGAACTAATAAATAAAGGTGCCCACCGCAGTGGCGTAGTGACGCTCCGTATCTAACATTTTCAGGGGACAGGCCCCATGCAAAGCATGTCCACATATTTTTTTTTCTAAGATGCAGCCGGCTGGGTTGCAGAAATTATAGATTAGCGGGAAGTGCGGCCCTCCCTGGGGGAGCCCTGTGCTGAGTTGCAACCCTGGGACATTGAAATGGAAGCAGTGGTGGCTCTGACAGTAAATTGGGGAAGCATTCACCTTCGGCGCGATTATTTCCAACTTCCATAAAAACAAAACACCAAGAGAGAGGCGCGTTGCTGCGTGGTGTGAACATGTGCAGGGAAGGGAGAGGAAGGGAAAGGGTTTTCTCATGAGCCATCTCAGGACTTCTCCAGAGGACTGTGGCTCTCTCAGCAGTTTCAAAATCTTGGTCTGCTCTCAAAGCCACAGGCATCTTAGGAAGGAAGCAGCCACAACAGCACTCAGCTCATTAACGACACACTCATATTGCGTGCGGAGGCGAAATTATTTCCACCTCAAGTTTAATGCATTCCTGGAAACCAGGAGGGGGACAGCTCGGAGGGATGTCCGTGATGGCAAGTGCTAGAACAACAGTCTTGCCACGCATTTTGGCAACCACACAATTACCTAAAACAGAGGAGGGAGATTCTATTTGGAGCCCAAAATATGACCTTGTCACTTATTCTGTCTGCCGTGAATACATCTGTGGCAAATGGATGCTCTATTGCCCCCGCTAGGGAGGTCGGCATTCAGAAAGCAGAAGGTGGGGAATCGCACATTCTTCCGCCCAAAGGATTATGGTTGAGTGGACTTTTGAAAACAACTTCTCCAGATCCTTCAGAAAGTTCTTGCAACTGTGTGAAAAGTCAGGGGTTAGTGTGAGTGATAAGGAGGGCCATCCCCAAGAGGAAGACAGAAATGGGGAGAAGGAAGAAATGAAGAAGCACTTTGGTGGTCTCCCCAGGATGTGGCTACAGGAGAAGAAATTGAGGTTGTAAGGGTAAAACCCAGTGCCAGAGGGGTAGGAAGCTTAATAAAAGCTATCGAGATAAAGGGAAGCTTGTGAAACAGATGGGTTTTCCCACTGACATTTATGAAGAATTCACTGACGATTAAGTACTCCAAGCTTACAGAAGGTTTCAAAGCAATTTTGGAAAAACAGAAGAAGGCAAAGTCAATGACACCAAAGCTATTGACTGTTTTGTATAAAAATGGCATGACAGAAGATGTCAGGAATTGGAGGTCCTTAACACTATTGAATTCAAGCTTTAAAACACTTATGGGGATTGCATTGTAAGTCCGGCAATCTTAGCTGACAGAATGATACACGAGGACCCAAACCATGTAATAAAAGGGAGGAAGATCATGCAGGGCTTAGTCACCGAGGTGAAAAGCAGGACACACTGAACTTGGAACTCAGTGGGGTTACTTACCACTCTTGGATAGAGAGACTGCATTTGGCAAGACAATGTATGGTTTTGGGTTGCTAAGGGTATGTGTTTGAGGTGACACGTTAGCCATATAAAAATGGGGGTAGTCATAAAGAAGAGAGTGTCATGAGATAAGGTAAAGATGCCAACTTAACTCTTTGCTCTATGCATTACTGATGAATTTTTGATTTTAAAATGTATCAACATGATACTACTGCTGAGAAAAGGGGATACAGAAAATGTTGGACAATAACATGTGTGGGGAATTAATCATATGGGAAATTAAGATGAAGGTAACTCCATTTCTTTACCATGGCACCTTTACTGCAAATCAGTTGAACATGTGTATGACTATTCTAAGCTATCTTGTCCATTTCCATCAAAAATTATGCTAAGATTTTGGCTGGAATTTTGTTGAGCCTATATATAATTTGGGAAGGATTGGCATCTAAAGGTACTATCTTTCAATCCATTGGTATGGTATATGTTCTCTTCTCTTTTCTTCAGATTTACTTCCATTTCCCTCAGCAATATTTTGCAGTTCCCAGTGAATAATTCTTATTCATATTCTTTAGAAATTCATACACAAATATTTCTCTTTTGTTTATGCTGAGACCTTCCTGTTTAGCAGTGTGCTTCCAGAATTCTCTAGAAGCCAAACTGTACTTCACTGCGATCATGAACAAGGGTAGTATCATTGGTCAAAGCTTTAGAGTGAGATGGATACAGCACTTTGAGCATTTCCAAGATGCCTGTATCAAGAAACCACCCTTTGTATCGCCAGACTTCGTCTACAAGTTTCATATCCGGAAGTGGTTGATTTTCACAGCTCGTGCAGAGAGGTGGTCTGTTTTGCTAGGAAACCCTGTATTAAAAGGGAGGAAGATCATGCACGGCTTAGAGGACCTCGTCATGTGAGCTGGAGTTGCTGGGGCTACAAAAGCTATGAATGGGGGCATCATCCTGAGTCTGAACATCTGCAAGCCTGGTGTCCTATGTGCAGAACAGCACAGAAGGAACAGGTGCACCCCTCACAGCAAGTTGCAGGCTTTAGGTAAAGAGATGGACACAGATGGTGTCCCTTCGGGGATGGGCCTCCCTGACCTGACCCTGGCTCAACAGGAGCTGAGAGGAGAAGGCAGCAGGCAGCCGCACTCATCATGCTGACCGAGAAGTTGTAGAGCAAGGTTGTGAAGGGCCACTGCTCCCAATCTTTCCAGGGATCAATGACAAAGAAACAATGACTAAAAGACTGCAGGACGTCAGTCAGCTTTCACGCAGCTCAGAATATGGGGATCTCTGCAGGAGGCAGCTAACATTTCCACCCACGGGCTCTTGGTTTAATTTAGCACACTCGGTTCTGATTAAGAAAATCTTAGCCTGGCTGGGTAGCTCAGTTGGTTAGAGCATCATCCCAACATGCTAAGGTTGCAGGTTCAATGCCCGGTCAGGGCATGTACATACAAGAATGAATGCATAAATAAGTGGAACAACAAATCAGTGATTCTCTCCTTTCTTCTCATGACAAAAAATTCAATAACAAAATATCTAATCTAATAATAGACAAATATGCAAATTGACCGCACCTTCGCTACACCTAAGCCACGCCCACCAGCCAAGCCACGCCCACCAGCCAATCAGGACGAGTATGCAAATTGCCCCAACAAAGATGGCGGCTAATTTGCATATCAAGACAGTGTCGAAAGAAGCCAAGAGCTGCAAAGGGGAGTAAAGCTTCGAAGAAGCAAGCAAGCCAGGGGGGCAGGGGGAGGAGAAGGGAGGAGCGAAGTCAGGGCCGTAGGCGAAGGGATACGAAGGCGGGCTGGAGGAGAAGGCGGGGCCGGCGGCAAGGGCGGGGCGGAGGCGGGGCCGGGCCGAAGGGAAACGAAGGCCGGCTGGAGGAGAAGGCGGGGCCGGTGACAAGGGCGGGGCGGAGGCGGGGCCGGGGCCGAAGGGAAACGCGGGCGGGCCGGAGGAGAAGGCGAGGCGGGCGGCAAGGGAGGAACGGAGGCGGGGTAGAGTGCAGCAGGAAATCCCATTGCAGGAATTTTCCTGCAACGGGAAAGCTAGTATTAAAAGAAAATCTTAAGAAGCCAGGGCTTAGAAGAGGTCATAACCCTGGAGCCTGCAATGTAAACACCTAATTCCAACCAGACTTGCCCAAGAGCACAGGCAGGGAAGGCTGCACTGACAGGCCTGGGGAGCCGGAGACCTCCTGTTTGGTCACGTGGAACCTGAGTATGTTTGTTGATGGAAAGAAGAGGGTTCCCTCTCTGCTGACCACTTCAGCTCTCTAAAGCTAGGCTGGGGGCAGCTACAAGGCCTCCTGTTCCTTTTCACCTTCACACCCCGGGTTTTCAGCTGCTGTTCAGAGGAAGGGGGGCGCTGATTGGTATTGGCCCTGTGTTGGGGCAGGGGCACAGGAGATGACTCAGACATGAATCCTGCTGCTTGGGTAGCTGGATAAAGGACTCAATTAAAAACCTGATTAAAAAAAATAACCAAGTGGACAATTTGGATGTTGCCTCATCCTCTTATTTCTGTGAGGAAACTTGAATTGGAATCATACTTTTGCCCCACCTAACTCTCACTCACTTTTTCCCCTGAGGGGAGGAGAGACCTACCTGATTGGTTAGCCTGGGAAACTTCTAGAGCACCTGTTCTCTGGTTGGGCAGGTAACCCAGGACGCAGGGTCCCCTCAACAATTCGGGGAGCAGTTCAGGTTACTTTTATTTGTGAAATCAGTAGCTTTTAAATGAATTCATCAATAAATGTAATAGCAACTGTGCACTTGAAAAAATAATACGAACATATGTAGGTCATATGAGCTTTCGAGTCCACACTGCCCTGTGGTGTAGGTTCCACAGACTAGGAATCATGACTACCCTTCCCCGATGCTGTTCAGAAGGCAAATGCTCTCATTATTACTACAAATAACAACAACAATAATACTAATATTAATAGAGTAAGAGATATTGAGAAATTACTGAGTTCATTATACGGTTTATCTTGTTTAATTCTTATAAATATCCCACGCGGTAAAATTGTTGAAGTCTTTTTGTTGATGAAGGGACAGAGGTCCAAAAATGTTAAGTAATGTGTCCTTGAGCTGAGATTAGGACTCCAGACTAGTTGATTCTGGAGCCCGAAGTATTAATCCTTATAGGATATTTATTGGGTTGCCCATAGTTCTGTGTAGAAAAAACAAAACAAAACAAAACAGAGAAAGGACATAAAATAATAAAGTGATTCCTACTTGGTTGTAAAACCAGTATTACAAAAAATGTTGAAGGGTATTCTAGAGGAAGAGGAAGAAGAAGAAGGAGAAGAAGGAGAAGGAGGAGAAGGAGGAGGGGGAGGGGGAGGAGGAGGAGGAGAGGCAGAGGAGGAGGCAGAGGATGAGGAGGAGGAGAAGGGGTAATGGCATCAAATACAATCTATCAACAATTGAATCTAAAAATAAATGAACAAAAAAATCTAATGAACTAAATAAACAGGTGAATAAAATAGAATTAGAAACATAGAAGCATGGAACAGACTGAGGATCCTCAGAGGGAAGCAGGGAGGGGAAGCGGGAATAGATTCACCAAAGGCAGTAGGGTGGTGAAGGCCTGGGGTGAGGTAGGAACTGAGTGGAGGAGGGCAATGGGGGTGGGACGGGGGGGGGGACATCTGTAATACTTGCAACAATAAAGATTTTTAAAAAATGTTTAAAAAAGATAAATAGGGGTGATGACTACTGAAGAAGATAGAGTTATGGTAACAAAGGCACTGGGGAAAGGGGAGAGGAATATCCTCAGGAAGGTGAAGGGAGAAGAAAAATGGGCACTAGAAAGGAGACAGAGAGGCTGGATCTGAATATCTCCGCTCCCCGTTACTCATGTGCAGTGACTGAAATGTGATGCGTAAGGATGAATAGCATCTGCTTTAAAAGGAAAATAGTGGAAAGGAAAAGGAACGCATTGCTATAAATAATGTCACTTACATTTTTGAGATCACAGATATATAATTCAAGGAAGGGAAAAGCGTCAGTGAAATCAGGGTAACTAGAGGATGGGTGGCACAATGGAGACTGGCCAGTCTGAGCTTTTTGGTGGGAACTGTATAAACAAGAGATGTCCTTAGCAGAATGGGGGGCTGCTGTGGGACCCCTGGCCTGAGACTCGGAGTCCCCACTCGGATGGCAGTTTAGAACAACCCTGACTTCTCCCACATTCAGAGTCTCTCTCTGTCAGCCTCTCTAGTGCCTATGATTTAGCTGCGTTCTCCCAGACACACTCTGCCTGGGGGCTGACCACATTATCATCCGGCTCTGCTCCCAGCTCTTGGTAACCAACCTACGCTTGTCAGGGTCTAAGCTTTAGAAGATGGGTGGATGTTAATCAGTGCTCCTCAGGAGAAAATACAACCTCCCGTTCTTCCCCTCACACATGAACAATTGACCTCCCCAGGGCATACATGACCCTGCAGAGGCAGACAGGCATTCTCTCCATAAGCCAGTGTCTACCGAGTTGCAGAACCTGAGCTATGTGCCGGGGTAAGACTGCATAGCCAGACATAGGGCCTGAAAAGGAACTGCAAGAATAGTACATGTTATACATGAAACAAATAAGAGGTTTATTAGTGAATAATGGGACATGGGGCCAGGTTAATTTGGGTAAGGCTTTTGGGGGATATTTTTAGAAGAGATTACACATGAATGGAGACCAGAAGGTGTAGAAAACGGAGTCCAATAGCCTGAGAGATGGGGTGGAGCTTGGCATAGCCTCAGGGCTGGGCATGGGTTGGGCAGTGGGAAGAGGTGAGTTTGGAGAGGTAAGCAGGAGTCAAAGCGTAGCCATAGTTAAATTTAGGCCCTGGCAAGAGGTTGAGAATAATGGAAAAGCACTGGAGGATGTGAAAGGAGAAATGATGATCCCTGAGTTAGCTTTTAAGATGATCAGAAAGGCTGCTCTGTGGAGAATGGATTGGAGAGGAGGCACAAGAAGGCAAGAGGAAGTGGGTTCCTCAGAGCAGGAGGCACTCCTGACTTCTTCCTCACGTAGCTGCTGGGATATGGACCTGGGACCAATACAAAGTCTAGCTTAAGAACACCTGCTGTGCAGACAGGCTGGCAGAGCTCAACCCGGGCACCTCTACACATGAGCCAGAAGGAGGTTGGCACTTTGTAACAACTCCCCATGTCTTGATTTCCTCACCTAGGTGAAAATAATCATTCTTAGCTTTTAGGGTGGTTGTGATGATTAATCAGAGAATGTGTGTAAGGGTCCCATCATGCAGTGATCGCTGGTGAAATATTAGCTTTTTAACTGTTACGGTGACTTTGACTGACAGGGGCTGGGGGGAGCTGGGGACTCCTGGTCATGTGTGAGTTGCGAAGGCTAGACAAAAGCAATTCATAGAAAGGAGCAACTTCAAGTCAGCTTCTCCCCCTTAATCTCATGGACTAATAGCTCCAAAACAAGAGCTACCGATAGGCCTAGTAATCTGCACCCATTCTTTTCTTCATTTTCATATCAGTCTTTCAATGAAGATTATTATGAGCCCCGTTTTAGATAGGAGAAAACTGTGGTCCAACGGCGTAAGGTAACGGCTCAAGGTGACCTAGTTAGTGGCAGAGCCAGAATCCAGTCCAGATCCGTCTCTTTCCAAACCCATGCTCTTTCCACCGTTGCAGCTCATCACAGCACACACCTGCACTCAAACACATCTCGGGTTCCTAGGCGTCTGCAACATCTGTGTCTCTCAGCACAGGGCATCCTCTCTATGGAAGGTCCCCTGGTGGTAGGAGAAAGAGAAATCTGCCCACTCCATGCCTCTTATAAAAAGGGGAGAACAGACCCATTCCATCTGCTCTTCCATAAGGCTGAGCCTTGCCAGGTAGAGTCTGGAAATGAGACTGTACCCACTGCTGCGTACCAACTGTTACAGAGCTAATTAGCCACCGAGATTTGGGAAGGAACCCATTAAAGAGGCCAAATACCGCACGAAGGAAAAGCAAACGGTAGGGCTGCTGCTCATTATCGCGACTGCCATTAATATTAATATTAATACTATTATTTGGTTTTATTATTACTCTGATATATCAATATTATTGCCGTCTCCTAGCGTCTTCTGCATAAATCTATCGCCAAGTGTTTTAGAGGTTTAATATCATTATCGTTATGTAATTAAACAAATAGAAATAATAGTTGCAGAATTGCAGAGTTACATAATGATTGCTCCGCCATGGAAACAATAAATAAAAGCGTGCATGCCTCCATAGCAGTTACATTAACAACAACAGAAACACTGAAGGCTGAAGCTGAGGAATTATGTAATGGTTACATAATTAAATAATAAATTATCCCCGAACTACAGGGACGTGCACCATACAAAGCAGCTTAGAGAATGGTGGAGAAAAGAAAACCATTAAGTAGTACAGTAAGAAGAAAGAAAGATTTGCCTGTGGAACATGGCCCGGAATGGGAGGTCTTGGGTGTGTGATAAGAGGTCTCTTCAGGTACCCAGTCTAGATTCAGACAGGCACATGCATTTAATGACCCCCCAGAACACAAAGTTATTTACTTGTCTAAGGCTATAAATCAGTTGGATTATAAAGCCCCCTTAACTAAACAGCTTATCACATGTGACATACATTTAAAGGGTCACACAATATAGCCTTATAGTCCTGGCTGAATATTGTATAACCACAACAACCTGCTCTGTCTCCATGACCCGTGGGGTGCTTTAAGATGGAAGGTTGGTCGGAGGTTGAAAATGAGAGATGGTTCGGAAACTATTTGACATCATTGAAACACTCAGTCACTGCATCACAGTATTTCTTTGGTTGTATTATCACAATATCAACAGACACAAATATTTGGAAAGACGAAGATGTTTGATGTTAAATCAAATGATCAGATTTGTTCATTTTTTATCCCCAAGTTTTGCAGTGAGAGGGTCCAGATTTTTTTTAAAAATGGGTTTATGGAGGTCCAGGATGAGGGACATCATCATATACCTGAGGACATAAAAATGTGCACCTGCTCTAAAGACAGAGCTCACACTGGGATACTTGGGGGATAGCCACGCGTTTTGCACTCTGAATCCACCTGTCTCCCCGGGTGTCGGCAGGTCCAGCTCATTGTTGGGAAGAATGGCACGATGGGACATTCCTGGGATGCCAGCAGCATGTGGTATGAGTGAGCACATGGCATCGCTCAGCGGTGACAATGGGGAGGCAGAAGGCTCCTGTCCAGAGCCAGCGGGGCGCTGAGCCGCGCTCTGCCAGCCTCGCTGTAATTCACCGTTTCAAGGAGGCTCCCACTTCTCCATCAGGACTGTTCTGAGAGCAGCCAGGTTGGGCCATTATCATAATGGGGTCACCTGGGAGGCTGGGAACAGACAGGGGAGAGGTCTATCGGGGAGGACTAATTGACTCCTGTCTCATTACCTGGCTCAGCGTGACAGGCAAAGTCAGTGATTGGAAAAGAACGACGCAGAACAGGCCCGTGCCACGGAAGGGCTGAGAGGACATCCCGCCTGCTGGGCCCGGGGGACTGTGAATGCGCTGCCCAGTGTCAGCCTCACACATCCAGGTCGTCATTTTCCAACCTGCAGCTCTGCCGGGCCCTGGCCTGCGGCTGCCCATCTGCCCGGGCTCCCGGGCCGCAGTGCTGAAGGACACTCCGAGTTCAGACACTCTGGCGTCATTTTGTCCCCAAGCCTCAATATTTCACTTTGAAATCCTTTTAACTCTGCCCAGAGGAAGGCGAAAGCAGGGCCCTTCTCTAGGTAAGGAGGGCAAATTCCATCATTTTGGGACCATGGGAACTTCTCCAAGAGCTCTCCTTCCATTGACCTTGAACCACTGGGCACCTTGCAAAGAATGTTCCCTTTCCTCAATTACTTCAACAGGCACTGAGGTGCTGGGGAAAGGCCTGGGACTGAAAATAAATACACCTGATGCATTAGTCAGCTCAGACTTCCAGAACAAAATACCGTTGAGTGGGCGGCTTAAACAACAGAAATTCACTTTCTCAAGTTCGGGGACCTGGGCTTCAGATCAGGGCGCCAGCAGGACGGGGTTCTGGAGCTTCTCACGTGGCCATTCCTCCCGGACTTGGAGAGAGAACTCTCTCTCTCTTTCGCATCAGCTTCTAATCCATCATGAGGGACACACCCTCAGGATCTAATCTAAGTCTAATTTCACCCCAAAGGCCCAATCTCTAAAATATCATCATGTTGGAGTTAGGCCTCAGACATATGGTTTGAGGGGGCCAGACACATCCCGTCCATATAAGACCTGGGTTGGGATGTCAGCTACCCACCCCCCACCCCGCTTTTTTTTTTTTTTTTTTAATTATTATTATTTTTTTAATCAGGTGTGGAACCTATAAAACTTCAGTGCCCGGAATCTCAGTTACTTCACTTATATCAGGTGACTAACGGGACCGGGTGCACCAGACTGTGTGTGAGCAATAAGATGAGTTCCAGGAGAAAACCCCTTTTGTACATATTAGTTAGTACAGATATGAGCTCTGGTCTCTCCCTGTCGCCTTTCAATGAGTTTGTGATCTATGCAAGCATCAGTTATTTATCAGTTCTGACCTACCCTACCCCCACCCCTCTTTGATTTTCTCTGCACCCTGATGAGTTGGGCTGGGTTGCAGCTTACTTTCTCGGAAAACAACAGCAGTCAGAATGACCCCCCGGAACTTCTGATGGCTCCTCCTCTCCTAAGGGTCCCATGGAAGAAGAGGTGTTTGTACTAGGGCGTTGGGAGAAATATGGCAGTCCTTGTCCATCATCATGATTTCCCTGGGAGCAGGTTCCTCAGCCCTCGCCATCCTGTGTGTCCCCTTGCTGGGCTCACATCACAGTGTCAGCATCTGTAGCACCAAGCCTGGTGGTGGAGCCCGGTGTTCAGGAACCTTTCCTTCCCAGCCCAGACACCACTGCTTCCATCACCCAGGTTGTCTCTGTTGGTTGCTGCCATGTCAGTTGCATTGAAATTGCAACACGAGACCCTTGACTTGACTAACGTCTCTGTAGTGAGCGGGGGAATCAGAACGGAACAGATGTTTTCAGGACTCCATAAATCCGTGAAGATACAAAACCATCCACCTAGCACTTTTTAACAATGCACCACGCTGATGAACCAGCAGATCGGAAATACCAAAATAAATATAAAACCCCATGGAAGACTCAGAATAAATCTTACTCCCCCCTCCCCTTTTTGTGTTCTTCAGTAACATACAGCAGGCATCATTTTTTAATACTCAGTGAAGACCCACCCCTGGGAGCAGAAAGTCTATAAAACTGCTGCTATTTCCCTCCAAAGTGACCAAGGATCTGCCGAAATGTGCGTGAATCACCCTCCAATTGCTTCCTGCAAAGCTCATTGCACTCTCCCCAGACTTTCTCTCTCTGCTGATACACCCAGTGTTGTCCTGTTTCCTCCCATAACTCCTTGCTGAATTCCAATGAGGTTTTCTAATTAGCCTAATTAATTTTCTGCCCAACTTAATAAGACTGTCTCTGGTTTAGAAATAATTGGACTTCCCAGCACCATTTTCCCTCCCTCTGTTTCTCAGTGGTGAGTTGTGATCCAGCCTCCTTTAATAATTCAAAATTAGCTTCTGTTTTTCAGATGATGGGTTCATGTTCAGAGAGTTATTTAGTTTTTTCATTAACACTCTGCCATTGCCCTCTCCCTCCTATGAAGAATACCTAAAGAAGTGCCGAAAATAAAAATGAAACTAGGGTCTGTCTCTTCATGAAGAGATAAATCCACTTGGGATCACGTTTTAGGTGGATTCTCGCTTCTTATCAATTTCAGGGAGGTAAATTAATGCCTTGAATAAAGTATATTCTTTCCCGCTAAGTTTGATGGTGGCTAAGGAAATATACCCTAAGAAGCCCAAGTATTAACATCATAAGAATATATTCCGGCAACGTGCTTTCTATAGAAAAGCAGCTTTCTTTCTAATCTCTTACATATTTCATATGTTTAGGAATTTGTTCCTATAGGCAAATAAAATTGCTGTTAAATACATAAGTGTGTTTTCTCCAAACAAATGAATTAGAAATAAAAGGAGGAGTTGGGGGGTGGGGGAAAGAGCTAGGGAAAGGGGTTGATGAATGAGAAGTCGGTAAGCCAATGAACATCTCCATGTTCCAATGCATATTGGAATAAGATCGGCAAAGCCATGTAAATTAAATACTGTCTTCTATTTGCTCTCGAGTTCTGGAATGCCAGGCAATCTTATAGCCTCTATAGTATTGGTTTTATAGCCTCAGGAATACATTACTTGGAACCATGAAGATGGAATTATTTTCTCAATTCCCTAAAAAGCCTGGAGCAATTTTTTAGAGGACTTATAAGTATGCCGATGAACAGCATGAGGTATTACAGAGCATAGTGAGGTTGCTGCTTCCAATCCTCACCTTCCTGCCAGGATGGCACAGCTGTGAACCTTCTCATTATGGCTGCCATATTTTAGTGGAATCACAAAGGGGGGAAGGTTTTCAAAGAATGTATTCCCAATAGTAGCTCTAAGGGCACAGCCCTGCTCTTCTTGTCGGATTATCCTAGACATTTCAAAAACAAAATGCCTGGAGTTATTAAGGTTGGCTCTTATGTCAATGAAGATGGGTGATCCACTCATGTTCCAAGTCACTTCTATTAGGACTCATCTAGGCAGGTAAATGTTTTATCTAGAAAACTCCAAGTGTACAAAACTCATTAATTTGGGGATGATAATGTACTAAAAAAAGACTCTCTCTCTCTCTCTCTCTCTCTCTCTCCCTCTCCCTCCCTCCCTCCCTCCCTCCCTCCCTCTCTCCCTCCCTCTTTCTCTCTGTCTCTCAGAACTCTGGGAGTATTGCTTCAAAGACAGTGTTTTGTAGTGAATATGACATATGACCTACTTTTTTTCAAATGTAAATAACATTCAATTTCCCACAAATGTCCAGAAATAATAAAGTAAACCCACATCTTCAGAGTTTGCTACAACTATCTAGTGGGGGAAAACACAGAAGTTGGAATAAGGGATCAAAGATAATAGTGAAAAGAGTGGTACCCTTTGCAGCTATGTAATTAAATAAAGCTTATTTTGGGACACCAACTAGAACAATGTGAAACTATAGAAAGTCACCTATAATAGATTTAAAATGGTAGGTTTTCCTGATTGTTTTTTACATAAGACACTTGCTCTCAGCAGAACCCTATGATGCCCAGTGACCAGCTGGGTTTTGGAGTTGTGACCCATTTAAGCCCATGGACTACTCAGGGGAGGTCTGTTTAACATTTTAAGCTAGTAGAATCCTAGCTAAACATTATGTCCTTTGTCCAGTTTTATCCTTAGAATATACTTTCCATAACCATGCTTTTAAAAATGGTCTCTGCATTTTACCAAGGTGGGTTTCTTTCTTTTTTTTTTTTAGTATATTTTTATTGATTTCAGAGAGGAAGCGAGAGATAGAAACATCAATGATGAGAGAGGATCATTGATTGGCTGCCTCCTGCACGCCCCCTACTGGGGATCAAGCCCACAACCCAGGCATGTGCCCTTGAATGGAATCAACCAGGAACCCTTCAGTCCACAGGCCAACACTCTATCCATTGAGCCAAATCAGTCAGGGCAAGGTGGGTTTCTTTTCTTAACTTTGTTACATTTTTACTAATCTTTGTCCTGATGCCCCTCCTTTGGTTAAAATTCTCTGTAAGAAAACGCAATTACTCTGAATCCTGATTTTGCATGAATATCTTAGGGATAACCTTCTCCGAAGAAAACAAGACATCAAGCATAGCAGCAATGGTCACCGGATGGTTGAAGGTCCTGTCACACAGGTGGAAGTGCTGGCATTGCCCCCATCTCCCTAGAGACATTGCATTGACTATGGAACCAGTGCATCCCTGAAAATGGGTACTGAGGGCAAGGAAGAGAGTCAGTTCTCAAATCTTCTTCCATTCAAGTTTGCCTTAACCATGCGACGGCACAGACCATGTTGAATTAATTAAGATGGTATGTGACAGGCAGAGATACCTGAGGAATGATGTGTCCATGTGCACTGGTCAGGGGCCAGTCCGGCAGGGTACATGCTTGATGGGCTCCAACAGAGGGCATTTCATAGTGGGAACTAGACATGAAGCTGCTGGATGAGTGAAAGAGGAGATGAGGAGGCAGCGTATAGATTAGCGACCAGAGGAAGTGTCAACCAGGCTCAAAGAAAGGTCAAAGAAAAGAAGGTCAAAGAAAAGATCAAAGGAAGATGTCCCCAGTGCCAAGGACTGGGGTTAAGAAGATATTCAACTAGAATAAGTGGCCCAAAGACAGTCTGCTCTAGCTGAAAGCATCAGCTGTCACTCTGAGCTCCCAGGTGGCATCTGATGCCCCTGCTCCAAGTGGCCTTACCAGCCAAGATTTTATAGATCATAAAGTTGCCGGGTCCCCTTCTTGAACATAGCCTCTGGTTCTGCTTCACCGACCTCCCACAGCAGTCAACTGCACAGCAGATAAAGAAGCATTACCTCTTAATGGCCAGAAATTTACTGGCTATAAATTTCACCAAGTGCCCTCAGGCCTATGTGTTATTGTCAGGTAAAGTAAGTCAGGGGAATAAGCAGTTTTCATTATTCCCCTAAAACATCCTTTCCTTTTCTCTCCCTGAGAGAAAATAATCCACTATTGTAGTAATTCTTTGACGCGAGAAGAGCTCCTCTCCACACCCCCACCCCAGTTTTTCCAGAGTACATCAAGACCCCTCCCTATTCCTCTTCAATGTTTTCCACCTCCCACCTCTCAGGAAGCATTAGCAGACAGTGAAAATGACACCTTAGTCCATTCCTACCACCACTGCTATGACACTACCCTCTCACTGGTGGTGGGAACCATCCCTTTTAGAACGAGGGTTGTTGCCTACAATCAGGTGACCTTGCCTCCTGTCCAGGTACCACGTGTCCACTTCTGAAATTTGAGACACTGGCTTCTGCTGCTCTAAGTAGGCAGCAGAGAGAAAAGAGTCTTCTGGATTGGGGATGGCAAATAACTCCTTCTATTGTCACCCCTTCAAATAGGCGAGGAGTTAGATGTTATTATCCCCATTTTGAAAAAATGTTAAATAACTTTGGCCAAACTCGCAAAATGAGACAGGATGCAAAGCTGGGATTAGAGTCAAGGTCTGACTCACTACAAAATCCACAATATTTCACTATATAGCATTGATTCCAATTTCCCGTAGGAGCAGCATTATAAAATGCAGAACATGTTAATGTTAAAAAAAAAATCTTTCCACATGGAGTTCAAACATTCTGATGATAAGATGGTATGCTGGAAGAGTTGCCAGGTTTACCAAATAAAAATATGGGGCAACCAGTTAAATTTGAATTTCAGATGAACAACAAATAATTTTCTTAGTGTAAGTATGCCCCGAATATTGCATGGGGCATACTTACATTAAAATTATTTGTTGTATATTATAAATTGACATTTAGCTGGTAATCTCATATTTTTTCTGGCAATGCTAAATGTAGTCCATCTGAATCTTAATGCCTTGAGTCTCCAGCTTCATTTTGCTGTGACAAACTAAAAATGCTGTTGAGGAAAATTTAATTTTCTCTCTCCTTTGCATAGATAGTCTCTACTTTCTGGGGTAACTGGGGTTCCTCCTAGGTCAAGAGTGAATCCTCTATATGTGACCATTTAAATCTGATGTTCCGTTATGTATCCAACTGAATTTTTAAGTCCAACATTGTCAAGGTATTATACATGTACATTCATATGTGTATATGTATACATACATGCAATAAAATATCCATTCAGGAATGTGTCTCAATAAATTTTGATGAATATATACATCTGTGTAACTACCACCCTAGTCAAGATAGAGAACATTTTTATCACTCCAAAAAGCTACCTCATATCCTTTGCAAAAAATCCGAATTCCCCTCCAGTCCCAGGCAACAGCTGCTCTGCTTTCTGTCACTGTAGATTAGTTCTGTTTTCCTAGAATTTCATATAAATGGAAAACAGACTGTACCAACTACGGTCTTCTGTTTTTGTCTCCTCTTGTTCCGAATCATGGTTTGAGATTCACCAATATTGTTGCATATATTAATAGTCCATTCCTACTTATTGCTGAGTCATGTCCCATTACGTGAATTTACCATAATTTGTTTATTCATTCATTCATTGATGGACATAGATTATAACCTGCTCTAACTTTGTATAGACATATGCCCCACATTTGACTAAAACTTAGTTATCATGGTCAGTCTTTTTATTTATTTATTTTTATACTTTTATTGATTTCAAAGAGGAAGAGAGAGGGAGAGACAGAAACATTGATGGTGAGAGAGAATTATTAATTGGCTTCCTCCTGTATGCCCCCAGTGGGGATGGAGCTCACAACCCAGACACATGCCCTGACAGGGAATCAAACTATAACCTCCTGGTTCATAGGTTGATGCTCAACCACTGACCCACACTGGCTGGGCTAGTCAGTCTTTTAAAATATTGGTCATTGTAAGTGTTGTGTAGTTCTATCTCATAGTGGGTTTGGTTTGCATTTCCTTGAGGTCAATTGAGTTTAAAATATTCAGGAAAAAAATGTTGGCTTCTTTCATTAAGAAATTTTTGAGCACCTATTTTTTTTTCTTTTTGGCCAGGTACCATGCTACAGGTACTGAGTATAAAATGGAAAATAACGAACATGTTCCCTATCAGGTACAGAGCTTGAACCAAGTATTAATTGCATGCGCGTGCGCGCGCGCGCGCACACACACACACAAACACCCGCATATAAATGGTGACAAGTATCATTAGAAATATAAGTAAACCACATTAAGAAAAAATAACAGAGGCCACCGAATTCAGACTGACTAGGAGGTGAAAGATGAGCCTTCTTAGAAGAAGAACATTTGAAACACCCTGAAAGGTGAGTAAGAATTAAGGAGGCAATGAGGAAGGGGAGGGTGGGAGTCTTACAGATAGAAGGAAAGACACGTGTGAAGATGGGATGGAGCCACATTTTTACCTCGATACTGAAGAAGGGCCATAGAGTTGAGAACACTGAGGCTGGGGAGAAAGGCACATAATGAGATACAGAGGTGAGCAAGGCTGGAAGCAGTAGATCACTTCAGATCATGGAAAGCATTTAGGATTGATTCTAAGTGGAATGGGAATTCACTGGTAGGTAAGTGCATGTAGGATAAAGAATTTACAATCCCCAAATCTAACCCAGACTCCAGTGATGAGAATGATTTGAATGAGGCTGAGAGGGAGATACCAGTCAGTGGCTATAGATGTGGTTTAAGCAGAGGAATGAGGTGTGGCCTTGGATGAGCAAGTGGAAATGCAAGAGTTCAAGATGAATTTTGAGGTGACATCTAAAGGATTTGGTGATGACTTAGGTGACAGGACTGTAGAAAAGGGAGTGTCAGGATGTTACTGGGCCTCTTCCCTGAGCAGCTAAGTTGATGGAGGTACCCAACAGAGAGTGGGGAACATGGGGGGGGGGCAGGACTAGCAGCCCTGTAATTGTCACAGCAACTTGTACAGAAGGCTTGAGTGACAACTACTGGGAAGGAGGTGATAGTCTTGTTGCCAGAGTAACATTTTTCCGGAGTGTGAAAATAAAGACAGTAAAAATGCACTGTATGTGGCCATGTGCATGTGGCTTAGGGTAATGTCATTGAGGTCTCCCTGTAACTGGACACTGAGGGAAACTCAGGGCCACCACATGCAGAAGTGCAGACTGAGTAATGTCCAGCTTGAACAACCATGTACAACAGCCTTGGACAAAGTTGGCAATGCCTAGGCTCATGAGTAAAAGAAAAAGATGTCTCTCTCAAAAAGGAAGGCAACAAAGGTATTCTGAAAGACAAAGTTTGAGAAAAATGGGGACATTAAGGTACTTGGTGCTTTATCTGTGTCACATGTAAACAGGTGCCTAAAGGATTGTCACCTAAGGCCACCTGAGTTGGACCTTCAGTCACTGACAGCTTACCAGCTTTCTTTACATTGGACAGTCATGGGGCTGCGATTCTGTGACAGAACCTGCCTAAACAAGACGACATAGAGACTACCAATGACTCAGCCTCTGTCTGCCTTGTAGAGCTCGCAGCAAAAAGTCAACTGGTCCTGCATGTAAAGTAATGATGATGCAGAGATGTAAGTGCTAGAACAAACATGTCCCCGACAAGAAGAATGATTTCCCTATAGTGTTCATTCTGTACATGTGAGCATAACCGGCATGCTTATTGCCAAACACAGGGCTGAGCAATTTGCAAGCTCTATGCCACTTCTCCTCTGAGCAGCCCTGGGAGGTGGGTAATAGTGTCGTTCCTTTATGATATACTAGGAATCTGGGGCTTAAACCTGTCAGTTTGCCCAAGGTCACAGTCTCAGGAAGTGGCCAAACCGGGATTCAAGCCCAGGTCCATGTGACCCGTCAGCCCATGCTCCTGATGACTTTATGGCTGTTGATGGTGAGTTTATTCAAAAACAGCTTTCAATGGGGAAATGAAGTTGACTGCGTCTATTCTATCTTCTCCAGCGCCCACTCCTGCTTTGACTGTTGATCTATTATATTGCCTAGAAGGTTATGCTTCATAGGCAACGGCCGTGGCTTTAAATGCTGAGGACATGCGCTGCTCTGTGTCCTTGTTTCTATGTTCAAACAATAGGACACAGGCCACGGAGGCAGGCCCAAGAGAAGAGCAGAGCCAAGGTCCCGGATGTCAAGGACCCCACTGCTGGAGAAGCACTTCTGCATTGCACTGTAGCCCAACACCGCCCCACAGGACATCTACCACTTATGTAGGGAGCCCATGTCACCAGGGGAGGGGAGAGCTGGAGAGGAGAGGAAGAGAGAGAGAGAGGGAGAGAGAGAGATGTAGTCACACAGTCCCCTCCCATCTATTTTGCAGAGGAGAGTGATTCTGCAAAAGCACATCGGATTAAATAAATTAAAAGAATTGCACCCCTCTGGGAACATTCTTAAAACAGAAAGTCATTGGAACCGATGTACTATTCACTCACAGCCTCTCTCCTTATAGGAAACGAATACAATCAAAATAAAAATCACTCCTCACTCCATGTAGTAAGAGGCAATAAATGGGCACAGGGAGAGAGGGGGGAGGGGAGCAGGTCACAGAAGCCAGAGTGTTTACAAAGCCATTAAAGGAGAATGAATAGATCTAGCCTGGTCCCCAAAGAGAAAGAGATGTGAATTTTCACATACAAATAGGAAACGTTTAGAGTGTTATTAATTCAAGACAGAGAGCCTAATGCCTCTTGATGGGAGCTGTCTGGGTGTCTGGATAGCTGCAGTGACCCCTGCTGGCAAGAATCATTCTCTGCTGCTCTAGTCTATTTTCAGAACTGTCAGTGCTACAGGGGACCACAGGGGAAGCCGGCACACCTAACCAGGAATCCTTTCACCTGGGTGTTGCCTAGAATCTACTATAGTGCCTGGCACATTAAAAACCCTTAGCAGCCGAAACCGGTTTGGCTCGGTGGATAGAGCATCGGTCTGTGGACTGAGGGGTCCTGGGTTCGATTCCGGTCAAGGGCATGTACATTGGTTGCGGGCACATCCCCGGTGGGGGGTGTGCAGGAGGCAGCTGGTCGATGTTTCTCTCTCATCGATGTTTCTAGCTCTCTATCCCTCTTCCTTCCTCTCTGTGGAAAATCAATAAAATATATTTAAAAAAAAAAACCCTTAGCAAAGACAGCTGAGTGGCTACAGGACCAAACACATATTCTCCTATAGGAGTGAACCATGATTGAACCCAGGGCACCATGATTTCGTATCCACAGTAGCATTGGAACTTTTGAACCCAATCAATGGATTCTGCTAAGAAAGATGTCCCAGATGAGACTACAGTCATCATGAGAGCTGACAGAGGAGCAAGCACAGTGGGGCGCCCACCATCGGTCTCAGTGACACAGTGGCAATGCCTTGGCTGTGTCCTTGCAGGGGCTTGCCTGAGATCACAGGGTAAGGAGGAGCTGGCCAGATGAAGAAACAGGGGAGGGAACTTTTACAAAGGGAAGGAAATGCCAAAGGCACAGACAAGAGCATTTCATGGGCTTTCGGGAAAATGGCTTGGTGTTACTAGAAGTTGGAATGAGAGGTAGGTCTGGAGGTAGGTTGGTGGTTGAAGGGTTCTATGACAAAGAGCCTCTTATCCTGAAG
Source organism: Eptesicus fuscus (assembly GCF_027574615.1). NCBI lineage: Eukaryota > Metazoa > Chordata > Mammalia > Chiroptera > Vespertilionidae > Eptesicus > Eptesicus fuscus. The sequence continues at coordinate 18,978,491 of NC_072495.1, read as the reverse complement.
AAGCTTGAGATGATCCGCAGCCTGTGGGCACTCATGGGGGCTTTACATTTAGGAGTGATGTGGTTTATTTTGCATGTTATATCCATAGCTCTGGCAAGATGGTGGAAGGTAATTTTGGGGGGTGGTGAAGGGAGGGGAGACTAGAGTTGGAGAGCCCAGGAAGAAAGCAATTGCTTTTAGTGGAAACACCAGAGGGGCTTTGCTGAGGTATCTGTAGCAAGATTGATGTGAGAAAGGGGAAGGAGGTACAAGCAAGGGCTCAGCCAGGCCTGCCCGTCCCAGGGAAGTGGAGGCCAGGCTGTGGTCCAGTCCCTGGCACCCATGTAAGTGTCAGCAACTGGAACCCAGGGGGAGGGCAAGGTCTGCAGGGAAATCTCAGAAGAGATGCCGAGGAGGTTGGGCGCCTGTAAGTTATGCAGCCGGCGTCTTGATGCGGGAGTTCTAAGCTCGTAGGAGTTTTGACTGCACTAATAGTTTGGGGAGTTGTTAGTTTATAGATTGCAGTGAGGAAAAGTCCATTTTCCATCTGTGCCTTAGTTTCCCTCTGGCATATTTATATCAAAAAGTAAACTGCTCCTCAAGGATGCAGTGGCTTCCAGGGAATGCTTATAACAATCATCGCGTATTTGTACAGCGTTTTACAATGAAATGGGCATCTCATTTTTTCCCCCTCACCCACAAGCCTACAGGTTGAATATTTTCACCCAAATTTCACAGGTAACTTGAGTTTCTAAGATTAAGTGAGTTGGTTACAACAACTAAAGCGGTCGAATCAGGACTTAAGACCTCGGTCCTCTGAATCCTCTCTGGACATATTGTCGAGTCTTTGTCACCGTGATTTGTTGCTATTGTTGTCATTGTTTTTCTGAAGGGACACTAACCTCCTGAAAGAGGATAATGAAGTTTTAAGTTCTCAGTGTCTGAATCAGGGGGAAAAGCAATGAGCCTTCGTCTGTAACACTCTGAGCTCCATTGAAGACAAAGGTGATTACACACCCAGGCTTATTAAGGTCTCTGCATACGCACAGTTCTGTCCATCTGAGCAAAACCCGCAGCTGCAAACTGTCCAGCAGGAGACAGACAGCACGCTCAGTGCTCATCTTGATCTGGGAAATTATAGATGAGGATCAAGGAAGGCAGAGGAGGAGGCTGGTGCCTGAGGAAGAAACGCACTCATGGGCATCGTCTGCTTGCTCTCCGCAGCTCCCTCTCCCTCCCTGTAAAACTGTCACCAGGCTGACAGGCTCCATCACAGCCCACCTACAAGTCAACCACGAGCTCTCCAGTGGGCAATGTTTCATTTGTCCCCATCCTGTCCAAGGAGCTCTGTGAAAGATGGCCGTCCCCAATGGTTGCCACAGAGAAATAAATTAAATCTCGCCAAACCTGAAAGTCACCTTCTGAGGGAAGTTTTTTTGGATTCTCCTCTGTATCTACTTACCGGGGCCTTCTGATTACCCATAGGAGCAGGAGGGCATGAAGACTCCCAAAGAGAGGGCAATGGAAAGGTTGGCTGATGGATAAGCACACAACATGGCAGAGGAGCCCATTCCTCACAGCTCCCTGCAGTGCCCTGTCCTCTGCACCCCGCAGCCCAGGGGTTAGGGGCACAGATCAGAGAATGAGCACACTCCCTGGAAATGCTTCCTTTGGTGAAATTCAACAACAACATAATATAGGGCTTCTGCCCACTGGGGAGTTTACTTCAGAGCTGCCACTGTACTCACTTCTCTGTAGGGACGAGGGGTCTTCTGAGCAGGAACCTTAGGATGGAGCAATGGTGCCAAAGGCATGATTAAGCCGGGCGAAGGCTCTGGGTGGTAGCAGACATAATGCTTCTCAGCCACCAACTGTATTTTCCTAGAGCTTTCAAATTTCCAACACCTTCCCAGGCATTCGATCATGTTTGGCCTGATCCTGGAAGGCAGTTGTAGCTTGAATAACTCTCCCGATTTGAAAGAGCAGGAGACTGAGGGGCTGAGCCCTTAACCGGACCTGGCCCAGGCTCCCTCAACCTCCAACCCCACCTCCACCCCCCACCCCAACGCCTCCTAATCCCCAGAACTGACCCTCTGTTCCCTTCAGGAATCCTTCAAATCCTACAGGGACAGCTCCAGGAAATACAGCTCCTGTGACACGAGCCATGATCATTGTCACCCACACAGTGGCTTCTGGCAGCACCATCCATCGGAGAGTAACTGGGCACCACCCCCAGTGGCAGTGCCCTCGGCTGTGCGCCAGGGATTGTCTAGAGAGGAGCGCCCCCTTATGAATAGAGGGCGTGGCTTCAGCTGAGTCATCACTGGGCATATTGTCAAGTCTTTGTTACAGTAATTTGTTGGTATAATTTCCCAGATCAAGATGGGCACTGAGCATGCTGTCTCCTCCTGGAGAGTCTGCAGCTGTGGGTTGTGCTCTATGGATAGATCTGTGTGTATGCAGAGACATTAATACGCAGGGTCAGCAGGCAACGTGTGTGCAGCCGCCCAGGAGGTAAGCGCACATGCAGCCGGTAGCCCAGGCGCTCCAAGGTGTGAGCTTCCAGCAATCCGCTCATGACGCCAGTGCTAGAGGTGATGCACCACCGTACAATGACGTCAGAGGAACAAAAGATAGCTGATCTGAGAGTCTCGGGCTAACCAGTTCCTAACCAGTTTCATATTCGATTCCTGTGTCCAGAAGAAGTGGGGCTTAAGGGCAAATCTGTTATGTTTATCTACCCAATTGGGCCAGAGTCCAGAAAGCAACCCAGTTAGAGAAGTCTTTGTTTTTAGCATCTCATCGTCTAACTCTAATCCATATCGGATTCCTTAATAGACTTCTGGATGCCTCTTACCTTCTCCACAGGTTGCCTGCAGGCTGCTTGGAGAGGAAATTGCCAGCGATGTTTGACATTGAGAGCTAACTTTCCCCCGGGACAGCTTAGTTTGCTTCTAATGGTAGTCAGTTCTCTCATGTTTTTATTAACTTGAGTAGGAAGAAGGGGTTGATTTGCATGTTCTGTATTACAAACAATATCTCTATACAGATTTAGGTGGGGAAAAAAACACCTTTTTTGGTAAATTTGCTAAAATATTATAAACTCGTAAGAATAAAGTCAATTATTCAGTCCCTTTAGGTTCCGGATTGCAGTTTTATTGGTATGGAATTTAATAATACTTAGCACTTCACATACCTAAAGTAGTTTATAAACATTAACAAATCAATCCTCTCAGTGGCTCCTTACAGTTAAAAAATAATTAAATTACTTCTGATTCACAGAAGGGGGACATCAGGGAAGGTGATGAAATTTGCTTCAAGTGACAGAAACGACAGTATCTTCAAAGTAGGAAGCACAATAGGACCTGCTTCACAGATACAGGCTAATTTCCGAATGTTAAGAGTTTCTAAGTGTAAGAAACATGTCGTTTTCAATCTAAGAACCAATCAGATGTTGGCAGATTATTAGAGACAGAATGTGCCATGAGGGAAGTAGGAATGACCACAAGGTCCATTTGGTCAGAGTGTGGGAATGACCAAATCAGAGCGTAGAGCACTCTCAGTATTGGGGCATCGTCCTGGATACAACAGCTCTGCTCCAAGCAAGTCAAGCTCAAAGGCTAACATGGGCCAAATAAACAATTCATGTGGCCCGCGGGCCGCGAGTTTGACATGGTTATTCTACACGAAGCCCTGGTTTATCTGGATCATGACGAGGGATGTACACATTCTCAGAAAAATAAGAACTTCTGCTTCCACTATGTCCTATGACTTCCCGGTCTTTTTGCCTGTTCTCCTTGAAATGTAGAGGGAAAGTTCTCGAAGGGGCAGTGGCTTGCAAATAAAATATATTTGAAGACTAGGGTAAGTCATCAATCTGATACACCTTCATTCTGACAGAGCCCTTAGTAGGGACTCTACATATGGCAATTCAATGTAACTGTTCCATGATCTTGAATCAACTTAAAACCTATACAGCAAATTACCCCTCTGAGGAAGAGCCCATGAAGGGTTAGCATTATATTTTGTTTGGTTTTACTTTGTTTTGCCACATCTCATTTCTGGAAAACAACATCTTTATTTTTTTTTATTTTTTTAAAAATATATTTTATTGATTTTCCACAGAGAGGAAGGAAGAGGGACAGAGAGCCAGAAACATTGATGAGAGAGAAACATCGGCCAGCTGCCTCCCGCACACCCCCACCGGGGATGTGCCTGCAACCAAATGCACATGCCCTTGACCGGAATCGAACCTGGAACCCTTCAGTCCGCAGACCGACGCTCCATCCACTGAGCCAAACCAGTTTTGGCAACATCTTTATTTTTTAAGAAAATTTTTGTAAATGGAAAAACATCATAATATGGCCTTTACATGTTATTTTCTTCCTCCATTCTATCTCTATCAAAAATTAGTTCTTCAATAACTACCAGACACCAGAATGGATATATCCTAACCAAGAGTTACTATTTTTAGAATTAAAAAAAAATAAAAACACCTTATTAATAACCAGTGAAACACGAAATTAGGAAAGGCTTAATGATAAAGAAATAAAGAAACAACTTGTTAAGTGGAAAATGTAGGCCCAGGCCTGGGAGGTAACCACCAAGTCGCAGCTCGAAACAATTTAGTTGAAACCACTGAACACTTTATAAGAGGAGGAAAAGGAGACAAAGATATGTTCTCTGAGCTCCCTTCTTGCAATAATTGAACTGAACCATCAAGCAAAGCTAAAGCCCTCAGAGGGTTTCTTGTACATGCACTGACATTGAAAAAGTGAACTTGAGTCTATCAGCCCGTGTCATCCCTCAGAGATGCCTCTTGGCACGCCTCCCCAGGACCCAGGAGGCACGTAGGCATGCGGTTCATACAGATTTCATGTGCACGCTTGCTGAGTTGTTGCCATGAAAAACAAACTATTATTTCATTTCTCTGTCCTCGCCCGTCACCTAGATTCTATGCTACTTGAATACATGGTTCTTTTTTCTATTTCTCCCAAAGCAATCAATTCTACTTCCATTGTTTTCTAGCGGACCAGTCTGTTTACCATGAGTTGCCCTGCTTTAAATGGAAATAAATTAAATGAAAGTAAATAATGTATGCTCCCCCCTCACACATTTTACCCCGAGCTCACAACATGGTTAAATTGATTTAAGTGCCATTTTATCAAATATTGGAAACTGCTTGGCTAAAATCACCATTTCTATGTAATTCACATAGGTTATTTCTCTAGCTCAAGAGAAAAACTACACCGTAATTTAGATTACAGATACCAAAAGATACTCATGCGCTGTTTGGTTGTTTTAGTGTTTTGTTTCAAAAAGAAAAAAAACTCATTTACATAGTGTTACTCTCAATATAAATAGTTGAACCGAATGATCACAAAACGAATAAATCTAAAAATAACCAAGCAAGTGGTAGCTTATAGAATGAGGTAGCATGCTATTATTCAGACATTTTTTCTCAAGGTCACAACACAATTCCCCTCAGAATTTATATATGTTGAGTGTCTTTATTAAATTTATAAGATCAGGTAACTATCAATTCTAATTTTGTTTTACTACATTTAACCCACAAGTTGGGAATATATGCCATCATTCATTTCTCCACGCTCTCTGCTTTCTCTTTGAGTTCCTTCCTTAGTCTTGCCTTTCCACTATCTTCTATTTGTAATCCCACTTGCTAACAAGTTGGTCACAATACTGAAATATTAAGTTCACTTAAATATCTTTTTGCTTTATAATTACGTTTCCATCACAAAGTCTGTGATCACCTCCGTGAATGAAGAAGGCGGGTCAATATTTAGGAGCAAAATCCCAGTTTCTAAAGATGGAGCATATTTGTGTGGCTCTGGTATATTTGAAATTAGGGATTCACGTCACTGTGAAATGCGCTACTTCCCCAGAGCTCACACATTCATCCTCTGCAATGATGGAGAGTCCACAGCCACAGGTGAGCGCACCCTCGCCGTCAGTCACCTGTATGCTTACCACCCAGGCCCAGCCCTCCCTGGGCTCGGCTGTCTCCCCTGGATGGGGGTCCTCTAGCAGTGCTCACCCGGTTCCCTGCAAACATTCTGTGCCTTAAAGGTCACGGAAATGATCAAAGACGACGAAACATCCATTATGACGATTATATTCCAGCAGAGCCTGGCCTGCCCTCAGTTCCAGCTGCCACAGTCAGGGTCAATCAACTATTATTCTAGCTGCTTTTCACAGCCCACTGATTCAAAATTGACTGCCTGCAGCTCTGTTTTAGTGCAGGAGAGAGAGAGAGAGAGAGAGAGAGAGAGAGAGAGAGAGAGAGAGAGAGAGAGAGAGAGAGAGAGAGAGGTGAGGGAGAGAAAGAGAGAGAGGGAGAGAGGATATAAATCATGGAAGGAAATTCTACAATCCAAAGTGTTTTTTCAGAAAATGAAAAATTTCTAGGGATTTTAATATAAGCCATTTAAAAACATAGAGGTGGCTTCATTAGTGCCCAAGTCTAGTCTACTGAGTAGGTAAGAACTATCTATTTTCGTGGGTAATAAGTGAAATTATAAAATAATGAAACTGTTAACAATAGCCACTTAGTAGTGAAAAGGGAGATGCCTGCTGAGTATTCGTTGCGTCAGGTACTGTGGGCCTGGTGTCATTTGATCCTTATGACACTCCTGAGACGGGCAATACTTCTTCCTCCTTTCCCAGATGGGGAAACTGAGGTGTACCGAGGTGAGCAGCTTTGCTGGAGACCCAGAGACAGACACCGGGGCTGAGGTTTGCACAGCCATACTGCACAGCCCCGTGAGGGGTGGGGGTGGTATCCTGCTGCTGTAACGGGGGGAGAGGAAGGGGAAGCTGAGGGTGAGTGACAAAGGTAACTACTCGCACTCTGCTGAGTCACGCATCAAAGTGAGGCTCCAAACGCATACCTCACTCCCAAACCATGTCTCTCTTCCCATGAAACCAAAGGTCAGATAGCCAATCCCGCTCCTGGGTCTAAGAGGCTATGCATGGAGGCCCCCTCCTCATGATTAGTGTTTCCTTTTCATCTGAGCCCCTCATGGATGGGTCTTGCAGGGTCTTCACTTCAGCCAGATGTTCCGCATCTGTCTCTATTTGAAGAGTGGAGAGAAATCAGAACCTCAGGCCGCCTTTGGCACTTGTAGTTCCCCACCTGGGGCTGGTTGTAACACAGTAACATTCCTCCTCTCCCGCTGCTCTAACCGGGACCCGAGTCCTCATGGGACCCCTGCCTCTCATCCCTGTCCCGGAAGCCAATGACAGCTTGCCCTGTGGCTTGACAGGCATCAGCACCTGGCACTGAGCTGTCCTGATTTTCAAAGGCCTCCGTAGGCGTCACCAAGGACAGGATAACAGGCAAAGGAAAGCAAACTGTGACTGGTGTGTGTGATGAGAGGTTTGTCGTAGGCTATCCAGCAGCTTAGACACAACCACCACTTGCTCTCCTCATTGAAAGAGCATCGATGTAGGGGAGGCATTATTATCCCCATTTTCAGATTTGGGGAAAATGATGTTCCAAGAGGTCAAATAGATTATCCATAGTAATGAGTTTGGGGTTCGAACCTCAAAATGCTTGATTCCCAAAAACACCTTTTGTTTTTATCCTTTGTAACAAAGCGAGCTTTTTTTTTTTTTTTTAACTTCTCAAAAGCAGTCAAGTCCCTGTGAATATTGGTTCATTGAAAAAGAATTATGGGGACGGGGTGTGAGAGAGAACTTTTACTCCTCAGAGACACTGGAGCTCAACCATCTCTAAACTGCTGTGAGTCCGGTGGGGAGAGACCCGAACCTCAATGGGCAGATGCAACAACGAGAGATCAATGACCCTCAGGCCAGTGGGGGCAGCCAGGGGTCTGGCCCACATCCCTCGGCACCCAGTTCAGTCTGAGAAAACACGAAATCGATTCTTGAGCGCTGGTTCCTTTGATGGAGTATCCACACATCCTGGGCTGACGCTAACCTGTGGAGTGTGCGTGTACACACTCCTCACTCCACACCCAAAGCACTGCACCCAACACGTGAAGTGATGCTGGTCACGTGTGTGAACAAAGTGTGTGCACTCCCCTTGTAGGTGTCAGAATCAGATAAGCTTCCTTGGAGAATAACACATGGCTTATCGGCAGAGCAGATGTCCCCCGGAGGGCCACAGGTGCTGGTGAGTAATTATACCAGCACACAATGTAGAACTAGCTCTGGGAACTGGGGTATGAGGTTAGGCCATGTTTTTTCTGGAAATACTCTAGAATGTGCAATACTGAATACAGCATAAAAGTCACTTCCCTTTCGTTACACTGGAAAATTTCTCGTTTACCCCTTGCTTTTTATTAACACAAATTGTCCTAAGGCAAGGTAGATAGACATTACAAAGGCCAGGGTTTAGTCTACAGAATCCACTGTCAGATTGGAAGAATTACCTCCGGCTGTTCAGGTGTTTGGCCAGGAGGAGGCAATAAGATGTAGATTAAGATGCCCTTAGCTGTCTGGCAGCAAGCAATCATTTTATGCATCCTTTTCAGGTTTGGGGAAATGCCCTCAGCCATTTCCAGATGATTCAGCCCTGCTGACATGTTGGAATTGGCTTCCAGCAAGCTGGGGTATGAGGTTAGGCCATGTTTTTGGTGTGTGTTTTTTCTGGAAATACTCTAGAATGCGCAATATTGAATACAGCATAAAAGTCACTTCCCTTTCGTTACACTGGAAGATTTCTCGTTGGTTCTGCCCTATTTCACAAGTTCTTAGCTTGATGCCAATAGTGACCATTTTCAGCAGGTGCGCCCCGACTTCTGTGTAGTGGGAGGGTGAGGGGAATGTGCAGAGGCCGTGGGGAAGGTGTCAGACCCTCTTGTGCTGACGTGTCAGAGCCGGAGACTGGCAGCTTGCAGACAAGGGGCTGGGAGTCCCGCCCATCGCCGGTGCCATGCACCCCACACCGGGGCCCACCTGCGTTTGTCTGGGTTGCAGGTGTCCAGCCAGAAACGCAAGCTGAGGAGAGAGACCCAGGAATGATGGCCAGCGCAGCCCATCCATCGCTCTCCCCGGCTCTGCCGCTAATGAAAGCCGCTGCTGCTGGCCAGCCCGGCAGCCTCGGGGACAGCAGCGAGGGGGAAAGCCAGCGGAGACGGAGGAGTCAGCTTGATGTACAGTGTAATTACAGCCGTGCTGCGAGACAACACAAATTGGGCCCCTGTGCAGCCGTATTTCTTTTTGTCCAGAAATTAATTTTCATATCAGAAGAGGAGCCATTTAACTTCTGAAACCGAGTTGGACAAGGCAGAGAAAACGCCGAGGATGGCACCCCGGGGCCTGGGGTGGCATTAATATTTCTGCCTGAGTTTGAGGGGCATGGGGACTCCCCCACCTCCCTGCCTCATTCCAGGCAAAATCAAGGATCAGATTCCGAGGGGAAGATATTGGTGGGAGCAGGGGCAGGAGAGGCCGAGGGGGGCGCATAAAGAAGAAGAAAAAGCGGGGAGGGAGCCCTCAGCACAGACATCACACGCGCAGACCTATTCGTCTTCCCAGGATCAGGAGGGCAGAAGCGAAATGAAGTCGGATGCCTTTTTTCCCAGAGCTCTGGAGGGCAAAATAAAATAACAAATAAGGAAATGCTGAAAAATCAACACAGTTTACGCGGGATAAAAATAGAGGCGCGGGGAAACAAATAGCATGACTGGTTTCTCCTCTCCTGAGAAGTGGGGCGGAACAAATGTGCTGGCCGAGCTTCCGATCCAAGGTTCCCGTGATCTCTGAGGTTGTGGTCCTGTGGTTGGATGGGGGCGGGTCCCTGCCTGCTCCAGCAGCTCTGCCCCCTCCCTTCCCACTCCCCTAGAGCCCTCTCCCCCCCTTGTTCCTTCCTTCGTCCCTACTGCACCAAGTGGCTGGCGCTCCTCGCACCTGACATGTGGCCTCCTTCCAATGGGCTCCTGGTGAGGCTGCCTGAGCGATGCAGGTGCATGGAAGCCCAGGCAGTGGTGTCCCTTCCCCTCCCTGACACCATGGGGTGGGCACCTGCCGCTCAGGAGCAGCGCCTTCCGGGATAAACCAGAACTCTGTGAGCACGGGAAAGGGGAGGGAAGAGCTCAGGCTCCCCGAGGCCAGTCACCATGAGCAGCACCTGTACTGACACTGCTCCCGGCACAGGGACCTCGATCAGAATGGCTCCTTGTAAAAGTGCACACCTAATTCGTGAGAAGGTGACGGATCAACGCTGGATTCTTAACCAAGAGGGACACGCCTCCTGCCAGGATAGAAGCAGGGGGACAGCTCTCCCCTCCTCCATCCTTCTCCTCCCGCTCCCCTCCCCTTCCCCAGGCCACCCTCAGAGAAGTCAGGGGTGCGCTATTTGAACAAAATTGAGCTACACTAATCATCCGCCTCTTTTTCTCTCCGTGACTGTGTCCTCGGCTCCCTTGCCCGGAGTGAGAGGCTTTGGCAGACACGGACTGTATCTCGGGAGCTGACAGACACCGTCGCAGGGCCTGATCGAGTGTCCAATGAGATGGAACAGAAAGCGAAATGCATGGGAGGAGGCAGGGGACACTGGGCTGATGGACGTGAGGAGGAGAGAGGGAGAGGTGGTGGGCAGCCTCCTGCCCCTTCCGACTGGTGCCCGGCGCCGTGCAAGCAGAGCCAGGCAGACAAAGCCATTTCAGTCCCTTAATAGACTGTATCTGCTCAGTGCCTTTAGCCTGTGAGCAGGAGAATAGATGTCAGACAGGCAGATGACAGGTAAAGGCGTGTGTCTGTAAAGAGCTCATATGTGGAATCTAATGAACACAGTAAACTGATGGACAAAATAGATCCAGAGACATGGAAGCATGGAACAGACTGTGGAATCTCAGAGGGAAGGGGGGCCGTGGGAAGAGATTAACCGAAGAACGTATCGGCATACATGCATAACCCATGGATACAGACATAGTGCTGGAAAGGCCTGGGTTTTAAGTCGGGGGGGGGGGGTGCGGGGCGGGGACGGTCAACCGAGAGAAAAAGGGGACATCTGTAATACTTTCAACAATAAAGATAAATTTTAAAAAGAACAGGTCTAACTATCTTATGGCATTTGGGATACAAAGCAGCTTTGGTGACATGAAAATCACATTGGACTCTAGAACTGGCTCTCGCTCAGCGTCCATCAGGCATGTCATCTTAGACAAGCCATCTTTCTCAGACCTTCGTTTCTCTCTTTGAAGTAACGGAAATGACATCAGAGCTGGAAGGCCAGCTTACCCAATACCCTTATTTACTTATTTTTATATGAGAAAGCTGAGACATGGAGAGGAGCGATGCGTGGAGGGTCACACTGCTTTGAGTATTTACCCAGAAGTGGCTCAAGAACACGCAGGATATTTATCTCAGGAGGGAAGCCCTAAGGAGTGGCCATGGCCTCTGACTCCCACTCCAGTGCTTTGTCCCCTGCAGACATGTATGCCCAACGACCTTGGCCTCAGACACAAGACTAACAGAAAGAGCGACTGAGTCACAGGGCAGGACAGCACCCGAGGAACCCGCCCAGCACCGTGTGAACACAGGTGGCGAGTAGGTGTCTAGTGAAGGTACAGCTCGGTGACACATTCTCCCTTCAGAGTCAGACGTCTGTCTACCAAGGCGCCCAGGAAACAAAACTTGCCTGTTCTAGCTGTTCCCTTTCTTCAGCTGGTTTGATCTCAGACAGTAAAATTCCACCCCCTCTGAGTTTGTAACGCCTATACACTTCATCAGAATGACCGTCATGTGACTACCCTATGTGTTTTGCTTAGAAACAACCATTTTTCTTTGCTTTTCTCCTGAGTTGTACGTCTGACCAATATACCCATTTTTCAGATGGAAAAACTGAAGGTCAAAGCTGACAAGGGTGCGTAGGACATGGGGGGAAGTGAAGTGTGAAGTCTCTGTTAAGATCCACAAAGCCTTGACAGGCCCCGTGGGGTGGTGGAGAAGGCCTAGGCCAGTGGTTCTCAACCTTTCTAATGCCGCGACCCTTTAATACAGTTCCTCATGTTGTGGTGACCCCCAACCATAAAATTATTTTCGTTGCTACTTCATAACTGTAATTTTGCTGTTAATGAATCGTAATGTAAATATCTGTGTTTTCCAATGGTCTTAGACTCTACAGCATCGGTTCTCAACCTGTGGGTCGCTAGCAGGGTCGCCTAAGACCATCGGAAACCACAGATATTTACATTACGATTCATAACAGCAGCAAAATTACAGTTATGAAGTAGCAACGAAAATAATTTTATGGTTGGGGGTCACCACAGCATGAGGAACTGTATTAAAGGGTCGCGGCATTAGGAAGGTTGAGAACCACTGGCCTAGGAGCTTTGTCAGCATCCAGCCAGAGGGGAAGAGTCCGCAGTGTGACTCTTGTAATGAAAGAGTTTTCTTTTCTCTTCATCTTTTGCCTCCCGGCAGCATATTTTTGTCAGGATCAGCTAAATAGGTGTTACACAATCTCGCACCTCTTGAGACCTCAGTGGCAAAAGACCATGGAGCATGAAGGAGGGAATTTTCGGGTTCTCGGGGAAGGCTGTTGTCATATAATCCTTGTTGATCTTATTAGCACCAGTCACCGTGAAGATAGCCCCTTGGTTATGTTTTCTTCGTTTTTCAATATTTGTCATCCCATTTCTATCGTTCTTGGTGTTATTTTAATTACTCTTCATTCTTAGGATTGGATTTTAATTTTCTGAGCACCCCCTGGGTGATGGTGAAGAAATAATAAAAAGAGGTCTAATAATCATGTGAACCCTGTGCTGCTGGTCATCCTGGTATTATTTAGATTATTAATAATGATGCTAATCGTGGTCATAATAAGAGCTGTTTCTGTCTAGATGTTCAGAGCATTTTAGAGAAATAGGAACGTGTGCACTCACGCATCTTGGGGGAGGCAAAGGGGAGGAGGCTGGGTATTAATCATGTACCTCCCCTAACGTGAGAGAAAACAGCAAAACAGAAGCAGAGGAAATAGTTGGCAGTCACCAAAACAAACAGCACCATTGGGGAGCTGGGTATAATCTTGACTCTCTGTCCTACCAATGAGGAGGCTCATGCCTTTAGGGCGGGGCCAGAGCGCATTTACCACCAAACACAGGTTTGGCCCATAGCGTATGCTGAGAGTATGAGAGGATGGGAGGCAGGGAGGCAGGAAGGATGCACTAAAATAAAAAATAAAAATGTAAGTCAGAAAGGAGCAAGGGATGTACTGGGTCCTTAGGGGGACCTTATCAAATATGCCCACTGGATCCCAAAGAGAAGGGGTGTTCAGCCTCCAAACCAGGTTATTCCCAGAGTGGCCATTAAGAAGACCAGGCTTAATCCACCCAGGAAGTCAGCTTTTGAGCTGGTGGATGAGGTCCAGCACTATGGATGGAAAGTCATTGGGTAATAGCTTTGTCACCATCTTCTCTTCTCCCTCCCTGCACTGCCCGTGGGTCCCTTAGCTGTCACAGGTGTCTATGCCCAGCAGGAGTCCGCTATAGCGGCAACTGTAAGCATACTTTCAGGTTGTCAGTAAGTTATCCAAAAATCTATCTGTGGATGCGACAAAAATTCAGAATAATAATGTTCTTCATAATATTACTCATAATATCAGATAACTGCAAATTATCTTAAAAATCAATAATATGGAGATGTTAAATAAGTTATGGCATATCCATATGATATATTGTTGTGCAGTTATTAAAATAATTTTAGTGGCTTAGGGACATAGGATGATGTTAAATGGGAACAGAACCAGGGGAAAAAAAGTTGAGGGCAAGGTCCTTGCTGGTGGATCAATGAATGGGGAGGTTGGACTAGTAGAGGATAACACACCTTGAAGGCCATGCTAATAGGATTTGGGTTAGTTCATAGAGATGGGGAAAATAACAAAAATTCTGTATAAGAGAGTAGCATAGCTGACATGAAAATGATTATTTTTCATTAAAATAAGCCTTTACTATTTGGTTAATAATTATATTCATCATGCTAATGTTATAAATTAATAAGTGATTATCACTATAATCATACTAATGTAAAACATCATTTTATACCAACAGAATCAATCATAAAAGAAGCAGAGATGCCTCATTGGGAACAAGTGACTACAGCACGCGAGACTTTAACTTTCTCAAGCATATATTATTTTGCAATATGGATGACTATTACTAGCCGATTTGATCCTTCTCAGAGGGAGCCTCTTTTAATAAAAATGAAAATGATAGCTAATGCTTGTTTTTCTCCCACTCTGCTTTCTATATGACCAATCAGTGTTTTAATGTTTATGCATTTTTAAACTAAATTTAGATGTGATTCATTATCAAACTGCTTCAAATATTGGTACATCTGGCCCTGGCCGGTTTGGCTCAGTGGATAGAGCATCAGCCTGCGAACTGAAAGGTCCCGGGTTCGATTCCGGCCAATGGCACATGCCCGGGTTGTGGGCTCGGTCCCCAGTGGGAGACTTGCAGGAGGCAGCCAATCCATGATTCTCTCTCATCATGCATGTTTCTCTCTCTCTCTCCCTCTTCTTTCCTCTCTGAAATAAATAATATATTTAAAAAATATTGGTACATCTGTATACATGACAGTATAGTCATTTTTTATACACGAGTATAAATAAAATAATATTTTAAAAGTAAAATACATGCACATACACATATGGAAAATATGTGTCATCTATAGACCTTGACCTTGTATCCTGACCAAAATAATAAAAGTCTGCACAAACAGGTGTCGCTAAGAACTACTCAGTGCCATTGAAGGCTATATCAAGCTAGCAATGCCAAGATAGTGGAATAGCATGGAACCAGGTTTGAGATAATGAGACAGTGTGAACAAAACGACCTATGAAGATAAAAACTGGAGCGGGGGAGCATTTTATCAAAATTACAATGAATAGAGTGCCTTAAAATTCTCCTACTGAAATCTCACACTGAGAAAGTATTTAGGGAAAACAACTCTGATGACCTCAGGAAAGATGAAAGGGACTGGGCAGTTGAGGACCGGAGGCAGGACCACAGAGACAGGCGAGGCCCAAATGAACCAATAGCAGCAGGAAGAGACAGAAGGGGGTGGGTCCTAGAGATGTTCTGTGGAACAATGAACAGGAAGAGGCCAGTGAGACACCGAGAGTAGGAATGGGGAGAGAAGTGATATTGACCAACACTCAGAAGGGTCTAGCTTGGACACTTGGATGAATACATAACAAACTGGATTAATAAATAACAAAATGCAAGATGAGTCTTGCACTTTCTGTTGTGCTGAGAACTTGCTAGAGCTGATCTCATTGATCCCCCTGAGAGGCTTCTGAAACAAGTCCTTTAATTATCTTCACTTTGCAGACAGATAAATGGAGGCCCGGAGAGTTTATGTAAAATCTGCCCAGGACCGCCCAATTAAGAAGTGGCAGGAGTAGCTGGATTTGAAAGCGCGTGCCTCTTCCTAACCGCTATGCTCCACCACGCACAGTAGGTATCACATCATCAAGCATATGTACAGATAGAGGCACTGGGGGTGGGGGAGGGGAGGTCGGCAGAGAAAGTAGCGCCAGGGCACAGACAGACACCAACTGCCGGCTTAGCCAGCCCAAGAGGCATTTTCCGAAGAGGAATTTTCATCTCTGAGACTGGTGAGCAGGCCCTTGCTGTTGTCAATGCGTTCTGCTGAGCTCGATCATAGGGGCCAGCCAGCCAGCGGCCTGCCTGTTGGTACATTTCTTGGAGGAAGCTTTGCAGCCAACACTCAGGGCCAATTCTGTTCTGATTGCTTCCACTAAATCAAGAAGAAAATTGAAAAGATTGACACACGTATGCACAAGCCTGGGTGGAAGTCTGCGGAGGTGATGATTGGTGCCCCCAGCCGTGACCTTTATTTTCCATTAATGGACCTGGGTGAGTGGCAGTTGTGTTGGAAGCGGCATAAAATGAACTAAAATAAGAGGGATAAACAGGAACAGTTAAGGGCTGTTTCGCGAGGAGTCTGGAGTTGATTAAATAACATTGTACACAAGGAGATGTGATCGCAGACACAGATGGAAGATGAGCATTAAAACCAAGAGCTGACCCACCCAAACAGAGTGGTTTTAAGCAACAGGAAGATGGGAGCTGATCTACATGCCTTTGATCTCAAGGAACTGGGTGAACATAAAGTAGCCAAAGACCCACAATGCTTGTGGTTTTCCTGGGAGTCCTCTGAGTGGAGCAAAAGTAGGGTCTAGAGATTGGATGTGAAGAATGAACAAAAGGAGAGCACACACTGGGGAATGGGGCTGGGGGACATGAAAGACTTTATTTTTTTTAATTTTTAAAAAAGTATATATTTTATTGATTTTTTTACAGAGAGGAAGGGAGACGGATAGAGAGTTAGAGACATTGATGAGAGAGAAACATCAATCAGCTGCCTCCTGCACACCCCCAACTGGTACATGCCCTTGACCGGAATCAAACCCGGGACCCTTCAGTCTGCAGGCCGACGCTCTATCCACTGAGCCAAACCAGCTAGGGCCATGCAAGACTTTAGAACCCACCATTGTGTTCACAAAATTCTATATTTTGAATCTGTTACCTATGCCATGGATTTTACAAAGGGAGCCTGTTAGTCTGATGTAAGAAGCCTTGGGTACCCTCTGCTATAATTTTTTGGTTATAACCAAAGTGTGTGAAACCTTACTGACCAGGCTCTGAAACTGGCCATGATCTTCTGGGAGACTGTTATATTTCAGAGAGAAACCCCTGCCCTCGGGCAGTTTGCTGATCCTAATAACCTTGAACTTTGCTCTTACAGAGGCGCTATGTATCCGTTGCTGACTTTGGCAGATCTTGTCTTTCGTCTTCCTGTTCCCTCTGTTACTCTCCCGCCGAGTGCAGAAGTTTCTCAGGGCTCAAGGATCCCTGCTCTTCTCTCCCTTCTGGAACTCCTTCTGCGTTATGGCTCTAGCAACCCCCCCGTTGGACGATTATTACAAAAATTCTAACTCCAGCCTTGTCTGCTCACACACACACACGCCCATGCCTTTATAGGGCACATGTGACCCCTGCAGAAGGTAACTGAGGATGGATGGCAGCCACAGAATCCAGGAGAGGTCCTGGAGATAATGCCAGCACGCAGCCTGCAGTGTAGACCAAGGTTGCATTCACACATGAGACCTCCCTTTTCCTTTAAACACAACACAAGAAGGAGAACCTTGCAAAGGGCACTGGAGAGACTAGATTTTGCCAGAGATAAGGTTGATCGAGAGGTCTCCATGTAGATAACCGTGTCCCACATTTTATAAACTGCCTAGCATTCTTTCCGGCTAAAGGCAGAATGGGAAAGAAAACTCAGGGGCCCCAGGAGGACCAGGTAATTCCTCTTTTCTTGAATGGTTCTGCTGTTTCCCGGACCAAATCCTGTTCATTAGGGCATAGAGTCGATCCACTTCCTCCAGGAAGGAGTTCTGATGCTTTACCCCCCATTTCTTCCCATGGCTTTTCTAGAACTGCTCAAAATGGGATCTTCAAGACCCCTAGCAGCAGAGCCATCTGAGAGTGTTAGCAATGCAAATCCCCAGTCCCTGCACCTGACCCACTGAATTTGGGGTGGGGCTCAGTGGCTCAGCAATCAGTGTCTCAACAGGCCCTCAGGTTATTCTGAGGCATGCTCCTTTGAAAAGAACACAGGGGCCAGGGCATCTGGTTAGAGTGACAGTCACATCCCATCTCTTGTCGGCTCAGTGCCATCCAATAGAGTCCCACTTCACTCCTGGCACAGCCCAACTGTCTGTCATGGCTTTCAAGGTCCTCCATGGACATTGGCTCCCCTTTTACCTCCCCGACCTCATTTGCTTCAACCCCTGCTGTCCCTGTCACTTACTCCACTCCAGTTACTGAGGCTGATGACTAGAGAATTTGCCAGGCTTGATTCTGCCTCAGTAACTTCCTTGGGACCCTGCCTGGCACCCACCTCCCAAATTGTCTGCATGGCTCAGTCCTTCAAGTAATTTCTTTTAAGAAGCCTGCCCTGGTCACTGAACTGATGAAGCATCCATCTTATATAAAAACTGCTGTTTGAAATTTTAACCCTGCTATTTGGCTTCTGTAAATGCTTGCTTGCTTAAATAATAAGGAAAATAAGACTACTCCCACTTCAGAGAGGCCATTAAACCTTCCCCGGACGAAGTTATCAGTGCTGGCACCAGGCCAGGCCTTTGGTTGAGGTCTCAAGGCCCCAGCACATAGAGGCTCTTTAAGAACTTGCAAAGGGGGCCAGAAACACCCCATGTGTGGGAGGCAAAGAAGGTAAAAACATATAAATAGAGAAAGTTCCTCCATGTTGGGGCCCAGAATTTGAGAGACATTTTCCTCTGGGCCCGTGCGTAATAAATGGAACTCCATCTCTCTAAGTGTTGCTTGGTTCTTCTCCAGTTTTCTGTAACACTGATAATTAGGTTCATGGCCACCAAGAGCACCCATTCCTGTTTTCTGATTTATTTTGCCCTTATCATTTATCTATAGACAATATTGTGTACATTTCACTTCCTTAAATTTGATATATTTTGTCTCATTCTGCTAGAATATATGCTCCGAGAGAGCAGAGATCTTAGACCATGTTTTCCTATCTTGTTCATTGATACAGTGCTTGATTTATGTGGTGATGAGTATTCACTAAATATTTGTTCAATGTGGGAATTAGCAGTTATTTTTTTCTTCCCTTGTTCATGAACTACCCTGTCCATTACAGCTTTTGTTGCCAACTAGTTTGCAAGCTATGAAAAATGACAGCCCATCTTGGATGTCTGACTTTCCCACCATTTCTAGCACCATACCGAGAATTTAGAGAGCACAAGGTACACCTTGATTATAGGTCTGACCACATGGTCCCCTGGCATGGGATTCAAGATGGAAAACCCATGCAATGCCCCATAAACATTCAGAGCCCCTCCCCCAAATCCAACACTCATTTAGAAGCTCCAAGCTTGCTTCCTCTTCAGGTCCAGCCATAATTTCCAGTCATTTCCTCTGACATGCAAAGAACTGGACTCTCACTGGCTGCTCCCTCTACCCCCAGGCTGTGCCTCCATCTGCCCCACACCTGAGTTCCAGGAACTGGGCATGACAGCTGAGATCTATGATTTATTTGAGCCCTTCTGCTGGGTCCTTCCTCTTTCTTTCTTTCTTTCTTTCCTTTCTTTCTTTCTTTCTTTCTTTCTTTCTTTTCATGGAATCATTGGTACACAGGCCTTAGTCAGTACCATGAGAGGGGCTGCAGGGGGTTGCAAGACCCCCACATGGAAGTAATCTGAGTCAAGCACTGGGCTAAGATAAGCAGTTTGAGAACCTGGAACATGCTGTGCTGGGAGAAAGCATCTTTATTGCTTTAAACAGTGCCCTGGAGTCTCTTCACTGCCCTTCTTACTTGCATTTGCCTGAATGTATAGGAAAATCACATTTTGTTCTTTGAAGAAGCAGGCACTTCGATGGAGGACAAGAGCTTCTGGGAGGGGGCCAGACAGTACGCATGAGTTGTCTGCTCAACCCTCAGTAGGCAATATGTGTTTTTAATAATCATCGGGTAATTAACAGCTGTGATTCAAAGCCTTTCGTTTGGAAAAAATAATAATAATTTTACTTCCTGGAGCCAGGAGCCAGATGGTCAGCCAAAGAGAGAAGCCTCCAGCTACGAATCAGACAAGTAGGGAAGGTGAGATCCATGAGCTCCCTCATCGCCCTGCAGCTGGCACAACATCTGGACAGGAGAACAAAGCAACGCCCTAGACACCTGTGTCCCTCCCAACCCCCACTTGCCCACTTAAAACTAATTACAGTATTGGTTTGTAATCCCTGCTATAAAAAGTATAGTTCTTCCCTTCACTGACTTGTTCTCAATGACCTCCTTAGAAAGATCCACTGCCCAATAGAGAATGTCAAACTGGGAAATTGTTTTGAAATATCACAGGCGCACGAATTCTTTATTTGGTTCAAAGACATTGTGTTGCCCCTTAGGCCTTCTTGTTACTTGCTACCAAAACTCAGCTATCTCCTCTCCCAACCCCTCTGCTGATTCTTGTTACCTCTGGGTCTGTGATTAACAAACCACCTTTCAGTATGCACCATTGTGTCTGTAGCAGATATGCTCAGTATCTTCACAAATCTCTCAATACACATACATACACTAGTGCATGCGCATGCGCGCGCGCGCACACACACACACACACACACACACACACACCTCTTTGGTGAAGGTATTGGAAGAGGGGAAATAACATAAAGGAGGAGGATGACATGAATCAAATGATCTGGATATGTTCATATTACAGTTCTCATTAAGTCCAGTGTCTGGTCTCTTTGAGACTTGGGTATGATGGATGGACTTTATCTGGTTGGCTGAGAACTGAAGCTGGACATGAATTTGAGGGTTCTGTCCTTGTTCACATGGAAGAAAGGGAGGAAGGCTGGGAGGAGGGGCGGGAGGGATGGAGAAAGAGAAGAAGAAAAGAAGGAAGAGTAGGAGTGGTCTGCAATAAACTACTGGTTTTACTCTTGTTTCTGTTTACTGTGTGGTTAACATGGACCTGCCAAGGGGAGAAATCACACCATCATGGAGAACACTGATTCTGGCCCAGTGGCTTGTTGATCCCCTGAGTAGAGGGGCATCTCTGGTGGCTGATTCCTGGCTTTGCACTGTTCCAGCACCAGGAACAATAGCAGGACTGCAGTTGCCTTTGTAGTTTTGTGTTGAGGGGCTTAATATTTTAGTGGTTGCCATGATAAGCAAGCTTAAAACACCACTGGATGATGTAAGTGACAGAAGATAAGGCTTCCTAACTTTCCGTGGCCAGACTCTGAAAAGCTTTTCCTATTTCCAAGTTGTATTCTTTCAAGGGAGTTGAGGATCTGAAACACTGGATTCCAGTTTCGGATCTGCCATTAACTAGCCAAGTGGCCCTTGGTGAGTGTCACGTCACCTCCCGGGACAGAGAGGTTCTGCGTCTGAAAAATTTGAAACTAATAACGAATACATGATATGTTGAGATTTCGAGGTACTGATAAGATAAATGGTGGTCAAAGAGTTGAAATTTGGTCCCTCCTCTCCATTAGCCAACGGTGAGACTTCAGATATTTCACTCAACTTTTCCAGGTCATCATTTCCTCCCTGGGAAAATTAGAAATTCGCCCTAACCAGTTTGGCTCAGTGGATAGAGTGCTGGCCTGCAGACTGAAGGGTCCCAGGTTTGAATCTGGTCAAAGGCATGTACCTTGGTTGCGGGCACATCCCCAGCAGGGGGTGTGCAGGAGGCAGCTGATCAATGTTTCTCTCTCATCAATGTTTCTAACTCTCTATCCCTCTCCCTTCCTCTCTGTAAAAAAGTCAATAAAATATATTTTAAAAAAAAGAAAGTGAACATTACAAATATTGCAAATGTGTGACACCAACAATAGACAAAGGAGAGCTGATATTTTAGAGTAAAAAATCATACTAGGAGGAAAAAGTAGTTCTAATGGCCTGAGATGCCCTTATTTAGGGCTGATTCACCATAGCTCTGACCCTGTCACTCCCTGAAGGCCTGATGCTCCCATCAAGGTTTGTTGAGGCCAAACCAAAATGAGTCACGTGTCCTGCTGTGATCACCCCTGAAATCCCGCTCCCCACTAGAATCTGTTAGAAAGTGGAAAACAAAACACCAACATAAGCATGTTTACTTCCACCAGTAGCTTATCCCTCACATTCCTCCTTACTCTCTATAAGGGTTAGCCAAATCCTTTAACTCTTGTGTTTCTAAATTGAAACATGGATTCAATTATTTATATGCCTGAAGAGTGACTGGAATCTTGCTCTGTAATAACAAGACCATATCAAAGGAATCTCACCAAATCTCCCTTTGGCAGCCTGGCAGCGGGCACATTGTCATGTTACTGATTGTAGTTGTGGGTGAGGATGACAGAGATGTAGACTACAGTGCAGTGAGCTGATTTGACTGTCTAGAACCTTGGGGAACATCATTTAAACACATGATGGTGTTGACACAGACACCAAGGAATTTAAAGAATAATAAAGTAATTATAATTATACTTGCATCTGTTATTATTTATTAGACATTGACTGTATGCCAGACATTGTATTTGGTGCTCTTCAGGCATGTAAATAATTGATTAGCATTATTTTCTCCAATCCTCATCCCAGCCCTGAGAGAGAGGCAATGTAGTCCCTATTGTACAGATTAAGAGACTAAAAGGGTGGTTACGGAAGTTCAGTAACTGGCCAAGGATCACAGTTCTTTGGCACATGGAGTTGGGCCTCAAATCCAGACATATTTGACTCAGCCATATGCATATTGAATATTAATTAAGCACCTACCATGCCAGCTAATGTGCTAAATCTATCATAAACATCTTACTTTATGATCACAAAACCCTAATGGAGAAAGAATTATTATCTCCATGTTTTGGATGAGAAAACGGGCTCCGAAAGTTTAGGTGACTTGTCCAAAGCCATCCAGCCAGTAGCAGGAGGAGCCAGGAATCTATCCCAGGTATCTTTGTCCCTGGAGCCACTGTGCTAAGCTGAACTCTGAGAGGCAAGGGTAGCATCAGAGCATGAAGAAAAGAGGAACTCTGTAGTCTTCTGGGAGCTGATCACAGGTATTCTGCTGATTTTCTGGGTTCTTCTGGATTTCCTGGGTCACATATCCCAATTTGGCAGGAGGGGTTTTTTTTTTTTAGTGGGGTAACAGCATTATGTGTTTTAAAATATATTTTCTACTGTTCTTTCTAGTTCTTAAATTATTGCTTTAATGTGTAATAATTTTTCCATAGGAGAGAAATACATTCCCCATTAACTCTAAAGAGGGAAGTATTGCTACGCACACACAAAGAAGAAAAAGATGGTAATTATTAAGTGCTTATGATGGACCGAACACTCATCTAAGTTCTCCACCCATTTAACCCTCATAAGAAACCTGTCAGGTAGATACATCTTGTCACCCCTATTTTATCAATAAGATGATTGAGGCAAAGAGAGGCTACGTAATTCACCCAAGATCTATAGGTAGTAAGTAGCGATGAAGGCAGACTATTTCACAATCCATACTTTTAGCCACTATAATATATTGCCTCTAGAGTCAAAGTAGTTCATTCGCCTAATCAACCTGGTGCTAAATGGTATTGGGAGTGCAGAATATTGGGGGAAGAGTTCAAGCTAGATGTTAGGCAAAGTTGGGTTTGACTCTCAACATTGCCACCAGCAATTGGCTGCTATATTTATTGGAGAAAGAATCTAGTCTGCTTTATTTCTCTTTATCTTCTTCACCACCTACAATACATATCTGTTGAATGAGTGAATGATTTTTTGGGGTGGAGCCAGCCTTACAAACTATATGAGTCTGATTCCAAAGCTCAAGGGCATTCTGTTGTCCAGGACCAGCTTACAGAATAAATTAATAACTTATTCTATATAATAAAAGGCTAATATGCAAATCAATCAAATGGTGAAATGACCGGTCACTATGACACACACTGACCACCAGGAGGAAGATACTCAATGCAGGAGCTGACCCCTGGTGATCAGTGTGCTCCCACAGGGGGATTGCCACTCAGCCAGAAGCCAGGCTCATGGTTGGCGAACACAGTGGCGGTGGCGGGAGCCTCTCCCGCCTCTGCAGCAGTGCTAAGGATATTTGACCGAGGGCTCCCGGACTATGAGAGGTCACAGCCAGGCTGAGGGACCCTTCCCTGCCTCCACCGAGTGCATGAATTTTGTGCACTGGGCCTCTAGTTAATTATAACTAATAAAGTCAAACCTAAAGATTCTCCAGGTAGCATAAGCAAAGAGCTGGAGATATGGAAGTAGACAAATGGCATCTAGCAAGGTGCATGGCCTCTGTGTCTCTCCACTCACTTCTCCATAAATTTGCTATCAAGTTATCACCTGTGCTTGTTGTGAGAATTAAAAAGTGATAGCTGTGCCAAGTACTCAGCACACTGCCTGGTACGATGTAGGCATCCAATAATTAGTAACATCTCAACTATCTTTCTAAAACAATGTCAACTGACCCTAGCCAGTATGGCTCAGTGGCTAGAGCATCAGCCTGTGAACCGAAGGGTCCCAGGTTTGATTCCGGTCAAGGGCACGTACCTGGGTTGCAGGCTCCTCCCTGACCCAGGTGCTGGTCAGGGCTCATGCAGGAGGCAACCAATATATGTATCTCTCTCACATTGATGTTTCTCTCTGTCTTTCCCTCTCTCTTCCACTCGCTCTAAAATCAATGGAAAAAATATCCTCTGTGAGGATGAAAAAAATATAAAAAATAAATAAATAAGTAAATAAATAAATAAATAAAACCATGTCAACTGAAGCAGTAGTATCTGTAGCCTGTGTCTGTCATCTAATTTTTGAATCATCATGCTTCTTTGCTCCAAGGAAGCACCCACTGAAACACGAGGGTGGTGGGCCTGTTTTCTTCCGCAAAGGCTTTTAAGACAGTTTACAGCAAAAATGTACTGAAGGTGAGCATAAACTTCAGTGAGAACAACACCTTGCAAAAAAGAGAGTCCATCATCAGGGCACGTGCAGAAAACAGAGTACTTTTCAATGATTTGCAACTTGCTCCTTTTTGAGTGTCTCCTAAAACTGATCCTTTTCTACTTGGATTTTGGAGAGTGGATTTCCCAGTGGATGTAACATGTGCATGATGATTTGGCTGTTCAATTCCCATTAGCACTGATGAAGCACAACAGAACGCTTAAAATAAACAAGGTCATCTCGGCCTCCATAAACGCCTCCTTACTTAGCCAATGATGGCACGTTTAGCTTGGAATCACAGGTATGAGGCAGTTTGTTGTCAAGTATCTGCAGCACTTAGGGGACCATCCAGAGATGTATCATGTCTCTGCCCTGGCCCTCCTAAGACAAGGACCACTCTATCATGTAAAACCTGCAGGTTACAGAGGCTCCTGCTTCTGTTACAAGCACCTTCCATGTGACCTTGCAGCTTTAACTGCTATGGACTACTAGGAGCTCTGTCTCTACTCTTCTCCCTGAGTGTTCTCTCTGACATTAGGGATACAGCGCAGCCAAACAGCTGCCTCTCCAGGATGACATTGCATGGTTTCCCCTAAATTCAAAAGCACAGTGTGGTTTCTGCTTCTGGCCAAGATGGAATAACGGGCACCAGGTTGCCCTTCCATCTGAAACAATGACAGCAACAAGACAGGGAAAATATATGGGGCGGTGGTTTTCAAGGGAGTAGACACCAGGCAGTGGAAGACAGTGATCCCTGGGAGGTGAAGAACAAATGGGGTGAGCCCTGCAATTGCCCTGTCTGGCTGCAGTCTGTGCAGCGAGAGGTAATCAGGCAGAGCGGAGGGGACTCCTTGCATTAAGCTGGTGAGAGACCAGGGAAATCGAAGGCAGTTAGAGTTCTCAGAACAGAATACCAGGAAGGTGTGACCTGAGGAGAGAGAGAACTCAGAGGCCTGTAGAAGGTCCTCTGGAGCATTTGGCACAGTAGTCATTGCATGTGTGGCAGAACTACCAATGTCTAGAGCAGTGGTTCTCAACCTTTCTAATGCCACGACCCTTTAATACAGCTCCTCATGTTGTGGTGACCCCCAACCATAAAATTATTTTCGTTGCTACTTCATAACTGTAATTTTGCTACTGTTATGAATCGTAATGTAAATATCTGTGTTTTTTGATGGTCTTAGGCTCTACAGCCTAAGGTTGAGAACTGCTAGCAGGGTCGCCTAAGACCATCGGATATTGATCTGTAATTTTATTTTTTAATAAAAAATTAATTTTATTTAATAATAAAATTTTGCTACTGTTATGAATCATAATGTAAATATCTGTGTTTTTTGATGGTCTTAGGCTCTACACCGCTAGCAGGGTCGCCTAAGACCATCGGAAAACACAGATATTTACATTACGATTCATAACAGTAGCAAAATTACAGTTATGAAGTAGCACCGAAAATAATTTTATGGTTGGGGGTCACCACAACATGAGGAACTGTATTAAAGAGTCACGGCATTAGAAAGGTTGAGAACCACTGGTCTAGAGAGAGAACCATCCAGAGGGTTGGAGGGAATGGTGAGCAGCTCACACAGGGCCAGGAAGAGCGCCAGACAGGGAAACCTAGGATTTGTAAGGCCCTGAGTTTTGTTCTCATAAGTTTCTTGCCTGAGTAGTGGGGCCCAACACTAAACATTGCACTGATCTCACCTGACAAACCTTAAAAATAAGATCGAAAAGAAATTGAATTTATAGATACAAACTCTCTCACAAAGAAACAGGTAAGCTCAGATGGCTTCCCTGGTGAATCTCACCAAACATTTGAGAAAGAAATAATATCAACCACATACAAATTCTTCCAGAAGATTGAAAAAAAGGAAATAATTCCCACTTCATCCTATGAGCCCAGCATATCCTGACAGCAAAATTATAGAGACATTTAAAAAATAAAATTACAGATCAATATCCTCATGAACAATACGTGCAACTACTCTAAACAATTTTTTATTAAACTGAATTCAACAATATATTGAAAGAATACATAAGGACCATGTAAGTTTTCTCCTAGGAAAATAAGGTTGGTTTTAATATTTAGAAAAATCAAAACTATGTAAGGCACAATATTAACAAACTAAAATTAAAAAAAGCATTTGATTATCCCAATAGATAGAGAAAAAACCATTTGACAACATCTAACAATCAACCTTGAGTATAGAAAAAAACTTTCAGTAAATTAAGAAGAAAACTCCTCACTCTGATAAAGAACATCTATCAAAACCCTATAGCTGCCCTAAATGGTTTGGCTCAGTGGACAGAGCATCGGCCTGCAGACTGAAGGGTCCCAGGTTTCATTCCAGTCAAGGGCATGTACCTTGGTTGCGGGCACATCCCCAGTAGGGGGTGTGCAGGAGGCAGCTGATCAATGTTTCTAACACACTCTCTCTCTCCCTTCCTCCATGTAAAAAATTAATAAAACCTATTTAAAAAAACAAACCCTATAGCTATCAGCATATCTAAAAGTAAAAGATGGAATGTTTCTCCTGTAAAATCAGAAATAGGACAACAATATCTGCTCCCATGACCTCCATTCACCATTGTGTTAGAGATTCTAGCCAATGCAATAAGGAAAGATCCTATATAATAAAAGCATAATATGCTAAGTGTCTGACTGATGGGTTGACCTTTCAGTTGACCGCTCGACCAGTGGCTATGATGCGCACTGACCACCAGGGGGCAGATGCTCCAACCGATAAGTTAGCTTGCTGCTGGGGTCTGGCTGATCAGGACTGGGCGAGATGGGCTGGACAAGCTCTGGAACCCTCCTACGGTCCCTCCCTTGCCGGCCAGCCCCAATCAGACTGGCAAGATGGCCCCAATCACTGGCCAGGCCGAGGGACCCCACCGGTGCATGAATTTATGCACCAGGCCTCTAGTGAAGAAATAAAAGGCATCCAAGTTGGAAAGGAAGATGTAAAACTTATTTTACACATGATGATTGTCATTACAGCATATCTGATGAAATCTTCAAAAAAAGCTACTATAACTGAGAGTAGCAATATTGTAAGATAAAATATTCTATGTAAAAATTAACTGAATTTCTATACACTAGCAATACATAATCTAAAACTTAAATGACAAAGAAACAATGCTATTCAACAAAGTCATCGTGAATTTAAATACTTCAGGCTAAATCTGCTAAAGGATATTCAAGACCTGTTCATTGAAAACGAAAAAACATTGCTGGAGGAAATTAAAGGAGACCTACATAGAGATATATACTCAGCTAATCAGTCATAAGACTCGTTATTGTTAAGATGAAATTTCTCTCAAAATTAATTTATGGATCTAATACCATCTCAATCCAAATACTAATAGGTGTATTGTTTTTGTGTGGAAGTTGACAAGCAGATTTTAAAACCCAAAAGAAAATGCCAAACACACATGAAAAATATATACCATTAGCAAGTAAGCACACAAAAATATGCTGAATATCATTAGTCATTGGGAAAACTTAAATTAAAACCACAATGAGATACTGCTATACAGCTATTAAAATGGCTATAATTAACATTCCAAATGCTGGCAAGAATATGGAGGAAATGTAAAATAGTACAACCATATTGGAAAAGTGTTTGGTAATTTCATAAAGAGATAAACATACACTTACTATGTAATCCAACAATTACACTCCTAGTATTTACTCAAGAGAAATCAAACCATATGACCACATAAAGACTTATTTATGAATGTCTATACCAACTGTATTTCCACCAAACAAAAACTAGAAGCAACCCAAATGTTCATCAATATGTGAATGGATAACAAATTGTTGTACAGTATATTCTCACAATAAAATACTACAAAAAAATAAATAAAAGAATGAAATTGAGAGATACACCATGAATAAAATCTCAAAATAATTATGCTGAGTAAAAGAAGTCAGAGAAAAACAAATACATATTATGTGATTTCAAATATCTAAAACTCTAGAAAATTCAAAGTAATTTATGGTGATAGAAATAAGATCAGTGGTTGTATGGGTGGGGAGTGGGATGACAGGAGGGAAGGTATGTTCACTATCTTGCTTATGGTGATTAGATTTCAACAAAATCCATGGTTATGTAGATCAAATACATCAAATTTTACACTAGTTTATTGTATATCAACTTATAGGTAATTTCTTGACTACCACTTATATCTCACAAAGTTGTTAAATATAAATATCCTGCTTACATCATCAGGATACTTCCTTTATTTAACATACTTTTTAAAAAAAGATTTCTTATTGGTTTTAGAGAGAGAGGAAGGGGAAAGGGGAGAGAGAGGGAAACATCAATGTGAGAACTGCCTCCTGCATTCTTCCTATTGGGTATTGAGCCAGAAACCCAGGCATGTGTCCTGACTGGGAATCCAATTGGCAACCTTTCAGTGTACAGGACACCCAACCAACTGAGCCACACTGCCAGGGCTGCAGGATACTTCTAATAGCTTCTGTAATAGGATGAGTGGTGTTATGATGTTCAAGTCTAACCCCTGATATCTATTTATTTGATCTTATTTAGATAAAGGGTCTGTTCATATGTAATCAAGTTAAGATACTATGGGTGTGTGTGTGTGTGTGGGTGTGTGTGTGTGTGTCCATACATAATTCATATGTGGAAGCCCCAACCTCTAGTACCTCAGCACGTGACTACACTTGGAAAGCCGGCCTTTAAAAAGGTGGTTAAGTTCAAATGAGACGGTGAGGGTAGACCTGAATGCAAGCTGACTGTTGTATTTGGGAATTTAAGACACACAAAGACACCAGGGACATGGTGATAAAGGAAAGACCATGTGAGGACACAGCAAGAGCGCAGCCATCTGCAAGCCAAGGAAAGAGGTCTCGCAAGAAACCAACCTTCAGACGATCCCTGATCTGTGGTCATACTGGATTAGGGTGGACCTTACAATGACTAGAATCTTTATAAGGTAAAGGAGAGGGAGATTTCAATGAACACAGAGAGGAGAACACCATGTAAAGACAGAAGCAGATATTGCAACGGTATGTCTACAAGCCAATAAACACCAAGGGTTGCTGATGACCACCAGGAGGTAAAACAAAGGTTGGAACACATGTTCCTGAAATTTCAAAGGAACCAGCCCTGCTAGCACCTTCATTTTGGACTTCTAGCCTCCAGAACTGTGAGAAAATAAATCTCTGTTGCTTTATACCACCCAGTTTGTGGTTATTTGTTATGGAAACCCTAGAAAACTAAAGGAACCTTTTAGAAACCAACTTTCCTCTCTTCCTTTCCGTAACAAAAACAACTTCCCCCATTTTCCATTTTAGTTGTGCATCCAGCAATTCACTTAACAGACTACATGTCTCAGGCTTCTTGTAATAGTGTAGTCATGTGACTAAGTTTGAGCCAATGGCATATGAGCAAAGAGATGTACATTACTGGTCCTATATTATTTTCTTCCTCTTTACCAATTGGGAATTGGTGATCATTGGAACAAACACTGGAGATGACAGAGTCACTATGGGGCCTTAGCCTCCTTACTTTGGACCTGTCAGGTGAGAGAGAAACAGAATTCTACCCTGGCTAAGCCACTGTGTTTGGGGTGGCCTATTCCCTACCCAATAACCACACATCTAATAATCACCCTTTTCTCAGTTGTTATGAACCTTCCTGAAGTACTTGGCCTAACTTCATGCACAAACAGGGCTTGCCTCTTTATCATTTAAACAACAACAACAACACATTTATTAAGTGTGACTCTAGGAATGCTTCCGCTTCAAAACTTAAGGAGCCCGTTTTAATAAATGTAAATGAGCATAAATCAGTAAAATGGCACCACCACACCCCCACACCTTGTTTGTTGACCATGGGAAACAGCGGAGGCTGGGGCAGCCGGCCCTGCTTCTGTAGAGGGATGGGAACAATGTGGTGTCCAATGTCTCATGGAGGTCATGGGGTGACCATGGACTAGAGTGGACCAGAGGACAACTCTATGGGAAGGTATAGGGTATATATGCTACTCCTAAAGGTGGCATTTGCTTAGTCTATGTCTTAATCTATGTCTAAGGTTTAAATTGATTCCAAAGGGAGGGGAACAGGCCTGCGTAAGGCTTGTGAATACAAAGAGAAGAGGGTCTGGCCACCTCCTGCAGTCCACACTTTTTAAAAGAGAAAGGATAATATGCAGAAAGGGCGAGAGAAACGTTTTGCAGAGATTGGTTGTCTAAAAAAATAGAAAAGAATGAATTGGACCTAGAGAAGTTAGGAAAAATCACTTGAGACACAATTGCTCCTGGTGGCAGGAAGTGTTAATGAGGCATTTGACATTTGGACTTTGCTTAATGGCGGAGGCTGAGTTGAGACAGACCGGGCTGAACCATGCAGCTCGGCGGAGGACAATAAAGGAAATGGTGAGAAACAGAACGTGATCACGTAAAGTGACAACACCCTTTTGTGTGGAGCTGGATTGTCATCATCTTTTCTCTCCCTCTTTTCCTCGCGTGCAGTTTATTTTTAGAACATGTACTCGACTATTTTCTGTTTTATGACCCTCAACATTTTCATCTCTTTATAATTACACACCCAACGTGTAGCATGACATCTTATTTTCTCATACAAAGACAGATTTAACTCCTAGCCTAGGCTGTCCTAAAGAGGCCGTTGGCAGCAGCTCCAGTAGACGAGATGGGATACTGGGGACACGTACACCATCACAAGCATGCTGAATCCCCACCCTGCTCAGCCTGGGCCCCGACCCTGCCTTCCATGGGCCCTCCCCTCAGTCAAACACACTGCCCAGGATTCTGCAGAGGAGTTGTGTGCTGTTCTTTTTCTTTTCTCTCTTCTCCCTCCCTTCCTTCTCTCTCTCCCTCCCTCCCTTCCTTAATTCATTATTTATTTCCAATTTTCACTTGCTTTCATCATACAAGTAAAATATGTTCACTGCAGAAAAATTCTTCCACGATGGAGCTATAACAGTCACTGCTCTCTCAGAGACGGGGTGTCCGTGGCTCGCACCGCGGACTATCCATCCGCCTTTCTGGGATCTCACCCAGGCTGATGGCCTTCAATAGCATTTGTCTGCTGACGACTTCCAGATGTGTCAATCCTGCAGGAAAGCGTCCTGCCCCAAACCGCAGACCCCCATAACCAACTGTCTACTCAGAATCTCTCCTCGAATGGCTAAGAGACATCTCAACGTCAACATGTTAAATGAAGAGTGGCTTCCAGGCCTCCCTAACCAAGGTTTCCCCACTTATCTTACTGACAGTGCTCTCCTTCCAGATGCCAGGGCTGCAATCCTGTAGGTCAACCTGACCCCTGTCTTTCACTGATAACTGCCAGCCAATCCTTTAAGAAATCCTGGGGCCTTTTGCCTTTACTAACCACCACATCTGTCTTACCACCTCGGTCTCTTCTACCATCATCCACTTCCTGGATTGTTGAAAAATAATCTTCCAAAAAGTCTCCTGTTTCCACTCTCCTCACCCTGGAGTCTCAGGCCAACAGAGAAGCCAGAGCGATCCTTCGAGAACATGAGTCATTTCATGCCCCTCCTCTGCTCAGAAGCTGCCAATGGATATCCATTCACCTGGAGTGAAAGCAGAAGTCTCAACGGTGGCCTACAAGAACCTACCCCTAGGTAGGTACCTCTCTGCCCCTCCTCTTGCCTTACCTCCCTGTCCTTATCATCTCCCACATCCCTGCTTGCTTTTAAAAAAAATGTATATATATTTGTATTGATTTCAGAGAGGAAGGGAGATGGAGAGAGAGACAGAAACATCAACGATGAGAGAGAATCATTGATTGGCTGCCGCCTGGCATGCCGCACACTGGGGATCAAGCCTGAAATCTGGGCCTATGCTTTGACCGGGAATTGAACCATGACTTCCTGGTTCATAGGTAGATGCTCAACCACTGATCCACGCTGGCTGGGCCCTGCTTGCTTTTCTGGAACACATCAGACAAGCTCCCATGTCAGGGACTTTGCAGCCCCTTTTCTCTCTATGGAATGCTTTTTCTCTCGCAACAGATGACCCCAAACCTTACTCCACTGGGACTTCCAGGCATTTTTTCAAATGACACCTCCCAAGTGAGGCCACGTGTGATCATCCACCGTAAAATTGCAACCCCACCACCTCATCCTTTGTCAGTGCCCATTGCCAACCCCCCTATTCTTTTCTTCTAAGCACTTACCACCTTCCTACATTTACTATACTTTTTTATGTTATGCTTTTATTTCTTTTCTTTCCACAAGAACGTAAGCCCCACAAGGGCAGGGCTTTTGTTGTTTGGCTCACTGATGTGTTCCCAAGGGGTTAGAACCATTTTTTGTTGTTGTTGTTTTGTTTTTAAATATATTTTTATTGATTTCAGAGAGAGGGAGAGGGAGAGAGAGATTGAAACATCAATGATGATAGAGAATCATTGACTGGCTGCCTCCTGCACATCCCCTACTAAGGATGGAGCCCGCAACCGGGGCATGTGCCCTTGCCTGGAATCGAACCCGGGACCCTTCAGTCCATAGGTCGACGCTCTATCCACTGAGCCAAACCGGCTAGAGTAGAACCGGTTTTGTTGAATGAATGAATATGTGACTTCAGGATTGGCATCATAGTCACTGTATGTAACATTTAGGTTATTTTCACTATTTTTTTGTTTTGTGGAACGCTGCAACACATAGCCTTTTATAAAAACCTTTTATTAGTTATAGTCTAACCGCCCTAGGATTTAATCCTATAAATATGAAAACCAGGTAAAATGGAGTAGGTATTTTAAACCTTTGTTGCACGCAGCCAAACTGCTTTTCAGCTTGCTTTTCCAACAGTAGTGTTTAAGAATACCCGCTGCTAAGAGAGGGAGTTAACATTTTTCTAACCTTTGCCAATCTGTGAGGCAAAACCAGGCACATTTCAATCTTGCATTAATTTAAATTCCTTTGATGAAAAGTGATGTGAAGTTTTTGTTATGTTTCTTGATTATTAACATATTTTAACTAGTTCTTTAGATCCTTGGCTGGTGTTACTATTGAAATATTTGTTTTCTTACTGATTTTTGAAGTTCGTTATGTGCTAAAGATATTAACAGTCTGCTGTCCTGTTAAAATTATTTGCCCAGATGATTGTACGTTTGACATGCAGAAGGACTTAATTTTCATGCTGCCAAATTCATCAGCCTTTCTTTCCTCCTGTCCTTGCTTTTGGACACAGACAGCCCTTCTCCATCTGGAATCCCCATGTAGATTTACTTTGCGTTTTCCTGGTTTCGTATTTTAATTTCTGCTCTGTAATCTAACGATAATTTTGGAGTTGGCTCTACATAGATTTTTACACTATTATAAAAACTGCAACACTTATTGAATACCCCTTTCTTTCCTAACCTATTTCTGAAATTGTCATATTCAGGGCCCAAATCCTTATATTTCATAAGACCATTTCTGGGCAATTCATTCTGTTACATACATCAATCTATTGATTGTGATGCCAGAACCCCACAGTTTGTGTGCGGTTTGGTGAAATGACTTAAAATATGTAGGGTTGAGCCTCCCATCCTCCAATTGGCTTCTCTCTTGGTCTCTTTTTGACTTTTTTTTTTTTTTGGGGGGGGGGTAATGGCCAAAAGTGAACATTATTCTCCCCTGACAGCTATTAAATGCGCGCGCGCGCGCACGCACACACACAAAACTTCTTTTTTGTTTGTTTGCTGTGGTTGCTGTTAGTCACTATCTCAGCTGATTTCCCATCTCTCCAGGCGCGGTAGCAGTCTCCCCCAGCCCCACCACTTGCTCACTGCATGATCCTGGACAAGATACTCAATCTCCTTCAATCTGTACGTTCATCTGTAAAATGGAGTGATCGCAGCAACTACCGCTAAGGTGGTTTTAGAGATTAAACAGGAGAATTATGTCCAATGCCCTTGGTTGTGGAACTAAGTGAGCAATTACTAAACGCTCACTCTCAAAACTCAGCACATCCTCATCCTTAGCATCTTTGCTCTTGAAGGGGAAGGAGCGAAGGTCATGGAGAAGCAGAGTCTGATAAATCGGGGATTTGAAAAGTGGACTGACTCTTGGTGAAGCAGAGATCAGAGAGCTGATGTAGGGATTGCCTTCAGGTAATCAAATCCTCTGATATCAGAGTGGGGCGGAGAGGGAAAGACACCAAGGCTGAAGAGGAGGGTCTGGGGGCTATTTCCAAGCATCCAAGGGGAGGCTGAGGGGGTCCTGTGGGAAAAACAGCAGGTCTTCCCCACCAGGGTGGGGTGCCTGGTGTGTACCCCCTGTGGTCACCCCACCCCCACCCCAAGCTCAGAAGGGCCATGAATTTGGTTCATGCTCTACTATTGCCATCCTGAAAGGCTTAGCCATTTGTGAACAAGAGTCCCACATCTGCATTTTGCAGTGGGCGCCGTCCCCCCCCCCATGAGGTCGCTGGCCTATCCCACCACTTCCATCCTGTGCCTGGTCCTCAGTCCGAAGGGGCGAGGCCAGCCCTGTGCTTATTCAGGCCCTTATCCGCAGGCCCCACTGACTCAGCATGAAATTAGGAAGCGAAAGGGCTCTCAGCAGGGCACTTGCTGTCCAGTGGAAAGAAGAACCGGAGAATGTACTTTTTCTGGAATGTGAGTACTGAACATTGGTGCACAGTTGAAATACAGGTCGTGATTTACAAACCAACTGGACACTCGGATCTTTAAAAAAAGGATACAAAGTGAGAAAGAAGGGGCCATCAGAGAGAAGCGTGGTCCTTGCCTGTGATGGTGATCCTGTAGCTCATGGCAAAGCTGGTGCATGTGCGGAGCTGCTGCCTCTTTCCCGCCAAGGTGCCAGGTGCCACTCGGGGACCTGACTACTTCCCTCTGAGACGTGGGTGATGCTGTGTAACAGTAGTGACTGGGGAGAGGCGGAACCACACGCACTGAGGGTCTGTTCTCTGGCCGGCATTGTGCTAGGGGCTTTACCAAGAGCTTCCAGGTATTGCTCACAATGGCCCCGTGGGTGGGTGGTATTATCTCCATTGTACAGGTAAAGTCACACGCAGAGTAAGTGGCTACAGAATGGGATGTATTCCCGGGTCTGTCTGTCACCGGCTGTCTTGTTCTTTTTCGTGTAACACAATGTCCGCTAACTGGAAAGGGAGGCGGATGAAATATTTCATTACTATATTCCCATGCAGTTCTCAGACTCAAGGCTGTGTGTGCTAAGTGCATTCCATGTTTTAACTCACTCGATTCTCTCCATGAGACCGGGGCTCAGGGAGTTGAACTTTTATAAGGACCCGCAGCCAATAAATGGCAGAACCAGGATTCAATCCCACACAGTCTGTCACCACAAGACAGATCCTTTCGTCGCTCTAGGATGCTGCCTCCCCTAAGAGAAACGGGGACAGGGTAGAGAAACCTCCGTGATTAAATACAGATGGGAAAAGGTCAAGGGTGATTTCTGTTTCATGGCTGAGCACCAGGTGGGAAGACGGAGTCATTTAATGAAATGGGAGAACGGAAGGGTGGGGCGCGGGTTTTAGGGGAGTGATTGTGGCGTCACTTTCGGACATGCTGAGTCTGGGGTGCTTGGAAGACATGGCAGAGGATGCTATCCAATAATAGCACCTTCATTACAGGGTCCCTGTGAAGATGAGAGGAGTTAATATGCAGGCAAATTGCCTGGCACGGAGCAAGCGCTGCATAAGTGTCTGCTATTCTTATGGCCCAGTAAACAACTGGGTCATAGTGGAGCTAAGATTAGTATGGCCCAGTAAGCAACGGGGCCAAATGGAGCTGAGAAGAGGGATCTTAATTGGCTAGAGATCGAAGATGAAGAGCTCTGAACTTACCAAGATGATACCGGAAGTAATGGGAGAAAAGGAGATCTCGTAAGATACGCCAATGGTCTTTGACATATTGGATAAAGGCTGGTCCTTAGAAAGTTCCGGAAGTTTTAACAAAGAGGAAACACTTCTTTACGTTTGCAATGAAGAATTGGGTCTCTGAACCAGAAAGGACAATTCCTTGAATGGTAACCAATATCATCAGAAATAACCAATAAAATATTCATGAACCCAACTCCTGGAAAACAGGAACCCTAGTTATCCAGACTTCTCTGTTTAGTGCCTGAACACAATGCTCACCAGAGTCTGTGCCCAGCATCATCATACGCTAAGAACTTCCAAGCCCCTCAATTAGCTTCTCACCCAAATACGGTACCCAAGCCGCTAAGTGATCAAGAGCCCTGGTCTTCAAGAGCCATGGTCTCGTTCAAGACACTGACAACACACACACACACACACACACACACACACACACACACCACATACATATGCTCAATGTCTTCTGATTGCTGCTTTGGCTAGTGACTATGGAGGACTTCTCCTGACCTCAGAGCTCAATATGGACATCCTGCAGAAAGCTGTTGGTGCTATTTCTCTGGGTTTGAGGTCCCCCCCCATAGTTCTCTACTCTTGCTCTCACACAGCACTCATCCCCTGAATTGGTCTTCCTTCTTAGACCACACAGATCAGTTAACTTACTCATCACCTCAGGACCTAGCATAGTGCCTGACCACCACAGGTGCTCAAAGACTCTCATGTAACAAAAAATCATTGGAACGTGCATTTTTAATTCCAGCATCTTTTGTATAGTCCATGCCCACTTCTGCTTCCAGATTAGACTCAGAGTCTCTGTGAGGACTCAGTGTTCTGTGTTCCTCCTTGTCCAATATTGGAGTTCTGTTTGATTCAGTCAACTTTGTTGAGGTATAATTTACAAACATTAAAAGGCACACAGTCCATGAATTTTGATAATTGTATACACTTGTATAACCACCATCGGAAACAAGGTATGGATCATGTTCATCACCCCGCAAAGGTCCCCTTGTGTGTTTCCCCAGTTAATCTTCCACCATGGTCCCAAGCTCCATGCTTCAGGCCAGAAGCTTTGATGCATAGCATAGGTGGGGATGAGTCCATTCAGGTTTATAAAGGCAATGAACGAGTGCTGATCAGAAGACCACTCTCATGTAGGAGGTGAAATATGTGATTTGGTGGCAAAGAAAATAAAAGAAAAAAATGATGCCTGAGTTGGAAAGTACGGTATGTTAGCAAAGTCAGGAAGGCAGCACGTTGATCTTGGGTAGTTTGTTAGGAGCAGAGGTTTTGAGTCAAGAGGAACCAATCAATGCAATTGATGAGACAGGAATTAATGGAGGTAGGAATGCAAATATCCACACAAGTAGGGAACACTGGAGATGTCGCATGGCCCTTCTGGCATCCCGTCCCTGCCCAGGGAGGGGTGGGGGTACCCTCAGGCTCTGCACTTTACTGAACTCAGTGGGGCACTATATAGAGCAACATAGGGAGCTGAGAGCTTCCTCCTAAGACAGGAAGCCACTCAGCCACTCCA
Source organism: Eptesicus fuscus (assembly GCF_027574615.1). Lineage (NCBI taxonomy): Eukaryota > Metazoa > Chordata > Mammalia > Chiroptera > Vespertilionidae > Eptesicus > Eptesicus fuscus. The sequence continues at coordinate 18,940,650 of NC_072495.1, read as the reverse complement.
GCTGCTTCTTTGCCTTCTTTGACTCAGATAGAAGCTGCTGTGTCAGACCCCTTCCTACTCTCTCCTGCCTGGTTAGACCCTTCAGGTCCCGAGGATTGCTGGTCCCCCATCCTTCCCTTTCTGACTGGTCCTTTTGTTCCAGGACAGTCATCTTCCCAAATGATGAGAGAGAATCCTTCAGGACTAAGAGGTGGTGGAAGGAGCCTGCATTCCTCTGTTTCTGTTCATTTTAAACCATAATTCTCTGTAAAACTAGTAATACAATTTCTAAGTATTATCCAGATGCTGTTTAGAGGAGTTCATTAGATACATTTTTTTCAAACAAGTCATATCAAGGGAGGCAGTCCACAGGAACTTTAATACTTCTCATCGAGAGATTGTTCCATTTGTGTTTATAAATATATCTGCATTTATAGGAAATGCCTCCCTTGGAAGAAAAAATAGAACATCCACTTCTCATAAAAAATTTTGTGATCCATTGGTGAACCCCCTTTTGATATCTTCCCAGTACAAGGCAGGTTAGAAAGATCAGCTGAAATGTAGAGATCAGAAAACACAACCAAGTAACTTTACATAGAGGATGCCATCATCATTCTCTCAGTTTTCCTCAGCAAATCAAATCTTGACCACAGTGTAAGAAGTAACTAGAATGTCATTGAAGAAATACCCTTAATACAGACACATGGCACTGTGCTGAGAGTGAGAACACAGGGGTGCTGGTCCTGACTCTGATGTGACCTCGCTATGTGAACCTTGGCAAACCAGTGCTTTGATGAATTGATTCTTCTTTCTTGCCTATAAAATGATTACCTAAATATATAGGACTTGTTATTTTTTATTTTTTTTTCCATTGGGGAGTGCTTGTTCTTTAAAGGAAATTGTAATGGTATCATCTGTAAAATGGGGATAATTACAGCATCTGCCTCCTGGTGTTGTTAGGCGGGTTGAATGAGCTACTTCAGGGAAAGCAATTAGAGCAGGGCTTGCACATAGTACAAGGGCTCAATAAATGTTAGCCGTGGTGATGCCGCTGCTAATGATGATGATGATTGCAAGAAAATAAGGGCTTCCTCTAAGGACCAGCAACAAAGAGGGAACTTAAAAATAGAACAGCAAGAGCAGTGGCTGTGCTCCCGCTGCCCGGGGCTGCGGGAGGGAGAGTGGAACTTCTGGTGGAGGTAAGAGGCCAAGTCTTACCGGGAACTTGGGGATGGAGACTGGGACCTGGATGACATGTACACATAAAGTTGGAGCCCTCAAAGGCCTCCGAGTGTTGGATAAAAACGAATTTCCATAATTAGCATGGGGCCAGCAAGTGGGTTGGGTTTTTGATTTCTGCTCCCTGTGCTCACTCCCTCCTGGGGCTCCGGGCAGAGGCAGACACAGAACTGCTCTCAGAGAAACGTGCTCTCACCCCAGGTCACACCGGAGTTCCAGTTCCCACGTGTTCCTGATAAAGATGTGCTCATAATCCGAAATTACCAAACACACGAGCAAACGACCACATTCTCTTAGGTCCCTACAAACTGTAAGTCATCACAGAGCTAAATAGAGACTATGGAATAATTCATCTTAAAATACTTTAAAAAGCAAGTCTCAGACACATGATATTGCAAGATGCAAAAAAAATGGGGAGGCTTAAAATAGAAAACCTTTTGAAATAAGTAAAGGAAGTTATGGCAATTTTTAAATCTCAGTGAATGGTTAGACATTATTAGAGAACTACCAAATGAGAAATAAAACTTGGGAAGTCACCCAGAGAAATAAAAATGAAACATATAAAATAGCAATTAAGAGTGAGAAGACCCAACACATGCCTAATAGGAGCTTCAGAAAGAGGGAGCTGAGAAATAATATTTGAAGAGGTAATAGAAGGTGAAGAATTCTCTAAAATTACTAAAGGACCTAAGCACTGAAAATAATCAGCCAACATATAAACCATTCAACAGTGATATGCTCTTGAGGAAGCCATGGTGGTGGGCTCAGCACACCTCTCAGAACTGCCACCATTACACCCAGCCAGAGTGGCTCAGTAGTTGAATGTCGACCTATGAACCAGGAGGTCACGGTTCGATTCCCAGTCAGGGCACATGCCTGGGTTGCAGGCTCGATCCTCCATCCCCAGTGTGGGGCGTGCAGGAGGTAGCCAATCAATGATTCTCTCTCATCATTGATGTTTCTCTCTCTCTCTTTCCCTTTGCCTTCCTCTCTGAAATCAATAAAAATATACTAGAAAATAAAATAAAAAAAAACACCTGCCACTATGCAAGCAGTGACAGCAGTGGCCTCCAGCAGAGTCTGAGAGACTCTGAGAGGTACAGTATGTGTGGCTCTGGACTGATCTATCCCCCTACTCAAGTCCATGCCAAAATTGCAATGCATGGGATCTCTGCTTTGATCACTGCATTTCCCGGGTCTCCTCCTCCTGAAATTAACCTGGAGAAATATTGGAGGACAGAATGACAAGTGAGTGATCCACTGTGCCCCAGCGTCCTCTCTGAAAGGCGCCCTCCCCTCCCTGCTGTGGGGAATCTTGTCTCTGAAGCTTCTCTCTGCTCAATCCAAGACTGTTCCCCCAACGTGCCTCCTCAGGTTCCTGTCTTCAGTGCCGGGGGCAAGGTGACATTCCCTGAGATGTATGATGATTGTTTTCGATAACCTGAGGAATGTCGGTCCTCTAAAAGCCTCGGCACTCTGCTCATTTTCTAAGTTAACTCTGACTTAGCACAGATTTATTGGTGAGGTGCGTGGTTTGGTGTGTGTGTGTGTGTGTGTGTGTGGGTATGCGAAGTGTGTTTGAGACAACAAAGGTGAAGGAAGAGAGAAAACCAATATTTATTTAGCTTTACTATGTGCCATCCCTTGAGCTAATTACTGTCATACATGCCAACTCTTTCCGTTCTCATAGCAATCAGAGGGGGAGAGTATTATCCTGCTCAGTTATCAACGAGGAGAATGAGAGCCAGAGAAGTGAGGTAACAGGGGGAGGGGCACTTAGCTACGACTCTAATTCTTTAGGGAAGAAAAGACAACAAAATGCTGACAAGAATCCAGAATTCCTATGTAAACAGAAGCACAAGACTGTGTTTGTGGGAGAAATGGAATGTTCTCTCTCTCTCTCTCTCTCTCTCTCTCTCTCTCTCTCTCTTCACCTTTTTATTGACTGTAGTGGGGTGACATTGATTAACAAAATTATATAGGTCTCAGGTATACCATTTTATGACACATCATGTGCATGGAATGCTCTTTTCTTCAGAGCCTAGAAGTACCCGTGCTGGTGTAGCCAGGATCTCCCGGACCGCCTGACCCCAGCACACACCAGCTCCCACAGAGGACCAGTGTGTCTGCCGCGTCACCAGCCGGATTTCCTGGGCTCACCTGGCACTCTCTGTCCTAGCGCCCCACGATCCCCTCCCGGCTGGCCCTGTGCTGCCTGCTCATCCTTCTCCCAGTCCTCGCCGGGCAGCGAGTACCCAGCACAGTCCCAGCACCAGCTCTGCTGAGGAACCGTGCTCCCTCTAAGAAGAAGGGCTCTTGGGGTCCCGAAAGGAAGCAGCCGCTGTCCCCACAGGGCAGGAGGCCGGCTCTCTCCAGGCCTGGGATCTCACAGGTACATTGTGTCAGCGATGCTTTGTGTTGGGGAGGATTTCGTTGGGTGGTAATTAGATATGTACTTCTCCAGGCCGCAAGGCGAGCCTTCCTCATGAACACCCGTCCTGCCTCCCCTGTTGTGGGGGTGAGGGGGGAGCAGGGGGGGGGGTGGGCACTGGGACTCAGCCTCCTCTACCTCAGGGCAAGGACAGCACAGCACAACGGCAGGTGCGCAGACCTTGGCGGGGCGGGCAGTTACGGCTGTGCTGCCTCAGGACTTTCAACCTCTCTGGGCCTCAGTTTCCTAATGTGAGAATGGGGATAGTAACCCCACCCTTGGGGTTGCCCCAGGACTACGTGGGAAAGGTCCAGGTAGCAGCTCAGTGATAGTCGATGCTCAGACACTTCGGGTTCAGCCCCACCTGCCGCACACCCTCCCCCGGTTCTCAGGAGGGTGTCTGATGAGGCCTTTCAGAGACACGCCTTCGTGTCTCTGAAACATATCCTATTTCAGCGACAAAGAAGACTGAGAAGCTTGGTATGAAAAAGTAGGGGTCTGGGCTCCACCGTCAAACCTGACACCTCACTTCCTGGCAAATCACAGTCGCTTCTCTAAACGGCTGTGCTCATGTGAACATGGACCTCCCAGGGCTGCCCAAGGATGCCGCGGGGCAATGCATGTGAACACGCATGCAGACACGTGGCATCCTTCTTTCAGGAAGGCTCCTGGGCTGACCCGGTCCAGCCTTCAGCATCATCGCAGGGGGAACTGGTGGTGGGCACACAATCCAATCCAATGAGCCCTGAAGGCCGGGTGTGTCCATGGCACCACGGCTCCCCTGGCTTCTCACACAACTCAGTGGGATTACAGGGATTTTTTTTTTTTTAATCCAAATCCCTGTTCTGACCATGCGCCGGAACCTTTTACGGTGAAAACGCCCTGGACAACACAGTCTGCATTTCCCCCCAGCGGACAGCTCCCTGCTCCACCTCCCTGTGTCCAGGCCTGGAGGAGGCTGCCTGCCTCTCAGCCCTTCCGCCACTGCCCTCTGGTGGCGGCAGCTGGCAACTGCACACTCTTTCAGTGCCTGCGGGCGCTCTGGCTCCCAGGCTCCGCCCTGAGAGTCCAGGGGGTGTCTTGTGAGCCTTATTCAGGCCCCGTCCTGTCGTCCTGTCGGATCTGGAGCGATCTTCTAGGCAACTCTGACCAGATCCCTCCTATTGAAAGTCTTAACGTTTGTCACCACCCTCAGGAAAGCTCACGATTCTTGTCATGACATAAATACGCTCCTTCTGTGATTATCTCCTTTGTCCAAATGTCCAGTGTCTGACCAGGGGGTCTATCCATCAGGGGTCCCTGCGGGTCTCCGAGAGGACCCTGCCCGCGTGCAATATTGGAACTCTTTCCCACTTTCGCCCTCCATGCCCGTTCCTGCCCCCAACTCAGCTGCCTAACCCATCCAAGGCCCCGCACGGATGTCACCTCCTCAATTAGGACCTTCTCCGGCAGCCCCAACCCCATTCATTCCAAGTCAGCTGCGCACCTAACCCCATGTTCTCAGCTCTGACATCTCCCCACGGGGCCTCGGTGCTCCCGGACCCCGGAGCCACATCACCGGCTAGCCACGTAAAATGCCCCAGAGCCGCCCCGGCGCAGAATCCAGTGCCTGGCACACAGGACTTGCTCAGTAAACGTGGAATGAGAAACCACAACTGGCGTGCGAACCGGGAGAATGGCAGACGCTGCCAGGGTGAAACCTAATCACAATGACTTACATTCGCACGCGGATAGAACGGTAGCTGCGGAACAGGGACTGCCTACGAGGCCCGTCCGGTGCTTTAGATTAATTTCCTCATCCAATAGGCACAGCGGCCCTGTCTCATTTGATCCAGACAAACCCCCCTGGAGGTGGGAGGCGCGCAGGCATCGGGTCTGCCTGGCAGACGGGGAAAACCAAGGCTGGGGACAGGCTGGTGGCCAGCGTGCAAGGATGAGGCGAGAGCCAGGCCTTTGGACCAGTGTTTGCAACCTCGCTCGCAGGGACAACACGCGTGTGTGTCTGCTACTCCTTATGAATACCCGGCCGCCGCCTCCTGACAGAGGCAGGTCCCCGGGGAGGAAGCAAACACAGAAATGTGCTTTGCCTGCAGACTCGGGCTGCGCAAGCAATCACAGCCTCCTCCTCCTCCCTCTCTCTCTCTCTCTCTCTCTCTCTCTCTCTCTCTCTCTCAATTATGGAGGGAATGACAATGAAGACAGGAGCGGGCAGAGAGACTCGGAGTGACTGCCGTTGCCGTTCATTGCCAAGATCCCCGGAGGCTCGGTTCCTGCAGCCACCTACCCTGCTGGGAGCACGGGGCAAAGAGAGGTAGGGTTTGGTGGCTGACAAGGAGACAAAGGAAAAATGACAAACCAACTGAATGAGTGAAGGTGAAATGAGCGGCGCTCGGCAACAGATGGGGCTGCGGCCGGGTAATTTTCTCCTGTCACCTCCCCTCCGGTAACAGATAATCCCGCCGCCGTCGGAGGGGGGGCCCCCCCCCGCGGAGGCAGGCGCAGAGCTCCCAGTCTCCTTCTTGTTGGGAAGCCGTGCCCCCCCATCCTTTAACCTGTCTTGATGATAAAAATCGGAAGAGCCCCAAATTTTTGCAAGACTTATAGCGCCGATTTAACTCAGTCCCAGCCCGGGCTGCTATCTGTCAGCTGTCAGGGTGACAGGCAGATTTGTAAATGCTCTGGCTCAGGCAGGTTGAAGGTGACATTTTGCAGCTGGGGACTTTTTCCCTGTCCCTCACGGACACAGGCCGTCTCAGAACTAAGACAGCACCCGGACTGAGCCCTTGACCCTCAGCTGGAGACTGTGGCTCAGGCCTCTGCCCACCTCTGCTGGACCCCACACACTCCAAACACCCTCATCCCTGTCAGCCAGGTTCCATACCACGCCCCTCCAGGCCCCTCTCCTCCCAGGCCACACCCCTCCCAGGCCCTCCCAGGCCACGCCCCTCCCCATCCATTCCTAGAGCGCCCAGGACTTTCCTTATGATTGGTCTTGGCTGATGGTCTCTCTGCTATTGTAAATACTTGTATAAATTAATTAACCATGATATAAAAACCGAGAATTACGACTGACTTCATGTAATGACCCGCCGTGCTCTGTTTTGGCTGAAGCACCTAAAATTAGCCCTGGATGCTCAGTGACATTGGACCCTTTGATTTCTCCCCTGGAGTCACTAAACCTTAGTCAGGTGTCTGTTGGAAGCCCTCTTTGCTTAGGATTTTATTCTCAGTGTCTATAGCCCAGGAAGGTAGGACCTGCCTGGATGGAGGAGGGGGGTTAGGGCAGCCGCTTCTGGCTCTTGCCCAAGGCGAGGAGTGGCCACTCAGCCCAATTACATAACGTGTGCTGAGCCAGGGCGCCCAGTGGGCCCCAGGTTGGGAGTGCAGGGGTTGAGCCTACACACAGCCCCCTGTGGCGGGAGACAGCCTCGGGGCTCCCCTGCCTGCCTCCTCCCCCGCCTCCTGGCATCCTGGGAGGCTCTGAGCTGCCCTGGAGGTGTCTCAGCGTCCAAGCCCCTGGAGCCCTGACAGAAGATGTTTGTGGGGAAGCTCAGGACTTGGTTGGAAGGTCTGGGAGGAGGAGGATTCTCTGAGAGGTCAGGGGCCTCTAGGGGGACCTTGCCAAAGGTGGCAGCCCCTGCCTTGACTTTTCCAAGCAAGTCCGAGCCCCCGGGTGTTTTACTGGAATCTCTAAGCCTAGTCTTTAGACCCGACCTGTAGAAGCACGTGTTTTCTCAAGGATGCTTACCCCGCTGATTGTATCTCCAGGTTAATTTTAGTTCAAGCTGTTGATACAATAAAAGCCGAAGGAAGCAGGCGAATGGGGCTGTTTGGTCCCTATAGCCAAGCAGCCCCTTAGCCCTCTCATTCACAGACAAACGTGTGTCAGAGTAATCCATTCATCTGTCGCTCAGGGTCTGCCGGTCAGCCCTGGCAGATGTTGGGCAGAAGGGGATGGTGGGGTCCGGCCTCAAGGACCCCTGGAGGCAGGCTCACCACCAGCAACTCAGGGTCTGCCTCCATCACCTCCTCCCCCAGGTTTAACCGCATTCTCACCCGATTCCTGGGGCCAGGTTGATCGGCTCCCAGAGCAGAGATTCTGGCTGTAACATTTATTATTTTTGCTTTCTTCGTGGCTGATTTTTATTGGTGGGAGGGGACGGTCATTGCCACTCTATTAGGTGGTTCGTTTATTGGCTACACCTTTCAGATGCCACATCGCTGGTGAGGGATGTGCTGCCGGAGCTTCTGGCCCCCGGGCTCCAGCCCTGGGTGCAGGGTGCACACTCAGCCTGCCCTGTGCTTTCCCCTGGGGGAGGCCTGCCTGCTCCTCAATCGCCCCGGGTCCTGGCAGCTTCGTGTATTTCTGATGGAATGTGTGAACGTGTGATCTGGACCAGGGTATACAGGGATGGCCCGACTGTGTTATAAGTTTTAGCTCTTCTTTAAAAAAAAAATGTTTTCATTGATTTTAAAGAGAAGGGAGAGGGAGAGAGAGGGAGATACATTGATGAGAGAGGAACATCCATTCACTGCCTCCTACATGCCCGCCCCCCATGGGGGACTGAGCTCACAACTCGGGCATGTGCCCTAACCAGGAATCGAACCTGCGACGGGGTGATGCTCAAGCAACTTAGCCACAATGACCAAGGTCAGGATTCTTCTCATTTTTATTGATTTTAAAGAGGGAGGAAGAGAGAGAGAAAGAAAGAAACATTGATGTGAGAGAAAAACATCAGTTGCTTGCCTCCTGTACATGCCCTGACCTGGAATCAAACCTGACACCTTCCAGTGCATGGGGAGGACGCTCCAACCAGCTGAGCCACACCTGTCCGGGCAGTTTGATCTCTTTAACCCGGGACCCGGGCCTCTCCTTGCCAGCTCCGTGTGCTCCATCTGATCAGAGGGGCTCAGAGGCAGGTGTGCGTGAGAGGAGACCCGTGGCCTACAGTCCCGAGTGTGGAGCCTGATCCCCTCACTCTGCCCTTGGGCAATGTAAGTCCAGCCCACAGCCCACCACGTTAATATACTATCGAGTTTCCTCACGTGCAGACCAGGGAGCCACCTGTGTCAGAGAAAACACCGGTGCCCCCTGCCTGGGCAATGCTAGTGGCTCCTGCCTATGCAACAGCCCCGCCTAGTGGTCAGCCGCAACTGGCAACTTAGTTTCCTCATGGACAGAGTAGGGGTCAGGGTGGGACCCACTTAGAATAATTGTGAGAAAGGCACTAAGTGAGCAATGTAATAAAGTCATTAGCCCCCAGTGCCTAGTAGCTACTGTTAGTGCTGCTATTCGGTGTTATCTTTTGTGATATGAAGGAAAGCAAGAGTATAAAGTGCTGGTAAGATAATAATTTCCCTATTTGTCCCACTCATCCCCCTGTCCCCTCCCTGCAGAGGTCTTGCTGGACCCGCCCCTCCCAGGAGGGTGTCCCAGGCCTGGCCACCCCCTCCTCCTGGCCTTCACCTGCCCCCAGAGAGACTTTCAGGGGAACGAAGCGAAAAGTAGCATTTGGGGAAACAATTCCGCAAGAGAAACCCCTAAGTCCAGCCTGGGACTGAGCTAGCCTTTGAGGTAAGGACCTGAGAGGTAAAGAAAAGAGTTACTGTCCTGCGCTGGGATTACAAGGGACATACATTCACTCTCCACCTGCTCCTCCCCCGTGGGCCCAGCCTCCCCCCAGCCGTCCAGTCAGGAGGAGGAGGTTTCTTAGAGTTCAGGCCACACTGGGATTAAGGCAGGGCCAGGACAGCTCCCCTGCCACCCGTGTTCTTGCCACCTGTGTCCCAAACTGTCCCTCCCCTCCCCACCCAGAGCCACAGGCTATGGCGGAGGTCACGGGAGAAAGGATTCCAATTTTCCCAGGAGCAAAGCCTGGCTCACTGGCCTCCTCTAGCGATCCTTCCTTCCTTGGCCACCAGGGGGCGCCCGAGGGTTTTAGTTACACAACCAGCCTTTGCTCTCACTGAAGGGTATAGACATGCAAAATTAAAACTAATTACATCAGACAAGAACTGAATAAATAAAATGTTGCCCTGCAATGCTCATGAATGGTCTAGAAATGCTAAGAAAACACTTCTAAGAGGTATTGGGGTTCTCAAGCTTTGGAGATTGTGGGGAGACCATCTCAGAGGGTAATTGTGAGACCCATGGTCATATTTTCTGGTCCCAAATGGTACTGCAGAGTAGGACAGCAGGACTGACGATGTGGCTGTCACACCGCGGGGAGTAGCTGGTATCTTAGGCAGAAGGATCAAATCCCCCTCCCCCTTCCCCAGAAACAATACCAAGTTCAACTCAGACACGAACCTCGCAGGCTCCTGCTACCAGCTTGGTCCTGCGGCTGCAGAGGTAAGGAGTCCAGTCGCTGCCCTGTGGTTAGAGGCCTTGGAGAGCAGTGGGCCCTGAAGGGGTACCCACACCACACCCACCCCTGCATCCCAGAGAAGCCGGTGGAAGGGAGGAGCCAGAGACATCTTGCCTCTGGGATTTTGGAGCTCAACTCACTGCCTTTTCCCTAAAGAAGTGATGCATCCAACCACATTTTAATGGGATTCTAAAGCTTTAAAAATAGTCACTAATGCCCTAACCGGTTTGGCTCAGTGGCTAGAGCGTTGGCCTGCGGGCTCAAGGGTCCCAGGTTCGATTCTGGTCAAAGGCATGTACCTTGGTTGCGGGCACATCCCCAGTAGGTGGTGTGCAGGAGGCAGCTGATTGATGTTTCTCTCTCATCGATGTTTCTAACTCTCTCTTCCTCTCCCTTCCTCTCTGTAAAATATCAATAACATATATATATTTAAAAATAGTCACTAACATCCCAGTTTCTGATTTAGTGATGTGAGCCACCCACCCAGCTTGAAACCCTACCTGTAGATTGGCTTTGCAAACCATCCTGTGCGCATGCTGCTAGGGGCAAGGAGAGAGCACAGGGCCAGCTGCTTCCTGCTGCAGCCCCCCCGCCCCCGCGGCACCCCTGGGGGTCCTTGAGAAGAGCCCTTCAGAGCAGGGAGCCAGGCTCACGGGGAAGCCACAGCTCCGGAGCGCCCTCGCGTGGCCATCCTCCGGAGCTGCAGGCGCAGCAGCCCCCATACACCTGCGGGCTCGCCTGGCCACACGTGGGGGCAGCGCATGTAGCGCCCTCTGGTTTATTAGCCGGCTGTAATGTCAGTGTAATAACAGCCCCGGGGAGGCCATTACACCACTATTTCCATCCAGAGGAGGGCCATTCCATCAACTGCTCCAGAGGCCTGCTCGGTAAATGAGTTTTCTTTAAAAATACCTTCATTTGATTGCTTCGCTAGAACACATTTAGCATCGGGACCAGCACAAAGGACAGGACGCAAGGAGGGGTGGAGGACACGTGGTGGTGGGGGTGAGGATGGGGGGGAGCAGGCAGGGGCTGGAACCCCGGGAGGGTCAGCGGCAGAGGCCAAGGGAGGGCAGTCAGTCCACAGTCTCCTGTCCCCAACTCAGGTGCCCTTCCTACCTCCGCCCTTTGTCCTCTCTCCCTGGTCACACGAAGGTCCCCTCGTTTGCTCCTTGAGAAGCATCCTGGGCTATTCCCGCCCCGCCCCCAGCAGTGCCTGGCCCTGGCTTAGCTGGGGCTTGGGGGGCGTTAATGCACAATAGGTGGGTTGTGTCTGCCCAGCTCTGCAGGGACACTGAGGGCCTGGGAGACAGACAAGAGCTCTTTGGGGCTGAATGTCAACAAGGCCCCTCCCCCGGGACCAGCCTGCTGAGGTGGTTGGGGACAGAGGGCTCCGTGGACCCTGGAAGTTCAGGTCCCTGCAGGAGACACGCTCTTGCCCTCCCTGGAGCCCTGACCCTTAAGGGTCACCGAGCGGCTGAGCAGGCCTGTGTCTCGCTGAGACCCCAGACCGGAGTGGAAGGGCAGACAGACAACGTCAGGGTGAAAAACACGGCGCTCAAACAATTGGGGCGGAGGCAGATCCTTCCCACCCCAGGCTCCCCGCAGAACAGTGGTTCCCATTATTGGCCACTAACTGCCACATTTCCCGCGGACATGGGGTTAGAGAGATTGTTTCCTACTTGACACAGTGGAGGAGGTCATTCCTGAAGGAGAGGCGCATTGAGAGGGAGCCCCCATGCGCCTCAGCCTGCTGGCCGGCAGTGGGGAGTCTCCAGCTTGAACCCGCTGCCTCGCAGGTCCTCTGCGCTGGCTTTAGAGAGCGCGGCTCACGGCCTCTGGCTCCACTGTCCCCTCACCCAGGGCCCAGGGGCCCTTAGCTCCTCTGCTTGCTCCTCTCTGCCCGGGCAGGTCAGGCCTGGGGCAAGGGGGGCGGGGGGCAACTGCTTCTAATTAGCATTTCACACAGATGGAACATCCCCCAGCCCCCAAGTGATTCCCAGGAGGACAGGAATTATTTTCTACCTTTGAAAACATCAAAGGGAAGAAAAGGAATGAGTCCATTCGCATGGGAGCCTCTGGGCCAGCCTTGCTGTGGTGTCTGAGTGGCCCAGCCTTAGAAGTGGGGGGGCGGGGGGGGAGAAGTGGGGGGAGAGGAGCGGGTGTCTCAGAACCAGAGGATCCCTGAGCAACTCCACAGGCCTGGCCTCCTTGGAAACCATGGCAACCCAGGGGCTCCCTCCTGGGCCTCCCATCGGGCCCCTGGTCACTTGACACTTTGTGTTCCATCCTCCCAGTCTTTAGTGATAAAATCCTGGGGGCAGGGCCAAGTCTAGATGTCTTTGTCAACATCTCACCAGGCCCAGTGTGTCAGTACCAGCTTCATAGGGAGAGTCGAAGGTCAGAGGCCAAAGGTCAGCAATGAGGGTGGCCAGAGCCTTGACACCCCTGCCCCCAAATGGAGAAGAAACAGAAAATGAAAGGGCTGTGGTCAGAGAGAAGGAAAAGGAGAGGCGTCTTTGTAGAAAGGTGAGATGAAGAGACACCGGGTCGGTAAAATGTCTAAAATCCCCAAATCCTCCACCAGGACTGTCCTGGGCACACATGGGGCCAGGAGGGGTGGGGAGGGGAGAGGGGAAGGACATCCTTTCGCACGGCTTCCTCTCTCCACGCCTTGCTCATTCAAGACTCAGAGGCCTTGCCCACAGCCCATAGCTGCCTCCCTGGCCTCGGAGTTGAGCAGGAATCTGGGGCCGCAGACTTCTGCGCGCCCCGTGCTGTTCTGCATGTGGGCACAGGGCCTGAGGACGGAGCCCTCCACCCCTGTGAGGTCAGGCAGCTCACAGGTGAATAGCTCATTGCCTGCTATTCCCAAGCTGAACGCCTGCTGTCAATTCCATAAACCTGGAGGGACTGTGGACCCTGTTGAAACCAGCGTGGGGCGACCGGTGAGTGTCTGGGGCGTGCTCAGGGAAAGGTGGCCAGGGCCTCAGTCTTGGCACAATCCAGAGCACCTGAGTCCCCCACCCCCACTCCAACCCCGGTCTGCACCCCAGGCAGGGACGGGGGAGGATTCTTGTTACCTGGGCCCTGGAAGCCGAAAAGCTCAGGGATTCCTTAGAGAGATACACGCACATCCCTTCCCAAAGTCCGGGAATAAATGAAACCGAGCAAGCCAGCAGGTGAAAGGTGTGACCAGGGCTCATTAGCATACATCTGCATGCCAGTGAAGAAACAGGGTCCTGCTTACAGAGTCGGTAGCTTACAGAGAATAGACTTTGTCACTTTAGGACCTGCTGCGGACAAGCTCCGGGTCACTGGCCACCAAGGATGTATTGGGAAGAGTGGAAAGAACCCAGGAGCCTTGCACACACATGCACACACACATATACACACACACATGTATACACATACATACACACACACACATGCATGCACACACACATGCACACGCACACATGCACACACATACACAGAGACACACATGCACACACATGCTGCGGCGCTTCTTCAGGAGCTGTTGGGAGTTTGCTTCTTGATCCTGCTGGCTCCCGAGTGTGTCACACTCTCTGAAAGTCTGCGCCTCAGCAGAGAGGTCCTAGGAGCGTTCCCTTAGGAAGGACATCGGGGCTTCTCTGGACGAAGCACTTGACCCTCAGGACATCCTCAATAGCCACGGCCACTCCCAGCTCGAGAGCCTTCGGACCTGGGTGCCTCCCCCCGGCACCCCTGCTGTCTCCCCCACCCACGGCGCTTCACAGACTTCCCGGCCTCAGCACGCGATTCTAGCTTCGGGCTGCCTCGCTGCCGCATTAATAATAAATTATAATATATCGCATCGGTCTCGCACGTTGCTCTAGTTTACTAAGCACTTTTCCCTACAATATGCCACTTATTCCCATTGCTGCCGGGAGAATTCCTCGCTGGTGAGATGGGGACGCTGAGGCTGAGCTGGGGTTGCAGGAGGCGAATCGGACAGCAGAACCGGGTGCCAAGCTTGGGCATCCCCGTACCCCCAGCCCCTGCCCGCTGTCCCAGCCTCAGTGGCGCCCGGGGTGGCCCGGGCTCTGGGACTCGTGGCCACAGTGCCCGTTTATCCGCTGGCGCTACTGCGTGGGGGTGACGTGCGGACCGGCTGCCTGCGGGTGACCCAGCGACGTGGGAGAAGCACCCACAGTGCCGTCTGGTGGTGGCCTCCCAGGGTCCCTGCCAGGAAGATGGAGGCTGAGGAGCGGCAGACGCAGGCATGGTGGGACTGTGCCAGCTCAGGGCAGCCGGGTGAGCAGGCCAGGGGGTTTGCACAAGCAGGAGCTCCAGAGAACAGCATCCTGTCTCTGCGAAGTTTGCCCAGACGCGCACTGCAGGGGGGACGGCAGAGAGGCGCTGCCGCTCAGAACACGCAGGCGGGCGTGGGCTGTTCGGGATGCTCTCCGGCTACTTGCCTGAGGCCGAACATTTTCTCAGAAAATGCACCCTGCAGACTCCCTCCCTGAGCAAACACCCTCTCCAAGAGCAGCGTGGTGCTGGGGGCCGTCTTACAATTTCATTCTAGAAGTCCCGGTAATCCGGGACCTGAAGGGCACCTGCTCAAATCCTCTGTCTTCTACTTGCCCTTCCCCTGGATGCTGGGCCCTGCAAGTGCGCGCACACACTCACACACACACACACACACACACACACACACACAACCATATACACAGAACAACACATACGCCCAGAAACACACACCTAGACCTCCACACACACAACCACACACACATACACACTCATACACAGAACCACATGCACATGCAGAAACACACACACAGAGAACCACACACACAATCACACACACACACAGAACCATATACACATAATAACACATACACCCAGAAACACACACCCAGACCCCCCCACCACACACACACACACACACACACACACTCACACATAGAACAGCACACCCATGCAGAATCACACACTCGGAACCACACACTCACACACAGAAACATACACTCACACACATAAACACACACACACAGAACAGCATACACTCAGAACCATACATACTCAGAACCATATACACACACAGAACCATAGACACACAAACAGGGAACCACACACAGAACCATAGACACACAAACAGGGAACCACACACAGAATCACACCTACTCAGAACCACACACACACACACACAACACACACACACACTTCACCACACAAATCACAAATGCACCCACAACCCCCTCCCCACATATCTCCAGTGCTAAAAATCTCCAAAGTTAAACACCCTGACGTCTAGATCACCTCAGACCTTTCCTTCTCGTCCATATTGAGCTGGTCCCCCCCAATCAGGCCTCTTGGTTTTGCTTTACACGATCAGACAGACACACCTCACTCCTTTCCTACAAAACAGCACTTCCATGTAAGAAACCGGCTGTGCCCTTCGGCTCCTGCTTTTTCAGCTCTTCCTCCACGTGTCCACCCACTTCAGAGCCCAGGCGGGCCTCTGAGTTCTCTGATATTCTGCCCAAACGCGCGTTCCCCCGAAGAGAAAGCCCAGGGTTCAAGTCCAAGGGTTTTATTTCAAAACGTGGCGGGCAGTCCTCCCAGAGAGATGGCACAACCAGCCTGGGTGTGTTTCTAAGGGTCACATCACCGGGCCGAATGCCTCTGTGCGCTCCGCCTGCCCAGCACCAAATACCGAAGCAATAGAAGACCCTCGCGGAGCGCATACCTGGGCCGATTCCTGCTCCTCCAGGGCCCAGCCACAGTCAGAGCTGGTCCCCTCCGCCCAGGCAGGGCCGTTCCCTTTTAGGGTGCCCAGACTACATTCACGCTGCGCCAAGTTTTGAGTCACTTTACACGAGAGGCCCCACGTGGGATTTCAACAGAGGCAGGAGTGTGTGCGAAGGGTTGTCATGAGACAGGCAAGGGCTTCGGAGCCAGAGCTGGGTGGGAATTTTGCCTCCTGCAGGATCTAGTAGTGTGAGAACTTGAATAAGCCCCTCAGCCTCCCTGAGCCTCAGTGTCTTCATCTGTCAAAATGATATAATACTATCTCCCCTCTGTGGCTGTAACAAAAAAATAGGAGAAAAAAACCCGGCTGGTGTGGCTCAGTGGTTGAGCATCGACTAATGAACCAGGAGGGCATGGTTCGATTCCCGGTCAGGACATATGCCTGGGTTGCAGGCTTGATCCCCAGTGGGGGGCATGCAGGAGGCAGCTGATCCATGATTCTCTCTCATCATTGATGTTTCCCTCTCCCTTCCTCTCTGAAATCAATAAAAATATATATTAAAAAATAGGAGAAATAAATGCAAAACCACATGGCCCTTAGTGGGCACTCAACACGTCCTAATTATTTATTCATGTGACCGCCATTCCAGAAAAGTTATGATACTGCATTTGGCAAAAGGTCTCCTCTGTTTTAGGCTCCGCAAGAAACAAGCTAATTATCATAACGGCATCAGCGACACGGCGCCATAGCCAGTAATAAGAATTTAAAAACGTGTTGGGAAAACAACCCTGCTCCATTGGGATGGAGCCAAGGCAGACAGCCGACAGCCCAGCCAACAGAGGAGCTGCTCGGCTGCTTAATACACTTAATAAAACCGCGCCTCTCCCCGACATCGCTGTCTTGCTAAACAGAAACATCCCAAGGGCTTAAGCAGAAAAGATAAATGACTCTGGTGGTCTTCCCCCAGAACAGAAGCCTCGATGAGAAGGAGGGGTGTGGAAGTCCATCGGGGACCAGGAGGCGGGGCCATGGGTGAGGGCTGAAGTCCACTCCCATGAGTGAAACACTTGGAAAAACAGACTTTTGTTCCATAAGGAGGGATTAACGCTGAAAATGGTACATTTGTTTTTGACACGTCCGACAGACTGGGGTGCTTTCTTTGCCAGCCGTCAGTGGGCTGACTGAAGACTCAGATGAAAAGGAAAATGTAAGGCCAACTAACTGGGAACCCCAGATTATGATGCCCAGCTCTGAGCTCAGAGGTCCCTGCGGGTTCCCCATTCGCAGCGAGCATGGGCTGAGGTGCCCGTGAGCTGTGTCCCAGGGGGAGGCCCCTGTCTCCCCAGCTTCAGAGGCGGCATCACAAGTCATCAGACAGGGAGGTCAGGCTTAGCCATGACAATGGCAGTCTTCTTGCAACGGCGAATGGCAACAATCGGGCTGGTCTATTACACCAGATGCATGGGGGCTAGTAGAGAAAGACTATAATAATAAGAGGAATGAGTTTAAATGCAAAGGGGACATTCCATTCAAAGAATTTCCCACCAGAGGAAAAGCAATGGCTGGCCAGGCCTTTGATGTTTCAGCATTCCTCGGGGCTGCGAGGCTTGACAGGCGATCCCCGCTGGAAGGAGCCAGAGCACTGTCCATTTCCAGGGTGTCCTTTTGCAGGTGATTAAACTGGGACCCACAAAGGCTATGGAGCTGCTGAGTCCCAAAACCCAAACCAAGCTTCGGGCGGAGTTTTACTCCCACTATGTCTCCCTCTTCTCTTCTCGAATGCCCTCCAGCCCTAAGAGGGACGAGGTGTGCTGTGTAGGGAAGGGAGACTTCTAGGAACTGCACTTACTGATTTTAACGCGGCTGCAGCAAGCCTGCTTCTCTGGAAACAGGGTATGGGATGTGGCACTTTTTCTAACGGCCACCAGAGGGCGCCAGTACCCCATGCTAGGACCCTCTTCCAGGCTACCTGATGGCCCATAGGGCCTGTGTGTGTGTTTATGTTGAATGAGGTCAGGAGTATCAAGGGTGTAAAATAACATATTTTCACTTGTTTTCTCCCTACATCTCAGACATAGCTTTTCTGAAGTCCATTATCTCCCTGAGATGATGTTCTCCCCGCCCCCTTCCTCTTTGGGCGGCTGGTCCACACATCCCAGTCGGCCACCAACAGACCTAGAGAGCGGGGTTGGGGCAGGCGAAAGCAACTTTTTTTCCCCTTGACTGGAGATGTCACAGCCCTGTTTCCCTGTCCTGGCCTTTTGCTGTAAAAGGCTGTCTGCAAACATGAGGCCTCTGTGTTCCAGCCCCGGGCAGGGGGGGCGGGGGGGCGGGGGGGAGGAGGGGGTGCGCAGGGAGGTGCAGGCGTGATGCACTTTATGGGAGGCAGACAATTGTGCCAGCGACATGCAGGTCTGTGCCTCCTGCCTCTTCCACGAAGGCCTATCATGCAAGACCGACGGTGTCCAAAAGTCTAGTCTGCTCCCCAAATAGCCAATGTGTTAGAAAGAGAAAGAGGCGCTGGGGCAGCTGGGAGGAGCACAGGAGGCTGCATGGCAGCCCTGGCTATCTGCTGCCTCCTGGGGGGCAGGCTGGGCAGCAGCCACCAGTCAGCCTGGGCTCTGAGGCCGAGTGGGGGGCCAGCAGGTGTCTCTGTTTCTGCACCAACTGCTGCCGGCTGCAGGCACCCTGTTCTGGAGACTGTAGACCTGGGCTTACCCTCGAACAGGGCCTCGGCTCCTGCACCCAGCAATATGCAGGCTCCTAGGTCCTCGTTCTGAGCGAGCTCAGATGACACAGTTCCCTTGGCCATTTCTGATGCCATCTCTGTGATCAACTATTGTCTGTTAGCACTCCGTTGCCTCCGGGGACCTGAAGATTTGCACCAGGCATCACCTTCTCACACCACTGACTCTGGGTCAGTGCTTCACAGGGTTCCCAGCCAGCTCTACCGAGTCACAGGTATGCCCAGTCCATGGGGTTCCAGAGGAGGGCAAGGGTCCTGCTAGGATCTGTCCCACAGGACCCCGAGTGAGCATTGATTCCACTGCATTTTCTGCAAAGCTCGGAGCTAGGGCCAGTGCAAGCCGGAGCTAGGAATGAAGCGCCTTAAATGCGCAGGTGATTTAGACGGAAGGAGACGGGTGCTGCTGGCTCTCCATAAATCATTTGTTCAGTGATGGGGTGGGGCTGGGGGTGGGTGAGGACAGAAGCCAGAGAGAGCCCCAGGGAGCAGAGAGGGTGCGTTTGCCTTGGGGAGGCATGCCTGGCTCTTCTTGACAGCCCTCGCATGGCTGAGGGTAGAGCTCTCCTGGAAAGGAAGACGCCCAGAGCCACCTGATACATGCCTGCGCTGAGCCTGCTCGGAAGGCATTCCTGGCCCTCTTGTGTAAGGACAGAGCAGGGAGGAGGATGGGCGAGAAGAAGGGTGCTGGGTGAAGAGGAAGAACGTTGGCCGGGAGCCAGGCTCAGGTGACGTCTCAGAGAGGGGAGATGTCCCATAAGGAGGGGGGCTGCAAGGGAAGGGGCTGAGGCAGGGGCGGTCACTGGGGCCTCCTGCGCCCTCGCACTGAGCATCCAGCTGGTCTACACCCGCATAACTCACACATCTCCTCAAGGCAAGAATTGGGGTGGGGGCCATCCTCTCCAAAGTGGGTTTCTCCATTCCCATACCACATGACTCGATCTTACTCAGCAGCATCTAATGATCTGCCGCACCCCAAATGCTCAGGTGTCTAGCACCCCTAGGTCTCCTCTGGGAAGAGCCAACGGCAGAGTGGGGTGGGACGGGCAGGCAGAGAAGAGCAAGCCTCACCCCCGACAGCCCTGGGCCGAGGCAAGGAACCCTGTCTGAAGCTGCGGACCCCTCCACGTCCTCCTGAACGGCAGGCAGCATGGCCTTCCTTCTCTAAGGCGGAACAGCATCCCATCGGATAACATTGTCTTTATCCCTTATCTGTCCATGGGCATCGAGTTCCTTTCCACATCCTGGCCATTGTGAACGGTGCCACGAACATTGTGCTAAGTGAAAAAGGCAGGCACAGAAAGACCGATGGCACACCATCTCACAGGTGGAATCTAAACTAGCAGAAGCCACGCAAGCAGAGAGGAGGAAGGGGAGGGGCAGGAGGGAGGTGGGTCATGGGTACCAAGTTTCGGTCATGCAGGATGACAAGTTCTGAGGACCTACTGTGCGGCAGCGGGACTGGTTAACTCTGCCGGACTGTACACTCGCCAAGCAGAGCTGCTGAGAGTTGAGTTTGTTTTCTCACCACCCACACGTTCACAGGCTCACACACGCTCACACACATGCACACACACATGTTCACACACACTTTAACTCTGGAAGGGATGGATCCCTTGCTTACTTGATTATAGGGATCATTTCACAATGTATTCAGCTATCCAATCCCCACGTTGTATACCTTAGACATACACAATTTTTCTTTGTCAATTACATCTCGGTAAAGATGTAAAAACCCAGCTCCCTGACCCTTGAAGCAACCAGAGGTGAGTGGGGGCGGGGGGGGGAGTGGACACGTGGTCCAGGTGTCCTTTCCAACCCCCTTGCTCCTGCCCGGGCCTGGGCTCTGTCGGGGGCCTCGTGCAGCCCCGCGTGGAGCCAGTTCCAGGCGCAGAGCCACGAATGAATGAGCTGAGGGAGGAGCGGCCCAGCCCAGCTGAGCAAGCTCCCCGCGCACTCCCAGCGCGAAAGAAACCAAGGCCGCAGAGTGACTAACAAAAGAAGCAAGAAAAGATATTGGCAGCAGGTTTTTTTCTCTTTCTTTCTTTTTTGTCCATTTGGCCATTTGCTTAAAACCCAAGAGGCCAGTGTTTGCCCACAGGGAACGGGGCGGTGGACGCGGGGGAGAGGCGTGCTTGTGCAGAACGGCCCATTATCTTAGAATGATGCAACCCAGTGTGATCGCTTAATAGGGAACACATTTTAATAGCCTACAAATGAGAAGTCAGAGGCAATTAAAATCCGTTCCCGATTAATTGTTTTCTTCTTCTTTCATTAGGAGGAGTTGCTGTCAGATACCAAAGCCATAAAAACAAAGGCAGCATCAGCTTCTGCTTCCACCAGGCGCCACCTGGAAGGGGGCTCGGAGTTTCAGCCTCTGCACGGCAAACCCCTCTCCCTGCAGCCGAAGGGCCGGCCCCTCTGTGGGCGCCAGAGAGCTCGGATCCCAAGAGTTGGGGAACCGTAAGCTCTAAGCCGCGGAGTCACGGGCAACTTTATGACCAGGATGCCGCCGAGTGCTTTTTTATAGCTTTTAATTCTGGTTTATTCACTCTCTGGAGTAATGGCCTCAGCAGCCACATTTATACTGATTCAGCCTTCTCTGCTTTTGTTCTGAGGGATGTCCCCCTCCCTGTCCCAGCCGTCCCCTCTGGGCTGCTCCCGAAATTCCAGGGGACAGAACACAGCTTGACTTGACAGAACCTGGGAGTCTGCAACCGGGATGCTCGGCCCTCGTTGCCCCTGCGTGACATGGGTAGGCGACGTACCTACCCCAGCCCCAGCACCCTCATCTGTGCAATGGAGCTGCCTTCAGTGACCCAGGGCCCATGCCCGATCTGCAGCCCTCACACTACATTAAGTGCACATGTGTATCCTATATCTATATCCATATCCATGTCCATGTCCATATCTATATCCATTATCTATATCTATATCCATACCTGTTTCTAGATCTATATCCATGTCTAGATCTATATCCATATCTATGTCTATGTCCATGTTTATGTCCATGTCCATATCCATATCCAAATCTATATCCATGTCCATATCCATATCTATATCCATGTCCATATCCATATCTATATCCATATTTATATCCATACCCATGTCCATATCATATTCAAATCTATATCCATGTCCATATCCATACCCATGTCTATATCCATATCCATGTCTATATCTATATCTATACCCATGTCTAGATCTACCTCCATGTCCATGTCCATGTCCATGTCTATGTCCATATTTATATCCATACCTATGTCTATGTCTACGTTTATGTCTATGTCTATACCTATACCTATACCTATACCATATCTGTATCTATACCCATATCTGTATCTATATCATCTATTCATCTATATCTATACCTATACTATATCTGTATCTATACCCATATCTGTATCTATATCTATTCATCTATATCTATACTTATACCTATACTATATCTGTATCTATGCCCATATCTGTATCTATATCATCTATTCATCTATATCTATACCTATATCTATCTATCTATCTATCTATCTATCATCTATCTATCACCTATCTATCAATCTATCTATCTATCTATCTATCTATCTATCTATCTATCTATCTATCATCTATTCCTGGCTTCTACTAAATCTTCAGTGGCTTCCAGGTTATATTCTGTGCTCAACCTGACTTAATCATTGTAGACAACTCTCTTGACCAGGTACCTCCTCTATCACCAGCTTTTCCAAACAAACAGTGCCAGGGTTTAAACTTAGCTGATTCCAGAGCTGACCCCTTACCTGCTATTTCCTCCATGGTTTTGATCTCAGACCCTCTTTTTAGGATGCTAGGGTTCCTGGCAAAAACTGTGACCTTCCCCCTCCTTTTCCAGTGGGAGAATGTTTCTGTTGAACTCCTGGGTCTTCATGACCTGGAGTCCATGGCTCTGAATGGCCAGCTGGAGAAGAGAGCCGGGCTGCAAAGCACTGGGGGCTGGGGCAGAGTCCTCCCTCCTCCCTGGGACAGAGCCCGGGCTGCCTGGGAAACTGAGAATGGGCCCCATTGCCCCCACCACTGAGGATCCCCGGGGGGTGAGAGTTCTCACTGAGCCTTTACTTTATTATTTTTATTGTTGTTTGAAAAGCCTTGTAATAACTGGGATAGATTTCTTAGGAAGCCAAATAATGGGATGCATTTCCACGCCGGCTTTATAATTAATGTTTGCATCATTTATCTTTCGTGGAAAGATTATTCTGACTAACGAGGTTCTGGGCCACTAATTCATTACACTGCCTTGTCACTTCCTGCTCCTTCTTATTACCCAGGAATAGATCATTAGTCAGAGTTCAATGACAGGGAGAAATTGTGTTCATTAATTTAATTCCCTCGCTCACTTCGGGGCCCCACATTTGTCCAAAATTGGGGATTCGAAGGGGGAAAATTTAGTTGTCTTAAGCCTTTGCTTCTGCCTCATTATACCTTCTACACCCCTCCCACTCAACCAGAAAAAGGCCAGGACAGCTCACTCATGGCAGTGGCCACAGGCACTGCCCTTTCTCAACTCGAGGCTAGGAGCAGGGGGTGAGGAAACAGCCCAGGATTTAGGCATTTGTAACATATAATCAACATATAATCAAGTTGCTTTTTCAACCTTGACTCTCACCTGGTATTACTACCTGGGAACCGCTGCTGTAGAGTCTAAGACCATCGGAAAACACAGATATTTACATTATGATTCATAACAGTAGCAAAATTACAGTTATAAAGTAGCAACAAAAATAATTTTATGGTTGGGGGTCACCACAACATGAGGAACTGTATTAAAGGGTCATGACATTAGAAAGGTTGAGAACCACTGTTCTAAGGGAAAAGTGAAGGTGTTCATGGAGGAATTGTAAGTGGGACAAAGAGGTGGAAGGCAAGATGAACTAAACTAACCCTCAACCCTACTCCATGCTAGTACTCTGGTCCTGAGGGCCTGGGTAATGGGAGGGTGAGAGGGACCCCTCAGAACCCTGCACCCTAGCTGAAATCCTCTGCACAGCCCCTCATGGAGAATCAATGTGGCCCCATATATGGTTACCAACAGGGGGGCTGTGCCTCTCAGGTATGTTGTAGCAGAGAAACTTGGAGGACCTCTGCTCTGGATCTTTACCCACCAGGACACTTATCGATAGCTTCGGTTCCAGAAATGTTGATGGCAGTAACCTTGGGAAAGTCATGCACCCCTCCATGCTCAATGGATTGACTGAAATTCCGGTGTGCTCACCATCTGTGTGTGTCGCTCTGTGAGTCTGTCACCAGGAGTCTGGCCACGACTGATGGACTGATTCTGTCTGTGGACCCAGAGGCGAAGAACAGTGTCCTTGGTGAGCGCAAAATGGGTATGTCATCCAGGGCTTCTTGGCTTTTAGTCAGCCTCTGCCTGAAGTCAGAGCCTCTCTCCTCTCAGGCTGTCAGAATCGTGAGTTCACTGAGTGTGTTTCTTCATTCTGAGATCCACTCTGGGAGGGGTGTGCTGTAGGGGCCATGTCCAAATAGGCCAGGACGTTGGCAGATCGGTTACCCTCACTTCAGTGTCTTGTGTGTTTGTGGTGCATTGTATGTTCATGGTCAATAATCTCATCCTCAATGATGTAAATCACTGTACATGAAGAATCCTTAAGACTTTGGTTATTTATAGCTAAGTTTCATTTAAGTAGAGGAATACCTGGAGATGTTAAGAGAGAAGACAGGACCAGGGAAGGGGAATGGACCTCGCGAGCGATGACCCAACACAGCCCTTCTCCCAGGCAGGAAGGCTGAGAGTTGATGAACATCAGTCAGGCGGGGTGGAAAGTTCACGAGCCTTCACTCAGATCTCAACCTACAGGTTGATGAATTCAACAAGCCAGGCAGAGTCCTGCCAACAGACTTGCCAACTTCAATTACCAGGCGTGTAAAGGCCAGGTTAAAGGAAGTTCCTTGGGTAAATATTTAGCACAATGCTTGGCACATACTAAAAATCATAATATTTTATTTGCAATTACTTTTTATTTCTATCAGTAGAAATAAAAGTAAGAGAATTCTATATTAAGCACGAAGAGTCTTACAACACTTGTGATTCCTTATCTCAATTAATTCTGAAAATTGCCAGAAGGTATCTATAGACCCATTGCACAGATAAGAAAGTGGGGATCACAATGGTAACTTGCCAAAGGTCAAGCAAAATCTGGCAAAGAAGACATGTGACTTGCAGGTCTCCTTTCCATGGCCCACGGGAGCCTTGGCATGTTCCGGGCCCTCAGCCTGAGCCACGATGAGCTAACTCATGCTGGGACTGCATTCGTCTGTTAGAGCTGCCATGGCAAAGCATCACGGACTGACTGGTTTGAACAAAGTCACGTCCTCAGAGTTCTGGAGGCTGAGTCCAAGATCGAGGTGCCTGTGGAGTAGGTTTCATTCTGAACCCTCTCTTCTCCGCTTGTAGTTGGCCATGTTCCCCCTGTGTCCTCACATGGTCTTCTGTTTGTGTCTCATAAGGACACCAGTCAGATTGCCGGAGCAGGAGGGCCCACCCACATAACCCAGTTTTACTCTAATTACCCTTTAAAGGCTCCATCTCCAAATGCTTCCACATTCTAACCAACTGGGGGCTGGGGCTTCCACATACACATTCTGGAGGGGATACAAGGCAGCGACCACATGGTTCAGATAAAGCTCTGGATCCTTCCCTTGCCATGGGATCTGCGCTTGGCTTTTCATGTCAATGCAATCCCCCTGCATCCAAAACATTTTTCACCCTGCATTACAAAAAAGACTTTTCTTCTGAATTGTAGGGCAAATGTCAGGATTAAGGTAACTCACTCCACAATTGAGGTATGGAGAGGAGGGGTGAGACAAAGCAGGTTTCTCCAGGTGTTAGTCTTGAGATCCTCCTTAATTTCCCTGAGGGACATGGGGGGAGGGGGAAGGCCACTGGAAAACACAGCAATAGTCTGGAGAGTTCTTTTCCTAACTGCAAGGTGCATCCCTGCATGGTCTGCAGGAAGCAGTCATGTGGGTTCTGCCCTTAGGGCCACATCTATATATATAAAAGCCTAAGTGACCGTTAAGACCAGTCGCTATGATGATGCACTGACTACCAGGGGGCAGATGCTCAATGCAGGAGCTGCCCCCTGGTGGTCAGTGTTCCCACCGCCAACCTCCTGCAGCCAGCCAACCTCCCATGGTCCCTCCCCAGGTGGGCCTGCAGCAGCAATTGGCCCTGATCGCTGGCCAGGCCATGAGACCCCACCCATGTACAAATTAGTGCACCAGGCCTCTAGTAGATGCATAAAAGGTCCTAAGTCAGCCACACCAGCTCCAGGGCCATGTTGAGTGAATCTAGTTCCTTTTTCCATCCTCTGTCCCTCCAGTCTGCCATTAAAGGGTGGTAACCAAGGTAAAATGGAGCATTTTCAATATTGCTGGAGAAAGAAGATGTTGGAATCCAAAAGAGTGATGTGAGCGAGCAATAATCACCTTCCCACTAACTACATTCTGTGCCCTGTGGCCTTTGGGGATAATGAACTACATCTCAAATCAGCTCGCTGTGTGTTTTGTTCTACTGAAATGACCACCGTCACACAGAGGAAGAGGAGGCACAGGAAGAAAAAGCTGTGGCCTGCGAATGCATTTGGTACCTGGCACTTGGGGGACAGACAGCTGGGGCGAGGGGGAGTTTAATTTCCTGGGGCCCACACGTTTCTGAGTGATTGGCAGGCTAATTTTGCTCTCCACTCGGCCTGGTATTGAGAGGAAGTGAAGACTCAGAAAGCTGCCAAGAACTGTTCCTTGCCTTTGGCAAAAAATTCTAGACCTCATCAGAAAAATCCAGAACTAGACTTAGAGATTCGGGGAGCCGGGGTGCAAGGGAGACTTTTGGGTAATGGTAATAAGTACGTTTTGTGAGAACATCTTTTCCTAGGCATCATTCTCTGATTTGGTCTCCTACTAAGCTTATGAAATAGTGTTATACTTCATATGCCTTTGTTGGGATGTAGGAGGCTCAGAGAATTAAATCAATTACTACGGGCACACAGTGAATTGATGACAGAGGCAGACCTCAAACCCAAGTTGCTGTAAGTCTGTGTCCAGCTCTTTTTCACCTCCCTGTGCTGGCTCCTCCCGACCCTGTCCAGAGGGCGCCTACAGTCAGGAGCTCAGCTGCTCTACACAGCTGGAGAAGGGCAAGCCCAGTGTGGCTACCCACTTTCCTTCCCTGTCCCTTCTGCTCCTCCGGGTAGTACAGGCAACACATGTGTCATGCAAGCAGTTAAATCATGGGTATCAGAATAAAAGTTGCAAACTCAAATCTAGTGTTCAAGGTCAAGTGACCTTGGGCAAATTATCTCTTTAAGCCTGGCTTTCCCTGTCTGTATAAAGAGGATGATGAAACCAGCATCGTAGGAATGTTTTATAAATAAAGTGTGTGTTAATGTGCATGTGTGTGTACTGTCCCACGTGATGTCTGAAACTCAGTCAAGGTTAGCTTTCAAGAGACTCAAGAGATGTAACAAAATGCTCTTGCTGAACACCAGCAGTTCCCCCAGCATGCTTTGCAAGGGTGGCAGAGGCTGGGCTTGGTGTGGCCTCCTATACATCAGCTTCTGTCTCTACCACTTCACGTTCAAGTCTATGAGATCCTAGTGCCCACGGAACACAAATTCCATCAGACAGCCTGGCCTCCTTCCGGCCAGATGGGTGAGAAAAGACAGAGGGTCAAGGAAGGCCAGAGGACCCGAAGGGGAGGAGCAAAATATAGGGAGGCAGAGCGATGCTGGAGCCACATGAGTAACTGTCCCACCCGGGGCACAGGCCAGGAAGCAGCCAGATCGATGGGGTCCAAAGCAAACGAAGAACCAGGTGGAGTTAAACACAGCATCTGGGCACGGCAGTGGACACTCGATGGGGAATGGAACAGAACACAAATATGCCTCAGAAGCAACAGTGAGAGGGCCGGTCGGGTTCTGAAAAAGGTCTTTGCTTTTTGTCACCGCTGAAAGGCAAAAATCACAGCTTGTATGTTTGCATTTAAAAATAGGCACTTATGCCCTAACCGGTTTGGCTCAGTGGATAGAGCGTCGGCCTGCGGACTCAAGGGTCCCAGGTTCAATTCCGGTCAAGGGCATGTATTTTGGTTGCGGGCACATCCCCAGTAGGGGGTGTGCAGGAGGCAGCTGATGGATGTTTCTCTCTCATCGACGTTTCTAACTCTCTATCCCTCTCCCTTCCTCTCTGAAAAAAAAAATAGGCACTTTTGTGTGCGAATACATGGGAGTGTGTGCTTGGTGACGTGTGTGTGTGTGTGTGTGTGTGTGTGCGCGTGTGCGTGTGTGTGTGCGCGCGCGCAAGCATGACCCATTTACCCTCCTGGTCCATGGGGGTCGGTGATCCTGGGGAAGGCGTTGTTTATAGGGAGGTGTGAATAGAATCTTGTTCTCATATATCTGAGAACCATATCATATTAAAACTATTCAAATATATCTCATGTCCTTATATACTCTGTGGACATTTTTCTTATAAAATTAACATATAGTCATTACTGCCTGATTAACAGGAAATTTTAAGGCACGACTTCATCCATTATAATAGCAGGAGCCTCCCAATGCTGCCTGCTCTGAGCAGACAAGGCAAGCTGTGGTACCCAACCGAGAAGCCTGGCTGCCCCGCCCCACCCATCCGATTCTCCCCATCTGCATAATCGGCACACTATCAAGGCAAGGAAGAAATCGTCACAGCCCCTGTTCTGTTGACAAATTCCAAAAACCGATGTATTCTCCAACATAGTCAATGACTCACAACACTGATGCAAAGGCAGCAAACAGAACTCCCATTGAGAGAGGGGGCCACAGAGCCCCACGGCAAGGAAACTCACCCCCCCCCCTTTATTGCCAGATGGGGCAGGAGTCTAGGACTGCTTCTTGGTTGTACATTTTCTTATTTTCTAAGCAGGTTGGGGTGTGCAGGGCATTCTCCTGGACTGGGACCCAGACAGACGGCAGCTCAATGTCCCCATTATGCAGGGCAACACTAAGAGGCCCCCCCGCCCCCCAGGCCTGTCTACAGCCACAGAAATGGACTATGAGTCACCAGTAATATAATAAGAGACCACGGGATTGGGATATGACACCATGAGAGAGGTGTTTTGTGATTTCCCACTTATAATGAAACTTCCCTTTCAGAGGAGGAAGTTGCACTTTAGACTTCTGTTCCCCCAACCCCCCGAGGGATCCCCATCTTTGTTGAAATTGAGAAAAAAAGAATTTAAAGAACATCAGTGTATCCACATTTTTAGAAACAAAATTAAACACCTTTAATGACAAATTCTGGTCTTTTAGCCTCTTTCTAGAATTTCTGATATCTCCAGATTTGCCTGGTCTGTGTGGGTGAGGTGGTACCCTCCCCATGGGCACAGAGGCGAGTCCCGACTATCTCCCTGCCCTTCCTACCAACCCTGCCCGGATCTGTGCCGCTTATCTCCCTTAATTGGGCACATTTTAAATATTTTTATTGAATCGAGTTTTACGTCCCTCGTCTAGATTTATAGACTGTTAAATCCAGTGTTTGACATTTATTTCTCTCAAAGAAAACAGCAAATACATTTGAGCAGAGCCTTCAGTCAATTACTTTGGTGGATTGTTCGCAAGTTACAGAAAAAATAAAAATCACTTCCTCTTTCATCTTAGGGGAGAGCAATTGAATTTAAGAGCAGTAAAAGCCCAAGCTGGTCTTGAACTTCAACATGCCTTTCTTGAACGACGGTGAAGAGGCAGGACAAATGAGCCCTCAGCTCTAGCCCTGCTCCTTCATGCGCAGGAGAAAGTGACCAGGCAGGAATAGAAAGACACACCACAGTAATTAGACAGATGCTAAAATTAAGTGAACGATTCTTAATATCCCAGGAGATCCGTTTCCCCCAAAATCTCCACTCTGTCCAGAAATTTCCATACCATTGCCGCCCCGACATGGCAGGAAGGCTCCTCTTGCACATTGCCGGTTTCCATCCTCAGGATGTTTGAATTCTGCCTCCCCAGATGCAAACATGCTGGCCCTACTTCTTCGACCACCAGTCACAGCAAAGCACCTGATACATCGCATCAGCAGGCAAAACCCAAACTCCTACCAGACCGGTAATGTCACCGGGGACAGACCCCTGCCAACAGCGCCAGCCGTCCATTCTGCAGAACCAGCCTCTTTCCACGAGCAAAGCATCCGCACCCCAAAGCCAAAACCAAGACCCAACCGGACCTCCAGGCCAGGGAAAAGGCGTCCACCGCGGACTCTGGGCCAAGGACGGTGAAGTCAGTGGGCACCTACCTGTGCCGCCCCTCGACTGCCACCTCTTCCCACCTTCCCCGTTCCTTTTTCCAGTTTAAAAACAGCCAACTTTGCCTTGGGGATGAGCAGAATGAAATGTCACTTACCTATAAAAAGAGAGACAGAAGAGAGAGCCATGCGTTACATTCCATACGAATACTTTGAAATCAAGGCCGGCCTTTGACTTTGAAACCACAACGAGTGAACACTGTTTTTTCATCCCACCTTCCTACAGTTAATGAAACTCGGAACTCTGCGTGATGCCCATCCCCAGGGCCCAGCCTCCCATCAGCATGTCATCATTTTCTTTTGTTTTGCTCCAGGCACGATCCCTCTTCCCAAGCCCTGACCCCTCACCACCGGCTCCCTGTCTTCATTCAGTAAAAGTCAGGGGGGAACGAGGGAAGGGCAGAGACCCTGGAGACCAGGGGGACCTCGGACATGGGCTCTGAAGTTGTGAGGTGCCCGCAACCTCTGTCCTCACAGGCAGGGCCTCAGGATGGGGTCCATGCCGGCAGTGCCTACTCCCAGGAAGGCCAGTTCCCCACGAGGTGACTTTTTATTGAAGGCTCTAGAAACGGTTCTTTATTTTTAATTGTTTATTGATTTTTAGAGAGAGATGGAAGAGGGAGAAAGGGAAAGAGGGGGGAGAGAGAGAGAGAGAGAGAGAGATTTGTTGCTCCACTTACGTATACACTGAATGGCCAATTATGATCTCTGAATGCATAATAATATGGCCATTCAGTGTGTGTGTGTGTGTGTGTGTGTGTGTGTGTATGTGTGTAATACATATATATGAGGTCTGGTGCATGAATTTGTGCATGGGTGGGGTCCGGCCAGCCTGGCCAGGGGGAGGGGACATGGGTGGTTGGCTGGCCTGCCTGCTGGTCAAACTCCTGGCAGAGGGGACAATTTGCATATTAATCTTTTATTATATAGGATATACACTGAGTGGCCAGATTAGTATGCGTTCAGAGATCATCATCATCTGGCCACTCAGTGTATATTCCTTGTATGTGCCCTGAAACGTTGGGGTATTGGGACAGCACTGTAACCAACTGAGCTACTGGGCCACAGTGATCCCATGGAAGAGCCCGATGTCCACCAGCCTCAACACCATCACCCAGGACAGCTGTCAGCACAAGGAGACACGTGTTCTATGTCTGTTGGGTCAATCAAGGAACGGCCCACCCATTCCACAGGCAGCAGAGCCACGAGACCGCCCACTGTTTTCTGCCAGAGATGAGGCATATGCTTAATCAATGATTATTTAACAAGCACCTCTGTGGGCACCCACTCCGCCTCTTCGATCAGGAGAGGCTGTGATAACCTGAGACAGGGCTTTTGTTGTCATTTACAGCCCCCTTTTCAGCAGTATTTTATCATCAAGGCATCTTGGTCTCCCCACAATCCATTCCTCAGGAGAGCCTGGAAGAGGCTGAGGGGGCAGACCCTAAGAGGGGGTGCTTGGGTGCTGTCTCCATCTGTGTGCTCATACCGGAAGCTGTGTGAGGACTCCCCACACGGGGGTTCCCCATCCTCTGTGCCCAGGCCATCCTGGCAGGAGCGGAGGGCAGGACGCACCTTTACCTTGTGCTAAGCATCTCCCGGTTTGCACAGATGAGGGCTGGAGGCAGCTGCAGCGGGGCTGGGTGCCGGCTGCTCTGCTTGCTTTCCACCTTCTCCCGGATTGTGGATTGTTCTGCTCTGGGCAGGCACAGGCCCATGGCACAGAGGTAGACAGTCTCGCCCTGCCCTGCACTCAGCCACACGGCAGCAGGGAAGGGAAGGAGCCCGGGGCTGCCTTTTCTCCCTCCCCCTGTGCTTGTTCATGAAGCAAAACACAGAGGCCCCACTGTGACTGCTGGTCACATCCAAAGCTGAGGCAGCTTTGGAAATTCACCAGAGACTCTCCCACGGCGGCCGCCAGCCAGGCCTCAGCCTCTCCCGCTCCCTCTCCCAGGGCCCGCGGGCTGCGCCAGGCCTCCGTGGGGAACTGGGAGAACTATGAAGTTGTCTTTCTAAAGTCACACATCTGTTTCTTGAGGCCGAGAGAGGCAGGGTGAAGGGAGACTGGAAGAACAAAGGATGACAAAAAGGAACACCTTCAGAACAAAATCCACAAGAGGGAGGGATTTAAAAAAAGAGAGACTGTGGGGTCCCTTTCTTTTCCTCCTCTTTCTGGAGTAGCTCAGGGGTCTATACAGTGTACGACCCTGGGGACCTGGAAACCGAGGCCCGCGTCACCCAGACAGGCACAGTTTCACTGTGTGAGGCTGTAGCCCATGATCTATGGGTTTTATGGGGAGTTTTAGGAGGCTGGCAATAAGTTTGCTCCGGTACACAGTCTGGCAGAGCAGTAAAAGACGAAGGCAATTGCACAGGTTGCATTTCAAGTGGCGTTCTGCTCTGAAGGAGGAGGCACGGCCACCAGCCGCCACATGTCCCAGCGCTTCCTCCTGCCTCCCAGGGTGTGCAGCCCCTGGACGTGCTGAGATCCTGCCCCACTGATGGAGGGACAAGCACATTAATGAGTGGGTATAGTTCCTCCTCTTCCCGTCAGGCCCTGAGCAGCCAGGGGCAGGCACGCTGGGCTGGGTCATACCCACGGGCTTCTAGCTCCAGAATTCTGACTTCACGGAATCCCTAAGTAGGTGAGGGATGGCACCCTTCCCAACCCGGGAACTGCTCTGGCTCTTTCCAGACTTAATGGTGAGACAACTGCTGTCTTGTCCCAAGTGCCCAAGACATATATGTGACAACACTACCAAGGAGCACGCTTCCAAAGAGATCAATAGCAGGAGTGGGCTGAGCACTTAGAAGACAAGCCATCGACTGTGTGGGCTTGGGTCTGTGGCCGCTGCAAGGGAACCGAGACTGGAGTACCATCTTGATCGTTTTGGTTTATGGCCATTGGAAATCGGAGTGGTATCTGGGTAACTACCTTCCCAATCAATGCATTCGCTTGCCAAGGAAGCCTCATCAGAAGCCACTGTGTATTATCTCAATACCTGTTTTCATTGGAAACACCTCGCAATGAGAGTATCTATATGTATATGCTGTGCAATGTAAATTGTCCTAAATTGTCCTTTCTTGTACACTATCACATTTGATGTGAAGTCCCGCGAGTTCAATATTCTTTTATGTTCCCATTAGTAGCCCTGTGCACGAATTCGTGCACTAGTAGCTCACTACCGCTTACCTCAGCTGGCTGCCTGGCCCACTTCCCCTCATAGCTCTCCGCCACAGGTAGCTCCCTGCCCTGCCCTTCTGTAGCTCTCTGCCTGATGCTCCCCCTCCTGCAGCTCTCACTGCCCCACCCTCCTGCTGTTGGTCATTACACGTCACAGCATAACAACCATTTGCATATTACCTCTTTATTATATAGGATTTTACAGAAGAGGAAACTGATGTTAGGGAGGTCATCATTTCCCCAAGGTCACAAGTTTTTAACCCCTAGGTCTAGAATTCAGTGGCAGACTCCAATTGCTGTGCCCTCCATGTTCTAAGGACCCTGATGGGAGACTGTCACTTCCTGGGCAGGGGCAACTCTGCTGGCCATCACCTCTGGCTATTGGAACCTAAGCTCAGTCGCTCACAGAGCCTGTCAGGACTGCATGGTCAGAGAGCGGTCCTAAGCACCCTCTTCCTACTGGGTCCATTTTGGTTTCGATGCTTCTGTCACACAGCATCAGCCAAGGAAGCAAATTGGAAGCATCTGAGCCCCAACCTAAATGTCTATCCAAGAATCCTACCAAGGTCAGCGAGTAAGACTTACTCCGTGGCACCTAGCGGGGAATCCCACTTAAAATTTACCACTGAATGTGCCCAATTGATTTGGGTGGCGATAGCAACAAGGAGTTAATTCTTCATAAATGGTTTTAAAAACTGGTTGGAATTTGCCAAAACCGGTTTGGCTCAGTGGATAGAGCGTCGGTCTGCAGACTGAAAGGTCCCAGGTTCGATTCCGGTCAAGGGCATTTACATTGGTTGTGGGCACATCCCCGGTGGGGGTTGTGCAGGAGGCAGCTGGTCGATGTTTCTCTCTCATCGATGTTTCTAGCTCTCTATCCCTCTTCCTTCCTCTCTGTAAAACATCAATAAAATATATTTTAAAAAGATAAAAAATAAATAAAAACTGGTTGGAATTTATTCAATTTGGTTGTTTTGTTTTGTTTTTTGTTTTTTACTAGCTATACATGCTGAGAGTGTATATGGTAACTAGTGGGTGTTAAATGAAAATCAACTGATTATCAAAAAATGTATTTACTAAGGATTAATTCTTCAATAACCACCTACACAGATCTATCACAGTAAATCCTCAATAAGTGCATATTTGGGGAGTTTAGTAATTGTTTTCACAAAGCAAACTTAAAGTTAGATGCTTTGGAGAGGAATTGGCATTCACAGAAGGCAGGGCCCAGAGAATCATGTTCTGTTTCACTAATTAAGTGATACAATTCTTTATTTTTTTTTCCAGCTACAGTTTTATAAACCACATGTACCAAAAAACAAACAAACAAAAAACGGGACTTTCTGATCAGATTTAAATGTACGTGCAATTAATTGATGATTGGTAGTATCTAACTGCCTGAAAACATTTGGTGTTGGCACTGAAGTTGCTCCTGTCTCCAAACAAGAACTCATTTATCATCCCAAGAAGAAAGCAGAGGGATTTTTAGATATTTCCTTGGAATTAAATAAAAGAATTTCTCAGTAATTATGTTTTTTTAAAAATAGATGTTTTTGGCTACGATTTAAGCCCATTTCTTTTAATAAAGTCATAGTGATGATTAAAAATGAGTCAATCACTCTTTTCCTTATATCCCTCAACACACTTTTTCTTAAATTGATGATGATGATGATGACGATGATGATGTTTATTGAGAACTTTCTACACACCAGGACATAATTTCACTTTCTCTTTAATAACATCCTCTTGGCAGTTTGTTATTTTTGCTGTTCTTCAGTGTTTATTGAGAGACACAGGACATCGAGATTTAGTCTAAGATGCAGATTGAGGTCTAGCTTCTTGGAAACTGTGGTGAAGCGTGAGAGCAAATGTAGGGTTTAGGGCCTGGAGAGAAGATGAGTGTGGGCCACCTCATCAAATGAGGACAAAGCACAGGGGCACCTGGAGCTCCTGGGCCAGCCTTAAGCAACATGACTCTGAGGCCCCTCCTTACAGGCGGGAGGATGCGAGGGTGTAACCCCACATATAAGAGAGCGTGTCCTTAGCATTGTTAGCGGTTTCATCTCCAGGGAAGGACATTGGCTCCCTACAACCTCTGCCTTTCCCTCTCGGAGAACCTTATCTCTTGGTGAAATAGCTCCCTGGACAACCTCTTAGTTCTGCTTCACCATGAAGGGCCTGGGGGGCTTTGGACAGCCCTGATCCCTGGGCCTTGATCCCTCAGATGATGGATGCAGAGAGAAGGTGATGCCTAAGACCCATCCCTGTGTCGCTGTCCATGGCTCACTTCATCAGGCCAGTGGGGAAGACATAGTCTTGTTCACTCTACAGCCATGCCCTGTCACACTGTTCACCCGCTGACAGCTCACCTGAACCGCATGGGAGCAGGATCAGTCTGGAAAATGCTAACTTTGCAAAGCAATTCCATTTAACAATGACTAGAACCCCAGAAGTTTCACTCCAAAGTTAAAAAGAAAAAGCACAAAGTAGTTGGTTATTCATAGGGTATCACCCACTTTCCTTTCAGCTACCTGGCTATATCTATTGTACTAGAATCCAGGGAGGTTTAACACACACACACACACACACACACACACACACACACACACACACACACAGTTTCTTATCTATGGTGCTTCTACTGAGCAGGTGATTAACTCCTTGACCTCATGAAGCTCTAACGTGACCTTGGAGACTAGATAGAATCTTGTTATCTTGTAATAAGTTTTATGGCTTATTTCAGTACAGTTCAGCCATGTTTCTCTAGTGATTAAGGCGGTTATCAGCCTATGCATTTCAGGATTATGAATTATGGTGCTCTCTCCAGGTATTAAAAGGGGCTTGGGAATGCTCAGACCACTTACAATCACAGTCAATGCTCACTCCCACTCTCCCTCTCCCACACACACAAACAGACTGCATTCTGTTTCTGGAAGTTTCATGAGCCCTTTCTACGTAGAACCAGATATGGCTATCAAAGCAATGATATTTACCTTTAATTGATTTAAGTAAATTACCTAAGGAAGATTAATGGTGCCATGCACAGTGCTTTAATTACTATCACTCTTACTTAGGATTCAGGGAAAGAAATGTTTCCATCTCCCGCTGCATGTTCTAGAGAGAGGAGCAGTGCCTATCTGAATACACGTGGCTGTCAGTAGCACACCTGTCTCCATGTACCTGGCACATGACACGATGAAATGACCAGCCCTGTGCACACCTCAGGGGACAACATGAGGTCACTTTTGTCTCTGGCTCATGCTTCAATATTTGCCAGGTCCCTTTGCTTTGGATTTGTATTTACATGACCCAGGGCGACTTCTATCTGCCTATTTCCTCTTTCTGGATGTAGTTCCTGAATGTTCCTTAAGAAGGCCTCCACGAGAAATGTTCACCATATCTCAGGTTCCATATTCCTGTGCCACAAGATAAAGTATAATGAGAGGATAGGAGCGTGATGGTTTATATGCCACCACCCACACTTTCATCTCCTTTCTTTTTCTGGTATTATCATTAAGATATTTCAGTATTACCAAGAGTATATATCACCAAAAGAAGTGAATTCCTATGCTGTACTTAGCTTAGGACAGACACAGTGTGTACCTAATGGAGGTCACCCAAAGTAAGTGTTAAACTCATCATTTATAGTGGGCTTAAAATACACACACACACAAAAAAAAACTTACCTATAAGCTACACAAAAGTCAACTTTTTCTCCCAGCTTTGGTCCCCAAGAGCTTGGGATAATAACATTTTGACCCAGCAGTGTGCAGCAAAAAAACAGATATAAATTAGTATCCAGGTCTATCATTTACAAACCATATAACTTTGGACAAATCGTTTAACTCCATTAAGACTTAATTTTCTCATTTATCAAATGAGCATGATTTACAGTACTCAGAAATTTGGCAAGAATCCTATGAGCTCATGTACAGAAAATACATAGCTGACTGGGAGGCTCATTGTTGGCTAGTCCACACCCCAGAGCTGTTTTTCATGTCTTGTCCTTCCTTGTATGGAGAGCTAAGGGCTCCCTCGAAAGGTCTCTTTCCTATAACATACTACATTGCAGCACAACATGCAATGTGGACGTTGTCCCTATGATGCCATTCTCAAAAGTCAGGGATGTTCTGTGCCATCCTAGCTCACACTAACAACCTACTGGGGTCCATCCATGCACTTAAGGAAATCCTTCATGGTGAGGCGCTCAAGTTTGAAGTAAGCTATGCATTTCTTTCTTTGCTCAGAGCACCTATTTTCCCTGGACCAAATGCTTCGGCGTCTCAAGGACTTGCCTTGCTATTTCTGGAGCCATTCCCAAGATCCGCTTGACCTTTAGTTAAGAAAGGTTGGTGGGGGGTATAATCCTACAGATAAATGTGTGAGGTTTAAGATGACTTAGCCCAGAGTTATCAGGCGGAACTGCCTGGGTCTGAAGGCTAACTTTTTATGTTTAGCTGAAGGCCAGGGAGCCCTCCAAGGCAGCATCGGGGTTCCATCCTCCTTTCATGTTTCCTGGGTCCATCTAGTTCTCGACTTAGGGCATTACATTACATACTCCTTAGTGACCACATAATTATGTGAACATGGCTCCACACCGTGAGCACATCTTTGTTTTCTTCTGTAATAGAAAAGTAAATACTGAAAAGCAGGAAATGCATCCTATTGGAACTGCCTGAGATCGAAACCCCCTTTAAAGTTCATTTCTTCTCAATTTCCCTCTACACATTTCTGGTTGGAGGTGTCAAGAGCTGTCTGTTGTTTTTCACACCTACCCCCAGAAATTCCTGGCTGAATTGCAGGATTTGGCAAAGCGAGTCCAAGTGTGAGACAAAGCACAAAGGACTTTAGTACCATTTTCGCTGAAATGCACTGGGAAGAGGTAAAGCACAATAAAAAAAAATCTGGAACCTCATCTCAAATCTGTATCTAAATAGATCAGAGCACTGAATATTCTGAAAAATAATTGATTTGCCTAAATGAAAGTTCCGGAAATCTTTTAAAATTGCTATTTGTAGAAGGGGGAGGAAGTGGGCTAAGGCATGGGGAGAGAATTTGATTTCAGATATTTTTCCATGTGGAGTTTAAAGAAAGCTGTATGCATTAAAAGTAGAAGCAGAGAAAAGGGCTATGCAGTAAACACTTCGGCTTTGGGTCTCCAGTCTCTGCCCCACAATCCGGCCTTGCTGTTGCCTCTAAAACAGCCACTGACTGTTTCTACAGGAACAAGGGTGGCTGTATTTCTATGGGACTTTAAGAACAGGTCACAGGTCAGGTTTGACCCACAGGCCACAGTTTGCTGACCCCTGACCTAGGTGGTTGGTTGTGTATTTTCCCTTGAAGCCAATACATGAAGCAGACTTGCCCTCTTGTCTATTTCTCTGTGCTGACTGCTCAAGTACATGCTAGAAGCCTATTACACATGTCCTTCTGTTCGAACATGTTATAGCTATGATTGGTCTTGGGCTTTCATACTCTTAATAGTTAGAAGCCTTTGTATTTCTCTTTGCAAAGACCAAGCATCGCGGACTTTTTTGATGTTGTAGAATGGCATTGAGATCATGATCCAATTCCCAACATAAGCTGTTCATTCAAGCTGTGCTCCACATAACCCACTGTTAACAGGCCTACATAAGGTCCTCTGGGAAGAATCGTATGGAGGAGAGAGCATTAACCCTTCCCAAAGTGAGCTTTCCAATCCAAAGGAGGATGCAAGAAATGTGGATACATATATCAAAAGTTACAGTATAATCCTGTAATTGTGTGTGTGTGTGTGTGTGTGTGTGTATACATATCTCCAAGTGCCTCTACAAATCGAGATATGTAGACCTAAATGCATAAGAACCAGAAGAATGACAAAATAAATAATCGAAGAAGGCTTCGTGGAAGAGGTGCATTTTAAAACTGGATGATTATAACAAGAGCAAGACACACCTTGAGGTAGAGAGGACTTCTCACTGGTTTAACTTACAGAATTCCTTTCCCTTCTTAGCAAGTAGGTCCGAACGTGAAAGGTGTTATTGAAATGTAATGAATGCACTTCCACTCCTTCCCCAGAGAGCCTGCTGCCTTTGCCCTTTCTCTAGCCACTGGGCTCTGACTAGCAGAACTTCCGTGCTTTGTAGAAAGACTGAGAACAATCAACACGTTTGACAGGAGGAGGAGGTGCCTCTCCAGTGGGGGCGGCTACTAAGCAGCAGGATAAGGTTGTCAAGCACATGCCTTGTCATTGGAACTAGACCCCACCATATTCTTATCACCTTGGGTGGTCACTGAATTTCCCAGTGCCGCAATTTTCCTACCTATTAAATGGCTAATGATAGTATCTATCTCGTGTGATTAATGTGGTTTATCCCCTGTAAATAAAGCACTTAACACAGGGCCTGTAATATAGAGAGGGCTCAACCCATAATACCTTTATATATGGACCAGGAGTATAGATACCCCCAAATCTGAACCCAGTAAAGGCTGACAAAGCAAATGCTGGCAACGTTTCAAGCCTGTGCACTGTAGAAACATTTGGTAGCAATGCCCTAAAGGAGATAAATGATGAAGTCCCAGCTACCATTATAAAGCACCTGAACATACACGGACTAATTGCCATTCTAAATTCCTTTCCAGGAAAAAAAATATTTTTTTCCTTCTTACTCAAGTAGGCTAAAGGGAAATGTATCTTTCAGCCTTCTTAAGACAAATCAATCATGTTGATAAAAAATTTAGGAGAGAAATTGAGAAAGCCTATAAACTAAGCCCTTTATAGTAAGTATTTTCCTAAAAGGTATATATACCTATGAAAGGATATCTCTATCCCTGCTGGTACTGAATAACCATCGTATATAGGATTTGGTACAATACACTTCTGTGCAACTAACAAAACTGGGCAGTCCCCCAGCAACAGCAGGCTAAGAAGCAGATACCCTCTTCTGCTGGTGCTGTAAGTTGGCCATGAGACCAGGATGGAGGGGGCCACCTAGCTCATCAGTGATGCAGAGGAAGGGAGGAGGAGGAACCCTGGTGCAGCCTCAGTCACCTGAGGCCCTAGGATAAAGATCTTCAACATCCTGCCACATTCTCCCGGAAATAGAATATCAGGTGACATATTCATATCCAGGTTATCAGGTATGTTCTCATAGATTCACATATTCCATGTGGTTAGATAAATGATGAGATACTAGTCTAACTGGTGGCTCTGAGCATCTTCCACAGCCCTCCATCTCTCTTCTCCCACCACAACAGCCCCGATCTCAGCTGGGAGGCAGGGAGGAGGGAAGGCTGGGGGTAAAAGGAAGGGCTCTCACAGGAGGGTCTCATCTAACCTCTTACATATAGGAGCCATGGCATCATGTCTCCCCTCCTCAGCCTCTCCCACTCCTCAGCCTCCAGATAGATCCCACCCCTCACCTCTATCCCCTGGGTCAGTGGTCGGCAAACTCATTAGTCAACAGAGCCAAATATCAACAGTACAATGATTGAAATTTCTTTTGAGGGCCAAATTTTTTAAACTTAAACTTCTTCTAATGCCAATTCTTCAAAATAGACTCGCCCAGGCTGTGGTATTTTGTGGAAGAGCCACACTCAAGGGGCCAAAGAGCGCATGTGGCTCGCGAGCCACAGTTTGCCGACCACTGCCCTGGGTCATCTTATAATTAATGGTGACAGAAAAAGTATAGACCACCTGTGTGCCTGTGATTTTGACCTTCCTGCAGAAATCCAAGTCAGACCATTGTAGACAGGCTATACCTTCAGAATCCACCTTCCATCTTTGTTAGAGGATTCTCCACTCCCCATTTTCCAGCTCCTCCTCATGCACCCCAAGTGTAAGTGAACTCAGCCTGACCCATGCCCTGTGACCCACAGATCTGCAGACTGGAGGATGGCCACACTCAGGTCTGCATTTCATTGTTGCTGCTCCAGCTACTGGACTTAGTCTGGTATATGGAAGGAAATCAGTGCATATGTTTTGAATGACTGAATGGATAACAGACAAGGTTGTTGGGTAGGGCCAGCAGCCCTGCACCTGCCTGTGCAATAGTCGGCTCCCTGCCACCTCAGGGTAAAAGTCTGCACAAGCTTATGCACAGAGGCCCTGGGAATGCCGGAGCCGGAACACAGAGCAGTCATTGGCTAGCTCTTGAGGAAAGAGGTATAATGCCATTTGTCTCTTGGGTCTTCCACCCTCATAGTAAGAGGACAGAGCTCTGATGTACCTGCTCACAGGTGCACCGAGGTACATATGTCAGGAACAGTCAGCAGGGGTCCCCAGCCCTGGGCCGGGACAGGTAGGGCCAGGATGGCGCAGGGCCATGAAAAGGGGTCAAAACAGCAGGTGTCGCCTGTTGACCGAACCATCCCTTAATTCGCCAGGAGCGGCTGCGCCACTTAATCACCTTGAACCATGCTTTGTTTTGCTAAAGCGAATGTTACAGATTGAGTACACTTGCTGAAAGGAAGGACCGAGGCTTGCATGTTTCTGTAATGGGAGTGGAAATGGGATCTCTCTTATTCCCTGGACGGTTCTCTCATGCCTCTCCTCTGGAGTTCTTTTTCAGGTTTTTTTTTTTTTTCTTGTTTCTTTTAAGGGGAACGTGTAAAATATTAATTTTGAGCAGAAGTAAAATTGAGCCCTCTGGAAACCATCCTGGAACACGAGACACAGCCTGACTTAATTAAGCAGTGATTATGCCGGAGAGCCTGGATTAAGCCTTCACATTCGGGTAAAGACAGAATTGCTTTTAGAGAAGTCAAGTCAGGCGGCAGAGGGGGGCTGAGGGAGGGGTGGGACGATAATTGGATAGAGGAGAAAAAGCAATCTTTGTCGTAATAGCACAGAAAGCGTAAATTGACTTGGAGATTTCTCAAACGCGAACTTTCTGGAAGGTGCAGGTGAGACTATGAACAACCAAACCACCACTGTCTCTTGCCAACCCTTTGGAATACTTCAGGATGAGCTGTCGCATTTTTCCTCCCAACCCTCCCAGCTCAGGTGCGGGAAGAGGCAGGGAGAATGGGCTGTGTGTGTAACAAAACCCCAGGGAATGTGGTTAGCCCCCTGCTGCTCTCAGGATAGCAACCACTAATTAGCCCCACAAATTTACGGGCTCCAGGGATGTGAGCAGATGGGTGTTTAAGTTAACAGCAGCTCCAATTTGTCCTCCATTAATTCCAAGTGATACCTGAGTTTATTGGAGTTTTATATTGTTTCATCTGGTTCAAAGCGAGTTGCCCACCTCCCCAAACTGTTCTTTGCTAAAGCAACTATCCGCCTCTCTCCCCAGGTTCTAGAATGGAATACTGCCTCAACTCCAAAGCACTCTGACTTTCTAATGTGCTGAGGACACCTGAGCTCTCTTCCCAGTCCTCCCGGGTCTCCAGGTCCCTTTCTACATGCTCATCCCTGTCCATTCAACACGATCAACTGTTCTAAAGCGGCTGCACTTTGTGCCAGGAAATGGCCCTCTTGTAAACATTTTGGTGGGTAGCTCTTTCTTCTCCACTTCATTTAAGAGACATTAAAGGATCAGAGATCTTAAAATCCAGGATATTCGAGCTTTAAGAAAACTCGGGGATTTTCTACTGCAGTCATTTCCACGTTGGTGCACTGCCCGTGACCACCACCCGCTCTCGGCCCTGCTCCCCTCCCTGCAAAAGGAGGGCTTGGCAACCAAGCTCCTTGGGGGAAGGCAGGCAGGCTGACAGCCCCGGGCACTCAGGCCAGCCTCTACTGATGAGATTCAGCTCCTCTCGCCCCTTCTGAGTTCACCAGACCCGGAGGGTGCCTAGTGGCCTCAGGGAGCCCTCCCAGCGGTGCAGTCCTGCTCCCACCAGCCCTGGCTGCAGCCCGAGAAACCCCTGTTTAATCTGGTTTATTCTACAAGGCTTCCACTGTAAAATAATTTTGTAAACCACCGATCCAGTCCAACTCCCCTGTTTTCACAAATAATAATAAAAACCTAATCCTCAGTCAAGGTAGGAACGTATCCAAGGCCACAGTGGTGGGCTAGCTAAAGTCCTGATGTTCTAATGAAAGTCAAGCTCATGTCACAGGCCTCCTCAGCCTAGTGTTTGGGGAAAACATCCTCATTCATTACGCTCACCACCATCGCCATCCTGCTGACCTGGGTACTGCATACAATTCTGACCGGAGAAGTTAAGCAGTGACCTGTGGACACCCATCCATTCATTTTCCTCACGTGGCCACAAGCACAGGGGGACAGCGCCTAAGAATGTGTGTATTGTGTAGGCCAATTTCAGGTCTCCGAGCAACGCCATTTCCATAATTCCCTTTGTATTTGTGCTGACAGCAAGCACGCAGAGCTGGTCTTACTGCCTGGAAAATGCGTGTAACCAGTTTAACACCACAACCTGGCAGGTAAACAGAAGGCAGACGCTAAGCAGCCTCTGGTCACCTAGGAGGAGAACCCACGTGTCCATGCGGTCATTCTGAACCTCGACCCCCGCAGCCTGGGCTCTGGATTCCCACGGCAAGGTCTTTTCCAAAGAGGTGGGGTGTACTTAGCCTCATTAACATGACAGGGAACAGCAAATGAGGTCAATCTTATGGTTCAGGAGGCACCCAAGGATGGCTTCTGAGAGCCTGCAGGGGAGCCTCTGCCAGGAGAGGCACCGGTCTTCCTAGTCTGTGCCTTCGGAGGACGAAATGCCCCAAATCTGCACGTTCTGTCCATGGTCTGTTTTGACATCTATGGGTCTAAACCAGGGGTGGGGAACGTCTGGCCCCCGGACCAGATAAGACCCTCAAAATCATTTAGTCTGCCCTAACCGGTTTTGCTCAGTGGATAGAGCATCAGCCTGCGGACTGAAAGGGTCCCAGGTTCGAGTGTGGTCAAGGGCATGTACCTTGGTTGCGGGCACATTCCCAGTTGGGGGCGTGCAGGAGGCAGCTGATTGATGTTTCTCTCTCCTCCATGTTTCTAACTCTCTATCCTTCTCCCTTCTTCTCTGTAAAAAAAAAATAAATAAAATATATTTTTTTAAAAATCATTTGGTCTGGCCCAGCCAAGGCAACAGATAGGGGTGAGTTAATTAAATGTTTGACCAAATTGAGCAGGCTAATTTTTAAGTGGATAATTTTGCATGGCCCCTGAATGATGTTATAAGTATCCAAGTGGCCCTCAGCAGAAAAAAAGGTTCCCCACCCCTGGGACTCCAAACCTTTCTGGAACCCATTTTTCCTTTTAGTCTGTCTTTCGGTCACAACAGGAAGCCACATGTGTTTATCTTTCCCGCAGGAGGAAATGCTGTCTTTCACTTTGGATTTCTACTGTTTCAAGCTTAAGAACGCCCTGTTAAGACTATATCCTTCCCAGCTGTAAGGAGGTTAGAGGATCAGCAGGAAATCGCAGAAGAAAGAAACAAAAAGATATGCTCACAGTTGGGAGTTTCTTGGGGTTTCTCTGCTCTGTCCTCTCCCAGGATGGACGGATGGACACTCCAGTCTTGCCCTGGCTCAAGGGGCCCGGAAGGGGAATTTGGCTCCTGCCTCCTGAAAGGCTGCCAACTCTCCTGAGAAAGCACGAGAGAGGGCTGTGCCCTGGGACAGGGCAACACCTGTGCTTTGGAAAGAGCCGCTTCCATCTCATTGAGCAGTGCAGTAGTTGAGTCTTGCAATCCCCGATGCTGCCAAGACTGCGTGCGTGACCTACCTGCGTGCGTGGGTGCCTGGGCCTTAAGGGGAAAGGGAGCACA
Source organism: Eptesicus fuscus (assembly GCF_027574615.1). Taxonomy (NCBI): domain Eukaryota; kingdom Metazoa; phylum Chordata; class Mammalia; order Chiroptera; family Vespertilionidae; genus Eptesicus; species Eptesicus fuscus. Next base: position 18,895,956 of record NC_072495.1, on the reverse strand, counting down.
CGCTGTGTTTTTAAACTTGTAAGGCTTTATTTAAAGCAGCATTGCCACTTTAGCAAAACCCACTTGATAAATGACAATGTTGGTGTTTGCGTGGAGGGGGAGGAATAAATGCTATGAGCAAAGAGAAGAAAGCCTGGTCAGTTACTTCTTAGGAAATCCCCCGAGTAAAGAGGGGGGTGGGGGAAGTGTTAGTATTACTTTTCAATTCAAACGCGGTGACTGCAATGATCTCGATGCTAACAAATATCTTAACATTCTAGAATACTTCTGCCTGTACTGCTGTGACTGCCACCTTCTCATATCTGTTAGGGAGGCAGGAAGAGAGAGTAGTGCCAGTGTGGGCTTAGATGGCCTGGCTTTAAATCCCAGCTCTGCCAGAATCAGTTGTGTGACCTCTGGCAAGTGACTCGACCTCTCTCGGCTTCAGTATCTCTTTTATCAAATGAGCGTGATGATAGTCGCCAGCCTTTTAAGGTGGCTGCGGAGACTGAAGTCAATTCATGCCAACGTTCTTAGAAGGTTGCCTGTAAGATGCCCTCCATGAGTCTAAGCCAGTGGTCGGCAAACTCATTAGTCCACAGAGCCAAATAGCAACAGTACAACAATTGAAATTTCTTTTGAGAGCCACATTTTTTAAACTTAAACTTCTTCTAACGCCACTTCTTCAAAATAGACTCGCCCAGGCCGTGGTATTTTGTGGAAGAGCCACACTCAAGGGGCCAAAGAGCCGCATGTGGCTCGCGAGCGGCAGTTTGCCGACCACGGGTCTAAGCTATCACTGTTAGTAATTACTAGGATTACTAGTTTCTAAATTGTAACTTGTGAAAAATATTTTCAAATGGCATGCAAGGAGATTTTAAAACTATGACTGAAGAGATTGTTCAATACCCCTCAGCTATTTAGAGGCAAGCATTGGACCTAGGGTCTAGCTTCCTAGAATGCAAACCACACATATGTTATGGCCTTCAAACCATTTGAAAGGGGGTAGAGGTGGGTGACATAAAAGGTAGAACTTGAGGCCAGCCTCACCCCATTTTAGCCAGAGAAAATTTCAGAATAATGCCTTCTTTATCTGTCTTACTTATTAGCCCCCCTTTTAAGCCCATTTTTGAACAAAGGTTTTGTAAGTTTTATTTTATTTCATTGGTTTTAGAGAGAAAGGAAGGGAGGGAGAGAGAGAAAGAGAGAGAGAGAGAAGAGCATCAATGTGGAATACTATTACATAGACTTTATGTATGTGTGCACATATCCACATATAATTTCTACAATGAGTTGAGTAACAAATATGTACAAAATACTGTTCACATGTGTGCATTATTTCTCATGTATTATTACAATAACTATGCAAATCAGGAAAAAATAAATGATATTATTAAATTCATTTTGCAGAGATAGCAACTAAAGCTGGGGCGGAGGGGAGAATAATTGCCCATGTCACAAAGTGGGAGCCAGAATTCCATCTTGGGACTGATTTTAAAAGCTCACGGTTTTTATCTGGTTTGTTTGCTTTTCCTGCTGGGTTGTTCTTGTGTAAAATGATCCTAAAGTGACTTCAAAGAGAAAGGATGAGACCTCTCCAACATGAAGGCTCAAGGAGCACGGTTACAAGTGTTCAAATCACAGGAAGACGAGCTTAGCATGTTGTCATTAGTGCGTATGCAGAGGAAGAGTTTGTTTGAGCAAGTGTTTTGCGGGTGGGGGGAGGGCGGGGGCACGTGTGTGCTTGAAATTTCCTCTGAGCAGCTCTTTTGAGGAGAGTTATTAGAATTTATTTTCAATTATACACCAGAATAAGCCGTCTGCAGTATAGTTAACTTTCAATTTCAGCCAATTTTGGAGGCATTGAATCATAGATGCCTCAGTGATTAAGAATCTATGTTGCAAAAACAATTCCCACTTTGCAACAATGCAATCAAACAGATCCACAACTCAGAACACATTATCCAATGCTTTCTCAGCTCACTGGTGGAGCGAAATGGAATTTACCAACCATGGGGTTCACCCAGTGTACTCCAAGCTCATTTGCAAACAGATCCGCAACTCGAAACAGCTCACATGGGGGTTCTGGTTCAACACGGCTGTGAAGAGATAGAGTTGAGCTGCTTTGGCTATTCAGGGCTTTGGGGCTGTTCAATGTTCTCCTTCTCCCCTAATGTGCAATGGCTGAACACAACATACCATGAGGACCGGAGCCCCTCCCTGCTCGATTCTGAAATTGCTCTCCATAGTAGGAGTTCTGATTCATTAAGAAGACCAGACAGGTTTTCTGTCCAGTTGTTTGCTCTTCTAAATTGCATGACTTTCTGTGTGTGTGTGAGGGGGCGGGGGGAGGGGCGGGGAAGATAGGGAGAGGGAGAGAGAGAATCCATGCATCTTAGGTGAAACAGAAGGGTATGCAGCAAACTTAAACTCTTTCTTTAAAAGTTGAGAAGATAGAACCCCATTTCACAAGTTCCATAAATTAATAAATTTATGGAAAAACCGAGTTTCAAAAATGAATCAAGCCAAAATAATCACTTTTGGTGGGCCTCAATTTCAATACAATGCATCAGACATCAAGTGCCATTCAAAGGCCATGGACCAGGAGAGATTGATAAAACAGGTAAAGAAGAATCACAAAAGCCTCTCAAAGAGGATTGGTTTTTGCCGACTCAGGTGAAGTCTTCAGTGTTTCCATAGGAAGTCCAGGTGACGTTGACCAATGCAGGTTTAGGGCACCGACCCCAGGTGGTCAAAAATGCATGTATAACTTTTGACTCCCCCAAAAGTTAATTAATAATAACCTACTATTGACCGGAAGCCTACCAATTACATAAACAGTTGATGAACACATCTTTGGTATGTTATATGTATTACATACTGTTTTCTCACAATAAAGTAAGCTAGATAAAAGAAACTGTCATTATGAAAATCATCAGAGAAAATACTTTTACAGAACTGTGCGTATTTATTGAAAACAAATCTGGGTATAAGTAGGCCTATGCAGTTCAAACCCGTGTTGCTCAAGGGTCCATTGTACTCCAAAGTGTAGAATGCCCCCTTGGGAATGTACGTCTAAGAAAATGTGAGAGGATAAATATGAGCCCAATTATGAAGAAATACTTCAAACATTCTGTTGACCTCTCCCCCTTGCTGGGCCCTCAGGACATGAAGCAGAATGCCAGGCCTCTGGCTCTCAGAGCAGATTCTGGATTCTTGAGAAGAGAAAATCAGAACAAGTAGATGGTGTAAACAGAGATGCCCAAGAATGATCAAGACACAAGGAAGTGCAATGGCAGCTCTGCAAACATTACAGCAAGAAGCAAAAGACCAGCCATGACCAGTTTTGCTCAGTGGACAGAGCGTCAGCCTGCGGACTGAAGGGTCTCAGGTTCGATTTCGGTCAAGGGCATGTACCTTGGTTGAGGGCACATGCCCAGCAGGGGGTGTGCAGGAGGCAACTGATCGATGTTTCTAACTCTGTATCCCTCTCCCTTCCTCTCTGTAAAAAAATCAATAAAATATATATATTTTTAAAAAGCAAAGACCAGGTTAGAAATAAGGAAAGGAAGTTGGCTTGCAAGCTTCAAGTGAAGAACGCTCTCGAGAAGGAAATCCAATTTAAAACGCACAGCAATATTCCACATGAGTGCTTTGTCCTGTACAAGGAATGTACACTAAATTAAGACTTAGAGAAAAGACTGAAAAACAATAGCATAGAATGAAAAAGGTGAGACTTATGGACCTAAGGCCTAAACTGAGGATTATTTCATGACTAGTAAATTGAAAATCAGTAATAAAAAAAGGAGACATGGAAATTCAGTTACTGGCATAAAGGAAAGACCCAAGATATTCTTAGTCAATGGTGAGGGGAAAAGACAAAGCAATTAAAAAAGTATGATAACTATGGAGGGAATCCAACCTAAGAAAAGGTGGTATTCTTGGACCAACAAGCCTAAAACTACACCGAAGAAGTAAGCAAGCATTTAGTCCAGGAGGAGAGCCCCGAAATGAAAGAAGAACTGAATCCACAGGTCAGGGAGCAAACCACATTCCTTACAAATGGTTCAGAATGATGAGCGCTGGAACACATCCTGGTCACATATTGAACATTGGGGATAAAGAAAGGGTACACTGGGGACAAAGTCACCAGGAATATGAAATAAATAAATACCAGCTAATTTTCATGTCCTTCAAGGTAACAACCAATGCTAGGTGCTACGAGAGCAGTGCTTACCAAAATCTAAGGAAAAAAAAATGTGACTCCAAAATATTCTGGCAGTTGGGTTGCCTTAGAGGCAATTGGCAAACATCCCCAGACACGTAAGAATGCATGAGCCAGTCCAGTGGAGGAAGGGGAAGTAAAAGATGCATCAGTTGTGAAACTTGAATGCATTCAACTTCATAAATAGGACCAAGCAGTACTGGAAACTGTAGTAACAAGAGTGAATGACAATGAAAATAATGTCATAATGAACGGGGACGTGGGAGGAAGTATTAGAGTGCTTATTTCCACATTGTTTTAGTTGGGAATCAATTGCTACTGTCAAGAGTGAAAACACATAGTTTAAAAATGTACTCCAATCTCTTAAAGGTGTTAATATCTTTTATTAACTTCATAAGAAACTTTTAGAAAATAATATATATAGTGACTTAAAAATTCATCTTGGCTTTGAAAATATGTCACAATACCATGGGCAGGGAACGGTTAGGTTGCAATGGAGAAGTTAGGTTGACTGAAAACTTTATCACTATTTGGATGGTTTTCCTCTGGGTACTTTAGGCAGTAAATTCATTTATTACCTACACAGACACCTACACATACACATACACACACACACACACACACACACACACACACACACACACACTATTGAATACTTAGTAAGCTAAGTGCTTTCTATACACTGTCTCATAAACTTTCTCCAATACCCCACACTAAGTTTCATTATTGTCAGTTAATAGGTGACAAAGCTAAAAAACAGGTAATCAAATTGTTAGTAGGGACTGGAACCCTACTGAAATTCACATATTTCCAAATGCATCCCTGATTTCCTAACTACTACGCAGTACTTCCTCAGTGATTTGATTTCACTTTGGCCAATAGAATCGAGTTTACTAGAGGATATTGAAAAGCGAGCTGGCCATTGTGGAACATATAAGACCATGAAAATCGGGGTAGCTTTTGGATTCTGAAAGCATAGTTTTATCCAAACTTGTTCCCTTGCTCTGAAGAATAAAATCTCAAAGATATCATTAAGTATTAGGTTTTCAGAGGAAAAGGGATTATAAATCCCTAACAAACTCTAGTTAAAATTTCATGTAATATACCAGAGATAAAGAGAGATGGATATTCAATAAGAGGCGCAGCCTGCAGTACAGCAAACTAATTAACCTGTAAGAGATCCCAGTGCAGAAGGCGATGATCAGGATCTCACCCGGGAGAGATATAATGAAGAGAAACTGGAGTTTTCAAAGAACCCGCTGGGTCTTGATCGGATCAGATACACAGAGTCCTTGACTCTTGACCTGCTCTCAGACAGTGGATCTCATTCCCGTCCCTGGGCTGTGCATGGAGGATGGATGCCTTGGAAAGAGAGCAAGTTGAGGAGCTGACCATCAGGACTAGTCAACTCTTGCCACACAGATTTTTATTCAGCTCAAGCAGAATATGGAAAAGGGTAGAATTGAGAACTTGGAAGAGTCTAGCAAAGCTGAACATTTCCATAATGGTCCCTAGGTTCAATTTAAAAGGGCTTACCTGAATCTTTGAAGCTCAGATTAATCATAAGGGACTGAGCTGGGACTTGGAAGAGATAAAAAATATTTGAGAAGCATCTCCTCCGGGGAACAGCAGGCTTTTTGCTATTAAATGTAATAGATTTCTCCTGATCTAAGGTGGATATTGCTAAGTTTCTATCCAAGTAGCCACCCTCACCTTCATAGAATTATCAATTTTTAGTGGAACATGTGGCCCAATCGCCTTTGCTGTTTGATGTAACCATGTGATGAAGTCCTTGCCAGCAGCAGGGTTGTGAGGAAGCTCCCATGAATGGTCCTAGGATGTGATTGGTCCATGCCCTTTGACTTTCCTCTTCCCTTTGTGTTGCTGGGAAGGTGAATTGTGTGATTGCTGGAGCTCCCACCCAGACCATGAGGCCAAGCCTCACCCTAAGGATGCCGGTCTGGGTGGCTGAAATCACCCAGCCAGCCCTGCACTGCCTATCTTTGGAATTTTATATTAGGAAACAGATTTCTATATTATTTAAGCCATTATTTTTCAGGCCTCCATGACTTACAACTACACTTAGTGCTAACAGACTCATCTCCTATCGCAAATACAACTTTGGATTCTATATTCTTGCACACAGATCGTGGATCTAATAGAAAAACAGATGATATTCTGATAAATACACCCATTGTGAAATTATGGGCTTGTATCCCCTGCCTTCTCCAGGGTGTTTCTTGTAAGTGGGCTGCTTTCTTCCTGGGGTTTCCATCCGTAGAAGCAAATTTAAGCAGGTCAGAGTGAGCAGGAGACAGCAGTGTCCCATTGTCCCCAGCCAGTCAATTGTTCAGTGTGTGGATACCTGTGTTGGCACATTTCCTCACCACAGAGCTCCCTGTGTTCAGAACTCTGTCCCTCCGGTGAGGATGTAGAACTTTTCCAAATATAAGACCATTTCAGAGGCTGGACAGCCATGCAGCTGGGACGGTGGAGGGTGAGGAGTAATAGAGATTCCTTAGGTTTAGGCTGAAACTGGGCTCCATTCTGGCATGACTAGAAATGGTCAGACTAAAGGAGCCTTGTATTAAATGACTGAGGCATTCTGCACTGGTTCTAAAGATTTTTTAAAAAAGAAAGAAATCTTTAATGTATTTGCAGCTACACAGCTTTACTCTTCATTGAATCTGTTATTAAGTCCCTGGAAAGCCCTCTGCCATCTTCATTTAAAGGGATAATTTTTTAAAAATTCCCCAAGCTCCCAGGTACAAGCTTCACAAGGGTGCTGTCCAAGGTCTCTATGTAGATCCATGAGCCTAGCAGAGAGCTAAGCAATTGGCTGAGGTGCTCTTCCTATTGCTTCTCCCATCAACCTGACCGCTGTCCCCCCACCATGTTCCAGACGTCCCCGCAAAGAGGCAAACAGCTGCAGGGCCTGACCCCTGTCCATCTCCTTTTACTCTTGCTGCTTTTGTCCCTCAGCCCTGGCTCTGGGGTACACTGCTCATCACCCCAGATGGACACCTGCCTCTACCCCAAGGGTTTTAGCAATTTATCAGGGCCCCTTTCTGGTCTTTTGTAAACCTTCCATGCTACATCAGCCTACTTTCAATGTTATGTCTCCAGTGAGAATAACATTCCCCCGTCTTCAACTCAGGTAGCCTATGTGCTTGGGTACAAAATCTGGGAATATGTAAAATATTCTTGGTAACAACTGTGTTTATTAAGCGTTTATTGCATGTGGAGCAATGTGGGAAATACATTATCACAAGAAAATAGTCTTTGTGCCGAAACCAGTTTGGCTTAGTGGATAGAGCGTCAGCCTGTGGACTGAAAGGTCCCAGGTTCGATTCCGGTCAAGGGCACGTACCTTGGTTGTGGGCACATCCCCAGTAGGAGGTGTGCAGGAGGCAGCTGATCGATGTTTCTCTCTCATCGATGTTTCTAACTCTCTATCCCTCTCTGTAAAAAATCAATAAAATATATTTTAAAAAATAGTCTTTGTAAATGATTAATAACTATTTTCTCCCACATTTTGCAAATTAAAAACCAGATTTTGAGGTGCTAAGTGGCTCACCCACATCCTCAGAGCAGATAGGTGGCTAAACTCTAAAGAATCCTTCCTTCCATATTGCCAAGGATGGCACAGTTCCCTGAACTGTGGCTTAGGGAGCGGGGTGGAAGGGTCACCTGAGGAGAGTCTGTGAATAAATTTTTTTGGTTTTCTTCTAACGTCTTGCTGATCTCAGAGTGTGTAGAGTGTGAGACATTTTCCTCCTCCTCCTTATGTGTTTTTCCAGAAGGTAAATTTTGTCAATTTCCAAACCTGGCCGGGAGAGTTCTTCAAACTTTCCAAGTGATCTTGAAGTGAACTTGAAGCTTCACAGCCTTGAATCGTCCACATTTTTTTTTGCAAACAAAGTGATTACCATAGGAATTTGGGATTCAAGCTATATTGCCTTTGTCCAAGCACTCATTCATTAGGATTTGCACTTCTTCCCCACTGGGAAATCCCTAAGAGGAGAACTCTTGATGGTCCCTAGAAAGGTTAGACCAGTGGTCGGCAAACTCATTAGTCAACAGAGCCAAATATCAACAGTACAATGATTGAAATTTCTTTGGAGAGCCAAATTTTTTAAACTGAATCTTCTTCTAATGCCACTTCTTCAAAATAGACTCGCCCAGGCCGTGGTATTTTGTGGAAGAGCCACACTCAAGGAGCCAAAGAGCCGCATGTGGCTCACGAGCCGCAGTTTGCCGACTACGGGGTTAGACAATGTGTCCTCCACAAGGGGACTTTTTCTTCAATAGTCTTAGAGGTGGCATGATCCAGCAAAGATCTCTGTCTGGCTATCAATGGCCAAGAGATAAGGATGCGGACTCAGTTCCATCCCTTCGACATCTTTCCCTCATCTTCCTCAGTTACGCTTTGTTATAAAATAATGCCACATTCACTTTCCTCAAATGTTACACTTCCCTCAGAGGGGTCCTGCAGACACGCCCTTGCCCAGAGGCAGGGCCGTGCGAGGTCCCTTCCCACTCCCACTCGCACCCTCTCCCCCTCCAAAAGTGCAGTCTGCTTTATTTCATGCACAAATAGCAACTCCCAACCATGAAGAAACACCTGGGAGAGGCAGGGCGCCCCTGGTACAAGATAATTAGAGATTATTATAATAGAAATCGCATTGTCACATCAAACTGTGTCTTTTAGCATTAATTAATCTCCAACCCCAGCCCCTGAGCCTCTCAACCCTCCTGCTGGAGAGAGCGCTTGTCAACCAGGCCAAGACTTTCATCCTACACTGGGGGCAGAGGAGGGAGATACGCACAAGTCCTCAGAGCTCTTGCCCCAGCAGCTGTAATTCACCAGGGGTCTCCCTGGGTGGAGGCAGGTAGAGGGAGCAAGTAGGAAGGAGAGCTGGGCTCCTTTTCTGATGTTTGTTTGTTTGTTTGTTTGTTTTATGATTTCTCAGCAAGCTAAGAAGATAGAAATTGCTTCCAACAAGAAGTTGACCTTGTAAGAAGGCTATTCATAGGTCACAGGGGGAGAGTAAGTGCAGATCGTCTGGGCCCTCCCTTCTTTTCTGACTTGTGGATTCATTTAAGTGAGTAAAAGGCATCTCCCAATTCTCCCTGCTTTGTCCCACTGCCTGACACCTTATGACTTGCAAGGTTTGCTGTAACTCAACATATAGGAAATTGCAAAACCAGTATTTTAAAGACTGATCATTTTATAAAAATATGTATTAATTGCTGAGAGAGAGAGAGAGAGAGAGAGAGAGAGAGAGAGAGAGAGAAACATTGATGTGAGAGAGAAACATAGATTATAGATTAGTTGCCTCCCTCACCCACCAGACCAGAGGTCAATGTGCAACCTGCGCATGTGCCCTGACTAGGAATCACACCACTGACCTTTCAGTGCATGGGGTAAGGCCTAACCAACTGAGACACATGGGCAAGGGCGAGACTGGTCATTTCTTCTGAGGAATACTTTGCCTGCTGCTGAGGTTAGCGGCCACCGCTGGAATGAACAGCTAAGCGATTCAATGACTGGTATGTTTTTCATACACTCCCCCCCCGCCCCCCGCTCAGTTTTGTGACAGATTGGAATTCTTTATTAAAACAATGAAAAATTCTCATTTATAATGATTAATAATGAACATCCATTTTTAGTATTACTAATTATAAGTACAGCAATAATTACCAATTGCTACAAAGAACTATTTGAAGAAGCATAAATGCCTTCATCCAATTAGATATCTTTCTCACAACTGCTTAACAAGCATGTGCTCTACATGTATTCAAACTTCCTTTTGTATGAATCTTTGATATATTAATTCCCATAATGGTTGTTTATTCACCTATTGGAATACTACCCAGCACAGGAGAACTCCAGTTTGAAGGCCAATATACCAATAAGACCACCTGCATTGGAAGACAACCAATGTCTGATTGACAAACACAAAAACAAGATTGTAATAGATGAATACCAATTCATTGACAGTCCCCCAGAGCCAATTTGATTTCTTCTCTTAGTAACTAAAGGGCACAAGACAGATGATCACTGGTGAGTTACTGGGGTATAGGCATGCTGGCGGGGGGCGGAGGGGTGGGGATCAGAACTCTCCCTATATTTCCATCCTGTCTGCTGTTGGATAAAAAGGACAATAGGGGCCCAGAGGCAAAACTGAAGCTGCTTTATGCCCTGCTTTTTCCTCCTTTCATCTTCAGTGCTTTCTCAATGGTGATGTCGCAGAATAGACACAATCAATTCGTATTCTGTTTGTGCAGCAAAAATTTGGCTACCAAATAATGGTTAATTTAATAATCAGGTCAACTTAGAGACAATCAACAAAATATTAATATAAATGAATTAACTTTTCAAGCAGGACATAAATTATTTGTTCATTCTTTCTAAACTGCTTTTGAAGAGGAGGCTCTGTGAGGCATACAAATGAATGGCTGTCCCTGGGCAACGCAGTGGGTGACAGCTGGACACACCTTGGAGATCTGAGTCTCCACATTCACTCCTGTTTACACAAGATTCCCAACTCTGCGATAAATGAAACGCAAGATGTCTAGTCACCTTTCCCCAGGGCTCATCAGCATGTGAGTACCCACAAGGCACCTTATATTTAATAGATAAAGTCTGTTGGGACTTTCTCCCTGCTTAACAAGCATGTGCTCTACATGGCCACATCATCCCCATTGATTGGTTTGGATCCTTATGGAGGGTCCCTGCCTGTCCTTACCCAGGGCCTTTTGCTAAGTGTCTATGACCATCAGATGGCTTGAACTTGGCGCCTACCCTGCCCATAGCCACAGATGCCATCCTGAGAATTCAGCTTTCCTTGCTAACGTGCTGTTCCTACTCATCCAATGAGAGATTGGTCCCGGACTCTGTAGTGTTCTTTGCTATTTAGGTCCCCAAATATGAGCTGCATGTCTCACCCAGTTCCCCATGGAAAGAGTCCTTTCAGTTCCTGTCTGTAGCTCCCTTTTTGACGGGGTGACTCTTGCTCTGTGCTGTGCTGTGGGGACAGATAGCACACCCTCCCTTGCATTTGCACATGACTGTCCTTTAGATGTGCGCCCACAGAGCTCTGCTCTGTCGTGTCTCATAGCACCTCTCCTCTCCCTTCTTCACCTCCTGATCACTGTTCATCATAGGTGTCCTTCAGTTGTTGACAAAATACATCTGATCTTCCCAATTAGAGTCATATCACTTTAAAGGACAAATAGATTGCTGAATCCTCTGGCCAGTCAATATAGAGACCTAAGTTATTGTCTGGAACACCACGTACTAGCTATGTGAACATTCATAAATGAGACATTTTTGGTTTTCATTAACCAAACTACAAAGTAGGTTTAATTAGCTCTGAATTCCCTTTGCACTTTCATAGGTTACATCATTTAGGTCTTTTGGTTTCTTTCATCATATGGTTGTGTTTGATGGCATTCAATGACTGTTAGTGACTGGTGTCATTGGTTAACATCATTTCTAGTTGTGATTCATCATTGGTTCATTTGTTTCACAAATAGTTATTGAATAGTTACTATATCCTAAGTACTTGGTTAGGCATTGGGGATATATAAGTGAGACAGGTTAGTAAGCCAGGACAAAAGGAATAGGGAAACTGAGACAGATAGGTAAAAGGCCAAGCAATTTACAGCCACCTAATAAATCACAAAATCCTATCTTCCCTAACCAAGGACACTGAGGAGTAAATGGTTTACACTTCTCTCCAACCAGAGGGTAAAAAGCTTAAATCACCCTACTCAGGGAGACAGATAGCAGAAATCCAATTAGTGCCATTTGTGCCAACCACACCCAAGGACTGGACAGAGGAAGTCAGGGGAATAAATCTCATTTTGGTACATCAGCATAAAGCTGATGAATATTCTATTTCGAGCCTCTCCTAAGACCTCCGATAAAACTCCCCCCCTCTAGAAAATAGATAACCGTCAAGACAAAGACCCAGCAGGGCTCTCTGTGGAGCACGCCTAGGCCTTCCTTCCCTCTCAGGTGTGCATCTGTACTTTTCTCTCCCAAACTCTAAAGGTCCCCAGGAGACTTTCAACCAGGGGAGCAACGGGCAACAGCAGCTTGTTCTAGGCTTACCCCACCCCCCTGAACGTGTCTCCAAGGCCCCCTTTCTCTGATTTTTTTCAGTAAGCCAACAGCAGCCCCACTGTGGCTCACTTCTCTCCTATACCATTTAGGGAGCCAAAGCAGAGTACCACCTAGGCTCTCTCCTGTTGCTTCTTCTACCCTAAGCCCTTGCTTTGTTTCACCATCGCCAGCTTTAATAAACATACTCTCAAAATTACCTGGACTTGTGTTGTGAAATCTTTCTTGCACGAGATCAAGAACCTACACACTATCGATTGGCCCAAGGCAGACCCACTCCAGGCCTTGGCCCATTCTGGTGACAACAGACTAATTGCTGCTATCACATAAATTACATCTTGGTCTAGGAGATAGATAATGTATAATAAATAAATATGGGATCTAAAGTCAGTCCGCAATGTGTTATGAAGAAGGAGGCAGTAGGGCAGTGGTAGAGGACGTGTTATGTTAGGAGGTAGCATATGAGCATAGACTTGAGCAACTATGTGACTATATGGGACAACAGCATTTCAGGCAGAGGGAACTGAAAGGCTTTGAGGTAGGTACATACTTGGTGCATACAGTAAGTAGCCCCTGTAGCTGGGGCTTGGTGAGCAATCCGGGGTGACAGGATAGAAGGATGTGGAATGGCCAGTGGTTAGATAATACACGCCTGTGAGTTAGGCTGGGGCATTTGAATTGTAATCAATGTGAGATGAGAACCCATTGGGAGATTATAAGCAGGGAGTGGCATGATCTTATTTATATTTTTAAAGGACAGCTCTGCTTGGTAAGTGGTGAGTAACAGGGAGGGATGGGTGAAAGAGTAGAGACAGGAATATCAGCCAGGGATTTTTAAAGAAGATGATGACATTGAATGGGTGTTAGCAGTAGATATGAGACCCTTGATGCAATGGAAGGGGCTAAGAAATCAGAGAAAATATATGTAAAGAAAACTTTTTTTCAACTAGTCCAGATGGAGCTAAACTTAGAGTCAGAATTTACCTCCTTGGGTAAAATCTCTTATTGTCTTTATTGATTACCCATATTCTGTGCTTTAGTATACAGATATTTGAAGTAGAAATACTACTTCTGTATTCTTCCCTGTTATTTTCCTGAACACTTATCTGCCACATTTTTTCCCTATAACATACCTGTGGTCCTTTATAAGTTCTAATGTTACAGTTTCATCTGGGAATTTTCCCACAAATTTTGCTCTATGATCCTCTTGACTATCTTCTTCATGGGTACACTCTGTCTGTTGCCAACTGCCCACCTTTTTAGTCTGACAAAGTATGGCTTCCAAGACAAAATCCTGTTCTGTAGTAATAAATGAATAACCACTGTTTAATGTTCTCCTTTCTGCATTTTATTCCTGACCTTCAGGTGCTAGAAAGGATGAAAGCATCATCTGTCCTCCCACGTGGTTCCTTGTCCCAGCCATCGATGTTACTAGAGGTGTGCAGCCCGCAGAACCCTCTGTCTGTGTCCAGTATTTTCATATAAAACCAGATGGGGAGCAGTGGTGGGGTTGGTCAGTCTTGGCTACCTCTCCATATTATTTTAATGGTAGAAGAAAATAGAAAGCTGGTGATGGAAATAATAACATTTAATTAAAAAAAGAAAAAGGAAAGCTTCTTCAATAACCATGTCAGGTTGCCTTTTAAGCACCTCCATATTTTTTTTATCGGGGTGTTACCAAGCACTGCCAAACATGCCTTGTCATCAGAGGTATGAGAACCTGTGCAGTCTCTTTGGAACTCATTTAATACAGAGCGCTACTGCATCTCAGAGGCTCCGCCTACACTCTCCAAGGGCAGACTCAACATTTTCCTTTCCTTTCCTTTTTTTTTTTTTTTGCAATCATGCTTCCATTCTCAGCATATTTTTATCCACAGGATTTTTGTCCTATCTAATCACTCCTCATACACTCTGAAAACATTCCAGATAGTTATTTCTCCTACTTCTTCACTATCACCTTCTAGGAATGCCATCTTGCTTTGGTAGCATAAATAATTGGAGACTAATTCATATGGGCTACCATGTATAGCACATTCCTTCTAACTCATTAGAACAAGTTCCTTTGTATCCATACATCGGAGGGATTCTAAGCCTTCTGTTTCCTGAATACTATTTTTTAAATTCTCATTTTTTCCCTAAACTTGATAAAATGCGAGTCAACTATGGAATGCTAGCAACTAACAATGAAATTCCAGTTCCCCTGTCTCATTTGAACACTGGGAAGGCTAAAACAGGATCCACATTGCTGTGTTATCAGGAGCAAAGACTTCTGCCTACTGTTCTTTTTTGAACTGAAAATGTTGCTCCCACCAGAATGACTCAGAGTCCAATAGGATCCCCGTACAAAATCAAGCAGATAGTCGGCGTTGGTGGTATAGTGGTGAGCATAGCTGCCTTCCAAAATCAAGCAGATTGAGTTGGGAAAGCGTGTCACCAGAGGGCACAGAGAAGAGGTGTACTGGCACATTCACAGACTAATTGACTGCTTTTGAACATCTGTATCTATATTGGATTGCACTTGGCCATAGTCCAGAGAAAATTTGGTTCTTTTTCTGCTAAGCTTTGTTTTGGTACTAGTACATTATAGGGTATATGAAATAGCCTTCCTGAGAAATATTTCCAAATGAAAGGCCTTTGTATTGGAATGGTTGTGGGCACAGACCTGCTCAGGAGTAGGGGCTGCAGGAAGGAACTCCTGGGGGGGGGGGGGATGGGAGGCTTTTGAGGTCCTGGGCCTGCTGAGTTTCTACTGTAACCAGAATTATTCCTAACTGCTACTTGTAAAAAAATCTCTCTCAAAGGTCTCCCTTACTGGAAGAGAAATGAGAAGCATGGAAATGAGCAGCCGCAAGCCTTCCTGGGATTACTGTTTTGGCATTAACTGATTACCTGTTTCTCTGCCCAGCTCTCATCCCAAAAGTTTGGTCCCAGGCCACCTCAGAGAGGGGCCAACTCTGGCCCACAGGGGCTGAGCTGACTTCTGTGACGGCTCCATCACTCTCTGTCCCAGAGTCAGGTGGCACACTGGATGGCTTTGTGTCCCCCCCCCCCCCCCCCCCCATCCCCACCCCTTCACTGACTATGTGCCTTCTGGTCTAGATACAGCCCTGTAATCTCTAGAAGGCATCTGGCTGTCTTTACAGAGATCTGTTTCATTGCTTCAGCCTCAACTACAACAAAAACCCTGGGCAAAGAGCTTAGCTTCCATAGTAGCTTGTTGTTGTGGAAGTGGAACATGGGTAGAGAACATTTTGGTTCTGTGACATGAGCCTCTATAGTGCCAGGTCAGTTCATGAGCAATGCAGCACTCAGATGCATAACGCGACAAAAATCACCTGTCAGCTGGCCCTGGCCCTGCAGGTATGACAGTCATGCTGAGCACTAGCAGTTGGGTCCATGCAACCGTGTTCTGCTCAGGCTTCTGCCTGAAAGACAGCTGCTCCATCACCAGGCACAGGGCAGGTGCTCAAGAAATAGTCGCTGTCTCTGGCCCTGTCACATCCAAGTCTGTAAATTACAATCTCAGGAGAGCAATGCTGATATCCTACTGATGCAAAAGACATGTTAGGCCACAGAAGGGCCAGGAGCTCAGCAAAACAGAGACTAAGACGACCATCCTAAAGATAAGCATGATATAAACTCTGGCTTCCACGTGTATACATATGCATGCATGTAGCGGACACTTTATTAAGGTAAAGCATAGTCAGTGTCCCTGAGACATGACGGATTTGTGATCCGAGTGTTTGTAGCTGTGTAACCCTAGATTCTTGCAGTCCTCTACCCCTCACTGCACAATTCCTAAATATAAGGGTGGCCTTGATTACACACACACACACACACACACACACACACACACAGGAGAACCAAGGCAACTCCAACGTCTGCCACCTCCAGAGATATTCCCAGCCTAGCCTGCGGCGGAAGCCACCCCGACTCTGACTTTGCCTGTTGGACTGACAGGATGCGGCACCCCCTCCAGATTCACATGATGGAGCTGGTATCTGCTGAATGAGCAGTCTGCCTTCCAAATCGGCATCTGGGGTGTAAGGACTCAGATCCTGGAGCTTATTTCAAGGTCAATTTGCTTCAGAATCAAAATCCATTTGCCATAAAGTAGAGATATGCTGGAGAGGGAGGAGGGCCTCAAGAAGGGAGGCACATTCATTAAATCAGCTGTAGGAGAGCCACAAACCACACACTCACACACACACTCACACATACTCACATGCACACTCACACATACTCACACTCACATATGCACTCACATACACATACTCTCACACATACCCGCTCACACACATGCATATTCACACACACACACACACACACACACACACATCCACATCCACATTGAGACATGCACACTCATACACACATTCCCACACACACTCTCACACACACACACACACACACACTCACTCACACACACACACACACACACATTCACACACACACACACACACTCACCATCTGTGAATTTTTAATACCCTGTCTTAATCTGAGGATTTTTTCTGCGTCCCTATGGTTTTCCTGAGGGCCGGACTGGGGAAGAGGACTGTATCCACGTCTCATCATCTCGGGGTAAAAGCAGGAGCGATCTCCCTGGCGCAGCTAGCCTTCCATCTCAGAATCCAGGCCATTACTAAATGATTGCCAGTGCTTGCAGACGTTTCCCTGAGCCCGTGACAGGCCTCCTTGAGCCTGTGAGCAGAGGCAGGGTGTCAGGGAGAATTGGCAGAGCCTGGGGTGTCAGGGAGAATTGGCAATTTTCATCTCACTGTCAAATCGCTTTCTCTGTTTGGGGATGGCCTGGCTCTCTCCTGCCCTGTGTCCTCCGTCATTCCCTATTTTGCAGTTCTGAGAAATATTTCTTTTTCTTCTGTCCTTCGTCTCCCAAACCCTCTTCCTTGGTGATGGGGATCTGCATGGAGCAGTGTGACCAGATGCTGTGTTGCTCACATGGGAGGAGGGGGCACAGGAACGTGCAGAGGAGAGGAGGGGAGGGTGAGAGCAGGCCACGCACAGTGTCCTGTGTCTCACTAGCCTGCCGATGCCCTGTGACCTTTGCCCTTCGCTCCCTAACATAGCTGGCCATGATTTGCTGCCCCCTGAAGAAACTGGCTCTGGAGTGCAGGGAGCCAAGGGCGCAGTGGAGAACTGCAGGGAGCGCTGGGCTCCTTCTGATAAGGAGTCTCTTGAAGGCCAAGCCAAAGCATGAAGAAAAGCCCATGTGTGCATTATTTTCACCCAAGTGTCACATGCTCGTTCCCCTCCTGGCCGACGGCAGACACCCTCCGCCTTGGTCCTGGCAGGGCAGGTGTGGCAGACACAGGGCATCCCCTAGGTTGCGGCCTCAGCCAGCACAGGTCCCACCGGTGCACTTGCCCCAACTCTAAGCGTCCTCTTCATCAGCTGATTAGACCCTTGTTCAGTGAGCTCCCGCGTGGACACTCTCAGCACCCAGCTCGGTTCAGGAGGGTTTACAAAAGGGCACAACAATCCCCGCTTTTCAGAAGCTGTGAGCTACGGGGGCTGCTGTTGATGAAGCCCTTCCCATGAGCCAGCCCGGGGCTAAGCTTTAAACTTCCACCCTGGGAAGTAGATGCTGTCATCATCCCCATATTTGGAGGCGGAAACGGAGGCTGGGAGAGGCTTATACTTTGATCCAGTCTCCAAAGTGAGTAGATTTGGAAGAGTCAGGATTTGAACCCAGGTCGCTCAGAGTCCAAATTCTCAATCCAGGTGTTTGACCATCGTGTGCGCTGTCTCGGGGAAGCCGGGTTATTGCTTGATAGAAAGCTATCTGATTGCAGCCACTTTGAGATGAACAAGTGCCACCTGGCATCACATCACAGAGGTTATGGGCGGGGAGGCAGGAGGAGGAGGGGCAGGGCCAGGGGTCAGGTGTGGAGAGGAGGCCTGGGAAGGAGCTGGGAGAGGGCGCAGCATCCTGGTCACGTGATGGAGGTCTCTCCGGCAAAGCCCATTTCAAATGCAAGCATGTTGTCCACAAAGCCCATTTCAAATGCAAGCATGTTGTCCAATTTCTGGGTCTTGGTGACATTATGCAGCTGCGACAGCTTTTCGTGTTCTGAGACCTGGGGCAGAGGATGACAGTTTTATAACCCAGGGGACCTTTAAACAAGACCTGACAAAGCAGTGACGGTGTCAGTGAAAGAGTCACCCTGAGCTAGCCCCAGAAAATTGGGCCAGATCGTGTGGAGGCGCTTCAGATCAGCCACAGCCTTGGGGGAGGACTCTGCGCACAGGTCCCTGGGTAAGGGCTCAGGGCCTTGCTCTGGGTCCCTCTTCTTCCTGGGCAGGTGCAGGCAGCCGTCCACCCGGCTCTGCAGCACGGCCAACAAGGCCTCCACGCGGCTCCTCACCTCCGGTGAGAACGTCAGCAGTTCTGTCTCCCTTGGGAAAAATAAGAGATCAAAAGCCAAAGAACTGGCCGATTTGGGAAAAGTGTTTATTTTCCCATGTAGACCTGTAATAGCTAATAATAGAGCGGGAGCGGGAGCGGGCACCCAGGAAGTGTGGGCACAGGAACTCTCCAGAGCCCTGCGAGCTCTCGGGCCTCGGGGCGTTTGCAGGAACTGCTCTTTCTGGTCAGATCGTTCCAGCGACAACTCTTCCCCCTGCACCACAGCATCTCCAGTGCATGTTCTCTGCACTGCAAGCAGGAAGTTCCGACGAGAAGGCCATTCCTCAAAGCGCATTCTTCTAGCTTCAGGCTGGTGACAGCTGGTTATTGGAGGCACCTTGCAACTCTAAGCCCCCTGATGACACCAACATTTGAGATTTTCGGCAAAGCAGGGTGAGGCGTTCATGACACGTGTCTGCACACCAGAGATGGGGTTTCACGCAGGGAGGCCGCCAAGTTTAGGAGAGCAAGAGCCTAAAGCGCCAGAGTCCCTGTGATTCCTCAGCTACCAAACCGAGGCTGGTATGTGACTCTCCCAGGTTTCCTCCTGCATCGAGTACTGCGACTGCCCAGCTACCTTAGAGCTGGGGTGCCACTGAAATAAAGGACCTCAGGTCTCGGTTTGTGTGGCTTCGGGCTAAAAACGTAACTACTCTGAGTCTCGGTTCCTCTGTGAACTAATAAAAATATACTGGTGGATGCCCTAACCGGTTTGGCTCAGTGGATGGAGCGTCGGCCTGCGGACTGAAAGGTCCCACGTTCGATTCCAGTCAAGGGCATGTACCTTGGTTGCGGGCACATCCCCAGTGGGAGGTGTGCAAGAGGCAGCTGATCAATGTTTCTCTCTCATCGATGTTTCTAACTATCTCTCTTCCTTCCTCTCTGTAAAAAAATCAATAAAATATATAAAAAATATATACTGGTGGTGTGGTGAGGATGCAATGTGACCTCATATGTGATCTTTTTAGTCACAAAGCCAGGCTCTTCCCCAATGCCCAGGAAGCAGCTTTCTTATCATGTGAAGATTAGACTACTGAACTTGAATCGTGGCAAGTTTTAAATTTGTACTAAATTTGAAAGAAGTACCCATGAGGTTATGGATTCCCTCCTCAGACTGACATTTGGGGATCCATGCTAGAAAGGAGGGGACAGCATACCCCGGAGGGGCAGCCTCAGGAAGGGCCCACGAGGTGCTCATGGTGCCTCCGAGGGAAGAACCATGCTCTTCGGGGGGCCCTCGGGGACTTTGGAATAATGACAACACTATTTCAGAGACCTCAGTGTAAGGGCCAGGCCTGGGCAACGTAAGAACTCGCCTGCGCTCATGGTCAGTAGGAGGTAAGTGAGGTCATCGGGGGGTCTGCTTATAGGAGTGACTTCTGAACTTCAAGGGCGAGGGCAGTGCCCAGACATGCGGGTTGAGGGCTCACCCCCAAGTAAAAGCCCCCAACCAGACTCTTTCATATAAGAACTGGGCCAGATGGAAAAGCAAGAATCCCCAAAAGGGAAGTGAGAATTGAGGACCGGAAGCTTGAATGAAGACCGTACGGGGAGGGACAGACCAGGGGGCTCACTGGAGGGCAGCTGAGGCTACGTGTCCTCACACAGGCCTGGTGGCATCAGATTTGAATAATTCCACCTGCTTACCTGAGGTGAAGCTGAATTGTGAGTGTCATGGAAACGGGCTCCTGCAGCAGAGGCCGGGGGAGAGGCCCAGGTCCAGGCTGCCGATGAGCATGGAGGGCTAGGGCTGAGCGTCCTGTTGCTCTGTGCGTGGGGCCTGAGCCAGGGAAGCTGCTGTTCCTATTAGTGGCGCTCTGCTGCACACCTTCCCGCGGCGTGGCTGGGTACACTTGTGTTCCACCACGTTAAATTTAACCACGGAAGCGTGCCACGCAGTACACTGTTGTCAGTAGTTCAGCAGTTGATAAACACGTGAGGTGACAATGTAAAGTGCTTCATCTGTAACTGTCTGCAATTTCAGTGCAATTTAATTCAAATAAGCACATGTTTGACATGGAATATGCATCCATTCCTTTCCCTGAGCTCTGCTCCCAGCCATGAAACTTTACACACTTTTGGATAGACTTTGGGCTGAAAACATTTTCCTCATAAATTTCAATAGCTTGGTGATGCATCGCAGCAGCCAAGATATTTTTCACATTAAAAATCGAGACAAGCACTCTAAAGAGTCCCAGCACATTTTGTTTGACTCCGGTGTATTAGTTAGGTATTGCTGCATAACAAATCAGCCCAACTATTAGTGGCTTAACCTACAACAATACTTTATTATCTCTCACAGTTTCTGTGGGTCAGGAATTCAGGAGCAACTTGGCTGGGCAGTTCTGGCTCAAGGTCATTTATAAGGTCAAAGTTGATGCAGGCTGGGGCTGGAGTTATCTACAGGTTTGGCTGGGGCTGGAGGATTTGCTTCCAAGGCAGCTCCCTCACATGGCTGCCAAGTCGTTGCTACTTGTTGATGGGGGACACATTGCCTGTGCTTCGGGCATGCAGGCTGGCTTCCCTCCAAGCGAGTGATACAAGAGATCAAGGCAAAAATGGTAATGGTAATGGCTTTATGTCCAAGACTCTGAAATCACATACCACCACTTTCCCCCGTTGCTGTTAGTCACACAGGGCCAGCTCTGATCCATTGTGGAAAGGGACTTGTATACCAGGAGGTGAGAATCATTGGGGTCATCTCGAAGGCTGGCTACCAGAACTAGCAATTAATCTTTGGAATCTACTTTTGAAATATTTGTTGAAACAGTGTTCATGAACACAGGAATGCAAGCAGACGATTCTAGTTCCACTTGGAGGAAGTCTAGCTTTCCCCACCTTAGTTGACATGTTTTAATGTGTTTCATTGGTTCCAGCGACTTCTGTTCCATCATCCAATTCCATGTCAGCTCCATCACTGTTTTCCCTCCTAACACCTCTATTTTCCCTTTACTTCTGTTCTGCCTCCCACTCCAGTTCCTTGCCAGGAGCAGAAGGCCTAGTGTGTGTGTTTAGGTTCTCAGCTTCATTTGAATTAAAAACCTTTATCTTCCTTCTTGCTCTTTTCCTCTTTCTTTATATACTTGGATTACCTCTTGATCTGTTGTTCTCTCAGCCCCAGAGCAATATGATTCTCCACAGAGGAGCCAGGGAGGCAAAAAGCCAGAGAATTTATCTCATAATTTCCAAATCCACGTACATATGCAGAGTGTAGCATCCTATATAATAAAGATGTAATATGCAAATGGTCGTTACGCAATAAAGTGTAACAACCTACCGCATAACGACCAGATCACGGATCAGCAGGAGGGTGGGGCAGCGAGCTACAAGCGGACTGTGGAGAGCTACAGGAGGGGGCAGGGCAGCAAGCTATGAGGGGGAGGGGGGGCGGGGGAGGCTACAGGAGAGTGGGGCAGTGGGTGGAGAGCTATTGGAGGGTGGCAGCGAGCTACTGGCACACGGATTCGTGTGCAGGCCTACTAGTACATTATAAAATGCTCTCATACATATGGAACCAGGACTTGATTCTGCACAGATCCAAGGTGTCATGAGTTCAACTCTAAATGAGTTTCTCCAGCTACCGGTGCTAGGATATATATTACCTCATACTGAATATATTTCAGTAGAGCCCAAGTCACCCTCCTCCTCAAGTAGGCTCCCCTCCTGGCCAACAATTTTCTGTCCATGTTTCCACCTAAAAAGGTGTGAAGGCTAAGAACATCAGCATCTCCCTGGCTTACCAAGATCCCCTTTGTCCTGTGTATACACACACTGATGGTTTCTGACATGTTTCTCTTCCCTGTTCCTCTTTCCCATTCTTATAACCATCTTGTTCCAGGTTTCTATCACCTCTCAACACATTATTTGCATCAGTATCCCAAGTCATCCAGCCACCTCTAGTGCCTCTAAGCCAATGAATTCTGCATGCTTTGACCTGATCAATTTTCCTTAAATTCCACTTTCATCATCTCTTTCTTCTGCTCAAAAACTCCTCCAGCATTTCTCCACTAGAGTCAAGGTAAAGTCTCAACTCCTTAGCCTGGCTTATTAGACCCCTGAAATTTATTCCAAAAACATGTTTCTGCTTCCTTTTTACTTCTCCCTGACCCGAGAACTCTCACTGTAGGTCTCCCCAGGCTGTTCTTCATTCCTGGGATGGCCTTGCCCGCCCACCCCCTGTATACCCATCCATCCGCCACCACACTTCTCTGAGGGCCCTGGCTCCTCCTGACTCTGCCTCTCTGAAACTCCATTTCTAGTTACCCTCCATGCTGCCCCTTTGCCCAGTGCAGTAGAATTAAACTCTAGTACTAAAATCAAACTCCCCTTGCTCTGGGTGCAGACCTCCTTAAACAACAGTCTTCACATAGACAAGACCGTGGGTCTTCTCCACACCGGGTTGAGCACACTGTTCTATGGACAAGAATAATTTAATATTTACTAAGAGTTCTGTGGGGCAAACAGCCCAATAACAGCCCTAGGAACAAGGTTTTTTGTTTTTTTTTTTTCTAATGGATCTCATTTTCTCTTTTCTGGCTCAACAGCTCCTTGGGCAGGAAGAGCTTGTGTTTCCTGCCATGGTTTAAACCCAACTCATTAGATTCTGCACCAGCGGGGGGTGTGGCAGCACCCTGCCCCTCGGAGATGTGCCAGTCATTCTGCCCTCGCCAATCCCCCAGAGTTGTTCGTTTGCTGGAACTAGGTTTAATCTCTCTCTCACTTTACTCTTATTGTTTGACAGTTTAACAATTGTCTTTGGTGCTATCGGCAAGAGTCCTATTTAGGGTTACCCACCATGGGAAGCTGGAATAATTTGTGCTTGCACATTTTTGTTTTCCACAAGATGCTGCTGGGGTGACAGTGCCAGGGCTGTGCAGTGAGTGAACAAAGGCATGCATTTCTCCTGTCGCCAAGGGCAGAGACTCCTGCCTCCTGTGCTAGATGAAGAGATGGAGGCAAGAGGGAGACAGGCACCCCAAGATCTGCCATCCACTGGAAGAGGAAAGCCTAACCTTGGTGTCTTCCCCCTGAGGAGAACATTGACTTTAGGCCCACATGCTAACTAGCATTTATAGGAAATGAACTCGGGACTGGGTCAGAGGGTTGAAGACAGAAGCTGGAGAAGCAAGTCTTGGCTCTCAAGGAGGAATGAATAAAGGGGAGTAATTATTTACTTGTCTAGCAAATAAAGATCTATTACATATCAGATTCAGGGACTGGCATTGTTATTTATACCAAAAAAAAAAACAACACAAAAAAACACAAAACACATACAAAATAAAACAAGAAATAATTGCAGCTCAAATGCAAACCACAGTCTGCTTTCAGTGCCTGGTTCCCACCAAGGACTCCCTTCTTGTCTGGATTCAGCCAAATCTGTTGATGGAAACCAAAGCTGAGTCATAGCCAGGGGACCACACAGCATGCCAGCAGGTATGGAGGCAACTGAAATAGATGGAGAAGGCTCAGGGCATAGCTTCCATTGCCAAGTGTGGGCAAGGTGCTGTCCCGCAGTGTGTCTTCTCAGACTTGGCCTTGTCTGTACTTCATTAACTTTGGTAATACAGCTTTGACCATAGCTCAACACCCTGCTGTTATGACAGGCATAAAAGAAAAATAACTCACCATGCCCATCAATACAAGCCTAAACCGTGGCTGAGATTAAACCAAAGTTAGAAAGGTGGTACCATCATGGGTCAGAGAATGTAACCACAGCAGTCCCTCCTCACCAAATCCAGCGCTCACAGGAGAGCAGCCTTCAGACCCCACGCTCCTAAAGTCCAGCGGGAATGTGAGTGTGTGTTTCCTGTCCACACTCGGACTCAGCATCTCTACTTTTATTGGCATTCACTATTGGGCATGTACATAGACCTTTTGTCATAGGAGTACCCATATGGATTTTTTAAAATGTTTCAAATTATTATTTTAACTAATATTCCCAGCTACTGTAGGTGCATAAATACAGGAGAGCCACAAAGTTGAGGATTAAAAGTTTGATATCTAATCATGACTTCACCACCAACTTGGTGGGGTGCCATTAAGTCCCAATGTCTCTGAAAATGTTTTCTTGTCAAATAAATGAAGCAGATTCATGAGGTGGTTTCAGAGAAGACTTTACACGAAAAGCATGAGGAGAGAGAGAGATAGAAGGGAAGTAGGAGAGAGGAGAGAGGAAAGGAGGAAGGAAAAGAGAGAAAGACAAAAAGAAAGAGGGCGCGGAGGATAATGACAGGTTGAAAAGGGAAAAGAGAATGGTGTACATGAAATTCCTGCAGACGCTTCAGGAAATGAGGCCTGGAAACCAGGGCAGAGCATTCATCAGATCTGATCAGGGCACAGATCCCAGGTCAGGAAGTAGAGACTGTCAGAGCCCATCACTTAGGAGAGATGGTGTGACATTGTCGTGTGGAGAAGGCAGAATCTGAGAAACATCTGAACCAGGGAAAGGAAGAGCTATTTTTACAAACACCTACTATATCATGCTGAGCCGTGAGCACTCTTCTATCAGCTCACCTCTTTTACTCATTCAAAAATGTGTATTGACTAAATCATATGGACTAGGTTTTGCCAATACAAGAAATAAAGCAGAGTCATTCCCTGCCTTCACGGAGTTTACAACACAGTTTAGAGCATAGCTTGGGAAAGGGACAGCAAATGAATAAAAACAGCAGTCATCAATTATATATTTTTAAATAATGTTACATGAGTATTAGAGTCTGTATTTTACAGACAATGAAACTGAGTTTTAGAGGCTCAAATACCTTATTCAGCATTGTACAGCTAGTGATTTTTAGAGGAAGGATTTTATTTTAATCCTCACCCAAGGACATTATTTTTTCCATTGATTTTTAGAGTTAGAGAGAGTAGAGGAGGGGAATGTGTGTGTGTGTGTGTGTGTGTGTGTGTGTGTGAGAGAGAGAGAGAGAGAGAGAGAGAGAGAGAGAGAGAGAGAGAGAGAGAGAAACATTGATGTGAGAGACACATTGATTGCCTGCTTCTTGCATACACCCCGCCCAGGGGGCCAGAGATTGAGCCTGCCACCTAGCTATGAGTCCTTGATTGGGAATCAAACCTGAGACCTTTTGGGCTAGATTGAGGATTTAAACTGACGTCTGATAATCACAAATATATACTCTTTCTACCGTACATACTGGTCACCTCTCACCCGTAGGAGAGAAAATCATTAGCAAGGGAAGGAAGAAGTGAGAAGACAACAACATTGAAATCATGGGTCATGCCATAATTGGGTTGACTGGTCCAGGAGAAAATTTCAAATGTAGAATTTGGCCCTGGAAGTTACCATTATAACCTAGTAGAGTGCTATTGGAGCTGCTGTGAGAACCAACAAAACAAGCAGCAGGGAGGACCATCTCCACACAACAGCCAAGAAACATGGGACCCCACTCTCCGGCTCTGAGAGGAAATGAACAGAGAATGGCAAGGAGCCTCCTGAGCAGCCGTCAAAGGCAGTGCCACTCCGAGTTTCATAAAACCTCCAGCCACGAATGTGTCTTTTCCGCCGACTCCCGGCTGTTTGTGAGAGATGCAGACATTGGTGTGAGATACACAAAGCTATTTCGGCTGCTCGAAAGCTATCAGCCCTTGCATGCTGGGTTTGAGCAAGACAGATCCTGCAGTACTCAGGGCATCAAAGGGGATTACCCAGAAACCGATAACAGATTTTAATTTAGATGATCATGATGGGGGCTCAGAAGGAGGAGGCTGGGAAATGGACAGATTGAACTCCGGGGTGGGAAAAGGAATGAGATGAAACTGACGATAACATTACATTTGGAGGTTTATTTAGCCAGCCTCCATGCCATCTCCCAGGACCCTGCCTTTCCTTTGTGATACACAGCAGGCTGAGTAGGAACTCCCCCCACCCCCCAAATCAGGCTGGCCCAGCGCCTAGGATGCTAGCCCACTGGGGAGACTTAAATAGCTATTATTACTCTTTGTTTCCTTGGAAATAAACAAAACACCCTTTTAACAACACAGGCTACTGAACACGATATATGCTAGTTTGGGGGTGGGGTAGGAGGGTGACCCACCTTGACAGAGATCTTTCTGGTGTCAGTTCCCACAGGCTTTCCCCGCCCCCACTACTCCCCATGCTCATTACTGTTATCTCCAAAGTTCAATCGTTGGCCATCACTCCCTTCTGCTTCTATCTAATGAGTGACCACTGGCAGCTGTCTATAGAAGACACCCATTGATTCATTCATTAATCTATTCAATCATTCAAGAAATATTTATCGCTTGATCAACTAACTGCTATCTGCCAGGGACTGTGGCAAAAACAGAAAAGACAGCAGTGAACAGGATAAACTTGGTGCCTGTCTTCCTGGGGAGAGTTTCATTGACATGGTACGGGTAGAGAAAGGGGGAAAAAAACCAAAGAAGTTGGAAAAAGACTTATAAATTTTACAAGTAATATAAAAGAGGAATGATTTAAAGCAGGGCTTGGGAAAGTTGATTTAGATGAGGTCAGCCAGGAAGATCAGATTAGGGCTCCCAAAGGAGTGAGGACTTAAGCTGCCTTATAATTGAAGACACATTTACATGATATAAACATAAAAGACAACAACAACTGGAAACTGAAGAGAGGGTCCTCATACTGATAAAGGGAATCTACAAAACACCCACAGTTAACATCATACCTACTGGGGAAAGACGGAAAGCTTTCTCCCATAGATCAAGAGCAAGGCAAGGCTGTCCACTCTTGCCACTTGCATTCAGCATTGTGCTGGAGGTTCTAGCCAGAGCAATTAGGCAAGAAAAATAAATACAAGTCATCCAGATTGAAAAGGGAGAATTAAAACTATCTCTATTTGCAGATGACATGATCTCATACAGAGAAAATCCTAAGGAAACCACAAAGAAATGATTAGAACTAAGAAATGAGTTCAGCAAAGTTGCAGGGCACAAGTTAAATACACAAAAGTAAAATGAAAAAGGCAATCTCATTTACAATAACATCGAAGAGAAAAATGTTCAAAAACCATTTTAAAAAATGTGCACAACTTGTACTCGGAAAACTACAAAACATTACTGAAAGAAATTTTAAAAACCTAAGTAAATGGAAAGTCATTTCATGCTAATGGATTGAAAGAATGAATATTCTTAAAATGTTAAAACTCCCAAATTTATGAACAGATTCAACATAATTTCTATGAAAAGCCCAGTTGCCTTTTAAAAATTTGTACAAATTAACAAGCTACTCCTAAAATTATAATGAAAATGTAAGACACCCAGAATAGCCACAATAATCTTTAAAAAAATCCAAAAAAAAAAAGGCACAAAGTTGGGGGGTCCACACGGCCTGATTTCAAAACTCACTCCAAGGCTATAGTAATCAAAACAAAGTGGTACTGTCAATGGAATAGGATAAAAAGTCTAGAAATAAAACCCTCACAGATATGGTCCACTGATTTCTTTGCCGAAAATATTCAATGGGGAAAAGAACAGTCTTTTCAATAAATGATGCTGGGCAACTAGACATACACATGCAAAATAATCAATTTGAACTATCTCCCATTATATGTCAAAATTAACTCAAAATTTCTCATGGACCTAAACATAGGGGTAAAACTTTGCAAGCTTATGGTAGGAAATGGCTTCTTATATATGATAACACAACACTATTGGCAAAAAAAAAAAAAAAAAAAATCAATCAGATAAAATGAACATTAAAAGTAAAATGATTCAAATGACACCATGAAGGAAGTGAGAAGAGAAATTAAGGAATGGACACTCAGGGAACCTAGAAAAGTCTCTTCAACACCCATGGAAGTGTTTCAGTATTTAACAGCTGGGGTAGCCATCCCACTGCAGCCTGGAAGAATAGCAAGCGGCCCTCCATACAGCGGACAGAGAGAAGAGGTATGTGAATAAATGAAGTGGTGTAAATAACAAACAAACAAATTATAGAGCTAGTCAGTTAATTTCTTTTAAAATGTAATTTGTAGGTTTTATAAGTAAAATAGTTACTTGTGCTGTCTATATCACTCTTATTTCCTGTGGTTTGAATGATAGCAACGTATTTAGGTTCCTGTTGCTCCTTTCGAGAAAGGACCATGTTTCACACATGTTCTGTATTCAAGCAGCACGTAGCCCAGTATTCTACATGCAGCGCATGTGCAATTCTCAGTGAATGTTTGTTGAAGAAATGGATAAGTATATGATGACTTAAATAAATAGAGGTAAAACTGAGGCTAGAAGAAGCCACTTCTGTCATTTCTACTAGTCTCACATAGGCCACAGTTAAACACCAGAAAGTTATAGCTGGGAGACTTGCAGACCACTACATACTTTGGTTTTCTTTTTTTCTTTTTTGAAAATTTATTTTATTGATTTTTTACAGAGAGGAAGGGAGAGGGATAGAGAGTTAGAAACATCGATGAGAGAGAAACATTGATCAGCTGCCTCCTGCACACCCCCTACTGAGGATGTGCCTGCAACCAAGGTACATGCCCTTGACCAGAATCGAACCTGGGACCCTTCAGTCAGCAGGCCGACGCTTTATCCACTGAGCCAAACCAGTTAGGGCATGCTTTGGTTTTTAAAAACTGAGAATCCCTGTTGAGTCAGAGTTCTGGACTACCTAGGATTGCTTTGACACAGGAGATGGAAGTTGGTTGTAGGTAGGGGGCAATTGGATCCTCTCACCATTCTTTTACTAGAGAAGATACTGTATCTGCTCCCAAGTGAGATTTTTATGAAAACAAATGGCTTAATTTTCTAATTAAAAAAAAAAGGTTTTAAATAAAATCATTGAAAATCATGATCTGATGCAAATTGCTCTATTTTTCATCATTAAACTGAGGCCCCGGAGGTTAGGTGATTCTGGCAATTGTACAGCGTGTTGGTAAGAGGAGGGAGGGACTATGACTGTGTTATTTGTAAGACCAGGTTTTTTCTGCCTTAACTCCTTCATCTACTACTGGATGACTTCTTGGCCACCACCCTCCACCTGTTCGCTCGCTAGAGACTACCCGGCTGGCTGCTCTGGCTGCCCAAGCTAAGCCAGAACTTGGGGTTGGTCGGATGTGACCCAGCCTTCTCAGATCCCATCTGGCCCCCTGACCCTTTCCCAACTTATAGGAGAAAGTTAACACTGAGGGAAGATCAGAGAGGTGCCCCATCCCAAGCCCAAGTCTGAATCTATTCAGGACCCACCTCTACATTGTAGCAGGCACAAGGATCTTCAAGCTGAGGAGTTATGCCCTGTCCAGAAGCACATGGACAAATCGGATGAGCCCTGGTCCTAACCCCAGTCATTACGCAGAAATAGAAGCATTTCTTAGTTCGTACACCTCAGAAGTGAGGCCTGGTTTCACAGGAGAGCTACTGTGCATGTCTGCTTAGAACAGTAGTCACACTTTAGGCTGGGCAGGGACCTCAGCCTTTCACACTGAGGCTTGGTTTCTTGTTGTGTCTGGACCAGCAAATCCATTTCCCACCCTCTCTTCTTCGACCCTGTAGGTACAGGTCAATGGTTGGGCTGCTTTCTTGGCAACTGACATAATAAATGTAAGCAGGATACTTACAGTCCCTATTATTTGCTGTACATTTCTTTGGCAAAAAGAACCGTACATGCAAAGCGGTAGTATGGCTGGGAGGCAGGGGGCCGTAATTAAAATCCCTTTTTGTTTGTTAAATGACTTATTAAAATGCTTGTGAAACCGCTACACAAAGCAGCAGCCAAAACCCCTTTTGCTGCTAAATGGAATGAAATGGATTTTTCAAATGTCACGCTAGTATCCACTTAATAATACATTTTCCTATAGACAGGACAATAATATATATTTTAATCACTTTTCTACAGGCAAATAGACTGCTCAGGAGCTGCCCTTCACTGGCACTTTGGAAATTATGAATTTTTCAATAACCTTTTCTATTATTCATCCTGTGTTATTCCGTAACATTTCTGCATGAGGAATGTGCTTGCCCGACACTTTATGAATCTCTTCTATTATTTATTAAACAGCAAGGTGTCTCCCCACAACCCTCACCCCAATCCCCCAGAGAAGGCTGCTTGCGAGAGGGGTCCAAACACACACAGCTACATCCTGGGTTGTGAATAACTTTGTATCTATGAGAGATGCACGCTGAGCGGCTTCCTCCGTGCAGTTCAACCCTGACCGCCACAGGTGTGCTGGCTCAGAGAGGTGATGTGGACTGCTTGGAGAAGAGGGAAAGGTAAGTAGCCTAAGATAGGCCCTGTTTATAGCCATCAGACTAAGTTTTCTCCTCCTGAACTGTCCATTCCAGAATGGAAGCCTCCTGGGATGAGCTCTGACCAGGGAGGTCCCAAGAAAAGAAAGTCTGAAGAAGTACAGGGCTGCACCCCAGGGATGCAGGTAGAAGACCTGTGAGGACTTAGGGGAGAGGGGTTGTGCCTGGATGGTGTCCTCAGACATCTCTACTGTCCCCATGGGTATAGCAAAGCCCCCGCTGAGTCCTGGCTAGCAGGGCTCAAGGGATGGAGGGGAGTGGAGGAGAGGGCATGGGGAAGCAAGCAGAGGAGGAAACATGGATGGAGTAGGTCAGGGGTCAGCACACAATGGCCCTCGGGCAAAATTCTGCTCATTGCCTCTTTTGTAAATAAAGTTTTATTGAACCACAGCCACTGCCATCCATGGTATAGTTGAGTATTTGCAGTAGAAACCTGTGGACCTCAAAAGCCTGGAATATTCACTGACTGTTCTTAAAAAAAATAAAAATAAAAAAATTTGGTGAGCCCTGGACCACTCCCTTAAATAATAATCTTGAATTCGACTGAAAGAGGCAGATAAGCACTAGGTTGACCTGAGTACAGTTGGAGGCATCTAGACCAAGGCTTCCTCTCATCCAGGGAAACCAGGAGTCAGGTCAAGAGCACCCTGAGTTTAACACGAGTCCTACTGTTCAACATCCTGAGTAGGTACAGCCACCAGGTGGGCATTATGCTCTTCGCACCAAGAGGAGGCCTAGTCCCAGAACTCGGATGATGAGGGCAGAAGGACCCAGCCTCTGAAAGAGACACGTCCATCTGCCTAGGCGCAGTCCCCAGGGCACTGTGTGCCATTGATTTTATCCTCCCAGACGGACAGGACCCCGGCCGCTTTCTCTGCTTGCTGAGCAGCGTACAAACCACTGTGCGTCTGTCTCTCTGGCTCTGAAGTGGTGAGTTTAACTCTGAGGTTCTCCTGAGCTACTCTTGTCTTCCGCCCCTCCTTGATCCAGACAGAGTCCCTCCTAATTTCAAATAGGAAGCGGAGAGGTTTGATGTGCCTTCTTCGTCACCCCGAAACCTCCATGTGTGCACAGCCTGTCCTAGGGGCTCTGGAAGGGGTGCCACGGGAATGCAGGCCTCGGTTCTTTGATCCCAGCCAAGCCTCTCCGCAGCCAGCAACTCTCTAAATATCATTGATTCGTGTGTGTTTAGAGCGAGGGGGGCACATTCACTTGAGATGGAGATGTCATTGGCAGAATAATACTAGTGTCCCAGCTGGTGAGAGGCAGGCACCCCAGGGTCAGTCCCGCTAAATGGTATCTCTCTCTCCACTATTTAGCTTGTGAGGCTCTGTGAGCAGGGCACTTAGACTAATTTCAGGGTCTTTTCTTCTCCCTGGAGGAACTGCTCAGCCCTCTTGAATGTAGAATCTGTATTCCTAATTGGACCTCATCAAAGCTTGCTCGTTGCCTTCAGCTGGTTGAACACATCGAGATGTGGAGGGAGGGGACACACACCAGCAGGTGACCCGCTGGTAGGCTGCACCTGGGTGATGGCTGCGTGAGCCCCTGCTGCCCTGTGGAGAGGCTGAACAGCATCCAGCTTCATGCTGTGACTCAGCTGCTTCCACCCAACCTCCTTCAAGTCACTGTTCTTACTCCCAGTGTCACACAGCAATGGTAGAAGAGCCCCTTTAACAGAAGGCTCATCGTGTGTTGGACACTGTTCTGGGTGGGCATTCTGCAGACACTTCCTGGTTGATTTAGCCCCACAAAATCCTATAAGTCAGAGGCATCATTAGCCCAGTTTTACAAAGATGGGACTGGAAGCACAGAGAGGTTGAGAACATAGTTCAAAGACACACAGCTTGTGAGTGACTGAATAACAGCAGAGCATCAGGCAGAGGAGGAAGGGAGAAAGGATTGCTGTGACACAGTGTGTCATGATCCTCTGTCTCTTCCTATGGACTTCTCTAGGTCTTAAGGCTGATCAACAAGACAGAGTTTATATTCATCCTTCTACCTCCTTTCAAGATGCTGCAACATTTTTTCTTGGAAGGAGGATTACTACCGATCTTTCTTAAATTAGTAAACTTTATTTTTGTTGTAGACATGAAGTGAGAGCATTACATAAGGCTTAGGTGAGCCAAAAAACACCCATTCATTCACTACCCTAACACAAAGACTGTTGGTACTTGGACAGAGAGGAACAAGTTTATGTACATTTCAAAAACCTACAGAACATATCAGAACTTCGCAAAAGCCCTCCCAAGTGCCAGA
Source organism: Eptesicus fuscus (assembly GCF_027574615.1). Taxonomy (NCBI): domain Eukaryota; kingdom Metazoa; phylum Chordata; class Mammalia; order Chiroptera; family Vespertilionidae; genus Eptesicus; species Eptesicus fuscus. The sequence continues at coordinate 18,862,698 of NC_072495.1, read as the reverse complement.
TTAAACCAAATGAGTCTACCGGTGGGGATTATTTTCTTAAATCTAATGGTCATGAGGTATATACTCTGAATTGCCCTGCCTTCTAATTTTGTCTAAAATAACAAACCTTATGCATCTAGAGACAAAAAATTCTCCATGTTCATCAGAAACAAGAGCACCTGAGGCTGAAGCAGAGAATTTAGCCATTGCCAGACAGCAACCTAAGCAAAGAAATATCAACCCCGTGGATGTGCCAGGTGCTGAAAGGAACAAATGAGATAAGGCCTGGTCTAACAGCAGACTGACCAACCGATAATCATAAAACACAATTGTAAGTGCAGGATTGAATGTGTCCAGGAACACAGATAAACCTGCGAAATGAACAAAAGAAATGCAACAAAACACAGGAGTTTTGGAACTAGATAGAATGAGTTTTACATTCCAGCTTTCTCCCCGTACTACTAGCTGAGCGACCTGTGACTGGACACTTGATGTTCTCATCTATGAAGCAGGGATCATAACGCAGAGTTAAAATGGAGAGTCAGCAGAGTAACATGTGCAAACTTCTTAGGACAGTGCCTGCCATGGGTGGGTGGGTCTCTCCTGGGCCATTTAGATACACTGATCTCTGATCGGTCACCTGAAGCCCATGAACTCTGGTGTGGCTCACTCCCCTGCCCTCAGGGTGTGCCGCCTGTCTGCAGGAGATCCTAGACCCTCCTCCTGCTGAGAAGGCAGCAAAGAAATGGCTTCCTCAACTGTCCCCTCTCATCTCCAGACTTGCTGAAGCACAGCTGCACCAGGTGCCCAGTGGCTGGAAGACGTGAGAGAACCTGAAAAAGGAGGTGTGGGGTGGGAAGGGCTGCTGGAGGGGCAGGTCTGCTCCTGGCCTATTTCATCGCTTGAGTGGAGAGGGAGAGAAAGAGAAATAACTACTAGTTTGATTTTTGCTGGATGTTGGAGCACATTTCCTGCCAAAAGTACCTCTCTCAAGGGCAGCTGGTTGACACTTAGGCAAGGGAGCATGTGGAAAGAACAGGACAAGATAGAATTACAAGTGACAGCGTAGCCTGTGTCTGCAATTACAATGCATTGTAAACAAGGAGAATTGCAATCCCAGCTGCCAGGCATGGCCAGAGATTGACAGGGATGGCGGCCTTCTGAGAAGCTGGCAGGGTGTTTCTCCCCTGGCTGTACATCTGCTTTGAGCCAGGAGGGCGGCAGATGGGGCCAGGGAGAGAGGACCGAGGGGCTGCGGCATGGGAAACTGGGCGATCAGGGCTGGCAAGGGGACGAGGAAGAGCGAGAGAGCGGGAGGAGGTGGAGAAGCAGCAGCAGAGAGCACTGGCAGGTCAATGTGGTGCAAAGAAGGGAGTATGTGTGTATGTATGTGTGTGTGAGTGTGCATGTGCACACATGCATGTATGCATGTGAGTGTATGTGTTGTGGGGTGAATAGAGGGAGAAAATTTCAGAACCCGGTTGCATGACTCCCACCACCACTGCAGGGCAGAAGAAACTGCCTTTTTTTTTTTTTTTTAAATAAATCTACTATGTGCCAAGTTTTTTTGTTTGTTTGTTTGTTTTTAACATGCTTTTATTGATGTTTTTTTTTTCTTTTAGTGAGAGAGGGAGAGGGAGAGAGAAACACTGATGAGAGAGAAACTTGGATGGGTGGAGTGGCTGCCTCCTGCACACCCCCTACTGGGGATCTAGCCTGCAACCTGGGCGTGTATTCTGACCAGTAATCCAACCAGAGAACTCTCGGTGTATCTGAGGACAGTCAACCAACTGAGCCACACGGGCCAAGGCTGTGCACCAAGTTTTCTAAGGCATTTTAGACGTGTTACTTAATGATCTGTATACCACAACCACTCAAGCATTGACATGCTGCTAAAGGAGTAATTACTGCACATCTATGACTTCCGGGCCCTGGTTAGTATTCTGAATCCTAGATTAAAAGGATACAGTAACTGCCTTTGAGCAGGTGGATCTTGTAACCCCATTTTACAGATGCGAGAACTGAGCCTCAGGGAAGTGAAGGAACATTCCCAAGGTTTCTCAGCTAGTACTGGCAGTGTGAAGACTCCAGTGTAGGTCTGAAACCAGCACTCCGCAGGCTCTAGCACATATTTTGTGGGAGCCCAGGAAGTCCACTGGGTTTGTCAAATCTATATATATAAAAGCTTGATATGCTAAGTGTCCTACTGTTCGACCAGTCACTATGATGTGCACTAACCACCAGGGGACAGACACTCCAACCAGTAGGTTAGCTTGCTGATGGGGTCTGGCCGATCGGGACTGGGCGAGACGGGCCGGACACACCCTGGAGCCCTCCCTGCGGTCCCTCCCGGGCCCTGAGCATGCACTGATGGGGTCCCTTGGCCTGGCCTGCACCCTCTCTCAATCTGGGACAACTTGGGCATGTCTTCAGGCCAGGCCGAGGGACTCCACCAATGCATGAATCCGTGCACCGGGCCTCTAGTATTAAATAAGAGAAAAAATGATGAGTTCATTGTGAATGCTCAATAAAAACTAGTCTTCTTCTCCTCATCAAACTGGCCCATACCTGCTCCTCCCGAGGGGAGCATCATGATCCAACCGAGTCCAGATTGCTACTTGCTGAGCAGAGAGAAAGAAGAGCGACTGTGGTGTGTAGCAGGGAAAGTGTGATACCCCAGCAGGTGCTTCTCAGAGCGTGGCTCAGGGACACGTCTTCAATGAGACCAGATGGAAAACCAGCTTAATTTGCAGCAGGAGGAAGGTACGTTGGACACATGAGAGCGTATTTCAGCCACAAATAAGATGTCCCCTCTGTTCCAGGCTGTGCCCCACCTGCCAGTCACACATGTCCTCGGGGTGTTTGGCCCTTGGCTGAGATGAACAGGGCCCCTCCATCCACATTTCTGTGGTCCCTCCAGGTGACTGAGGGCACCTGGTATAAGACAGGCTGAAGGCAGCAGGGAGGTGATATTCTCTATCAGTGGCCTTTTTGGGAACCAACTCCCACCTTTGCCTCCTTCACACTGAGATCTCCTGGCCCAGCTCATCAGCAGACAGCACCACTGGGCAGGGCCTCCATGCATCCCCATGCAGGTCGGGCAGATGGGACTGAACTTAGCAGGCTGGTCCTATGCCTGGTAGGTGGCAGAGCATGCTCCCCGCCTCGCAGGCTCAGCTCCAGGGCCTGTCAGCAGCAGAGAGGCCAGGCAGGCCCGTGGGGAGGATTCCGCAATCCCAGCAGGGCCTCTGAGCGGAGCCTGTCTCCATGGGAAGTCATCTGTTACAGATCTGGCCGTCCACAGGTGGGCAGGGAGGGCGGGGGGTGGGCGCCCTCTCCGGGGAACTTCCAGCGTTCTGTAAGCCTCTGGTTCTGACATGAGTGAATGGTGTCCAGAAGATGAGAGCAGTGCAGTTGGGAGCTGGTCGGGGGGGGGGGGCGCAGGGGGAGGGAGAGAGATAGGCGGCATGAGGTACTTGAGACATAAATGCTGAGCTGGTGAGAAATTTCCCCAAAAAGTTGAAGTTCTGGCTGGACCCATGTTGCCGACTTCTAGAATGAGAGGACCGAAACCACATCCAAGCATCTCTGGATGTATGTGGCCTGCTCGCTGCTCTTGTCTCCTCGTGTTATTTCAGCCTTTTCCTGGGAGCTCCTGATACTCATAAAAACGCCCTGCTCTCCCAACCTCACACCCTCCGGGGTGACTGAACTCTATCCAGATGCCGCTGTCCTCAGCTTGCTTTCTCACATCCTTGGAGGTGAGTGGAGTTCATAAAAACCAGGGTGAGAGCCTTAAATTTGGGCATAGGCACGGAGGTACACCTGGGTCTGCCACGCGCTGCAATGCACCTTGGACAGAAAGCTGTTTCCTCGTCTATGGAGTGGGGGAATGAATGGCCTTTGCTTCAGCAGGATGCCACGTGGGTCAATTCTGAGAATGTTGTAAAGCTCAGGGTCTGGCCCACAGTAAGCTTTCAATGAAGGAAAAGCATTCTTGCAACGCCCGTCACTGCTGCCAGGGACTGATCTTGGGACATTGAAAGGCCATCCAAACGTCCTGGTACAGAGTAGGGACACCTGACTCAGGGTTCTGCGCACACACCAGAGACACAGTCCTTGTTCTCCGGGAGCCTGGCCTGGGGGTGGGCCTTGCACGCTCTGTGCCCCTGTGCGGACCCTCCCAGGCTCCCACTCCCTCCCCTGGTTTGCAGCTCACCCCAGGTCTTCCAACCCAATGACACTTGGTCCTGCCCCTGGGGCATCAAGCTGTTTGTGGTCTTCAGGTCTGATGAGCACTCAGCTCTTGATCATCCCAGCTTCTGGTCACTTCAGGTAGCTCTGCCCCCACTGGCACCAGCTCAGCCCCCAGGGCCAGCACTGCGGGGGGACCATCCTAGCTCGGAAAACAGAATGGACAGAAGCAACTGACCACTGGGGCAGGAAAGAAGGCTACTGCTCTATGGCCATGTACTTCGCCGATGGAAGTGAGAGACAGGAAGGGGTGTGCTGTCCATTCAAACCGGATCCAGACTTTGGGCCTCAGGTTTCTGCACGGATGCTGCCCTGGGGACAGGAGAAAGGCCGTGCGGTGGCCGCTGTGCTGCTGTGTGCAGAGCGTGTGCGCACCTGCCCTGGGCAGCCAGGAGTCCAGGCCCGCTGGTCCCCTCTGCTCTCCTTCCCTGCAGGCGCTGAGCCCAGACAAGGGTCTGGCAATGTCTCGGGAGCCCTTAAAGCGGGAGGACTTGTCAGCCGCAGTCAGCCCCAGACGTGGGTTCCCCAGCCAGGCCAGCTGGCAGGAAGGCTGCGAGGCAGCCGATCTGAGGAGAGAATTCTCAATCACATTTACATGTGCATGAAGCAAAAAGGGAAAGGAAGGGGGGAGGGAACCCTCCGGATCCGGAACCCAAAAAGAAAGTCACTAACGAATCCACCAGAAAGAGAGAGAGAGAATCAACCACAGATTTGTCTCAGCTGCTCCCAAATTGCTGTCCCCAAAAGCTCCGCTTCCCGTCCTCCTCCCTCCTTCCCTGGGTCCAATCTCCCGAAGCAAGCCTCTAATCTTCCCTTAATTTGTGCCTTGGTTGTGAGAACAAAGCAGGACGTCACTGCAGCCCCCTCCACCCCGCCTCGGCCCTGCACAGCTGCACTTCCTCAAAGGCCCGAGACAGTCCTTCCTGCACCATCATTCCCTGCTCTTTGCCAGTCTGGTCCTCGCATCACCAGGCCCCATAGTGCACTGCGAGGGGGAACCTGAGAAGCAGCCTCCGTGCTACCATACATCAAAGGTCACCTTTAACCCCAGGGTTACCTTTGACCTCTCAGAACCAGGGACAGCAGTCTCTGGGTCAGGAAAGAGCCCAACGTGAAAGGGATGCATCTGGGGTGATCCAAATTGTAATCTTGCAAAGTTACAGATCTTTTAAGCATGTCGCCAGGCCCCCCTCGGGGTAGTAATAAATCTGGGTGTTTATGTCCTTTTTCAAATGAAAAATAGACACACAGTCTTGTTACTTCCTCCCCATTGAATCCTTTCAGAATATCAGATGACGCATTGTTTCTGGGTTGCCTACGAATGGGACAGAGTTTTATTTTCAGACACAGCTCCCGCTGGGGCCAGACTAGCCCCACTCAGAATCGTCACCTCCCACTTTCGGGGGAGGCTAACTTAACTCCCCTCTCATGGCCTCCATCCCTGCCTCCACCCAGGACAAGAGTTCCCAGGCACTTCTCATTGCTCTTCATCAATTGTTTGGCGATCCCGGGATATAAAGAAACGTCTTGTTAGAGACTGCTGGCTGGGTTCATAGCCAGCCATAAAAGCTGGGTGCTGATCAGCTCACTTGCCATTCTGCAATGACTGGGAATGGTTGCCCGTGGCTGTATGTGAATGGTACATCACAAGTCCTTAAGGAAAGCCTGGAGCAGGGAGCAGGGGACATACAGTATAGCCTGGCGCAGGGCAGGTCTGCAGAGACAGTGGGGGAGACCCTCATTATGACCTCTAGCTGGAGACTTGGGACAAATGACTCTGATATAAGGAGAAAGATGAAAGCATTTATCAGGGGTTCATCTATGGGATTCATGGAAATCAATGACTAGAATTAATTCTTAAGAATTTTAGGATAAATACCTGGCAGCTGTTGCTCAGTGGTTGAGCATCAACCTATGCACCAGGAGGTCATGGGTTCAATTCCCGGTCAGGGCACATGTCTGGATTGTGGGCTCAGTCCCCAGTAGAGGGCAGGCAGGAGGCAGCAGATCCATGTGGATGTTTCTCTCTCGTCAATGTTTCTGTCTCTCTTTCTCTCCTTTCCTCTCTCTCTAAAAATCAATAAAAAAAAATACTTAAAACATTTTAGGATAAATAACCCTGTTCTTTTAGCCCCTCTTGTGACTTATTTCCACTCCATTCATGAGGATTCAGCAAAAACTTCCTGCCTCAGAACTGCTGGGCAAGGAGGGACTCAGCGTTTTTCTCTCTTTGAGTTTCCGTCTCTGTTAAGCAGATATTAATCCACACCTCCTCACATATTTGGTGGATAAATAATTAATATTTCAAGAATGTTCTTTGGACACGCGAAAGCATAGCGTCTGAGTGTAAGGTGTAATTGCTCTTCCAAATCGCACATTTGCCAGAATGATTTTTGTGGAGGCATATGACCTTCAGAAGAAAAATATCCAATTACTGCAGTTTGTTTATTATTTCGTGCTAAAACATTGTTAGCACAGACATGTTCTCTTAATATTTTATGAAGAGGTTATCTAAGACAGATTTAATTATAATATCTATTTGCCATAAGGGCTAAAGAATTGGATAATGGAAAGTATATATAGCCCTAGCGGGTTTGTCTCAGTGGGTAGAGCATCGGCCTAGGGACTGAAGGGGTCCTAGGTTCGATTCCGGTCAAGGGCACATGCCTGGGTTTCAGGCTCGATCCCCAGTAGGGGGTGTGCAAGAGGCAATCAATCAATGATTCCCTCTCATCATTGATGTTTCTATCTCTCTCTCCCTCTCCCTTCCTCTCTGAAATCAATAAAACATCAATATATATATATACATATATATTGTGTGTTAGGGGTTGTTGGGTGGAGGAGGTACTGTTATGAGCCCTCAGATTTCTCTGAAATGAGTTAATTCAAGGAGCAGAGGCACCATCTTTCTGCTCCCAGGGCCAGCAGAGTGGTACTCAGCTCCGGGAGTGGAATTGGTCTGCTCTGGGGGACCTGGGGATGGAGGGGTCTCCGTCAGCCTCCCTGGGCTGTGGAAACAGGGAGCCACGCTCTGGGGCTGATCAGAGAGCAAGAGAGACAGGTACCCAGTGATGAGAGAACAGTTGTATCAGCCGAGAAGCATTCAAAGCCATTGCCCTAAAGCCGTGGTCGGTTAACTGGGGCTCGCAAGCCACATGCGGCTCTTTGGCCCCTTGAGTGTGGCTCTTCCACAAAATGCCACAGCCTGGGCGAGTCTATTTTGAAGAAGTGGTGTTAGAAGAAGTTTCAGTTTAAAAAATTTGGCTCTCAAAAGAAATTTCAATCATTGTACTGTTGATATTTGGCTCTGTTGACTAATGAGTTTGCGGACCACTGCCCTAAGGTATCCCTTCCCATTAGATTTCCTTAGAGCCTCTGTTAAAAGTGAGCCTGGACAGGAGAGTAAGAAATTAGCAGACAGAGAGCTGGAGACAGTGGGGCTCACAGGGCCCAGATCTACCGCAGTGGCCTTACCCCTAAACTGGTGGCTTCTGGGAAAGGGCTGTTTAAAAAATATATATATTGATTTCAGAGAGGAAGGGAGAGGGAGAGAGAGAAGCATCAATGATGACAAAGAATCAGTGATTGGCTGCCTCCTGCACTTCCCGAACTGGGGATCGAGCCTGCAGCCCGGGCATGTGCCCTGATCAGGAGTGGAAAAGTGACCTCCTGGTTCATAGGTGGACACTCAACCACTGAGCCACGCTGGTGGAGCAAGGGCCTGCTTTTTAATTGTTGAGGCATTTGCCCAGTAGAAAAGTGACAGTGGTTATCATGGAAAATATCGGTGTAATTGTTGAGTGCTAACTCTGTACCAATCACTGTGATACTAGGGGCTTGGAAGGCATTGATTGGTTGGTGGTCCCTCCCACCAACTCTGAGGTAGAGATGATCCCCTTTCTTGGATTAGAAAACAGAGGCTCCTCTAGGGTAGCAACCAAACCCAACAAGTAAGCCGTGAAGCTGACATCTACACTGCAGATGGTAACGCCAAGGCAGAAATGAGCTGCTGAGTTAACTTGAGCGGTACGTCACATCAATTTAGAAGTGCAGCTACTGCTACGGTTCTAAAAAAGGACCAGGGGATTTGTTTACTCGCAGCCGGGCCACGGCTGACAGCCCAGAGCTGGACTCGTATGCTCCTCTCAGAATCTCATACGATGCCCCATACCCGTTGCAAAGATTTAGTGCAGATCTCCCCGAAAAGCTACTCTTGATGTTTCTTTACAACAGACTGCCGAGCGCTTGGCATTCTGGGGGCAGATTTCATCCCCAGTAAAGCTTTTCTTTTGCAGAATGTGGAGGGTGGGCGTTGGGGGGTGAGGAATACTTTAGTGCTTTTTGATTTGGAGACTTAAGTACCAGAGCCCAGTCTGGAAGGGGATTGGGGGGCTGTCAAGATGGAAATGGTCTGCGTTCTTTGTGGGCAGAGTAAGACCTGTGGGGGGTTAGGCTGGCTAAGGTAGCTAATGCATCTTGGGAAGTGGCAGGGAGAGTAGAGCATAGGTTTGGGCACCTGGAATTCTGAGAAGGATCAGGGAAGCAGGGGAGGAGGCCACCAGTGAACGGCCCTGAGTGATGGATGTCAGAAGGGTGAAGTCTGATATCCAATTCAATTTCTCCGTTCCCTGGAAGAACTCCCTCTGCTACCACCATGTGGTCATGCCTCTTTGGGGAACAAGGAAAATAACTGTACGTACATTTGGGGATAAGGAGGAAGCGAGAGGTGGACAGACACAGCAGAGATGATGGGCTGCCAGAGGTGATGGAGCCCGAGCAGCTGCATGCAGCTGGGGTTACTTGTGGGGTCTGAAGGAGGCAGTTAGGGATACTTGTGGGGTCTGGGAGGAGGCAGTCAGGGCCACCTGTGGGGTCTGAAGGAGGCAGTCAGGGACACCGGTGGGGTCTGGGAGGAGGCAGTCAGGGCCACCTGAGGCATTTTGAAGAGCCTCTGAAACTGGAACACTGGGGAGGAAGAGCAGGCTCCACCAGTGAAGGGAGGAGAGCACTTCTCGTGGTGCTGTGAGTAAGAAGAAAGTACTGCCTGAACCTTGGGGTTCTCCAGAATGAAACCCATTTTCTTTGACTACGCATGTGGCATACCCAATATTCTACGCCCTTCTAGCAATATCCCAGGGCCCCATCATTTTCTCAAATCTTACCCCTCCCCCCCAACGTTTTTTGTTTATCTACGGACCAATATAACTCCTATTTCTCTCCTCTTAAAGGCCATCCTGACGTCCAGCAGAGGGAGGTGTTGCCACTTCCTGTGTGACTGTGGCTCCCTGAGTCCATTTAGGGACTACAAAAACCCACATGCACTGAGGCGAGAAGGTTTTTCTGTCTGTTTGTTTCTGTACAGGAACCAATCTCATGAATGTGACGAGGGAGATACAGAGAGCGAGAAGAAAGGCTAACTGACACTCCTGATTTCAGACATAAGACAAAATGTGTGGCCCCATTAGGGGCTCCTGAGAAAGGGCAGTTGAATGACAGACTTCTGCCTCTCACCTCTCTTTTCCTTCCATCAACTCTCTCCATCTGTCAGGTCGCTTTGCCAAAAGAGGAGAGTCCTTTGAGTGCCAAGGCCTGTGGGATAGCCCTGGTGGGCCCTGAGTCCTATGGAAGTGGCCCGGCCCTTCTCTCTCTCTCTCTTTCTCTCTCTCTCTCATCTCAATTTTTTGTCTGTGTCTATAGCTGCCCACAGAGGGCAGGGGTGGCAGGTGGGTGGGTGTGGGCCAGATCACTGCCTGTGGCTGAACAGTGCTGATGTGTAATCACAGCTCAGCCATATACCATAATGCGGCCATAAAGATCTCAGAACCACAGTATGGGAGAGTTATGCCTGAAATGAAGTCCAATCTGTGATAAAGCAGCCGGCGTTAATGCCACAAATATGTGACGGCGGGCAGAGAAATGACTGATTGGGGATGTTTATAAATATAGGAAGTGAGCTGCTTGTGGCATCCAATAGAGGGGTTTAGCAAAATGAAGACAGATGGCAGCCGATTAGCTCTCACATTCCTTTATGGCTGCCAATCCACCCAGAGAGCTCCGGGGTTCAACTTCATCCCACCAGCCTCCCAGGGGGGCCCTCCAGGTATGTCATAGAGCGGCTCCACCTCCTGGCTCGGCACAGAACTACAGCTCGCTCAGGAGTGACCTGCTGCTGACCGCAAGGGCTGATGCAGTCCAGCAGGGCCATTCCAAAGATGGCCTGGATGCGCTCGAACTGCAGCCAAAATCCTGGGACTGACTTAACTGCTTCGTAGGAGTTGTCATTAAAATGTAAAGTCTCAGCGTGGGGGAAGATTTTAAAGACCCCAGGTTGCCCAAGTCTTCACGCAGCGCTAAAATGCCCTCTATCTGGGCCCGGCCCATGGCAAGTCTGACCTTTGCCAAGTGGAGGCTTCAGTCTTTGGCATTTCATTGACTTTGAATTTCAGAATTAAAGTTAATTTCCTGGAGCTCCCATCCTCTGGTCCTTAGCAGCATACTGAGCCAGGATGTCAACTCTTTTTTTTTTTTTTAAGTCCTCACCCAAGGTTATTTTTCCATTGATTTTTAGAGAGTGTAGAAGAGAGAGGGAAAGACAGAGAGAAACATCAATATGAGAGACACATCGGTTGGTTGCTTCCTGCATGCACCCAGACCAATGCCTGGGCCGGGGAGGAGCCTGCAACCAAGGTACATGCCCTTGACCGGAATCGAACCCGGGACCCTTCAGTCCACTGGCTGATGCTCTATCCACTGAGCCAAATTGGCTAGGGCCAGGATGTCAACTCTTCCTTCATGAGACAGCCCTGCAAATATGAGAGGGGGTTTCATGGCGGTGTGTGGACCTGGCTCTGGTCTTTTCCATGGCACAGTGGGATCATTGATGCTCTTGGTCCACAAAACATGCACTCATTGCTTTGCCCTCCTGGCCAATTCCAACTTTTGGAAGTGTTGTGCAGTGGTTAGCGTGGTGTCGGGTACTGTCTGACTGGTTCACAGCAATGAAGCACATGAGAATATTTTCATTTTATCTATATAATAAAAGCTTAATATGCAAATTGCCCCTACTGGCGGAACGACATGGAACAACCAGTCGCTATGACACGCACGGACCACCAAGGGGCAGATGCTCAATGCAGAAGTTGCCCCCTGGTGGTCAGTGCACTCCCACAGGGGGAGCTCCACTCAGCCACAAGCCAAGCTGACAGCTGCGAGTGCAACCGCGGTGGCCGGAGTCTCTCCCGCCTCCTCGGCAGTGATAAGGATGTCCGGCTGCGGCTTAGGCCTGATTCCCTGGGGAGAGGGCCTAAGCTGGCAGGTGGACATTCCCTGAGGGGTCCCGGGCTGCGAGAGGGCGAAGGCTGAGCGGAGGAATCCCACTCCCCCCAAATGCACGAATTTTTGTGCACTGGGCCTCTAGTGTAACATAAAAGGGGGAAGGTACCTTGCTTTTGTAACTTGCAGGAAATTGACAATCAGTAAAACCAGTATGTTTTCCCTTTTCCTTTCCACCGGGCTGACACGGAATGCTTCTTCAACCCATTAGTATTCTTCAGAACTCCATTATTCCTGCTGCATGGGCCTTTCTCCCAGGTGCATCCTCCAGGGCCCAGGTCCACCTGAAGGACCCTCAGGGAGAGCCCTTACCCCCTGCAGTTAGCTAGACCGTGCCTGAATCTCACAGGAGATAGGACATAAACCCATATGTGAATAATTTACTTTGTGAACTTAATTATGAGATATTGCATTTCCCCTGTTAAATTTCATCACCGTAGATTTGGCCCATTCCTCCAGCCTGACAAGGTCTTTCTGGATTCAATCACCTGATAAATTTGGTTTCCCTCCCAATTTCATGTCATCCACAAATCGGATAAGTGTCATCTCTACGTCTTCATCCAAGTTGCTGATGGAAACGTTTATGTCCCGTGTCTCCTGGCAGCCCACTGCTCGACATTGATCAATTGGTTTTTCGGCTCCTTCTGGCTATGGTTATTCATCCACTTCCTAATATACCTAATTTTAGTAGCATTCGGCGTGAATTTCTTCATCATTCCGATAAACCTATTATAAGAGGCCTTGTAAGATGCCTCCCCCCACTTGAATCTCCAATTCACCGTGTCTACGACATTTCCCTGGAAAACACTGACAACATTCTAAGATCTGAGGTTTGCCTGACATGACCTTAATAAATGATATTAATAAATCGGAGACAGGAGGAAATCAGTCCACAGTGTGCATTGTAAGAGACTAAAAGAAAACCCCACACTTACAGTGCATCGCTTTCTGAACCGTCTCCTGTGCAGTCCTAGATTTCCCTGGAGGGGCGGCCAGGCCACTGCAGGAGCCGAGAGGGCCCAAGCAGGCACACCAGCCCCTTCATATTATAATCATGTTCCACTTTATGTCCTTCTTGAAAAAGTGAGATGCAAACTGTAAAGACTGCGCTTTAAAGGAAGAAAGCAACGGGTCTGTCCAGAGTGGTACCCGATCGCACTGTATTGACTGGTGTTTGGGCACTGGCCTTAATGAAACGGGGCACCATTCCCCACATTTGCTCTGTGTCTCACAGAAGTGCTATAGGGGTTGATGGATCGCCTCAGGGCAGAGCAACCCAGCAAGTCCATGATGGAAACGCACACTTAGAAATGCCCCAAAGAATCCTCGCCATTTGTTCCCAGCAATCTGCTCCGAGGATGTGCCCACCCCCAAACATGGACCGAATGCCTCTTAGTCCCGATGCACTTTGAAACACATGATTTCCTCAACCTCTACAGCAATCTCAACGAGGAGGATACGACTTATTCCTGTTTACCCAAGAGGACGCTGGTGCTAAAAAGAGGTGAAATAAATGCTAACAATCATACAGCCTATAATCAAAAGAGCCAAATTCAAATGAAGATTCGAATCACCCAAAGTCCTTGAAATGTGCCTTTATACCCCGTGACCTTGTATTACTAGCAGTGTATGGGGCCTACCACTTTTGAGTGTTTGCAAAGAGCTAGGCACTGTGCTAAGCATTTACAAAGAAGATCTCATATGCTCTCATAGTAGCCATACCACTGGGGGTGTCATTACGCCCCGTTTTGTGGGTGAAGATGCAGAACTTCCCCTAGGGTCACGCAGAGAGAAACTGGCAGAGCTAAAACTAATCCACATAACCTGACTGGAGGGGCTCTGCTGTTTGCAATCAGACTAGTTATTCCTATCAGAACCCATCTTGTCATCAAACTTGACCTAGGCAGGTGCCATTGGCCACTCTGGCAGGTGTCTTAGAAGCTGTGTCTGTCCCCAGGAGCTCTCCCAGGTGAGTCTGCTGTTAGAGATGATCTTTTGCTTTGGAGGGGGGCATTGCCTTTTGTGTCAATGAAAGCAGGCTTCCTCTGTTGGTGAAGGCTTGGCATGAAGCAGAGCCTCTTCAGTGTGTTTAGTTGAGGGTAGAACATTGAAGGAGAGGAGTAGAAAGACAGGTAATCTTTGATGATCTCAGGGCCGAAGACTCAGGCAAAAGCTCAAGAGATGGGCAGAGGCAGGTCTGAGCCACAGCCCTGGGAAGCATGGGGCAGGGCACGGTCGTGAAGGGGAGAGGGTGCTAAGGCAGGCTCTCCCTTCGGCACATTTAGCTCCGGACTAATCCTGCTTCTTTGGAAAAAAGACCCCCTCAACTATTGACATCCTGCTGTTCCCTTTCATCTTTCTCCAACTGCGCTGGAGAATAGTTGAAAGGGATGCCAGCCTGTAGACCCTGCAGCCCATGCGGACAGAACCAGGCTCTGAAGTGGGGGCATTGCAGAGGGTACGGCTATTTATGGCCTGGGGTGGGCCCCTCCATTTATAACTAGAAGGACAAGAGTAGAAGGAAGGCAGCACACACCCCAAGGCGCCCTCCTCCCAGCCCTTCTAGATACCGTGTCTGAGGCTGGCTTTCTGCCGACATCTAGATTTCTATTGCCTATTGAGCATGGAGGAAGATAAGAGTCCTGAATAGCATCAGACAAGGAGCGAAATGAAATTTTATCCCTGGTAATGGAGGATGCATTACACTTCTCCTCCTTTTAGAGTCTATTTGCCACTTGAGAAAATTCGACTGGAATCCACAGAATACCCAGCCAGCCGGGAGAGAGCAAGCGCCTAAAGGGACCAGACAGGTCAGCTAGTAAGAGAAGACTGCGATCCAGGGGATGGCCAGATGCCCTGCCCCTTGCACTGTTTGGGAGTTGGAGGAGGTTACACAGCATCGTTACTGTTGCCACCCCTGCCCCCCACCCGACGATTGCTTTTGGACACCATTAAACTATGTTCTTGAAGAAACACAGCTAAATCATAGGAGGAAATGGGGCAAAAGTAGGAGGCACAGGCTGTGAGTCACAGAAAGGTAGGTTCCAATTCAATGGTCTAAACTCTAAAAGTCATAGTGACTGACAGTGGAACAAGGTTATGTCGTTACATATGTTACTCAGAACATACACTTTACATTATTTCTATTTTCTTGTAGGCCCTATTAGAAAGAGCGTATCTCTATATGGTATGAACTGTGGTATAAATAATATGGTAGAAACACCTCAACTAGAAAATAAAATATGCCCTTACCCCCAAAGACATTCATTGGAAGAACATTTTTGGGGGGGAAAGATTTAATGTACTAGTGGGATCCGGTTACTGAAGTTGTTTCAACGGTGTCCCTATAAAAGCCTGTTACCATAATTCAACAACGGGTTCCTTGTTTTTGCAGACCTTCTCAGAGGCTTTGTATGCCAAAGTCCATTGTGCATCTTTCAGAGCGTCCAACTGTTTCATAAACTGGCGAACTGTAGAGCCCTCTTCCCTGTTTTATTTCAAGAACCACCCAAAGGGACTGCTTTGACAAGGAACCGCTTGGGGAAACCCTCCTGACTAGGGGACTGCCGCAGCCAGCACAGACTGAAACACATGCCGACGCAGGTCTCCCCCGAGCCTGCCAGGACTCGGGCTGTCGGCCAGGCAGCATCTCTTTGGAGACAGGCAGGTGACCCGAGAGGCCTGCTGTTCAAATAGCTCACAGGCTCGTCCAGCGGAAGTCCTAGGGAGGAGAGAGAGCCTTCCTTCCTCTCTACTGAGAGACCCAAGCTCAGTCGCTGAGACTGGATGCAGATTTGGGGGAGGAATAGGAACTTTCCAGGTGGGCTAATATGGCTTTCTTTACAAAGCTTAAGTCCCCCTTCCTCCCTCTCTGACATTCTCCTCTCCTCTTCTCTCCCAGAGGACTCTGGGACTGGCACCGATTTTCCATCACTATGTGGATGTACATACGCACACAGGTGCACACACAATGTGCACGCCTACTCACACACAGACATGTGTGTTTCTTAGGGTCTTCGGTGTGGTCCAGTAGGTATACTGCAGGCACAGACTCAAAGGCTCCCCGACTCCCGGCACAATCTCAGACACAATACATCCCCACTACCCAGGTCTCGGTTTATGGAAAATAGAGAGAATCAGAACAAACCGTTTTTTTCCTAGGATGTTGAAAGAATTCAGGGGCGTGGTGGACACCCGGGGCTTGAAGTTACGGGGTATGGATACTTCGGATTGCTTTTGGCTCCTGGTTCACTAATCAGAGCAGGGAAGGGAGTGATGTCATTTTCCAAATTGCAGTCACCACTGAAAGGTTCACCTGCAGCTAGACAGAGTGAAGTCTGCATCTCAATGTTATTTGCATTTCAAAAGGCTGAGCCAGACATGTCTCTCCAATCGCTTTATAGGAAACCCTCTCCCCCCAATAACCCAGAAGCACACACTGGACCTTTAGCTTCCCGCACCCTCCAATATGAATTCTGTTCTTTTTAAAAATATATATATTTTTATTGATTTCAGAGAGAAGGGAGAGGAAGAGAGAGAGAGAAACATCCATGATAAGAGAGAATCATTGATTGGCTGGCTCCTGCACGTTGGACCAGCCCGCAACCCAGGCATGTGCCCTTGACCGGAATCAAACCTGGGACTCTTCGGTCCGTAGGCCAACACTCCATCTACTGAGCCAAACTGGCTAGGGCTGGATTTTGTTCCAACACCCCTGTGCTGGAACCAGGAGAGGTGATAAAGGAAAATGCACTGAAGAAGGAGAAGGAAGAGAACACACAGACCCCCATCACACAGAAGCATGATGTGCTGTGGTCTCCTCTGCAGCCTCTGGGATTCGAATGTTCCAGGTGGGAAATGCGTCTAACCTTCTAGAAAAAAACCCACAGGAAGGGGCAAGCTCATTCTCACTACCGAACCCTGAGGTGGCTGACCATCCGGTCATCAGGTTCTGATTATTTAAGAAACTAGTCTCCAGCCTTTCTGCAAAGACCCATTGTTGGGTATTTTCTGGATTCAAGGGGGATTCGGAGGCCAGAGAATGCTGGCAGGACAGAGTGTACTTTCTTTTTAAAAAAAAAAATACATTTTCAATTGATTTCAGAGAGGAAGGGAGAGAGAGAGAGAGATAGAAACATCAATGATGAGAAACATTGATTGGCTGCCTCCTGCCCACCCCACACTGGGGATCGAGCCCACAACTCAGGCATGTGCCCTGACCGGGAATCGAACCATGACCTCCTGGTTGAGAGGTTGAGGCTCAACCACTGAGCCACACCAGCCAGGCGCGCATAATTTCTATTGGCTGAAACAATCTCTCTGTATTTTCCTTCCTGCTTCTCCCCTGCAATCTTAGCAGAGGGGACTGCTTTGGAAGAAGGGGTCTTGGCAGAGGTGGGCCTGCCTGGGAGAGGTATTTTGTATGACTCTACAGGTGAGACTTTGAAAAACAGCAGAAATTCTGCTACAGTCCAACAATTGGAGGAATTTATTTTCGACTGAAGTGAGCCTAAACCTGCTGGCTGGGAGTCCCTGCCTTCGTTTTCTTGCCATTTGAAAACACCGCACAGGCTAATTTATATGGGCTTCCTACCGTGAGCACTTTATATAAAACATTTCATCCGTTCCTTTCTGCAGTTCTGAAAGGCAGGAATTTTGCAAATGAGCAAACTGAGGCTCGGGGATACCATGATAAATGAGCAGAGCCAGGGTGAAAACCCTGGTTTTCCTGGTTCCAAAGTTACTCTCTCGTGGGTCAGATTTTATTTTGAGGATGGATGAAAAACAACAGCACCTGGACTCCCGCCAGAAGGTTGGAATTTACCAGGTTCTCAGACCCTCTCCCAGCAGATCATGGGCTGACTGCTGCCCTCTCGCTCCTGTTTAGGATTCTCGTGCTGCTGGGAGGAAGAGCGGGTTCAAAGGTGGGGTGATGTTCCCCCACTCAGCTCTGCTCCCTCTCCACTCCCCGCCCCCCCACATTGACTCCGAAGGCTGTCCAGAGGTGACAAGCAGGCAGACGGAGCTGTGAGCTCTCAGCCAGGTGGCTCTCTGCGCTCCGGAGCCTGCTTCTCATTCCACCTGCGTCTCGGCGCCTTCCCCTTCATCAGCAGAAGAGTTGGGTATCTTGAAACACTGGAGTTTCATCTCCTCTTGATTGGGCTCCGCAGCTCTTTAAAAAGTCTCTGCCGAAAGTGAGAACCGTGTCACACCTTAATAGCCTCATTTCCAGGGCGACAGGGCCTTTTGAAACTCCCAGGCTCCTGGGGAAGTCGGAGCGGCCGGCTTTGTGTGTCTCCCGTGCATTTCCATTCAGGCGGCCGTCTCTGAGAAGCCTTTCATCGCGCGCACAGGCATCCAGAGGGACAGAGAAGCATGGACATCGGTGGCAGCTGAAATCTGTCACACCGGGGATCCAATAGCACAGCCGGGAAAAGAAGGCAAGGGGAAAAGGCAGGGTTGGGGAGGGGGAACACCCAGACTGGATGGAAGGGCTGGGATGGGAGTGGTGACTTTGTGTAGCTTTGTGGGGGCTCTACCGACCCACAGGTTGAGAACCGCTAGCAGGGTCGTCTAAGACCATCGGAAAACACAGATATTTACATTACGACTCATAACAGTAGCAAAATTATAGCTATGAAGTAGCAACGAAAATAATTTTATGGTTGGGGGTCACCACAACATGAGGAACTGTATTAAAGGGTCGTGGCATTAGAAAGGTTGAGAACCACTGCTCCAGAGCAAAGATCAGGGGAAAGGGAGGAGTTAGACAGACTCAAGGACGTCTGGGAAGAAGGCAAGAATCAACAAAAGGAGCCAAGATGGGGAGGTGTGCTCCGGAGCCCTATGCCGGGTCAGGAGCCACGGCCAGCTAGACCTGCGGCTGCTTCTAAGGAGAACCGTGTACAAGGCTAAGAAGGGTGAACCCAAGGCCTGAGCCAGGGAGGCCCGTGTTTCCAGAACCGAGAAAAGTGAGAGAGAGAGAAAACCTGGATTATATGTATTAACAAGAGGAAATCCCAGTGAAAGGCAGTGGGGACAAGAGGGCATTGGATAAACAGGAAGGACGCCTGACACATGCCCCGGCGTGGACAGACTGGAGACCTGTGCGGAGCGAAGGGCACCAGACCCAGCAGAGTGCATGCTGTGTGAGCCCACGTTCGGGGGGTGGGGAGCAGGGGTGGCTGATGTTTGAGTGTGACCACCCAGCCGGTGGTCTCTGAGCACAGACCGTGCGCTCCGAAAGCACTTCTGATCCCACGGTCATTTGGTAAGAATTTGGGTCCCTGGGACCTAGATGGTGTGCCGTCTCCCCAGCCACCAGCTTCTCACCGTGGACAAACGGGGTGAATCCAGGAAGCCGCTTTGTGAAGGCATTTGGGACAGAAACATCAGCATTTCCACAACTGAACATCACATTTCCATTTAGAATGATCATAATTTCTAAAAAAGAACATTAAAAAGTGTTTGGGTAAATGTGATTACTCATGACATGGAAGGACTTAGAGAAAAGGCAGTAAATAGCCAGCGGCAAGTCCAATGAGAGTTGTTGAGGCTTTTGGATCCAGGGTTTTTTAAAGTGTCTCTGACCAGACTCCAAGGTGTTCCTAACCCCCCATCCCAGCCTGTCCTTCCCCTGGCCCCCCAAAATGCCTCTCGGGGAATGAGGACACAGCCTGCTTTTTACAGAGACAGACGGGAGCAAGGCACAGAACCTGCCTTCCAAGGCTGGCCCAGCGCCCTGGCTCAGCCCGTCTGCCCAAGCCCCTGCTGAGCCCTGCCCACTGTGAAGGCAAATTTCACCTGAGCCATTTTTCCAAATCTAAAATGTATGGCTTAGCCAAGGGACTGATCTCACTTCTAAAGCTGCCTCCATTCAGGGTGGTACCTGGGCAGACTTCTAATCACAGGCGATTGCTATTCTACTGAGCGTCTTGGACAAATAATCTGCAAACAAGAGGCTGCAGGCTACAAAAGGCCGCCTTTATATATCCCTTTTCTCTTCTCCCTCCCCATCTCTCTCCCTTTAACACACACACACACACACACACACACACACACACACACACACACACACAGCTTCCAGCTTAATGAAAATACAACCCGAGCGAAAGCAGGAACCCTCAGCACTTTGCCCAACAATATCATCCTTTTAAGAGTTTTATTAAGCGGTTTAAAGTTGGCTGCTTTTGGCTGAGAGGCGCAAGGTGCTCTCCCCGCTGAAAAGATTGTCCTTGCATTTCAGGAGTTGGCACGCGTGGCTCAATTAGCAGAATGGCCAGGAAGAAAGGGTCAGCCTTGGAGAGTTCCAGACTCATGCTGCGTGAATGATGAGGTGAGTGGCAATTTGGCTCTCCCGCGGCAGCCCCCTGGCATGCAGCACGTGCACACATGTGCACACGTGCACACATGCACACACACCACGGGCGGGCACCCCAAGGATCCCTCCCAGGAAAAAAAAAAAAAAGCAGCATAAAGGTGAAATAAAGGAGTTCCTGATTTGTTTTTATCTGCTTGCTGTTAAGGAATCTGTAACATTCCACAAGGAAGCCTGACTCGCTTGCAAGAGCAGACAAATGCATCTGTCAGTTTAGCAGCATCATTTGAGCCCAATCAGCGTGGTGCTGCAGGAGTCCCTAAATGTTTAATTTCTCCCCGCGCTGTAAGAGCTGTGATGGGTCTTATCACGATGGCATTGACTGCACGGAATGAGACATGGTGTGGAGCGGTTTTGTTGAAGGGAGAGACATTAAAAGCACACGCTGGGAACCCATTAAACAGGTTTCTAATAATATCATCTGATATCGACATCACAGTCGCATTCCTAACCACTTCAGTCTTGGTGTGTAGACACAGATCACTCATTTCCTTCTAAAATAGAGTGTGTTCGAGCTGGGGACTCATAGACTGAGAGGATGGAAGGTAGAACAAAGGACTTTCTTAGTGTGATGATCAAGGAACCCTACTTAGTTGGAACCCCACTACTGGTCCCAGGATCAAGATGCCCCTGAGAATACTGACGGATAGAGCAGCCACGAAAACGTGTGCACCATTTGGAAGAGGGGCATTGAATGATTTCAGCATCAGACCACGTTTATCAGAAGCAGCATGCAGACCGCCCACAGGGACGCAGGGCCCTAGATAGACTTCTCAGGTGTTTTTCTAGCACATATGCAAAATAAAACAAATATATGATTTGTTTTTGCTCTACAAATGTGGAACCTAAAGGCGCTCATTTGCTCACACATTCATTCTTGGAACATCTATTGAAGCCTGGTAGGTGTGGCTCAGTGGTTGAGCATCAACCAGTGAACCAGGAGGTCATGGTTCTATTCAAGGTCAGGGCACATGCCCAGGTTGTGGGCTTGATCCCCAGTGGGGGGCGTGCAGGAGGCAGCCGATCAATGATTCTCTCTCATCATTGATGTTTCTCTCTCTCTCTCTCCCTCTCTCTCTCTCTCTCTCTCCCCCTCCCTTCCTCTCTGAAATCAATAAAAATATATTTTTAAAAACAAATCTATTGGACATCAATGAAGGGCCCGGCGCTGTTCTCAAGATGCTCCTAGGCTAGAAGGGGGAGGTGCCCTGAGAACATTACTGTCCAGCCCACCTCTGAGCCTGGTCACGATCCAGTTCCCCACGAGGTTTGGAAGGGCACGCAGGTAGAAGTGACCGCTCCAGCTGTAAAGGGTGGAGACCCAGGGGTTAGGCCTGAAACTTCACGGAGGAGGAGCTCTGCCTGGCCCCAGAGCATGGGTTGCATTTTTCCAGACAGAACTGGAACAAGCAGGAATAAAGGCAGCAACCCGCCTTTATTCTGGAAGCAATGGTGCTTCATTAAGGCTCGAGGTAGACTTGGAGGCAAGACGCCGCTGAACGAGGTGGGACAGCAGCAGGGGGAGGTAGCGGAGCTGCTCTTGTCCAGGGAGTACATGCTGGAAACAACCACACCAGCCAATGTGCAGCGAGCAGACCCCTGCTAGCACGTGGATTACTGTCATTCCCACCCGCCTGCCGTCTCACATGCACGTGAGACCTGGGAAGCGGCAGGGTTGGTACCTCCCAGAGTGTTACACCCCTGAATGGCACCAGTGGCAGGTACTGGGAATCCAACAAAGAACAGATGAGAACAGATCGCTGTGGCCTGGGTAATACCCACGTGAAGTGTCCTGAAGAAAGTTAAGGACTTCCATTACAGAAGACAGGTGTGTGTGTGTGTGTGTGTGTGTGTACATCTGTTTTATTTGAGTATGATGTGACTGTGTGTATGTGTGTGTGTGTGTATGTGGTGAGAATATTCTCAAGGAGAGAAATTCAGGAACACGGAGGAAAATGGATGTGAGAGTCGAGGGGTGTGGCATAGTAATAAAGGGCAGGGGGGTAGGAATGATGGTAATCCACGTGCCCAGGATGACAAAAAGGGCAACTGAAAAGTTACTTTTTTTGTTCCTGTTTCTTTCTCAGCAAAATGGAATGAACTTTGGCTTCCAAAAGTTCAAGGGCATGAACTACTGAGCCTCTCACACAGTGGCTGCCTGGACTCTGAAACTAAGGATCAACTGCACTGTTCCTGGGGAAACACAGACTGATTTGACCTTCTGGGTGGCCCGAGGTCATAAGGTCCCAAGAGTGGGTTGCATCTGTCCCTTAGCAATGTACCACGTGAGCACCTGCAGGTTTTTGAGAAACAGCGGAATCCTGGAGGTTTGCTGGAGGGGCCGATGCGATGCCGAGCTTGGGAGAGCTGGGGCATCCGCTAAGCCTCTGGGACAGAGAGAAGGGGAGAAAATGACAGCCCAGGCCTTGCACGATTTTTATTCCTGTGGAAACATGGGCCGTTGTCTTGGGGGAGGAGGTTCATTTGACACAGTAAATGAGTTTGATGCTTCTAAGAGCGAGGGGGCCCCGTTATTTAAAATCATTCCAAGGTGTTTGTATGAAGTCATGTTTCTTAAAAATACTTGGCACTTGGCTTCTGAGCAGAGCCAAAGGAAGTGTCGGGAACTGGAGGACCGGCTGCTGCGAAGGGCAGTGGGTGGGACGCAGTGCTGGGGCGAGGACCCCACAGCGCGGGGGGATCCGAAGCGCCTCTACCCAGGCTCCCACCGCCACCCTGAGGGGAGCACGAAGCACGGGGACCAGAGAAGGGGTGTGAAGAGGGCATGCCCAGGGAAAGAGGCAAATACGTTCCTGCAACCTCCCCCTCAGAGGGCAGCTGGGACTTCATTTAGACAGCGGTGTCCTTGACAAATGCTAATTTCCTCCCAGCCCCACTACCTGATTCATTACTCGGAGTCAAAATTAATACTATTTTCTTCCGAAAAGAAATAATCATGGGCTTCCACAGCAAAATTGGCATGAAGGCTCCCACGTGCTGTACTAATAATAACTTGCACTCCCACGGATTCTTTGGGGCAAAGGTCTCCGAGGCTTTGCCAAACATTAATTAATTAAGTCTTGCAATTTCCTCCCCAGGAGGCAGGGGGCTATTATCTCGGCGTTCCAGATGTGGAAACTGAGGCTCAGGGAGGTGAAAGTGATTTGCCCAAGGTCACTCTGGGAATGAGAAGCGGGACCGAGATAGAAATTGCAAAATCTGCCCCATGCCCAGAGTCGGAGGGGCTGTCTGCATCTCCTCCCTCCCCTGAGGGTGCGGGAGGGACCAGGGCTGTGGAGGGGAGGTGTGTGAGCAGGAGCTGCCTGGTGCCTCATGCATATGCAGAACGGAGGGAATTCCAGGCCACCAGGCAGGTTCCAGTGACAGGGAAAGGCTCCCCAAACTATCTGTTTTCATTTGCAGGATTCAGGCTGCCTGTGCCCAGGGAGAGGGCTGCTAAAACCTGGAGAGAAAGCTCCTTGTAACCCCATTCATGGGATTATTGACACCTAATCTCAATGCGGACAATAAACGATGGTGAAGGTGAATTTGAGACGGGGAAGGAGGGCCTTGAGAGAGGCCTCCTGTGTGCCCGCTGAATCTCCTGATTTCATTCACCATGAAATGCCCTCGGCTCTGCCCGGCCTCTTTCAGAATTTGGTGGGAAGGCTGTTTGCACCAAGAGCAGCGGGCCCACTGCCTGGATGCCTGCACGCCTGGTTTAGCAGCTGACAAATACCATCAGCGGATTTCCCACCCTCTTCACTCACCCCCCCGCCCCCACCATCTTGGATGCTGCTGACATATTTTGATATTTCCTTGTGAGATTACACCTCACATAATGAATTTGATTCTTCAATTCTTTCTCTCTTCCCCTCCAAACTCTGCAGCTTCTGAGAGTTTATCTGCTGCAAGATGAATCGGCCAGAGACTGTGGGTGTATCTCTCTTTACACTTCACCTCCCCCCACTGCGGATGAGAAATAGACTTTCCCCTCATCCATCATAAGTCAGCATGACAGCTGAGCTCCCGGGCTGGGCTCACGGCATCATCCTTCTCTCTGTCCTGCTTCAGTGCCTGGCCTGCTTGGGAACAGTCGGGACCTTCATAAAAGACTTAACATTGCAGTAGATCCAGACCAAACAAATTTTAAAAATAATAATAACAAGAGGGAGGGAGAGGGACTTTAAAAATAATGTAAGAGAAAGTTATTTCCAATTCGTTTTCTCAGCGGACTACTCTCTCCTTAAAGAGGGTATTGTGAAATTCTAATAAATCCAGTCTTTTTCCTGACATGTTATCAATCTTCAAGCATCCCTAGAGGGTAAGGGGTAAATCCGATTTGCCTGATTTTACACGTTGAGAAAATGAGACAAAAGGAGGTGAAGAAGGGAGGTTATAATGGAAGGCCAGAGGAATTAGGTGAGGGGAAGCGAGGGGCCATGTAGCAATGGCCCTGGCGTGACTGGACGAATGAATACAAGCAGGATGCTGACAAATTGTTCTATCACCCCACCTCTCGCCTGTCCCCCAATGGGAAATGAAGGCATAAAAATAGATTCAGATTTTAACAGTGAAAAAGTCATTTGTGATGCTGATGGAAATGGTACTACAAGGCAGGAGACCTGGGCCCCAGGCCCTTCTGGGATAGAACGGACTGAAATAAACTTAGGTCAGCTTTTGGATGGGTGAGAGATTGGGGCTCTCAGCTTCTCACTTTTACAATAAGGGGTTCCATCTAGAAGACTTCCTCTCTAGATACCAAGATTTTCAGATTTTTATTATTCGCGGGGTTCTTGACATTAAAATTTACCAAGAAGTGTTAAGGAATGCTATTATACTGAAGGACTTGGAAATCCAAAGGAACAGCCATTTGGGGACCTTTCTGATAAGGAATTCTTTGCCATCCAGGGCAGGCTCTGCATGAGTCCATCTGGTCAGCCAGCAGCCATCGCTCGGCCTGGGCAGCAGCGAGTCTTCTCTTTACAAGACATGGTCAGGAGAAGAGTTGTCTGGAGCCCTCACCAAACCCTCAGGCGGCTCAGTGATGGATACTAAGGAGCCTCTGACAGTTTTAGACACTTTCAGGGCCAGGCTACCATGGACCAGTCCACTGAGAGGGCTGAGTTCTGGAAGATTCTCTAGGGTCTTCCACAACATGTGCGGCCACCGCCTCTGTGTTTGATTTGGTCTCGCACAGCGAGCTCCTGAAGGTCCCTCCCACTCTCCTATGACTCTCTTTAATTCATGGATCGCATGGGCAGGCTGAACCTTCACTTCCAAATGTTACTGGGAGATTTAATTAAGCACCATTCGAAATTTTTGAATGGAAATTGCCGCATTAGTCATGATTATTATCCATTTTCTTTAAACATAAGGCCAACTGCTAAGCTGTTAGGCACAAGCTTGGAAATTACAAAAATATTCAACTATCCATTATCGGAGAGTCTGTTTGCCAAGCATCTGATCTAATCAGGGAAAGCCTGCTGGAACAGACGGCCTACCCCGTGCCCTGCGAGCCAGGAAACTTGGACACGCGAGGAACGAGAGACTCCAAGTGCCAAATGGTGCCGCGATTGTAAAGGACTCATTTTCTACTCAGCAGAGGACTGACTGTGTTTGTTCCTCTCAAAGATCTCACATTCCCCACCTGTAGCCAGTCCCCTGCCTCCTCCCGAGCTATATACCTGCAAGGCACACATAGATATCCTGAGAGACACAGTTCCAGGGTCCTGTTGCCTGTTGCCAGGAATCCTGGGACCATCAGTATAACTTAGAGAGAGGGCTGGTCTAAGTGGCTAAAGCAGATGCTTAAGCACAGAGAAAGTGCCTTCATCTCAACTTTCTATGTATGAGTAGTTTACAGAAAGCTTTCCTGCCATAGGAAACAAAACAGGTAAACACAGTAAGTAATAGATTCAACAAACACCGCTAAGGATAAAGAACTAATTTACATTTAATGAGACAGCGATTGTTTATTAAATAAGAAATGGTTGTGATTATGAAAAGGGCCTCAAAGGCTTTTCAGGAAGAATAAATTTAGCGTTGAAAGTAGCTTTTTCATATTCAAAAGATGTGACTGGAGGAAAGGGGGAAGGGAGGAGCCAGCGGAATGAACAAAGAATGCAGGGAGCTGATAACTTCTTCTGGAATATAGGGCACCAGACACAAATTTAATGGAAAATAAATCCCACGCGAGGTCCTCTTCCTTGGAAGTTATACCACAGCCTGACTCCACAGTATTGATTTAAAGAAGAAAATAGTATATGATTACTAGAGAATTTATGGCATGTTGGAACATATATTCTGGCCCTTACGCTGTATAATGGGTTTTTTAATCAAAATTTCTGCAGCCGTGACTATGGAGATATATGTTAGTTGCAGCGATGTTGGTAATGTTTCAGTAAGGAAACCTGGGGCTCTCCATGCAGAGAACTGAACTGCCAACCTCCCATGAAAGTTAAGACCAAGCAAAAAGCCTGAGGAAATAGCCAAGTCGCTCTATGATTTGCCAAGATCAGCTGAATCACAGGATTTGCCTGAGAGGTTACCTGCAGGATCTCTTAAAGATTTGTGACGTAGCAATTGTGCGCATTCATTTTGGGGGCAAATCATTATTTAATTTGGTGTTTCGTGTTTTAAATAGCACCATACACTGAGTTGAAACACCGAGTTTGAGTCCGCTAGCTAGCTGTGGCCGAAAGTTCCAGTTTTCACCCATATCTTCTTCTCTTTCTGTTTTGACTCCATTTCCCACCCACTTTTACAGTCCGGTCTGCACAGGACACTGTTCTGACCAATGGGATGAGAACGGAAGTGATGGGTACTGCTTTCCGGTCATGCCTTTGGGAGCACGGTGTACAATTCCCCTGTTCCCTCACTCCCCCCTGCTGTTTGGGTTACAGATGTGATGGTAAGTGCTCAAGCAGCCACTTTGGAACCAGAGTTAAAAGCTGTGGCTATCAGGATCATTCTATCAGTCCTAGCCCACACACCAACTTAAAAGAGAGACGCATTTATGCCTGGATTGAGCCACTGTACTGTGAGTTGCCTTGTTGAAGCATCTTAGCCTATATCATGACTCATGCAGAACTCCATTAGAATGGCCTTTGAAACGAAGACATTATTTTACACATTTTACCTCTGCCTTTAAACATCAACTTCTTAAGGATCAGAACTATAGCTAATGAATTTGAGACCATGAAGCAAACATATCACATATCTTCCTGTAGATGTTATTAAGAAGAGGCTAAGAAAAAAGGATAGGGGAAGCCGAGCAGTATCCTTAACTGGAAAAGAGGAGGCCAGTTTATCATTTGACCAGAGAGCTGTCAAGAGACACCACAGTGAAATACCAGGAATAGTTAATTAATAGGCTTTTTTTGGTGTAAGATAAAGAACACTTTAATGGCCACATGTTTCATTAAGGAGAATACAAAGAAAGGTTTTGGATCAGGCCTTTGGGTACATGGCTGTATGTGTATGAAAACGGAGGTTGGCTTAGCAAGAGAAATGCAAGTAGGGCAGAAGAAATGGTGGTTACATGAAATGAAATGAACAAACAAGAGCCTTCTTTAGTCTTGCGATTTTTTACGGACCCTCATATGTATTTCATCATTATATCTTCAATTTATATTTTGCATTTATTTTTATTAATTCATGTTCAAACACTCAAAGAAAAATGATAAAATAAACCCCATACAGCCATCACTCAAGTTGAACAAGGAGAGCGATTTTGCTGCATTTGCTTATCTCCTTTTGTTTTCTTTCATCTTTATTTTTCATTTTCTGAACATGATTGGGATGGCACATCAGAAACCTGAATTCTCTCTCTGAGATGTTTAAGTTAAGTCAGGGTTTGCCCAGGCACTCATAGAAACCCAAGGAGGGGCGATGCATCCTTTCATGTCAGACTGACCACCATTTCTAGAGATTGACCACTGTGTCCAGAGGTCCTGACGGCACTTAGCTGTTTTCAATGCCGCACTCTGTAGGCCAATGAAGGAACAGCTTGGATGTTAATATTGCCAACCCCATTGTTAATTGGTAGTCTAAAAATCTCATGGGATTTTCTTAGAATAGTTTGGATAATGAGATGGGCTTATGCACAAAGTGAATTCCTGACAATTTGAGAACAAAACTGACTTGTAGTTCTAGGGGGAAAAAAGAGGTAGCTGAGGCTTTTGGACTAATACAACCAGTATCATTTTTTAATTAAACATTGAGGATGTGGGAACAGACTTCTCTATCCTTTGACTCCCTGACAATCTGAATATGCATGTACTACTAGTAGGACAGTTGCAAATATATTCAATTCCTGTGTCTTAAACCCACCAGAATGGGTCTGCCACGTGTACAGGTGATGATGTAAAGAGTCACAGGCTAGAGGGGCTAGCCCCATGGAGGGCCATGGGGCCCAGGTGCTGCTCCCAAGGCAGCAAGTAGAGGGACCAACCAAAATTAATGTGGGTCCTGTCCAGGCCCACGCCATACATAGAACTGTCTGTTTCTACGTAGCTGGACTCAGAGGCTGAGCTCTCAGTATATAAAGGCTCAGTGAGTTCTGTGGGGATTCTTGTTTGTGCATTTCTAATCTAAACAGAGCATGTCAGTGGAGAGCAGGAGAGGATGGGGCTCTATTGACAGGTAACATTTTTTATTATCAGTGGCCTTGAGGCATAATCTCTGGGTGGAAGCTGTGGGAGGGCCCTTAATGCCAAGTGCCATACTGAAAAGTGAGTTGTGGAAAACATGCACCTATCTATGTCTAACATATGTCTATCTACATGTTTTTTTATGCAATAGTGATTATATATGTACATCTTTTTTACTTAATTCTCAAAAATCCCTATAACATTTTTTTACAGAGGAGAATGCTAATGGCACAGAGTTAGACTAATTTGTTGAAGGATTCACAACATGAATCCTTCAACAAATTAACTTAAGTTAAGTCAGGGTTTGCTCAGGCACTCATAGAAACCCAAGGAGGGGCGATGGTTTAGCAATTTTGTTATGCTAATCTTAAGTGACATTTGATATTTGCTCACAGATTGAGGCTTGATAGACTACTATTCATTGCCCCCCAATCCCAACTTTCACCACCCTGTCACCCCTACCTCGCTCTTCCCAGCCTCATACTCAAGGTACAACATACATCTAATTGATCAGGCACAACTGGATCAATAGCAGAGTCCTCTAAATTCAATCCAAAGCAGAGAACATGATCAAGTTAATTTAAAACTGTGTCTTCCAGGCAGAAGTAAGGTAAATATACTGTTGGTTTTAGGTCATGGAGCCCAGGCTTCCTGAAGGAAGTAGGCTTAATGGGCATTAAAAGGTTGGGAGAGGTGGACACTATAATTCATTTATGATGGAAAGAACCAAATCTCTTTCACGTCTGTGAAGAAGGACTCTTGTCTTCGCTGTACCTTCACAGAAGGAACTTAAGCACAGCAAGTTGGCGTGGTTTCCATAGGGTCAGAAGGCACTAGGTAAGATAGAGGTCATGGACAGAGCTCTCTGAATCTTGCTCTCCTTTTTCATTCATCAGAGCCAAGTTATCCAATTCACAGAACATCTCATTGGCTGTAAAGTGTGCCCCAGCCACAAAGACATGCATTGGCATCAGGTACTCTATTTTAAGCACAGCTTCTTCCTCCCCAAGATAAGTGGCTTAGCTAGAGAGATACGATTCATTGAAACATTTGCTTCAAGAAGAGTGGTGAGGGCCGTAGGACCTTGAACCTGATTATGCCACCTTCCGAAGCCTCTCCAGATGCTCCATGCATCCCAGCTCATCCTCACTCTGCTCTTCTATCTGGACTTATTCACACACACACACACACACACACACACACACACACACTGAGGCACAAAGCACACCATGAGGGATCAGCCATGTCCTGCTTCCTTTGCTGGGAAACCCCAGAAAATCAATATCAATCAATCAATCTTTGCTCCAAAACACTAGAATGAGCTGCCCCTAACTCGAATGACAGACAATTTTAAAAGAGTTACAAACCACCTGAAACTCTCCTTTTTGCAGCCACATACACATACACACAAACATGCACACACTAAGAGAGTGAATAAATTTTCCCATAACTAGTGTTCTGTCCCAGAATAGTGTCCTTATAAGTAACAATAATAACTAACATTTACAGCACAGTCTTTTAAGATGTCTACCTATGTCTATGTATCTACCTGTCATACATATACATATCTTTATGTATGTAAACATATTGTGAATCCTTCAACAAATTAGTCTAACTCTGTGCCATTAGCATCCTCATCTGTAAAAAATGTTATAGGGATTTTTGAGAATTAAGTAAAAAAGATGTACATATATATAATCACTATTACCTAAAAAAAACATGTAGATGGATATATGTTGGACAGAGACAGGTGCATGTTTTCCCCTAAATTCTCAAAAGTTCCTGTAACCTTTTTTTTTTTTTTACAAAGAAAGTTGCTAAAGGCAGAGTTAGACTAATTTGTCGAAGGATTCACTACTTGTATGTATGACTTCTTTGAAAGACTCAGATTCTTATGTCTTGCTAAGCTTCACCCAGAGACACCCTAAGTGGCTTAATTAGAAAGAACAGTCAGGGCGAATATCATGCCGTCAACAGTCTCCTTTCCCCAATCAGAAAGAGAGCTGGAGGCAGGGCCCTTTAGAAGGCAACACAAAGCACATCAAGCAGAGATTGGGTTTCTCTAGGAAATAAGGAGAGGGGAGGGGAAGGCCCTGTGATTTCAAAAATCTTATTGATATCCAATTTCTCTTGATATAATAGCAACATGGTATTAATATATAACTGAATCCTGGAGGTTCTTTTGCTTCTCACTTGTGAATTTTCTAAGCTAGCAGTCCCCAGCAGTGGGAAAACCAGAAGAAATTAGTAGGAGGAAGTGTTAAGAAGTAGCATCATGTCTTCCTTTGTAATCATGAGCTATTCCTTTGTAGATGTGTGTGTCCCTGTGAGTGTTTGCAGTGATCTAGGTAAAATTTGCATATAAAGAAAGAGTATGTGCAGCAATACTTGCTTATAAATTGTTATTTTGATGAGGGTCTTGATTTTTCCTGCCAAAAGTCATAAATGATGTTTGGTCAACAACTGACATGCCACTAAATATTGGATGGACTTATCTTCACAGCATTCCTTCTAGGTCAATCTATCATAGGATCATTGTGTAAGTCATTTATTGTTTAAGACTTTAGTCAGTAACTTTTAGTCATATCATGCTTTGTGCCAAACATTGTAGGACCATAGATATAAATATGACAAAGTCGTTTAGAGGATACATGACCTGAAAGGGACACAGATATGTCAACATATAATGGCCAAAGAGCATGTTAAGTAACAAACAAAATGAAGTCCAAGCTATTGAAGCAGTAAAAAGGATAAGAAAATCAACTTTTATAAGATGTAAAGACAGGAAGAGAGGCATCCATAGAGGAGGTGCCATTTGACTTGGGCCTCTAATAATTGTTAAATGAGTGGGATCAACAAAGCAGAGAGTGGGAATAAAGCCACTGGCAGCATGGGGAGTACAGGTATATGGGTTAAGAAGACTGGAAGTAGCTGATCCTCAAGTTCATTGGAAACAAAATGAAAATATATGTAGGTGCCAGCTTTTAAATTCCATATGGAGAGGTTAAAACTTGATTTCACAGGTGATAGAGAAATGGCAAAAACCTTAAAATTCTGATGAAACCTAATAAGATTTGCATTTGAAGAAGATTCCTTTGGGACTAGTGAGGCAAATGAAATTATATGAAGGGGAGAATAGAAACAAAAACAATAAGAAGTGTTACTGTCATATAGATTAGGGATTGTGCGGTTTTAACTAGAATCATGGGAGTGGGCCTTAAGATAGAGATGATTTTTTTAAATGTGTAGGAGGTAGAAACAAATTGGGTTTAGGAACTCACTGGACATACTCTGTATGGAAAGAAGAGACAGGATGACTCCCAGGTTTCTTGAATGGGATGGTGCTGCTATTTATAAAATTAGAAAACACAGAAGAAGGAACTGACTGGGAGGACAGAAGTGATGAGCTCAAGTATAATCCTTAGCATTTAGGGCGTCTATTGGACATCAGGGAAAGTGTCTGTAAGGCCATTGTAAGTGTTCATCTAGCACTCAAGAAAACGTAATTGGTCTATGTTCACATTGAGATTTTAAAATATATATAGGATCTAAAATACATAAAAAGTGCATAAAACATAGATATATAGCTTGGTTCATTATTGCAAATGGAGCACCACTCAGACAAGAGAAAAACGTTGCCGGCACCCATACCTCATGTGCCCCTCCTCACTAAGGGTAACCCCATCCTAAATTCTATCGTAACTACTTTCTTGGGACTTTTCGGTTGTTTTGATTTGTTCTGTTAGTTTTAGCATCTAAGTATGCAAATTGAAACAGAAGAGTTTAATTTTGTCTGTTTTGAAATGTCATGCAGTATGTGCTCCTCTCTGTCTGGCTACTGTTGCTCAGCGTGAATTGCGCGAGTCATCCTTGTTATGTGTACTCAGAATTGACTCGTTGTCAATGCTGTTTGACATTCCATCAAGTGACTGCCCTACAATGTATGTCTTCATTCTACTGTGATAGACATTTTCATTGTTTCCATCTCCAGGCTCTTTTAAACAACATTTCAGGAACATTTCTGCACACTCCCCTGATGCACATGGGCACATATTTCTCATAACTAGAAGTGCAATTTCTGGGTCATATGGTATGAATATCTTATACTTTGGTAAATAAAGAAAAATGATTTCCCAAAGTGACTGCCCCAATTTCCACTCCTCCTAGCTGTGTATGAGACAGGCATTGCTTTGCTGTCATACCAACACTTGGTATTGGCATTTCCATTCTCTCCCTTTCTCCTTCTCTCCATCTCCCTCTCCATTCCTCTTCCTGCCTGTCGCCTTGTCCATTCCTCCCGCCCTTCTTTCCTCATTCTGGTGAGTGTGTCTTAGCATCTCACTGTGGTCTTAAGTTTCCTCTGGCTGATACCTCGTGATGTTAAGTTGGCCTTTTTGGTCCTTTTTTTTCTAAAAAGCCTCTTTAAAGCTATTGCTCACTGGAGTCTACTGGGTTGTCTGAAAAATTTAGACTCTGATCAAGACATGTGACTTGCAGAACACTTAGTTGGAAGGTATTGATAGCAATTCTAACCAACAGAAAGCTCCAGTCCCCTGGACTGTTGTGTGGGGGCTCTGGATGGCCAAGGAGGACCTGGCCCTCTTTTCTGCTATGTTGAGTGTGTGGTAGTCTTGATAAGGGAGATGGAAGTTCAGTCTCCAAAAATTAATTGTTTGCTGTGCTTATCAGCTGGCTGGCTGTAGCTCCCTGATTTCTTTTCCTCATGTAAGAACTCACGGCTTGCTATTGTAGCTATAGCTTCTCTAGTCATCTGGACAATGCCCCAAACAGGACATCTGTGGGTTCTCTCACAAAACAAGCAGAAAAGAGCCCATGGGGATAAGCTTTTTGCCAACAGAGCAATCTCATAGATAGAGGATTCATGAACATTTGCAAGAATGTGAGCAACCGACAGAAATAAAAAATGGTGGACGGGTTGGTCCTTGGTTCCATGTCTTTGAAACATATTGATTTTGACAAAGTTAAATCGGTTTATCATTTGCAAGACTTTCAGGAGACTTTCTGCATATTAAGGACTGGATTGCCAAGAGGGAGGTAATAGTAGGGATCATGTTCTCAAGCTTCTGTGACCATTGATTTTATTTTTATTTATTTATTTCTGTGGAACATCTCCTTTCTGTCTCTGATCATTCCTTCATTCATTCACACGTTTAACCATCATGTATTCACAAGTACCAGATATGAAACAAAGATGTGTAAGACATGAATTCTGCCTTCACAGACCCCCAGATCACTGGCTATAAAGCCCTTTATCCTTTCTGTATCAGTGCTCCAAATTCTCAGTTATCTGGTAACTGACTTTAAATTGTTGGCCCAGAGTGGAAGTTTGCTGTCGGCTTGTTCCTTTTCATTTGCTGTACATGCTAACTGCTGGATTTAGATATACTAAGAGGCCTAGAGGCAATGGGTGCATTTGATATAGATCATCATATAAATAAATAAAGCACCAAGGAGTCAGCCTCTCTTCTGCTCCCCCACCCCCCAGGCAGTCCTGCAGGATCAGAATGAAGAAATCAAGATGGGGAAGCCGACTTGCTCTACCCATTCCAGTGGGAATCAGCACATTTTTGTATCTCCCGAAGCCTTGTCAGGATCACATTTAATCTGAATGTTATCATAATTATTATAGCTTTACATTTATACAACAGCGAGTCTCTGGGGAGAACAAATACCGTGGGTATAAAAGAAAAGGATCAAGCTTCGCCCCTCCCTTCTAGAAAGACAGATACCTACACGGTATATTTTACAAGTTGTTTCTGCCTCCCTCTCTCCTTGAGGCGTCACCTGGGTGCACTGCCTGGGGGCTGTTTCTTTCCTGGGAGGGACTGACTTAGAAACACGCAAAAGGGGAAGGTGGTGGTGAAGGCAAGACATGCTGGCAGCCAAAGGAGAAAAAAAAAAAAAAAGATTGCAGAGATTTAAGATGGAAGGGAACTAGGGTGTATTAACTACCTAGGAAAACCCAAGCCAAAGTAACTTCTTTACATATTTAACTTAACACTCAGGATTCCCAGAGAAGTATCAGTGTCCCTACTTCATAGTTATGAAAGAGAAGCTCCTTTAAATTCTGGGTTTTGACCAAGGTCCCTTCATTAACATGGTTGAGGCTGAGTTTGAGCCACTCCGTCTCTTTCTAAAGTTCCTGCTCTTTTTGCTATAAGCTTGAAAATGAGTTATGATCTTATTCTGAAGCCTCGTAGCCACCTATTGCCTAGCACTCCGCTGTGAGTTTGAGAGATACTAATGCCATCAATCCTGACTCCCACTCTCAGGGATGTTCCAAAGGGAAATAGAACGGACACACAGAAAGCAAGAGCTAGCTCTCCAGGAGAGATGTGAATTAGGTGTGAGATCATGTGCTGAGGTCCATGGGAGCGGAGAAGACAAGGAGATAAACTAGAACTAAGGCCCAAGGGTAGTCTTGAAGGAGGAGGGATGGAGCAGGGCCTCGCAGAGCAGAAGCACAGAGGGCCAGGCATTGTGGGAAGGCAGTAGCATGGCACAAAGCCAAGAGACAGGACTAGGGTTTCAGGGACAAGGAAAGAGCAGCCGTGCGTGGAAGAATAAGGGCAGCCAAGGGATGTGGGGTGGGGGAGGCGGGGGGCATGGCAGAGGGTCTTGAGACCTGGGAGATGGCTCCAGAGAAGAAGAAAGAAATAGTGTGAGAATCAGAGAAAAGAAAGAAGAGTTTATCACCTGGACCCTGCCCTTTCCTCGCAAATCCCAAGACCAGCTGATTCCTCCTTGTTGCTGGGTCACTGAGCAGCTCTGCGCACAGATCAGCATGGTGCTTGTCACTCCTGGTTTACATGGCTGCTCCATTTACATGCCCCCAGGGACCGAGGCAGCTGCAGAGGCTGCCAGGTCTGTCTTGCTGCTTCGGAGCGTGGTGAAGCCAGATGGAAAAGCTCGGGATGAGAGGAGCTGGGCGGCTTGGGCATGGGCCAGTGCAGAGAGGGCCTGGGAGCCTGGAAGACATGACCTGGTTCACACTGGCCAGGGGCTGATAGGCAATGTTTCAGCCTTAGCAGAAATCCCTGCTGTATGGGAAGCAAAAGGAAAGGTGGGCATCTAGAAATGGAGTAACGGGGACATGGGACATAACCAAGGGTAGAATGAAATGGCTAATTGTTTCTAACCAGAATCACTGACCTACAGAAAAACAAAATCAAGCCAGGGTTACTTACCGGTAAAAAACAACTTGGTTTACTTTGTTAAAGAAATGTCTAAAGAGCACCTATTCTAAAGTGAATGAATAGGACGCAGAGCATTAGTCATGGAACTCAAACAAGACCATTATCCTGCTTAACACCCTTCTGTCTCCCTGATTTCAAATGGGAAGAGGCCCAATGCCTTAACGTGCCACATGATGCTATAAGTGATCAGGGTTACTTTTTCATAAAAGTAATACCTGCTCGAGGTATGCAAACTCACACAGGACAGCAAGGGATTAGGTAGCATGTAAATGCCCCTCCCCCTCACTCCCTCAGTTACTGACCCACACAGAATACTGCCTGCATTTTCCAGCAGCTTGCCAGTTCCTGACGATCCCATTCAGCAGCCATTCCCTGGCTCATTTCTCATGGCTGCCCTCCCCCGTCAGGTTAGATTACTTTCAGATGTTCCAATATTCGGGCTGCTTCTGGCTTCCAGGCCTTTGCTCAAGCAGCTCCCTCTACCTACAAATCCATCCTCTCACCAGCCTCCTGCCTCTCACCCTCTACTTGGTGACACCTTCAACACAGTTACATAGTCAACCCAAATGTCACTGTTTATGAAGTCTTCCCTGATATGACCCCAATAGACATGCGCATCATCTTCTTGAAAGTCCCACCATATCCTGTATGTTATTCAATGGTTTCTTTGATTTCCTGTCTTTCTCCCCTTGCTGATTCAATTTCGCTGGAGAGCAGAAATTGTCTATTCATCTCTTGTTCTGAGAACCTAGCAAAGACACTGATGCCGAGTAAGAGCTCTGTGATCGTTGGTGGAGTGAATGAATGGATGGAAAAATGCATGTGTTAAAGGTATCAAACCAAATTTAGAAATGCCCTCCAAGTCCTTGTTGTAATCAAAAGGACAGGAAAGAGAATGAGAAAGATGATAGAGAAAAAAGTGGTAGTGTGGATAAAATGGAAGAAAGACTAATAACCACAGAGAGGGAGATATAGCAAAGAAAAAAAAGAGAAAGGAAACAGAAGTATATAGTGTCATATATTTAAAAAGACAGTAAGAGCCCACCTGGTGTGATTCAGTGGTTGAGAGTCAATCTATGTATCAGGAGGTAGAGGTTTGATTACCAGTCAGGGCACATGCCTGGGTTGTGGGCTCGATCCCCAGTGTGGAACGTGTAGGAGGCAGCCGATTGATGATTCTCTCTCATAGTTAATGTTTCTCTCTCCCTCTCTCTTCCTCTCTGAAATCAATAAAAATATATATAATAAACAAAAAGACAAGATAAGCTTGCCCTCTATTATCTGCTTAGCATCCTTAGAAATCCTACATGACCACTTTCATAGTTCTTTATATGCTCTTCATTCTTTTTTCTTTTACATGTTTTTAAAAATATGTTTTTTTATTGATTTTAAAGAGAAAGGAAGGGAGAGGGAGAGATACATAGAAACATCAGTGAGCAAGAAACATTGATCGGCTGCCTCCTGCATGCTCTCTACTGGGATCGAGCCCCAAATCAAGGCACGTGCCCTGACTTGGAATCGAATCAGTGACCTCTCAATGCATGGGATGATGCTCAACTAAGTGAGCTACAGGAGCCCAGGGCTGCTCTTTGTTCTTAAACCCTCAGATAATCAGTTCTGCTTGGAATAGACAGAGCAGTCCATCTAAGAAGAACATACTGCCTGAATTGCAGTGATAGAAGGAACATTATTCCTGTAGCCAAAGGAACTAATATCTGTAAGAAGAAGAAGGTTAACAACACCACCAAGAAAGATAGATGGAGAGGACCTTTAGGTCCTGCAGCAAAAGTTCCAAGTGTGGATGAGATTTTGACCCCGCAGTGGCCCACTCGCTTCCTCAGAGCCCTCTGCCCACTGTCATACAGTTGCCTGTGACCAGACATCCAGTTTTCCAGTTTGGCTCTGGGATGGCTCGGGGAGCTCACAGCATGGAGTTGACGGCCCCCAAGGAGGTCCCATCAGCAATGTCTTCACAACTGCCTGCATTTCCAGGGGCATGGAAACAGGGGCTATTCCAAGAAGGGAAGCATTCCCCAAATTTAGATGTAGACCTGAATGGGAGCCTGTTTATATCATTGCGTTTCATCACCTCATCCCTGCAACTCAAAAAAGAACACATTCCAAGAGGAGGTCTCCCAAGGCATCGTGGCCAGAGCAGCTCCTCATGCTACCTTCTGGGACCTAGAAATGCAGTCATAGGAGGATCCCCTGAATCAGGAGAAAGAGGGTAGGAATGGAGCATGGGGGAAAGCCTTGCAGAATAAGGACTGAAGGTTCATAACAGGGGCTATTTGGTGGTTGAAGGAAACTGTGTGCACACCAGGAATACGAGAGGATCAAACCAGAGGGGGGACTGGTGAGAGAAGAGGATGTGGAGGACCAGGGCAATGCAACCGACCAGCCAGTGTCTCAAGTCCTCCTCTGTGTAGGGCTAAGGCAGGCTCTCCCTTTCTTCTTCACATACTTCTGTCATATCTTAATGTTTCAAAGCAAACTGTATTACTTTGGAAGTTGGAAAATAATTTTTTAAATAAGGGGAAAAGCATAAATAAATAGTTTAATCCCAAGTACCAGGGCGAGCTGTCTTGGAACCTCACAGAACCCAAGGCCTCCCTCCCAGCCCTCTGTCCTTGAAGCCAGGTCCTTCCCATGTCACTGGGTGGTACAGATCTTGTCTTCTTCTTGTTTGGCAGCAACTGGGGTGAGAAGGAACCCAGATTTACTAAACTTGGGGGGAGGGGCTTTGCAGAGGCCAGCATCTCTGCGAGGAACTGACCCGGCCTCCTTCCCGGGAAGGAGGAGAGGCCACCTGCCTGCCATGTTTGCCAACACGCAGGCGCTGCGGCCTGTAATCATCATTAGCTCTCTTTGGTGTTTACTGACTGTTATTAATTAGAATGAGCAAACTTGGCATTGATGTGCCTGCCATAAGGATGAAGGCTCTTACTGCACAACCATCCTGCACAAGCGGCTAGACTGGGACTCATTTACCAGCTGTCACTGGGATGAGGCAGACACAGGCACTGGCTGATGGAGGGCTGGGCAGGGCTGGGGGGTGGGAGGGATGGACCCGCATTTCCCTGGAAGTTTAGTTAGGGGGAGCTCTGCAGGAGCAGAGGGGAGAGGAGCAGGGACTTCCTTTATCTCAGGTCAGAGCAGCCTGCAGGCTCTAGGTAGCTTCCCAAGGCAGCCCAGGCCAACCGCTGTGTTCCTGATCCCAGACAGAACTTCCCTCCCTCTTCCCTCAGCAGCGTTAATGGGCCAGCAGAGGATCATGGTGACTTCCTTTACGAGTCAGTGGGCAAGTGTCCTATTGCCCACCAGGAGAGACTGCCCTCCAGGGGGTCTCGAAAAAGTGTTTGGGGGTGCAGTTGCCAAGAAAGAGAAAGTATTGTTTGGGGTTTTGGTCCATCACGGGATACTGATAATCTCTTGTTTCTCTGGAAGCGCTGCTCTGAGTAGAAGTATTCATTCCCCCTGAGTGATCAGCCTTCAGCGAGGAGACGGCCACCGCATTGGGCATTTGGAAGACGGGTGGTAGAGGAACATATCAGCTACAGAAACGCGTCAGTTTCCGCTGCATGTAGGAAAGGGAGGTATCAAGACAAAATAGTGATCCAACAGGCTCAGAAGTAGAATGCATAGAGACTCGGGCAGAAGCTAAATTCATTCTGCCCAGAGAAGGGGCATATTCCCCTCAGCTGCCCCGGAAGAGGAAGAGTGATTGGTAACTGGTGGGTAAGGCCTGAAAGAGAAAGAGCACCAGTGATATGTCCTCCAGGCCCTGTACTTTGGATTGTTTGAGGGAATCAATATTTATTTCCCTAGAGATCTGGGTATAGGTCAGACCCATTACATGGCTCAAGTTTGAGCAACCAGGGATGTAGTGCCAGCTCCATGTGGACAAGGGGCCAGCCATGTGCCTCCTCACCCCCACCTCCTCCTTTTCCTCTGGGGTTCAGGGGATGCTGTGTCTGCACAGGCATGTCTCAATGCCTCCGCTCCTGACACTTCTGCTCTTTGAACTGAATCAGATGTGGAAGTAGGGAGATTGTGAAAAGGAGGAGAGCTGATGGGTGAGGACACTGAAATACGAAGGAAGATCTAGGTGGCCTGGAAATTTGGGGCAAGGATGCAGTAGGATTCTGTGTCATCAAAGATGTCATATGGTCCCAAAAAGTACACAGGAAAAATCCCCGAGTAACCCTGCATTTGTGAAAGCTCAAAGAGGGCCACTAAGAGGAAAGGCCCCTTAGTCATGGAGGTTTTGCTCATGGGGGCACCCGGGGAAGTGCCTATCATTGTCACTTGGTCATATATCAACTCCTGGAACCCCACAGAGAGCTCTGAAGTCGTGCTCACCTTTGCCTCTCTGTCCTTTCAGGTGCTACTTGCTCTTGGAAATTTAGTCACTCCATCAGGCGTTTGAAGAACTCCATGCAGCTAAAGACCCAACTCCAATGCCACCTCTGTGAGGCCTTCCTGACCCTCCAAGCTGAGCTGGGCTTCTCCACTCTCCTTGTACATTCCTTGAATGCAAAGGAAGCATGGAAACAGCCCAGACAGTGTTTCCTGTCTGGTTGCGCTATGTTCAAGATCAATGCCTATGTTTTATTTATCTCTCCATCCCCCTGGCCCCAGTGCCTGGCATGCTGTAGGAACCGGTGAATGAGTCAAGGAACAAAACCCAACCACCATGACCATGCAAAGGTCTTCTGGAAATTGCTCTTTCGTTACAAACACACTGGTCTTCCCCGAGAAGAAAATACGTGAATGATCTATTTACAGTGAGTATTGAGCAAAGTGTAGAGACAAGGAACACAACTTTTAGAGAGAATTTAGATGTTAAAGGATGGAGGAAGTAATAGTGGGCAGGATGTGACACATATTGACCTGGTGCAAGACAAGATCTTTAAATTTGTTATTTAATTCAGCCCGCACCACAGCGCTTTCCGGTAGGTATTGTGGTTCTCATGGGTTTGCTCCTGAGATGTTTATTGGGCACTTACTCTCTGCTGACACTGTTCTAGGTGAGGTGGTCCAATAGTGAACCCGAGAAGCAGAGACCTCACACTAGTTTACGTACAGCCTACAGATGCTTGTACAGCTCAAACAGGGTGAGTGTCTTCTGGTTTACATCAGTCTGGTCTCCATGGCTCTGAAGCCTAATCTCTTTCCACACTCTAGGTAGCGTATGTTCCAGAAGAGTCCAGACGTGGAACTCTGAAATTTTTATTTTATAACCAAGAAAGACACCCTGGGAGAGTGATTGATTCTGGAGCATTCTGGGGCCTCCAAATAACCTTTGGTGATGTTTAACTGACTCCACAATTTCCTAAGTCAGTGCTGGGCCTGGCATTAGGCACTGGACAGGGAAGGAGAGAAATGCCACTCTTTCACTTTAATTCCCAAATTGTTTTCAGGTGCTTGTTTAGAGACAGCACTGGGAGGTTGCCTGCCACGCAGGGAAGAGGGTGGACGAGGCCTCCTTTAGACCTCTCCTCATCAGAGTTACTGTTTGGAGTAATGAGGAAGCATGGGAATTGATTTGATGCCTAATGAATAATCAGCTGCCATAAATAATTGTAATCACTAATCTGGTGCA
This sequence comes from Eptesicus fuscus, assembly GCF_027574615.1. Taxonomy (NCBI): domain Eukaryota; kingdom Metazoa; phylum Chordata; class Mammalia; order Chiroptera; family Vespertilionidae; genus Eptesicus; species Eptesicus fuscus. Next base: position 18,821,280 of record NC_072495.1, on the reverse strand, counting down.
ATTAGAGGCAATTATAATAAATGCAATTTCCTCCCGAGCCACTAACGAACTACAGAAATATGAATTGACTTTAAGGGGGCTGGCAGTGATTTATGTGATTGTGAGATCACGAATTCCATTATCTTGGGAAAGATTCTTAAAGGAGCAAAGTCCTAATAAGATGTTATACCTAACTGAAAGAGAAGCTAGAAAACACAACCCCTGAGGTCATGAGCACAGAGCTCCTATATCTCCCACAGCTTTAAATAGTCCTGGGGACACCTTCACTCAGCTGCGATCGTCATGTGAAGGCTGTCCCTTTAAGTTTTTCTTATATAGAGATAGTTCAAGTTTATAACTTCAAGTCTTGAAGAATGAGAGCTAAAGAGTCCAATCAATCTGCAAGAGAGGGGGATGACAGAAACATCTGGATAGAGATGGCCTTTTTCTATTCCCAAGGAAGCCGTGTCTATTGGCCCACTATCCTTTCCACATGCAAATGAATCCCCAAATTTCAACAGAAAGGCATCTTTATGTAAATTGAATAACCCTAGAGGTTGTCAGTATCTTAAAAATGCTTACATAGCTTTCATTATGTTACCCCATTCTCAGAACTTATTAATGGCCATCTATTTGCTAATAAATCAGCCAGATGTTTTAGAGGGGCTCCACAGCATGGCCCCAAACAATTGTGGCAGGACTGGAGAAAGCAAGGAGAAGATGGGAGGTAAGGTGACTGACCCCTGGTGGCCAGGGACTGGGGGTGTTCATGGGCCTTCAGGACCATCAGGGCTCAACTGCTAAAGTTTTGTGCAAACACAGCTGAGATGCTCCCACAGAAACAGAGGCCCAGCCCCATTATTCAGGCAAGGAGGTTAGACTTCATTCTCATTGCACTTTGAATGAAATCCAATCTCCAGGCCATGGACTAGAAGGTTCTTTATAACCTCACCCCTGCTCAGCTGCCCAGACTCCTCTCCTTTGGTAGACTCCACCAAAATTCATTTCACTCAAACCGTTAGCTTTCTCTTTCCAAACGCGCCAAGGTTTGCACTTGCTTCAAAGCTTTCCTCTTGCTTTTCCTTTGCCTGGAGGGCTCCCTGACCCTGATTTTCCCATGGCTGGCGTCTCCTTGTCATTCAAGTCTTACCTCAAATGGCCCCAGTCAAGTTAGGCTCCCAGACACCCTGTCACATCAGCATTTCTGTGTGAGTGTGTGCCTCCCCCCTGCCCTCTCTGTCCCAGGCCTGCAGGAGTGCCCAGCACATGGCAGGTCCTCAGTAAATATCCATCCTACCTGTGGCTGAACCCACTTTCTTTCTTTTAAAAAAAATACATTTTTATTGACTTTTTTTAGAGAGAGAGAAAGGAGATGGGGAGAGAGAAACATCCATGAGAGAGAAACATTCATCTGCTGCCTGCTGCATGCCCCCTACTGGGGATCGAGCCAACAACTGGGGAATGTGCCCTCATGGGTAATCGAACAGGTAGCCTCTCCATGCATGGGACGACACTCAAGCAACTGAGCCACACCGGCCGGGGCCTGAACCCACTTTCTAGTCCCTCTCTCCATCACCTCTGCACATCACTCATGGCCCATGCACACTTGCCTACGTGCTGCTCCCTGCACACATCCTATTTCATGAGCTTCCTTCTGCTAGAAATGCCCTCCCGCTTGCTGTCAGTGGAAATGCTTCCAGAAGGTACCAGTGCTGCTCCCCACAGGAGCCTTCCCTTGCTGCAGGAGAGCCCCTTTTTGCCTCGTAACAATCGTGCTGCCAGGCCCGAAGTACATTAGCTCCCAGAGGATGCTGGTCCTTATTGCAACACACGTATTTTGTGTCATTACCTCTGCTGGCCGGTAACTCTGGCGGCGACCACCTCTCCCTGGGCCCTGTCTCTGCATTGTGTGTGTGTGTCCTGATGCCTCAACAACTGAAAGGATGGGGAGAAATTCCTGCAGCCCTGGCCTCAGGAAGAGGAAAGCAGGGAATGTACAAGGCTCTCTCTCTCAGGATCTTACACACAGTGGGGTCCTTACACACAGTAGGGTCCTTACACAGAGCAGAGTTCTGATTGCAGTGGACGTAGAGCCTGCATAGGGCTGTGATAACAAATGAACCTCAGGTTCTGGAGGCATACATGCTAGTCTCGGGCTGCCCCTGACTAGGAGCGTGGCGTTGGCTGGCGAGCGCCTCACTCTCTGCCCACGGCTTCCTCGGGTGGAAAATGAAGCGGCTGTCAGGCTTCTCACCTGCTCCAGTTCCGAGTGCCAGGGCTCTGTGTGTGGCTGGAATGGCGGGGGACGCGGGAGGGAGAAAGTGGGAGGCGCCTGTGTTCATGTTTAAACTTTCCAATGGAGGCAGTTGATTCTTTCACCTTTTCTCCTCTCCCTGGTGGCAGCAAACAAGCAATAAATATGGAAATCCTAAAGCTGCAGAAAATAGCGAGCGTTCTCCATCCTGCTGACAATGTGCGCGGAGGCTGCCTCACAAAATGAATGGGCTCGTCCCTGCACTGCACTGGCGAGAATCCCTGGCTGAGCGTGGCTGGACCGTTGACAGGCCAGGACAGGTATCCTTTGTTCTGCCAACACCAGCCCCTGGCCCTCCTCCAGCCAGCATGGCACGGGCACAGGGCGGCCACTGCCCAGTGAGGGCCTGGGTTCCTGTACCAGCGAGCCCCACGTGGACTGAATCCACACTCAGAAAACCATCCAAAGGGAGAGAAACAATGCAGGTCAAAGGGAAGATGCAGGTCCTGGGAAAGAGTGGAGGAAAGGGGTGCGGGGGCGTGGGGGGGGGGGGGGAGGCACGGCAAGGCTAGGCAGAGAGTTCTGGCTGCTGGCAGCTGCCCCTATCCAGCTGGGACAGGTACAGCTCCCACAATGGTGCAGACACACTCGGTAGTTGCCCTGCACCTCCTCTGCCTGCCTTTTAAGCACAAGCCTGGATCCCGCCTGACTCCCGTTTCCAGCAAACTTCCTGAGAAGGACCTCAGTGATAGGGGCCTTTTACAGAGACGAAGGGAGAGGGATAGAGAGTTAGAAACATCGATGAGAGAGAATCATCAATCAGCTGCCTCCTGCACACCCCCTACTGGGGATGTGCCCGCAACCATGGTACATGCCCTTGACCGGAATCGAACCTGGGACCCTTTAGTCCGAAGGCCGACGCTCTATCCACTGAGCCAAACTGGTTAGGGCGATAGGGGCCTTTTGAAGCTGATCTTCAGCAGCCTCTTACCACCTTGCCCTGGCTCAGTGGTTGCCAGTCACCCCACGCATGGAATGGTTATGGATTCAATTCCCGGTCAATGGCACATGTCTGGGTTGCAGGCTCGATCCCCAGTAGTGGGGCTTGCAGGAGGCAGCCGATCAATGATTCTCTCTCATCATTGATGTTTCTCTCGCTCTCGCTCTCTGACTCTCCCTTCCTCTCTGAAATCAATTTTTAAAAATATTAGAAAAGAAAAGAAAAAGAGGTATAAGGTGGGCGCTGCCACCCAAATAACCAACCTCCATCTTTATTTCAGCATTGGCTCTGACAAGGAAAGAGTCCTTCTTCCCTGTAAAACATTGCCACTCCCATGAGATTTGCTGTGGGTGTGAGAGATGTTGGGCAGCAGCGATTCACTAAGTCTCCAGCACTCCATAAACATTCATTCAACCGTGTTTGGGGAGTGGCTTCTGTGTGTCCATCAAAGTGAACAGCAGCAAAGAGGAAGCTACAAAGCAAGTCAGACAAGGCCCTGCCTTTGGCTGGTTTGTGCTCTTATGAGGGAGACAGATGCGAGAGCAATTTCAAGGCTGTGTATGTATGACTGCTCCAGAGAGAGGCGCCCGAGAACAGGGTGCTCACCTCTTACTGGGTGATCGCCTGCCTTGCCTCCTTCCCTTTGGGGACTGAGGCTCCCAGCCTGAGCTTCAGGAATGGGGTGGGGCGGGGATTCTAAGGGCCTTTATGCCATTTGCCTAACACTTCATGGGCTGCCAAGAACATCAGAATAGCACTAGCTGAAGAGGTGAGGGCAGGGGTCCTGAGAAATATCTTGCTTGTTTCAGGGCCGTGGGCCTGTAGGAGGCAGTCAATAAATATACATTGACTGATTCCTTCCCATACACTAAGGCCTGTGCCGTTCGATTGGTAATTAATCACGGACCGGTGTATGGTGTGACATCTTCGATAGTCTTGAACTGCGTTGTTATTTATTTCTTCTGTCGCTGTTTAACTTTGCACACACGGATGCATTTCCATCCTTTGCTCGAATTGAAGAGACCAGAAGGCAAGACTGCGCCTTGTTTTCTGTGCCCCGCTGCGCCCAGCACAATGCCTGGCTCACAGTAGGGGCACCATCGGTGCGGTGATTAATGAAGTCCGCCTTCTGCCCGGGGTCTGGCAGGCTTCAGAGCCACCAGCTGTCCCCTGGACCACCCCTGGCCACAGGGGCACACAAACAAATGAGCTTCGCCTACCTTCCCTCTGCGAGCAGCATCGAGGATCCGGAGAGGAAAAAGGAAAACCCGATGTGAATTTTAAAAACCTTCAGCGGCGGTTGCAGAGCAGACCTGCCTGTGAGGAAAGCACACCTGTCTCTTCAGGGCCACTGGAGCGGCTCCTCCATGGGAAAGGCGGGGATTTGTGCACAAGGTGGTGCAGGGAGGGGCGGGCTGAGCTCCCAGCGGCCATCGATGGCTCGGCCTGGACTGAGGGGCTCTGGGCAGAGGCTGGGCAGCCTGGCTCAGCCAAGCCCACCCTCTTCCCACTGAGCCCCAGTGCAGCCATTCTGCACACGGCTTTTCTGTAATGAATGGCCCTGTGCCCCAGAAGGGTACCCGGGTGAATGTTGGGAAAGTTTCTCTTCCCCCTCCTCCTGCTGTTCTCTCCCCCAAATATCACAATAAGGTTTTAATTTTGGTGAATAAATAAGCATGTGATTTCCTTTTATGCAGGCGTAGGAACTAGAGCAGTGGTCGGCAAACTCATTAGTCAACAGAGCCAAATATCAACAGTACAACGATTGAAATTTCTTTTGAGAGCCAAATTTTTTAAACTGAAACTTCTTCTAACGCCACTTCTTCAAAATAGACTCGCCCAGGCCGTGGTATTTTGTGGAAGAGCCACACTCAAGGGGCCAAGAGCCGCATGTGGCTCGCGAGCCGCAGTTTGCCGACCAGGGAACTAGAGAACGAAGATTTTGAACACCTATGATGTGCCAGAGACCTTCTCACGGGCTGTCCCATTTAATCCCAACAGGAGGTCTTGGGTGTGATCAGCCCCGTTTCACAGGGGAGGGAACCAAGATTCAGAAATGCTTTGCAACCCGCCCAAGGTCACCGGTTAATAAGAAAACCTTGACTCCAAAGCCCCTGAGTGTGCGTGAGTCCCTAGGCTGCTGGCTCTGGTCTGATCGTCATCATTCATGACAATTCCCTCTGAGCATCAGGAGACGTTCTAAATTACCCCCATTTCAAACTAGAGAGCGGCTGCCCATGCTGACTACCACCAAGGCGTGGTGTGGGCTTGGTGACAGCGATTTCAGATGCTGACGGGAATGTCATAGGCAGTTCACTTATTATTCCAGGAAACACCCAACAAACGCTGACTTCTTTTCCTGCTATCAGCACCCACCACCAGCTGCTCCCCTGCACTGGGGACATGGGGATTTAACTCGGAATTCATGACTGCAGCTAAACCTCCCTCCGCCGCACCATGGGGATTAGCGCTCAGGAGCAGGGCTGCCTGGGAGCTCAGGGCCCCGGGGAAGAGGAGCCTGGGTGGGAAGGAAGCCTTCACAGGACACAGCAAATAAAACGTCCAACTCTTCACTGGACAAAACTGCCCTTTGCTTTCTATGTAGGTAGGCTCTGCTGCTATTGCCTTTTTTGCCTCGTTCTGCGCTTTTTTCTTCTCTAGCATCTTTCAAACTGTATTTTCTGTCTGATTGCCTAAATACAGAACATGCTTTGTTTCACACTGATACTATGACAATCCTGTGTTCCATGACAACTTTTTTCCCCATTTTGCAGAAGGGAAGGGTAAGGTGCAGGCAGCCCCATGGTCACTCAAGGAACATGGGCAGAGCCAGGACTTGAGAAGGCAGAACTTCTAGCCTTTCAGACTGGACTGAAGCTGTTAGAGCAAGCAGCGACTTCCATTTCTCTGACTATCCAGGATCAATTCGGGGTCAGGAGAGAAGCCCCTCAGCTGGTGGACACGGGTCCTCCTTGGCCCAGGTCCCCCACATGCATGGTTAGCAGCATCTACTCCATTGTTCTCCAGGGCCAGAGGAGCAGACACCGTGAAAGGCGTCCGTCAAGGTCAAGCTGGACCGCGCTGTCCCATTTCCCTAAATGCCGGGATGTAAATCACACTGGAAGCTCCCTTGGAACATGTGGGTGAGAGCGAATCAGACAAGGGTCATGTGTTTCTAATCCAGTGGCTTTCACGATGTATGATTTATGTTCTCGGATTGTTTCCTGGTGGTTTTCTGCGTTTTTATTTAGCTTGGCATTCCCACATCTGCTCTGAGTTTTATTACTTTTGGCCATGGGGGACTGTGGAGAAGCTACTTATTCAAGAAATACAAGACAATATACAGCAACGACAAGAAGACATTTTAAATAGTTTTTCAGTCTTGTATCCCAGTGAGGCAGAGCTGTGTTTTACTAAACATAAAAACAAACAAGTTTAAAACCGTATTGTATACATTTAGCTCCCATTCCATAGTCCCCAATACTCAAACCGTATGCACCAACCAAATAAAAAAAGAACAACCCAATCCAAAAATGGCAGAGAACATGAAAAGGTATTTCTCTAAAGAAGATACAGTCCTCCCTTGGTATCCTAAGATACAGTCCTCCCTTGGTGTTCTAAGACACACACCCCAGATACCAAAATGTGTTGGCGTAGGATATGAATACAACCTGTGTACATGTTCACATATACTTTGAATCATCTCTAGGTTACTTTTAATGCTGAGTGCTATGTAAACAATTGTTATACTGTATTGTTGATGGAATTATAACCAAAAAAAAGTATATACTTGTTCACTACAGACACAATCATCATAGGCCTAACTACATAATACACATCAATAAACAACACAACTTGTTTTTCAATCTGCGGCCAATTGAATCTATGATCGAATGAATCTATGATTCATTGAATCTGTGGATACACATCTGTGGATATAGAGGTAAATGGTCAATGAGCACATGAAAAGGTTCTCAATACCACTAATCATTAGGGCAATGCAAATGAAACCACAGTCAGATACCACTTCATACTCATTAAATTGAAAATTATATGTAATTAAAAAACAAACAAATAGAAAACAACAAATGTTGGTGAGGGTGTGGAGATATGGGAACCTCTGTGCATTGCTGATGAGAATGCCAAATGGTACAGCAACAGTTTAGCATTTTCTCAGAAATTTAAATATAGAACTACCTTATAATAGAGCAATTCCGCTCCTAGGGACTCAGACTGATACTTGTGCACCCATGTTCCTAGCTTCACTGCTCACAATAGCTAAGGGTTGGAAACAACCCAGTTGACCATCAGCAGATGAAAGGAGAGACACAATGTGGTATATACACACAGTGGAATACTATCCAGCCACAAAAAGGAAGGGAATTTTGATACCTGCTACAACATGAATGAGCCTTGAAAACACTGTAAGTGAAATAAGCCAGTCACAAAAGGACAAATATTGTATGATTCCGCATATATGAAATACTTTGGATTGACAAATTCATAGACCCACTAAGTAGATTAGATTCCCAGGGGCTAGAGGAAAGGGGGGATGGGGAGTTACTGATTAATTAGTATAGGGCTTCTGTTTCGGACTAAAACATTCTGCCTAATGGTGGGGATGGCTGCATAACACTGTGAATGTATTTAATGTCAATATATCGTACATAAAAAATGGTTATGTTGGTAAGTTTTATGTTATCTACATTTTACCACATTAACTGCCCCCCTCCCAAAAAAAAAAAAAAAAAAAACAACTTATGTTAAGGTAACAGATCTTGAAGGCTGACTATGATCTTTATTTTCTCCTCGTGAAACATTCCTATACCCAGAATGCACCGGTCCTTGGCTTCTGGGTTTGTGTGGATACTGTTCCTGCTGTTGGGACTGTCTTTCCCGCCTGCCCTCAATCCTATCAGCCTATCCCAGAAGCCTTAGCTCCTTTCTCTCACACCCGGGGTCTGAATGCTCCCCTACTTGTTTCCTTAAAGCATGTCCACATGCCTTATTAAGTCTCTCCGCCTTGTTTTACAGTGATTTCTTTAGGTGGACTGGGAGTTTCCTATGTCAGGGCCAATGATTTACTCATGTTTGCATCCCCAGCACATAGTAGCATTTCTAACTCATAGCAGGAGCTCAATAAATATTTAATTACACTGCTTGGTCTTAGAAGTATTTTTGTTTTGGTTTTGTTCTATGCAGTGGGGGATGGGAAGTCGTGACTGCTCAAAAGAAGCTGTAAGAATCGCAATACTAGAAGAGCAACCTGGAGGCAGATGAAAGATGGTGTTCCCTCCCCCCACACATGTTCTGTTTCAGGAGCTTTGCTGTGGATCTGACACATGGGGTCTGACCATGGACTCTGGGTCTTCTTACTTAACCTGGCTGAAACCTAGCTTCCTCATAGGAAACTGTGATCTATCGAATCTGTGATCGATTGAATCTATGACCAATTGAATCTGTGTCTGTGTATTTGTGGATGTAGAGGTCAATGGTCAATAGCAGGTCCACGTGAAATGCTGATGGTGAGGATTCGAGGAGATGATGCATAGAAGCCCCTTGCTCATGGTCATTGCTGGAGGCTTGCTGCGCCATCGGAGGCAGGGGCCTCCCATTGTAACTGCTCTCTCATCAGCCTTACCTCCTGCTACCTTTCTCCCTTCTCCCCCAGCCCCAGCTCAGAGTTATTCCTTAACCACCTCCATATTTTTTCTGCATAAATGATTCCATCGGCAACACAATCTTGGTTTATGCAGTCTAATAATTCTTTCTTTTGCTCCTTTAGCAGTTAGAAGGGAGAGAATTAGGGTAAGATGAGGATAAGGCTACGTCTTCTCTCCAAATGGCCTCCACAGCTGCTCCACCATTTGCCTGCTCAAATCCCTTTCCCTGGAGGCATCAAAGGGCAATGCCCACATGAGCCGAGGTTGGCAGGACCTCTGCGCCTTGGCAGGTGGTTGCAGCCCTTCAAGCTCCTATTCTGTGAGAATCACAGGGCTTTTGTTCGTGTCCCAGTCCCCCCGACAGCGGAGAAAGCGCTGTTCCTTTCCTTCCCATTTTCCCACCCTCCTTTTTCTTTTGTGAGATTTCAAGTCCTCCAATTAAATAACTGGTAAGTTTTTTTAAGCACCAAACTTTACTGGATGACTTCCTTTGTTAATGTATTTCTTTCTTTTCTTTTTGCTTTTGAATTCTCATACATCCCGCCTTCTTGAAAGGAAAAAATAGAGTTAAAGAAGACATCAAACATTGATCTCTGTAAACTAGGTAAATCTCAAACCCATCTAGAATCTCTCGCATGTGTGCATTAGGCAAATGTTTATGGAATGCCGACGGTGCACCAGACACTGTGCTGGGCACCAGAAGACCCAGGCCAACGGAACAAGGCCCTGTCCTAAAGAAGCATCTGATGGGTATATCACTGCCAGGCAACTTGCTGTCTGAGGTACAAAGGGGTTCAAGGTTCCAGGGAGCCCCAAGTTAATTTGCCTTTTCAGGTGGGTTCACTGACTTGAGGTGGATGCATGGAGACCAATACCTCGCCTGCTCCTTTCCCGAAGGCATCTGCACTGACCTCAAATGAACTCCACATAGGTGTGTGGGGAGAGGGAGATTCCGGGAGTGCAGGCGAGGGCAGGGTGGCTGAGGAGGTGGGCTGAGTAGGATGGAAGCGTTCATTCCTCCCAGGGTAAATTATTATTCATGGCATTCTAACATAGGATGATTATGCCTATTTTGCAAAGAATGCCAAACTGATTCAGTGCAAGGAGGAGAAATAAGGGTAGGTGAGAAGTCACTCCAGGCCCAGACTTCCCATCTTCTTCGTGGCTTTTAATTACTTCCTAGACAATCCATGCTCTTGGGTAAATACCCATGAAGCCAGCGGGCTTCAGTCAGGCTCGGTTTCCAGGCAGTGCTCACTGCATCCTGGGGGCCCAGGTGTCCAGGGGCCATGATTTCCCTGCTTCTCTCCACACAGACTGCCACAGCTCTTCATGCTTCCCTTGGGGTCCGAAAGCCTGTCTGCATGTTCCCATGCTATGTAAGGGTCAGAAAGAGTTAAAGTAGGGCTGTGTGTGTGTGTGTGTGTGTGTGTGTGTGTGTGTCTGTGTGTGTGTGTTGGCACAGGTACAACCACCTCAGGCCACTATTCACTCAATTAGAGGAATTTTAGCAATTACCTTGGGGTCTCTCTCTCAGGCCATTGTATTCGAGATTTCCTAAAACCTGCATAACACCCGCTCCCTCTGGAGACTCCTGCTCATACATAGGCCCTAAGTACAGTGTGGCAGTATGTCAAATTGTTCCCACGCCAGCTGTCTGGACGTTGCTCCCTGACCTGTCAAAAACATCTGCTAGCAGAAACCTCTGGGCAGTTTCTCAGATGAATGAAACAACAGCCCAGGGGTTACTGCTTTCCAGTGTCCTTCTGACTTGAAGTGGGCCGAAGCAATACTCAATTCCATTTTGATTTGCATTTACTGAGCACTGGTTCTATTCTGTGCACTGGGCTAGGCACCATGAGAAATACAAGGGAAATATATAATAGAATTTATTGGGAAATACCAAACATAGATACTGAAACATTATTTTTATTGAATTTTGAGAGAGAGAGAGAGAGAGAGAGAAATATTGATGTGAGAAACATCAATGTTAGAGAGAAACGTCAATCAGCTGCCTCCACATGAGTCCCGACTGGGGATGGAACCAGAAACCTGGGAGGCAAACCCGCCACCTTCTGATGTATGGGATGATGTTCCAACCAACTGAGCCACACTGGCCAGGGCCACAGTGAACAATTAGAACTAACAAAGGACAGAATATAATCAAAGGTCTAAACACAGAGTGGGTATGAGAGGTCAGAGAAGAAAGAGACAGATGACAAAGTAAGCTGAGTATAGATGGTTCAGCCTAGAAAAGACTTCTGGCTCAACCATCAGTCATCCATTCAGTTAGCATTCATTTATTAAATGTGAACTGAACACTTGCTATATACTGGGACCTGAAGAAGGTAGTGGATAAAGCGAGTAGATTCAGTTATTTAGAGAACGTCCAAGTTAGCAGCAGAACTGGAAACAGTATCCCAGTCCTAACTCATTAGTCGTTCAGCTAATACCAAATGGGAATCTATATGTGTCAGGCACCAGAATAGATGCAAAAAGCCTGCCTTGCATATGGAGCAAGCATCTCTGACACTTAACTAGCTGTGGGAACCTGCACAGGTTTCTTAACGTCTACAATCTTCTCCCTGAATGCTAAAATCTATGTATATAAAACCCTAATATGTAAATAGACCGAATGGCGGAACAACCGAACAACCAGTCGCTGTGACGTGCACTGACCACCAGGGGGCGCACGCAGAACATGGCCGGCGTCGGCAGCAGGTGGCAGAGCGCAGAAGGCATCAGCCGTGGTGGGATGGTGGAGCAGTTGAGAAGGAGTGCCAGACCAAGGTGGGACGCTGGTCACTGTCATTGGGGCTAGCCTCTGGTGGCTACTGAAAATTCTTTGCTCCCGCATGCATCGCGGTCCCGCTGGGTGCTTGCACCTGCTGCCAGCGCTGCCCCTGCTCACACCTGCTTCTGGCCCCGATCGCCCCTCAGGGCTTTTCCACCTCCCCCTGCTCCTGAGTACGATTGGGGCCAGCAGCCACCTCTTACACCCACTGCTGGTGACAGCCCCATTCGCACCTACTGTCAACGCTGGAGGCACCACTCGCACCCGCTGCCAGTGCCCGGCACTAGTCCTGATTGTGCAGCGCCACCAGCAGGTGCGAGTGGTGGCTGCCGGCCCCAATTGCCCCTGAGGGCTTCTCCACTTCCCCCTGCTCCTGAGGAGTGATTGGGGCAGCAGCCACCACTCACACCCACTGACAGCGCTGGCCCTGCTCGCACTCGCTGCTGGTGCCGGCTTCAATGCTCCACGCCATAAACGAGTGTGAGCGGGGCTGGCACTGTCAGCCTGTGGGAGCAGTGGTGGCAGGAGCAGGGCTGCTGGCAAATAGGGGATGGGGGTGGTAGGGGCTGCAGCATGAGGGGCTGGGCAGGGTTGCAGAGGATGGGCTGAGACTTGACCCTGTGCCCACTGCAGCCTCATGGCCCACAGTTCCTTTCAAGGTGCACGAATCCGTGCACTGGGCCCCTAGTGTGGATAATAACAGTCCTCCCTCCAGAACAGATGTCGGCATAAACTGAAGTAAACATGTAAAGGGTGGGGCAAGATCTCTGACACAAGGTAAGTGCTTCATTAACAATGGCTTTTCTTATCACCACGGAGCTACCTCAAAGGATAAAGCATGCCCCCAGTCCTTAAGGAGCTTATATGAATTCTAATGGAGAATAAATACATAACCCAAATTAATGTGTCCTCCTGAAGAAATAGAGTAAAATGAAAATAAACAAAATAAGAACAAGTGTAAAGAGAGAAATAAGTTTTAATGAACAGAATATTGTGAATAGCCCTTTTAGTTATTGCTTTCAAAATCTATAGCTCAGTTAGACCTTTCAATCCTGGAAAGGAAACATCCAGAGGCCATAGAGTCCATCCTCCTACCTCCCATCTATTAATAAATTAAGAGCACTAATTAAAAGCCCATTATCCTCCAGTGCACGCTCCAATAACGTGGTAAGTATCATGACCCATGGCTGTTGGGCCCTGAAGTACTCTGGAGTGCTGGGATATTGAAAATAGCCGAGGATGAAAGAAATAATAGAAACGACTCTATTTCCGGGATGGGCCTTGGGAAGCTCATTCAACAATGAGGCTTCTTCCTCCTTCCCACCACCCACTGGGGCAGAGCAGAGTTCAAAGGTCAATGTCCAGGAGACAAGGCAAATCCTAGATTTTACCCAGATGGGTAACAGTGCCAGGAAACTAATTCTGGGAATAGAATGGGGATGATGATGAAAACATCCAAGAAGAGATGCTGCTCATTGAATAGGGAAGGTACACTGGGACCATAGCTTGGACCAACCTGATGTAAGACTAGGGATGAAGGGAGCAAGGAGAGTGCAGAACAGGAGATTCAGCTTCCAGGGAGGAAGAATAAATGTGATTTTGTAGAAAATAAGAGCAGCCAAGGAGTCTGGAGTTTGGAATAAGAAGACTTTCCAGAACAAGGACAAAAGCCAACCACTTACACCAGCCATAGGGATGAGAACAGGCAGTGAGTTCTAGGTGCCAAAGGTTGGGGGGGGGGGGGGCGCGGGGGGGCAGGGGAGACACGTGGGCATATGAGCCAAGGTGCTGATAAAGCTACCCCAGATTCTATTCAGTCATATGAATCAGACTTCTCACATAGAGCCAGGCGGAGTTCCCATTGCTTGGGACCAGCTAGGATGGAAACCACTAACTTCATGACCCGCCCTGGACAAGCACCAATATAGAGGGCCGCCTGAGGGCAATTTGCATAAATGGACACCTTGCGGTCCACCACCTACGCCACACACAATGCCTGGCAAATCCCAGCGTCTGCCCACTGGAGCATGAGGAAAATGCAAGCTCCTTTGTCACCCTGCCAGCAGCTTCTGGGACCACGCCCGTGATGGGACATCACTTAGCCCTGCTCAGGCCCGATTCCAATCAAACGCTGACACTTGTCAGTATTGCTCTAAATGTGGCTGCCATGGAGGCGCCCCTCTCACGTCCCCTCCTGCGCCCAAAGTGCCCCCAATAGACTATTGTTTTTAAGCAGCGCATCTGTTAATTAAAAAGGAGGAATCAATTGGCCTCATCTCTGCCTTCCAGGCTCCTGTGCACACAAGGATTAGAGCTGCCTCTACCTGAGTCAATTAGAGATAAGGAGAGGCTGACATTTCCACATCTGCCTTATCACAGCGCTCAAAAAGGACCCAGATTAAAATGTACAGAGATGATTTCTTTAGTTCTTTCCGCCGCCTTTACCTTCTTTTAATCATTACGAAGAAAGCCGACAGTCCAAGCTGATGGTGGAGGCGCACACTCCAGCCCGTGCTGATTCCTCATCTGAAACCCCAAACCTATCCTGTGGGCACTGCTCAGACCCAGGACCCCTGTCGGACCTGGAGTGCAGAAACACACTGCATCTGGGTCTCCAATTAGGGCCATTGTGACGCAGGTGAAAGAATGGACTTGGAGTCAAAATCATGGGTTCAATGCCGCTTAATGCACTCCAGGGCCCTTGGTCTCTCATGAGAGCCTCAGTTGCCTTATCTGTGAAAGGCAGCAATTTTCTGTCCCCCATCCTCCACAGTACCTGTGACATGGGAGCAAGCACACACGCTTGCAAGGGCACACCATGGAGCTTGACACGGGATGCTTCACCCATGTTTTAAGTGGCATCTACTGCTCTGGGATTCATCCTAGAGGGACTTTCTGCATGGAGAAAGAAGCAGTTCACAGTGACCTCATCTACCCTAAAAAGTTCCACTTGTTGATCCCATATCTCTATTCCAAGCAATTTATATATACACTAGAGGCCCGGTGCACGGATTCGTGCACCAGTGGGGTCCCTCGGCCTGGCCTGCAGACATTCTCTGAGGGGTCCTGGATTGCGAGAGGGCATAGGCCAGGCCAAGGGACCTCACTGGTGCATGATCGGGACCAGGGAGGGACCACAGGAGGACTCCAGGGCGTGTCCAGCCCGTCTTGCCCAGTCCCGATTGGCTGGACCCCAGCAGCAAGCTAACCTACTGGTCGGAGCATCTGCCCCATTGTGGTCAGTGCACGTCATAGCAACTGGTCAAACAGTCGAACGGTGGGACACTTAGCATGTTAGGCTTTTATTATATAAGATTACCGCTAAGCACTGTTGTAAGTTTGCCATGTGATCTCTATTTTAAAACCAGGAAGCAGAGGATCAGAGAGATCAATAAACTTGCCAAGGTGCACACAATTGGTGAAGGTAGAGCTGGCATCTGAACTCAGAGCCCATTACCTTTCCATTCCTCATGCCCTAGCGATGCCGAGTGATCATGGGAAAGATCATGGCCTTTTCATTCATTCACACTGTGAAGAAGTGTGCTATCTATTGACACTGGCCTGGGAAAGTATTAGCAATTTCCCAAATTTTCCCAGTCCATTAGCTGGGCTTTTGCTGGCTACCGTGGACTCCTTGCCCACCCAGACTCTGGTGAATGCTGATGCAGCCCTCACACATGTGCACTAGCTGTCTTTTGGTCTTCACATCATCGGTCAGCAAACTGCGTTTTACTTCGAGCCCAGAAGCCCTTCATCACAACCACGCCTGGCAAACAAAGGCTGGCATTTAAACAGCGCTCACGGTGTACAAGAGCTGTGCTGGTGTCTGTACGGATTACTCACACACCCCAGCACCCTCCAATGAGGCACTGCTGCCCAGCTGCCAGGTGTGCCACCAGCAGATGCCCTTAGCTATCAGCCCCTTTAGCAAGCCCACCAGCTAGAGAGAGAGCCCTCTCGCTCAAGGGCCGTGTTCCTTCCCCAGGTGGCCACATCCAAGGACGAAGTAGTGACCTGGCCATCTCAGCCTACTAGAATGATCTGAAACTGCTCCCTGTGAGGTCCAACAGGTAATGACTGGTCTGTCTCACACCTGGCATTGTCCCTCTACTCGATCCTGCTTCAGTCTCCACCTTTCCACAGATGTTGACATTAAGGGCACTCCCCAACCGACAACTTTTTGCTAATATTTGTCTCAGATTCTGCTTCCTGAAGAACCCAGTTTCAGGTTCAGGTAGGTCTTACTATTAACCATATTGTATGGAGGAGGAAAGGGTCCAACATGAATTGGTTAGTAACGCCTTGGGTCAGAAGCCAGGTCAGTCTTATCCCAGAGCCCATCTAGGCCCTTTTGCCTCAATCCCCATTTTACTGACATGTATAGGCAATTCAATGTATGTGCTACTGAATGTTCACTATCTGCTATCTCAAAATTGTCCTTTCTTTGTTCACGGGTTCCTTCTAGAGAGTAACTATGGCAGATTAAAGTTGGCCACAAGTCACTTGATAGTGCGGCCATAGAGCGGGGGATTCGGCCCCCTCCCTGAATCTGGACCAGCCTCAGTGCCTTGCTAGACCAACAGAGCACAAAGAAGTGACAGTACGCCAGAGCTGGCCAGCCTGAGAGGACGGGCAGCTTCGTCTGGGTCCCTCAGAGCTCTGTGCTACCAAATAAAAGCCCAGCAGATGTCCTGGAGAGACCACGTAGAAAAGTCCCGAGTCTTTGTGAAGAAGAAAAGGAGCCAAGGTGAGTATGACCTCCTCAGGCAGCAGGGCATGTGAGCCAAGCCTTCTTGGACCCTTTAGACCAACACCAGCAAGATACCAGCAACTACCCTAGTTGATACCTCATGTAGCAGAAGAGTTACCCAAATTGCTGGTCCACAGATCAGCAAGGTTCAGGGTAGATTGTTCCCCAGCATTAGCTAACTGGACCAGTGCACACCTGCACTACTGAGTCTTCTACCTGTGTCCCCATCCTCTCTCCTAGGAGCCTCTTCCTTCAGCTAGGCTACCCTGCCCAGCATCTTACCACCTACTCCCCACAACCCTTCCTCTCCATATCCAATCTTACACAGGGAATTTTCCAGGTAGACCTACTGTCTCTTCTTCATTTTACTTCTACACTTTTTTAAAAAATGAGTAGTCAACGTATACTACCACCACTTCTAATCTACCCCCTTTCTTATTAACCTTTGAATTCTGACTTCTATCTTTACCAACTCTTTGGTATGAAAATTAAGGGCCTAGCAGATATTTTTGAATCACAATGTCTAGTGGCATTTTCTTAGTATAAGCATCACTTACTTTGGGAAGCCATTCCTGAAATTTATTACCAACTGTCAGCTTCCCTCCTTTGAGGTCTTTTAGCATTCATTCATTCATTCATTCAACAAGTATTAATTGAAAACTTATGCTGAGATACTCTCTGTGACTTGAGGCTTCCAGGCCACTCAAGCAGCAGAAAAAAAAAATGGCCACGTCAGACATGGGGCTATTAAGTCAGCTGGCATAGCCACAACTGATCCAGCGCAAATAGGACTCACCTATATCTTAAAGACCTCTACAGATGCTTTCCTGATCAGTTTCCGGGACACATGTATTCAGGAAATCCATCCCTTTAGTCAAACCAGTACTTCTCATCTCTGGCTCCATATTAGAACCACCAGCAGAGCTCTTAAAAATGCTAATGCTTGGGTCTCACCTCTGGAGATTCATTAATCTAGGGTTAGACCTAGGCATCAGTATGTTTTAAATGGTCGCTAAGTTATTTTAACATGCAGAGCCATTGACTGACCTAAATCCCTTAGAATACAGCTTTAGATCATTCCCCAGGCTCTGCACTCTGTGGAGACAGAGGAAAACACTGTTTGAGGAATGTTTTGGACACAAAGTTTGCCTGGAATCTCTGTACAGCTATCCTGTCCCAGGTTAAATAATCCCAGGTCCCCCAACCTTTCTACACAGGTTGTATTAGCAGCACTTTAATCACTCTTTAATCTTGTTTTGATTTTGCTCAAATAGGTCTGTTTCCCTGGAGAAAGCTTTTCCCAGCGAGAAGACTCTGTTTTACAGAAACACTCCTGAAGAGCTCATCAATGTAACTGTGGATTGCACAGTAGCTGTTATCAGATGCATGTCAGTGAAGATTTCAGCAGATCATTTTGTTTTATTTCTACACTCACATCAGCTAAAGGTGAAACAGCATGCCTATAAACAAGGGTGCTTTTCGCTATAAACAAGGGTGCTTTTCGCTGCAAATGTTAGCAATGCATTTGATCGCCTAAGATACTGACTAGCTGAGAGTGTGTTTTGGTTCTCCTAGGTCCGTGGTCGGCAAACTGCGGCTCGCGAGCCACATGTGGCTCTTTGACCCCTTGAGTGTGGCTCTTCCACAAAATACCAAGGCCTGGGCGAGTCTATTTTGAAAAAGTGGCATTAGAAGAAGTTTAATTTTAAAAAATTTGGCTCTCAAAAGAATTTTCAATCGTTGTACTGTTGACATTTGGCTCTGTTGACTAATGAGTTTGCCGACCACTGTCTAGGTCATCTCTCCTGCCATTAATTGCAGTTATCAATGGTCCCAAGAAAACTAAAACTTGCTCAAAAGTCAGGCTACAGATGCTGACCTTGGAGAGAGAGAGGATCTTGGGTGACCTTAGACATTAATCGACATACACCCATGAGCTTGATTACTGGTCATAATTCTTTAATCCAGGAACCCAGAGCTGATCTCCATGAGAGCAACATGGATTTATGAAACCTCTGGGCAGGAAGGTCTTCAGAGATTACAAAGGGGAAGCAGGTGGCAGTGAGACATGGACATGGACGTCTTAGTTACATTTGGAGATGTAGGCATATTTCAGTCACATAAGCGGATTCCGTTTAATATGTGCTTGGATAAAGCGGTGCTGAATGGAAGTTCTCAGAGAATTTTTCCCCATAAGGGTAGTATGCATGCAAAGCTTTTAACTCGTTAAGTCATCAAGGTAAGGATCTAGGCATGCCAATAATGACTGGCAGCTGTCACAAAACGCAAAGGACAGAATCAAAGCCGATCATTAGAGATCAATTGTATTTGGAATAATTTTTTTGTTAATCCTCACCTGAGGATATTTTCCCCATTTATTTATAGAGAGAGTGAAGGGAGGGAGGGAGAGAGAGAGAGAGAGAGAGAGAGAGAGACAGAGAGAGAGAGAGAGAGAGAGAGAGAGAGAGAGAGAAACATGGATGTGAGAGAAGCACATGGATTGATTGCCTCCCATAGGCACCCCGACCAGGGCAGTGAATTCAAACATGTAAACCAGATCTGTGGCCTTGATGGGGAATCGAATCTGATACTCTTCGGTGCTGGGGCTGATCTTCTAACCACTGAGAAACACCAGCCAGGGCTGGAAGAATTTTTAAAAAGCTCCTCTTGCTCCCTGAGTTTCTATGAAAGATTTGAGATCTAAGGGCATTTATAAATCAAACTGCTATCTTGAATACCACCTAAGGGTGGTGGGCAGGTATTAAAGATAATAGACTTTGGATTTTTCCCAGAGTCCTTTGAACTTCCTGGTGTAGTGGAGTCAACAGATTTCTGCTTTCAAATTTTATCTCTCCCATGTATAAGCTTTAAGGTCTAAGGCAAATCACCTAAACTTGTTAAGCTTAATTTGTTTATCTTGAAACTGTGGATAATATCTGATTTTCAGGAGGACTCAAACCAGTCTTTATAAGGTACCCACCCACAGCAGTGTCTTGACACACTGGATGCTCAATAAATATTATTATTATTACTAGTGAGGGGTTTTATTATTATTATTATTATTACTATTATTATTATTATTGTAGCTCCTACTCTACTGGCTCTAGAGAAATTATAGCATCCCTTAGAAATTTGATGTTTCATTATCTGGTAATTCTATGATACAACAGTGGACGAGGATAGAGGTTCAAGACTTATTTGCCACTTCCTAGGCACTAATGCAGAAACTAGACAAAATTCGCTGCTTCCCATGAAGCCCCGAGGCAAAGAAGAGTTGTGTTGGTCATAAGTAACTCCATGCCTCCCCCTCCAAGCAGGTTCTGTGATGCCTCAAATGGGAGATGGCGGCAGGGGAAGGAAAGGTGATTAAATTAAAAACCTTGGTTCTTTATTTGGTCTCAGGGCTTTTCCCTGTAAAGCGACCCTGGAAGGAGCTCATCTGATTACTGTTGGAAATGTAGGTGAGGCCTGATGTTCACCTAGCACCGCTTCCACACATCAAATGGCAAAACTCCTAATTGCTATTCATTAAAGGCATCAGAGGTTATTTACTGATGCTACTAAAGAGAAATAAAAAATAGATATACCTGCAATATAGGACATTTGGGGTATGTTGCATCTGAAATGCCCTTGAAATAGGCTTTGGATAAAATGTTAGTCTAATTAGTCGTTATGATCAGGTATCTATGGAAACAGCCATATAGTTGTCCTTAAGCCAGACAATCACTTACTCACTTAATAGCATGCAATTCACACAAACTAAGCTTGGTGCTTATCCACATTAGCTCCTTGCAAAACATTAAAAAAATATATAGAGAGAGAGAGAAAGCAGAAAATCTGAGGAAAAAATTTTAAAAAAGCAAGAAAGGGGATCTGTTACAGTGGATTGGTGCCCTGCCTACAATGAGCAACTAAGGAAGTCTTAAAGGCCAGAAGTTGATTTTATTCACATAGCATCCATGTTGAATGAGCCCAATGAAATACCTCCCCAATGGGTAGCAGTGGAAGAAATTGTCCTATTAATAGCATGCTTCAGCTATATTATGGGTTAAATGAGTTAACTGGGCTTTTGTTGAATGGCCTTGTAACATAGGCACCATTTATAACCATTTCTATGGGGGGATGCTTCCTGAATTCCAAGTACTCCACTTCTGAAACACAGCCCCTGTGTGATGTGGACTCCCTGCATCCTCAGAGACTCAGCCCGCTGAAGCGAGGAAGTCCTGGGGAAATGTGCTTAGATCTGGGTTCCAGTTCTCACTCGTGCACTTGTTATGGGAGTGACGTGAGTCCTTTCACTTGTCTGGACCCCAGGCCAGCTGTAAAGAGGGGAAAGTAGTCACGAGCTGGTCTAGAATATAAGCGGCACCAGGGCAGAGCTGTGCCTGTCTTAATCACCGCAATAAATATTTGGCCAGGGAAGGAATGAATAAGTAATTGCCTACCTTCCGGCATTGTAAGCAGAATCAAATGGGGTAAGGCGTGTGAAAACAATTCACGAAGCTGGCAAGTGGAATACAAATGAGAGACATGATAATTATAACCTATTGTTACAGGCAGAATGTCACCTTCTGTGCATTCCATGTAAATGAGGATGTTTGTGCTAGCGCTAATTCCAACGGCTGAGCGGGCATCCAGAATACCGAGTGGTACAGATGGGCATGCAACCTCGGATGGCAGCGGGGGCTGGGGCTGGAGGGAGGGGCGGGGAATGGGAAAGCAAAGGGAGAGAAGTTAAACGAATGGGGACTCTGGCTGGAAAATGGGCTAATAGACCTAAGGCCTCAAGGAAGGCGAATACAGGTACATGGGTCTTATAAAGTCTCTTCTGGGACCACGCCAAGGATTACAAGGCCATTCTGCCTGCGTCTGAACGGAAACAAAGAGGAGCTATGCCAAAGAGACTGGATCCCGCTCTAGGCAGCTAAACAAAATGATTGATGCTTGGGCAACCAATTAAGAAGGATATAGAAAGGGCGTATGTAAGACATAGGATTTAACATGTACGCAAGTGGAATGCGACAGACTCAGTCAGATCTTCCCACCACCACCTGCCAGCATTTGTAGCATTTCTGCCTGTTAATAACAGTGCTTGGGACTGAGCTGTCCGGGTGCACCCGATGCTAATATTCATACTGCACGGCAGAGAAAAGGCAGGGCTGACACTAAAAGGGAAGGGTCCCCATCACAGTGACCTGATGTCTTTGTTTGGCAGGTGACTCAGGCGGCCAGAGAATCTCATTATTGAGAATCTCTCACAAGTGTCTCAGGCGCACACGCAATCAGGCATCCGTTTGCAGGGCATGATTGGGATCACTGTAAATTGAGACCAATCAGCAGCTCAGTCCTGGGCCACAGCACGGGCAAGGAGAAGTCAGAGTTTCTGATCATTGCCTAAAAGATTTGAGGCTGTGCCCAAACTAGCAAAGACTTCCCATCAGCCTGTGCACTCCTTGAGCCAAGACACAGCTATCCCAATGGTGACCCTTCTCCTGCCTCCCCACGCCTCCAAGTCAAGATTGACAGCCACCTGGTCTGCATGGCCACCTTCCTGCTCCAGCAACCAACCCTGAAATGCAATCTACAGCGGCTCTGTATCTACTTCTGTGGAAACCACTTAAAAAGAACCCAGGAGGAGGCAAAAAGATTATTTTATGCATTACAGAGGCGAGAGAGACCACAAGTGGCAACCTTCTCCCCAAGCTGTCACACAGAAATTCTTCTGTGCCATCTCCAAGTGCTCCATCCCCCAATGTCAAGTTAATATAATACACATTTCCTCATAGGCCAGGTGTCACTTCCCAAGAGGGATGGGGTCACCTGTGGAAAGGGCGCAGGTGGAGAGTCAGACCCGGAGGTTCCAGCTCCAGCAATGGACTCACTGCGTAAAGGCCTGACGCCTCAGTTTCTCCATCTATTACAGGAAATAAATCCTACCTGCTTCCTGCTGCACAGGACCCTTGTGTGAGTCAGGTGAGATAATGTATGGAAAAGCACTCTGGGAAATTAAAGGCACGCTCTACAAGGGAAACAGTAATTAAAGGAAACCTCAATCAAGCAGTGCCTTCTCTATTCCTGTACTTCTTTAACAAAACAACACAAAAACACGCACAGTTATCAATGTGATGAATAAACTCATTGCAAAAGTTAGGAAGTCTCCTCTTTTAAAAAAATATTTTATTGATTTCAGGGAGGAAGGGAGAGAGAGAAGAGATAGAAACATCAATGATGAGAGAGAATCATTGATTGGCTGCTTCCTGCACGCCCCACACTGGGGATCGAGCCCACCACCCGAGCATGAGCCTTGACGGAGAATCAAACTGTGACCTCCTGGTTCATAGGTCAACACTCAACCACTGAGCCATGCCGGCCAGTCACAAAGCCTTCTCTTTGTGACTATTTCTCCACCTAGAATCTGGGTGGAGAATAGACTCATTTTCTCAGCCCTACCCGGTAGTACCTCGTATAATTAAACAAAGATGCCTGTAAATTAGCCGGCGTTCACAAGAAGTTTTATGTGTGCAATCTCTCTGAAACGTGTCTCATTTCTATGCCTGAACACCTGATGCAGCCAAACTGCCCACATGAGCGAGAGGGGAGCTCTGATCCCAGGGCCATAACTCTGCAAGTTCATTAACGGTGAATTATTGTTTTGAACCAGCCTTGGCCTCCAAGGCCAGAATTGCACATTCCTAAAATAATGTGCCTGACTCCAGCAGAAAATGATCTTCCCAATTCTCACCTTGAACTTGGGAGAACTCCTACCTCATCGGTTACCTGCTCTCTGGGCCGGTGACTCCATCCAGCTCTGCCCTTTTGCCTTTAATTATCCCCCACATTATGAGCTCCTGTTGGTGGCAGAGAAGGAGACACAGTACCAAGATCTTGAACAGGGAGGTGGGAAGTGCCACTTATGGGAAACAGCCTGTTCT
Source organism: Eptesicus fuscus (assembly GCF_027574615.1). Lineage (NCBI taxonomy): Eukaryota > Metazoa > Chordata > Mammalia > Chiroptera > Vespertilionidae > Eptesicus > Eptesicus fuscus. Next base: position 18,797,908 of record NC_072495.1, on the reverse strand, counting down.
TTGCAATGCTCTCTGATGCCACAGCCTCTCCCAGTCCCAGTAAGAACAGGTATTGAGACCCCGCCATGATCTGGGCACTGTGTTGGGTCTGTGACATGCATCATTTAAATTAATCCTCACCAAAACTGCAAGTTAGGCCAGGGATTCTGACTTTTGGTATAAAAGGAGATCAGTATAAAAAGGAGATTTACTAGTTGTACTGGTCAATAATGTGGAATTTTTCAATAGATGGAGTTACACATATGTTGATATAGATGCGGTTTGATATGTTTGCTATTTTGTTGTATCGCTCCTTCAGATGACCACTTGTTCCGATGGATGGCACACACACTTTCTGAGCAGCACTTCAAAACGTACGAAGAAGTGGGAAATTGGGTCTCTGAATGGTCTGCCTCAAAACAAGAAAAATTCTATTGGGACGGTATCCACAAATTACCTGAAAGATGGGGAAATGTGTAGCTAGTGATGGACATTACTTTGAATAAAGCACTTTTGATGTTTCTCTTGAAATTATCATGTTTTCTTTGATTACAAAATTCGCATTATTATGGTTAACAATGTGGCTTAATTATTAACCAATGGGATATGTGGATTAACTATTAACCAGTTAACAGTGCAGATTAACTATTAACCTGTTAAAAATGGGGATTTTGTAATCCAAAGAAAACACGATAATTACAAGAGAAACATCAAAAGTGCTTTATACAAAGTAATGTCCATCACTAGCTACACATTTCCCCCATCTTTCAGGTAATACCATCCCAATAGAACTTTTCTTGTTTTGAGGCCAACCATTCAGAGACCCAATTTTCCACTTCTTCATACGTTTTGAAGTGCTGCTCAGAAAGTGTGTGTGCCCTAGGTTGGAACAAGTGGTCATCTGAAGGAGCAACACGACAAAATAGCATACATATCAAATCGCATCTATATCAACATATGTGTAACTCCATCTATTGAAAAAAATCCGCATTATTAACCGGCACACCTAGTAGTATAGAGATTGTGATTTATTAGGCCCCTTGTACCTGCACTTTCAGACCATCAAGCGGTGGCTCCAAGGCTTCGCAGAGCAATCCAATAATGCTCCTGTTAATAATCGCAGATATTACTTGGGAGTCATTATGTGCTGGGCAGTGAGCGAGCGCCTCACGTGGTCCCATTCAAATTACAGTAACATTATGAGGGAGATACTAACATTCTCTACATTTAAAGATAAGAACCCCGAGACGAGACGTAGCCAAGTCGAGGGACTTGCCAAGGACTCTGAGGCTAGTAGGTATCAGGGCAGAAATTCACGCCCCATTTTCTCCGACTCCGAAATCTGTGGCTTTTCCACTCTATCAGCTGCAGCACAATCCCAACGTAGGCAACGAAATCAAAGTGTTTATGTTAGGGACAGTTTTCTTATGCTTCCTCACCTGGAACATTTGTGATGGAGTTGGTGACTATTATTATTATTACCATCGTCAGTAATAACTTTTCCTGGTGAAGCCCGACGCCAGGGCGTGGGAGCGTCAGTGTCTGAGCAGGCGCCGTGAGAAAATGCCACAAAGTGGTGGTGTCTATTAGGAGGTGACGGTGCCTCGGTGAAGGGCACATTAGAGTCTCTCCCCAGGGGCTGTGACTTGGCAGAAGGCCACTTCCCAAGACATAATTAAGCTAAAACGTCACCTCTGGCCCCCCACCACCTTTATAAATCTCCCTCTGCATCTCCCTCTGCCAAGGACCCGCACACGATAAGACCTATAAATACTTTCAAGGACTCTGCCCAGGCAGCCAGAGACTCCCTACCATCCTCCCCAGGTAGTCAATACTATCACACGGTTAAGAGATAATCATAATACCTTAGATCCTTAAAGCTCCTTTGAGCCTAAAAAAGTTCAAAGCACTTTGATATTGCTTCTTTCATTCTGTCCTCACCACATCGCGGTGGAAGGACGACTTAAGGAAGGAAGCTCCCATTCCTTCATCCCCTCTCCCACAACCTGCACCTGCTCCCCTCCCGTCACGGGCTCCCAGAGGCACAGGCCCCTGCCTTGTGCGTAAAGGTTTTTCTCAGTACTTCCGGCCTGCTGGTTCGGCCTTCTCCATGGCCCATTGCCCTCTCTGTCATCTGCTATGGAAGCCTCAGAGGTTGGGTGCAGAAGCCATAGCTCCCTCTCTGTGGGCTCAGCACAGTGTCCCTCCAACACACTGGTGAAGGGAGGCTTTCTGGTGGCAGCCCTGACAGCTCAGGTTGGTTCTTTCTAGAAAGGAGGTGCCACTGGGTGCACACCCCCAGCAGTGGACAGGACCCTGCCTCTGTGTGAACTCTGCACAGTCAGTGATGTCCAGGGAGTGAAGGGCATGAGAGCATCCCTCTGGGCTCAAGGAGGAGCAGCAGCACAGGCAGGGGGAGCAGCCTCACAGGCAGGAGGAGCAGCCTCGCAGGCAGGAGCCATCCTGGCCATTTTGCACTGGCCCTTCAGCCCGAGTCTGTGAGGAGCACAGCTGCAGGTTTCGGCGCAGCCAGGTGGTAGTGGAGCCTGGGCCATCTCCACAGGGCTCCACTGAATTTTTTTTTAATATATATATATTTTGATTTCAGAGAGAAAGGGAGAGTGAGAGTTCAAAACATCAATGATCAGAAAGAATGATCGATTGGCTGCCACCTGCACGCCCCACACTAGGAATCAAGCCCACAACTAGGGCATGTACCCTGACCGGGAATTGAACCGTGACCTCCGGTTTCATAGGTCAACCCTCAATCACTGAGCCATGCTGGCTGGGCACAGGGCTCCATCTTTTAGGAGCCCCTGCCTGGGCTGGACCAAGCCAGGGCAACACAGACATAGAATAGCAGGAAGGAGCCACTGAGACCTTGAGATTGGTGCCCAGCAGCAACAACACAGACGGAGACTTTAAATACACTTCGAAAGTGAACAAAGAGACAAATGAACAAACACAGAACAAATTATTTCTGTCATCGATTCAGTCCACGCTTCAGTGTGTGCGCACCAAGTGGCAGTAGAAGGAAAGGAGCAGCCAGGAGTGGGACTCACTTGTGTCCCCAGGGCTCTTGGCCACTGAGCTCCCCCCTAAGGAGAGATTTGCTGATCGGGCCTGGCCTTTGCCAGTGGGGTTTGCAGTGTGGAGCTGTGTTCTCTGTACCTGAGCCGTGGTTAACTCTCTAGCCCCTTCATGTGTCAGAGGGATCTGTTTGGACAGCAGAGAGCTCTGGCTTAGCTCTGCCTGGACCACAGGGCTGGGCCTCGTGCATTCATGCTCTGAAAGGTCACCCTCTGATACAGAGACTGGCTTTGCAAAGTGCTCCCAATTATCATGGGACTTGGGAGATGCCTCTGTTTGTGCCTAAGAGCGGAGGGTGCTGGGGACAGAATGGAGCGGGCTGTTGCCTACTGACAAGTAGAAAGAGGAGGGGGAGGGCTCAGCTGCCAGGTGCCTCAGCTCGTGATTGCCCAAGACAACAATCCCATCCTCTGGCTTCCTGCAATCGGGGATGGAGAAAAACCAGTCCTAAACAGAGATTGGACACAGTCGTGGAATATGTATAACCTCAGAGTTTTGGCTTATTTTTTGTTTTGTTTTGCTTTGTTTTATGGATGATTTTTTTTTTTTTAAGCGCAACCCTAATGTCAAGCTTACATGAGGCCTTGAGCTGTAGAATAAGGTTGGGAAATACTGACATAGCTCTATTTAAACCATCCTTAATTGGGGGAAGGGGGAGAGGGGTGGGCTAAGAGGTGTTTGAGAGTTTGCAGGATAATGGCATGACTACCATGGGACTCCTGGCCAAGACCCAGGGTCGCTGGCAGCCAGATGGCCTCCATCTCACTTTGATTCAAATAGGGCTGGGGCCACTGTGCTTTCTCTCCTCCCCACCCCCCACCCCCACTTTGCTGTCCTAGCCGCATCTGCTGGGCTCATCCACCTGGCTTGGGTCCTGCGGGGGTGACTTGGCTCGGTCTGAACTTTGCTGGTGGACACAGGTTCCTGCTGCTGATCCCAGGAGGCCGTGACCACCAGCCACCTGGCTTCCCGGCTCAGATGCATGTCCATATACTGTGGGTCTTAGGGGAACGTGTAACGATGAGCTCCTAAAAGCATCACTCAGATGTTCTCATGGCCTGGAGCACAGGGCCACACAATTTATAAACTGCTCATGTCCATCATCTTGGATCCTACCCACAGCCTCAGAGACTCTATGCCAGGGGTCCTCAAACTTTTCAAACAGGGGCCAGTTCACTGTCCCTCAGACCGTTGGAGGGCCGGACTATAGTTTAAAAAAAACTATGAACAAATTCCTATGCATACTGCACATATCTTATTTTGAAGTAAAAAACCAAAACGGCAAAAACACCCGCATATGGCCCGTGGCCCGCGGGCCGTAGTTTGAGGACGCCTGCCTATGCTCTTCACACTGCTTCAACCTGAAGGACTGGAGTGTCCGAGGGGTGGGCTAAACACCTCTTAGCCCACCCCTCTCCCCCTTCCCCCAATTAAGGATGGTTTAAATAGAGCTATGTCAGTTTTTCCCAACCTATGTCAGTTTTTCCCTTCCCCAAACCACACAGTAAGCTGGGGATAGAACCTGGCTTAGGATACAACACGCCGGCTTCCATCCACACAGAGGGCTTCTGGTCCCTACTAGAACTTCAGGAGACACGTGCTGGACAGAGCTCTCCTCACTGCCTGTGGTCAGTGCTGACCCACCCAGCCAGGGCCCCACAGAAGGCAGAGCCAGGCTCGAGCCCTCCCCCTAGAACCGTAGGTCTGTGTTACCGAGGCCCTGAGACCTTTAGAAAGATCTGCTGATAATAAAACAAAAGCAACAATAACCAAATGATAGTTGCAGTGATGTGGCAGGTAGGGATTGCTATTCAAATTGAAAGTAAATTGAGGCTGATGCTATTAGACACTTTGAAGTTAGGACATTGAACGCAATTTACAACTAGTGAGAGTTGGAGCCAGGTTTGAACCCAGGGTTGTCGGGCTCCAATCCCCATACTTTGATGGCAGAACAGGGAAGGAAAGCCGCTGCGAAGACCTGCCCATTCATTCCCCGTCTGCACCCGGAGAATAGCACTGACAGGAGCATGGAGCGGGCCAGGAGCAGTTTCGCTTTGATGGAGAAAACGCCACCTTAATGGGCTCTGCTTCTCCAGGATGGAACTGAGGGACGCGGAGCCAGGGTCAGGGTGCGAGCCCCCCTAGCTGGCGGGCCAGGCAGGGGTGATGGGAGTGCAACATTGGAAGGAGGGACGGGGAGAGCCACAGGGACAGATTCCCAGGGAACTCGTGCTTAAGGTTAACTAACTCCCCTGAACATTAACCATCTATCCCTCAAAATATCTATCATTTTCTAGCAATGATTTTGCTCGGAAGCATCTGTTTTAATCCCAACACCAGCACGGGCCCGACTGCATGTTCCCGGTGAATAGAATGCAGCATGAGCCTTCCTGCAGGTTCCATTCTGCTGGCCTTAAAAGGACAGGTACCTACTTTTCACAAGTATCCTTAAGCCTGCTGCTCACAAGCCCTCAGAAACAGAGGCCTTAGAAAACCAAATGGAAAAAGAAAGAGGCAAAGAGTAAAGTCTATTTCACTCAGGTCCACTGCCTCCATCCAATTCGCCTGGTTTCTCTTAGGCCCCGGGGCTGTGGACATGGCCACATTCCCATGGCTTCTCTCCACTCCCCAGTGGAGTGAGCCATTCATCCTGAGAACTAGTCTGGAGCCACCCCCTCAGTGGACCACCCCGTGGCACCCTGGGTGAGCCCTCCCGCCCTGTGGTCCCCTCCCCTCTCCCTCTCAGAGCACATGGCAGGATTTATAGGGCTGTCCCAGTGACACGCCATCTCAGTCACTGCAGAATGGCAGTTGTAAAAAATCCCATTTGCCAGGGTATTAGAATCCCATTAGTACTCCCACTGGAGAAATAACCCCGACCCTTCAGAAGGAATTAAATATATTCGGGCTCCAGCCTTTGGAGTGTTATAGGCCCTTCTCCGTTTGAGGATCACACCAACTGACATAAAGCCGCAGGCACCAGCTGTCCTTGCTCCATAAACCCCTTGAGAAGGTTCTAGGAGTGATGTATGGAGGGGCCTCTCGTCCCACAAACAGGCTCAGAATAATCACAGGCAGCGACTGACACAGGCCATCTGATTTGCCTGTGCTTGAGAACTCAGACATTCTGTAACAACCCCTCACTTCCTTTTCCTGGCCACCCCAAGCAAACTCTACTGCCAAGTGGTAATTGACATCAAAGAGAAACACTGACAAACTTCTCAAGCATATGGATTGTCAAAACAGAATCACCTGTAAGACAAAAGAATAACAACATCTGGCCCAATCATCTCCCTTTATCAATGAAGAGCCAGTGGCTCAGAGAGATGACCATCCATGCCCGAGATCACACAGCTGGTAAAGGTGAAATCTCCTCATCCCCAGCTCAGCATCCCTGCTGCTACACCCCCTTCCAGGGAGGAGACAGATGGCTCCCAGCTTGTTTGGTGTCTGGTCTGAGCATTTCAGATCATGAGCACTGATGCCCTGGATGGCTGTCCTCTGCTCCCCGTGTGCAGGTGTGTGTGTGTGTGTGTGTGTGTGTGTGTGTGTGTGTGTGTGTGTGTTACATCCTCACAGTACAGAGCCTGTAGTGGTGAGCATCGAAGTCAGAGAAGCCAGTTTCAGAACCCAGGCTTGCCATGTGTTAGCTGTGCGACCTCAGACAAATTATTCACCCAGTTCAGTTCTCAGTAAAATGAGGATCAATAATGACATTATGTCATTTTCAGCATCCCGGAGATCTTGTTATAATGCCAATTCTGATTAAAAAGGTTTGAAGATGTAGCCTGAAATTCTGCATTTAAAAAGGTTCCCAGGTATCAGGGATCACACTTTGATGATCAAGGTCATTTGGGTTTTGTAAAAATTAAATACAATAAAGCATGTCAAGTCCTTAACATGGTGAGAATAATTCTTCAGTAAATGGTAGCTGTTAATGTTTCATGTTTGAGATTTGAACCATACATCATAGATTCAAGAACATTTTTAAATTGATTTCAGAGAGAGGAAGGTAGAGGGATAGAAGCATCACTGATGAGAGAGAATCATTGATCGGCTGCCTCCTGCATACCCCACATTGGAGATGGAGCCTGAAACCGGGGCATGAGCCCTGGCTGGGAATCAAACTGTGACCTCCTGGTTCATGAGTTGATGCTCAACCACTGAGCAACACCAACTGGGCTCAAGATCATTTATAAAGACCTGATTTGGCCTGTAAACTGACCTAGATGTACAGTGACATCTCATTGTCAGAACCTTGAGCTACTTCTGTGTGACAGTCCACAGTATTCCTATTTCTTGGATGTGGAGACTGAGGCCCAGAGCGATGAGTGACTTCCCTCTGGTCAAGTGGGAGGTAGATGGAATGACCCTAAGAGTAGATGTCATTCCACCCACTGGGGACATAGAGCGACACCCGCCTTCCTGTTACTACCCGCTGCCTGTCTTCGGCTGGAGGATGTTGCTGAGGATGAGGTTGGTCGATCTCCATGTGTACATGTGGATTCTGAGACGTGAGCCAAAAGAAGGAGCAGGCTGCCATCAGGGTGTGGTGTGTGCAGGCGTGTGTGCAGGCAGAGGGAGAGACGAGTGGGCAGCCTGGCAGGACACACAATGGCAGGGGAACCCACAGATCATGCATAGACAGATATCCAGGAGGCTGACAGCTGACAGACATGCGCCCACACCCAGATGGCCGGGAGCATACAGACCAGGGAGAGTGTGGAAAAGCTGTAAATCTAGGTAGAGTTAGAGACAGACAAGGAAGCGGCCCACGTGATTTTGACAATGCCATTTGTGAGTGGAGAACCTCAGTGCCATGGGAAATGGACTCCAAATTGCATCTGGAGCTGGGAATGGGCAGTACGGTGGTGCTGTTATTTCAAATCCCTCCCAGTTCTCTGCCAAGAAACTTAATCCGAGAAAGCCACTCTTGCCAAGCCCCGAGGGGTTAATCAGGGCTGGGCTGGGTGCTGCAGTTCCACCTGATTTGAGGGTATCCTCCCAGTCAGGAGAAGCGAGGCATCAGTGTTTGCCCCTGGGAACCTGAGCCCAGTGGCAAACATTCCGAGGTCAGAGATGGGCACGGGCCGCCAAACGGGTGGGGCTGTGCAGGACAGAAAGGACGGGCAAGCCCAGGGCAACTGGTGGACTGGGCACTAAGCAGGCCTGGTGTGAGGGACAAGCCAGCATCTACAGTAGGAATCAGAAGCAGGGGCCTGGCGGGAGCTGCCCGGCAGATGGACCTGCTGTGCGGGGTCCCTGGGAGCCTGGGTCGGTTGAAATGAGCCAGGACCATCTTCACTGGAATCCAGTGTCCCCTGCAAGCCCTGGCCCAGGCCTTCCCACTCAGACCTGCCGGCTCTGGAGACACCCACGGCCCCTTGTGGTCAGTGCAGGGCTTGAGTGCCCCAAAGGTGATCCCCACTCTGCTTAACTTCACCGCTAACAGGACAGCCAAGGCTTAGAGGAGAATGCATGGCTTGCCACCTGGCCAAAGGTAAAACGTAGGACCTCAGGTATGAAGTGCGCCTGAAAATGGCCGTGGTTCCAGCACATGTCCCAGTACATTTGTTTTCCTTTCCTCCAGAGGCGACCACGTACAGCCCCTGCTTCCTCCTTAGGCCTCTACGCCTCCTCCTTCTCTTCTCCCGGGTAAAGACCTCACTTCTATCTCCAGGAGCTGGGAACAGGCAGAAGAAAAGTGTGACACTCTTTCCTCCCCAAATCTACCCCATGGTATCCCTCTGCCTTCCCTCCTGCTTCCCATGGGTGAGTGTCCCTGCTGCCACCTCAGGACACCCCATCTGTGCTCAGGATTCAACGCGCACACCCTGCTCTCCCTACTCGGGTCTCTGCTCCTGCCTTCAGTTGTGTCTGCCTCCACCCTCCTGCGGTCCTGGATAACCCGGTCAGTGCACGCCGGGCTGGCTAGAGCTCTCTCCTGTCTCCAGTGAAGACAGAAACCACCTCAAGGCCTCCCCAAGTTCTGTCTCCTCCCTCTGTGCTCCTGTCTCTCATTTCCCTTGAACAGAACTCAGTTAAGCCATGGAAACGTCTTGTCATGAATACCAATGACTTCGGTCCTGTCCAAGCCAGCGGCTGGTTCTCAGCCCTCATCTCACACAACAGATTCATTCAATGAATGTTTGTGAAGCACCTATGAGGTGCCGGGCCCTGGCATGGGTGCAGGGACACAGCTCTAAATAGACAAAAGAGGGGCAAGCGCCTGCCCGCTTTGTAGACTTACATGCACCTGAACACACACACACACACACACACACACACACACACACACACACACCTAAACTGAGTAGAGGGGGTGAGTGCCACTGAGAAAAACAAGCAGGGAAAGGGGGCGCGAAGGACTGGCAGGACTAGCATGAGACTTGGAGCAGCCATGCACACTCCTCCGGCCATCCCTCTGTCCACTGCTCCCTCTGTGTGTTCTCACCCAGGCCAGGGCTTTCAGGGCATGGAAATGCCGGCATCTCCAGCCTCCAAGCCTCCCTTGAACTCCAAACTCACAGATCTCCTATGCGTGACATCTAGCGGGTCTCTTAAATGTGCCACGTTCACAAAAGAACTCTTGATTTCATATGTCCCACTTTACATGCAGGTGGGCGCCTGCATGCACCTGTTCGTCTTCTGTCCTCCCATTTTCATAAATTATGGCACCATCTGAGCAGTCACACAGGCCAAAGCCCTGGTGATCATTGATTCTGCTTTCTCTTACCCTCGGCCCTAACTCATGTCCACAGCCAATGCTTGCACAACAGTCCTCTACACACAGTCTGAATCTAGCCATTTTGCATCATCTCCACTCAACATCACCTTGAACCTGGACTGGGAAGACCCTGGTAATCGTTTCTCCTCAGCATCAGAGCTTCAATGCCCCCTGACATGGCCCCCTGGGATTAGAAAGACATGCCAGTGCTTCCTGGGCTGTTACAATCACTTTGCTTTCCTGCTTAGCTTCACTGGATGCCGGATGGTCTCCAAGTGCCAGGATGGAATGTCCAGGGGACCACTCGGCCAAGAGACAGTGCCCCCAGGACGCCGGTGCCAAGACCAGCCTCCTGCTACTGGAGGGCACACAGGTCAAGTCTCCTGCCTGGAACTGACATTGGGAAGACCATGCCAGTGAGAGGTGCCTGTAGCAGGGGCCGGCATCCTCCTGCTTGCCAGCAGGTGCCTCCAGAAGAGGGCACGGAAAGAAAGGACATCAGAGAGGAGGGAGCAGTGGTGACCCCCTGGCAGCTGGGCCCTGGCTCCCCATCCGCCCTCTCCGTGGAGCTGCCTCTCAGCCCAGCGCGCAGCCCACGCCAGACTGGGAAGGCGCTGTTCATGTATATGCAGGGGCCTGACTGGCAGGCGGCTGGAGAATTAGCATTGGTAATGCAAGGAGAACAGAGGGAAAAAAGCAGACGCAAAGGGTAGGGAAATGGTGTGCTGTGGTTCTTTCCAGAGAAAAGCTGGGAAAAGGCCCCGCCCCAGGGCAGAGGTCAGAGGTCAGAGCATCTGCAGGACTGAGAACAACCTTATCATCATCCTCATCATAAAAATAACAACAGAATCAATGAAATCATAATACAAAGGAGCTCATATTATTTTAGCATCTGTTAGTAAACGTTAGCTACATGCAAACCCATCTTCCCAAGCGCCACAGGGCGGTACTGCCACTGTCCCTGTTTGAGGGAATGTGGCCACCGCAGCCCAGCTCTGGTGGAAGTCACGGTCCCAGGTGGCAGCCAGGTCAGGACTTGACCTTAGGTCTGTCTGTCTGTCTGTGCATAGCCCCCACTCCTACCACCTGGTCAAGGGGCCTCTGTCACCGGCAGGTTTAAAGGGCTTGCACCATCCTCAGGACCAAGCAGGCCATGAGCTCGGGGGGGGGGGGGGGCGGTTCCTGCAGCAGCAACCTGTGGTGAGCTCCAGGTGAAGGTGGGAGATGGGGCCCCTTGCCTGGGGCTGGAGCGGGAGGAGATGCAAGAGGAAGCTCCGGGCCCTAGCAGAGCATCACACAGAGCCAGGTTTCTCTTTGCTGTGCAGCAGAGCCGGTCCCTGAGGGGTCAGTCACCACCTGGGGAGAATCCAGGACAGCCTATGCCCTCTCTGGGGGAGGGAGCAGGAGGGAGAGGCGTGGGGAGTGAGGCTGGTCCAGTGAGGCGGCCAAGGCTCTGTGGGTCTGTGCTGTCTGCGTGGCCCTCACAGAGACCCCCGTGCCCGTGCCGAGCTGCTGTCAGGGTTCCTATTATCTGTGCTAACGATGTTAATGTCACCTGGCTTTCTCTGACAGGAGGAGGAGGTGGCCATGCTGTCAGGGCAGCCAGCGTGCCTGCAGCCACAAGGCACTTTGGGATTCCTGTCAGGACTACCCGTTTTATCGAATAGATTACTGAACTGGAACGAGCTAAATGCTCCAAATATGCTGATGGGGATGCTGGGTCAAGATGTTCACCCAGTGACGAGGGCTCAGCGTCTTCACCGCTCAGCATCAGCCCCAGGAGTACGCAGGCCCTGGGGTAAGTCTGGGACTCAGGCCCCAGCGTCCCTTGCCCTTGGCCATGCTTGGCCCCTGGTCCGCCCAGGATTCCCTCCCCTGCTTTGTCTGCAGGCGGGGATATGGCCTGCTCTTTGGGGCAGGCCCTTTGCAAGCTGAACACAACTGTCCAGAGAGCCACGGGCAGTTGGTGGGCATGATGGGGGCACAGCGCAGTCACCAGGAGCGCCCCCCCCCCCGGCCCACTTCTTCAGACAAAGGCTCAAGCCCACTGGATGTCAGCAGGACCTTAAAAACATCGTTCTTTGAGGTGAGAGGGTTAAAGCCACTGCCAAGGCTTTTCAGTCACGAACCCCAAATCTCAGAAAAGAGAAGGACACCAGGCTGCCCCTGCTCCTTAGCTTGATGATGCAGACGGTGCTTGGACAATCCCAGCACTGAGACAGGGGGACGCGGGGATCGGTTTCATTCTGAACGTTGGGTCAAAGACCACTCACTTGCCACCACAAAGTCAACTCGCCTTGAGTCCTAAGGAGCTCGTTTGTAAATTCAGCCGCACATCTCACATTTACCTCTCGCCGGAGGTGGAAGACCATTCAGATTTCTCCCAGTCACTTTCCAAATCCTCAGCATCCGTTTTGATAAAGTAACACCTCTCCACCCTCCGCATTCTCTCTGGCGAGCAAAACTATCCCCCGAGTAAAGGGGAAAGCATCGTTTTGCACATGGGCTGCTGGGGCATTCGGTGGATGCGCAGGCAGTCGGAGCAAGAATGTGAAGCGGACTTGAACCCTTGCTGAGCCCAGAGGAGGGCTGCTCCTGAGGCAGGGACACTGCTTTGGGGCTGTTGGCCAAGGGCTCTGGGGGCCGCTCTGCCCAGCCTCATTTCCATGCCAGCTCCTCCTGGCTGCGTGCCCAGGCTGCTACACATGATCTCCGCACCCAGGAGAAGGGCAGGGGGGAACCGATGCTGGGTGGGAGGACTTTCAAGGGAAGCATCCTGGGAGGAGAATTTGCAGGGCTGAGGGCTGGAGCCAGGAGCCCAAGGACCTCGGCTCAGGCAGGAAAGGAGCAGGGCTGGGCTGCATGCACCTCCTCCCAATCAGCATGATTGCAATCAATGTGAGAGCCAGGGCACTTCAACAGGGCAGGCAAGACACGCAAAATCACCACAACAACACAAACAACAGGGCAGGGAAGGCACGCAAAACCACCAACACAAACAACAGGGCAGGGAAGACACGCAAAACCACCACCAACACAAACAACAGGGCAGGGAAGACACACAAACCACCACCAACACAAACAACAGGGCAGGGAGACATGCAAAACCACCACCAACACAAACAACAGGCAGGGAAGACACTCAAAACCACCACCAACACAAACAACAGGGCAGGGAAGACACACAAACCACCACCAACACAAACAACAGGGCAGGGAAGACACACAAACCACCACCAACACAAACAACAGGGCAGGGAAGACACGCAAAACCACCAACACAAACAACAGGGCAGGGAAGACACGCAAAACCACCACAACAACACAAACAACAGGGCAGGCAAGACACGCAAAACCACCACCAACACAAACAACAGGGCAGGGAAGACACGCAAAACCACCACCAACACAAACAACAGGGCAGGGAAGACACGCAAAACCACCACCAACACAAACAAGAGGGAGGGGGCCTGGAAGGACTGAGCACCCACCACAGGCTTCTGGTGGCAAGCTGTCCTGCCTGTGCCCCTGGTGACCAGGTCGGGGATAAGGGGCCATGTATGCAGGGCCAAGACCCCAAAGAAACCCCTGCATCGGGCGCCAGGGCTGAGCTCAGAGTTGGTCCATGTCAGCTCTCAATCAGTCTCTTTTACTACTAATTTCCCTTCATGTTTTTTAAATTTAATTCAAGGCTTCCTTTAAATACCAATCAATGAGCCATCCAAATTTCCTCCAAATACTCTTGAAAACGTTGAATTATGCAATTAAGGATTGTGTAATACAATAATATGAGGAGAAATGTTGTCGTACATATTTTAATGAAACACACAGGCTTGGGAGGGAGCGAGGAAGAGATTTCCCAGAGCTGCCTTCCCCCGCCTGCGGTGACAGCTTCATCTTCTTCATTATTAAAGTCCTGCCATCCACACAAACTCCAAAATGAGCATTCGCTGTGAAAAGGACCCTGCAGGAGGCAGCTGAGAGCACTCGGGCCAGATCTGGGTTTGCAATTATTCAGAGAGCCATCAATTTGTAGTGGTGATCCCTCCCATGTATTTATGCACGATTTACTTATTCTTCATTCATTCATTCATTCATTCATTCATTCAAAAATACCACGCTCTGCTACCTGAGTCTTTGCCCAGGCAGTAGAGTGAGGGGCAGTCCTGTGTGCCTGGGACTGTCCCAGGTTTAGCACTCAACACTCCCAAGCTCAGAAACCCCTCAGTCCCCGGCAACCTGGACGACCTGTTGTCTCACATGAAGCTGTATTTGCTTGGCTGACTGTAGCATGTTCATTAGACGCCGCCAGTTCCTCCTAGGGAAAGCTTCTCATGCCAAAAGCGATCCACTGTCCCACTGCAAATTAGCCACTCTGTCATCCTGGGTGTATCTATCACCATACTTGCCTTCCACGCGCGCCCTCCCCCCACAGCTCCCCATGGGTCCTTGAGGCTAATTCTGTGTCTTAGGTATGATTGTATTTCTAACACATCATGGTGCTCGGACTCATTGTAGGCACTTGAATATTGATTGGATGGCAAAGGATAATGCTGAAAATAGTAACAATACTGATAGCAATCATTGAAGGTTTCCTACGCGCCCGACACATGAGAGCATAACCTTAAGTGACATGCAGGATTTTGCCCTGCAGAGCTGGGAGAAGCACATTCTAGAAGGGGAGAGGTGTACATGGTGAGTATATAGTACCAATACAGTCTATTGAATGACAGACACGTAAGGATGCAAGAAGAAAAGGTAGTTGAAGACAATTGATTATAAGTTTCTTAGGAAATAATGTTGAAATAGGATGCTACAGAGAAAAAAGTTAGGATGGATACATAGGATAGGCTCAATGGTAAATGCCACAGATCTGTTAGTTGCCCAGCCTTGACTGAGTAGCAAATAGAATCCTAACACAGGTTTCTGCACAAAGGAATGGGGAGGGGCAGTGTGGGAAAAACATGCCGGGTTTATATGCTCTTAAACCTGAGCTTAATCTCTGACTTGCCACTTGGAAAGTCTCTCAATGTTTCTGGGCCTCGCTGACTCATCTGTGAAATGGGAGCACTGGCAGCTAACCTGCAGAGGGGCTGCGGACCAGAGGCGGTGTGTGGGGGCCAAGCGGTCAGTAGGAGCTGCCAGCAGCAGCAGCCTCACCAGGGAGGAGCCGAGGGGAACTAGTTGAATGAACTGCAGGGGATGAGGATCCTCCCACTTGTAAATAAAAGGCCACCCACCCAGCTACGATCTGGGCCACCTTCTAGGTCAACTTTAAACAGAAAACAATTAGTGAGCAGGGCTCTTTCCCCAGGGCCCCCTGGGCCACTGTAAATACCACGGTTATTATAATGCCCTTTTATGTGATCCTGAGACTCAGGGGACACAATAATAATTTTGTGCCAAGTCATTTATTTATCCTTTTATAAGTGCGTTTAAGGTCTCGCTTTGCCGTTTTCTCCTTTCCTCCCGTACGTTTGTTACTCGGTCTACATGGCACTTCGCGACTAAAGAACACATTTTTATTTCTCCAGTTTATTTCCCTCACTGTCCAGTCCAGACCTCTGTGCATTCTCAGTGCTCATTCCCTGCAAACTAATGTTCACACCATGGTACTCCAAGCCCTTGTCTTGGGGTCCCAGTTTCTTTCAACTCGATATCCATCTACCCTATGCTCCAGCCACATCAATCCACTTAGAGTTCCCTGAGCCCACTGTGCGCTTCCGAGTTCTGGGGTATCGGGTCTGTCTTCTGTTTCCCTCACATCTGAAGGGCCAGGTTGTCATCGGGATTCAGCGAGAAGATTGGAAACTGGCCCCTGCGAAGGAGGGAAGGCTGCTTGTGAAATCTGGACAGAGAGCTCGGATATGAGTGCAGGCTGTGCCTAGTCCCTCTGACTTAGATATGCCTCTTCCGGGACATTAGGATAATAATAATACCCTTTTACAAAGCTGAGACATGATAGCGTTATTATCTAGCATAAAGCTGTTTTGGACACTGGAAAGTACTCTAGCCGAAATGTATTAATCCATAGTGTGACATAATGAAAAGCATACAAGGGCTGGCTTTCGGTTCCAATACCCCCACTTGCTAGCTGGGCGATCATGAATAAGTCACTTCGCAACTGTAGATTTCAATTAATCACCCATAAAACGAGAGCGGCTGCAATTGTCCTGCCACCTTTTCAGGGCTATTAGGATTGCTAGCGAGATGCTCCCTGGGAAATTGCTTGATGAAGTGCCTGTTGCTCTACACTGCCAGGCGGTGTTGCGAGTGGTTGGGGAAGCAGCCCGGCTCCCCCACACACAGCGGGGGCATGCCCCAGAGCAGGTCCCTGCCCCTCGCTGGCCGGTTTCACTGGTTACAAAATGGTGAGAACAGTGGCAACTGACTTACAGGGTGGTTAGGAGGATCAAATAAGTTAATACATACAAAGTGCTCAAAACAATGTCTGAAACAAGAATCAAATAAGTGACCTAAGCTATTAATTGGGTGTTATTATCAGCAGTATTATTATTCTCCATGTGCTCCCAGATCTTTTTTTTTTTTTTTTTAGTATATTTTTATTGATTTCAGAGAGGAGAGAGAAATAGAAACATCAATGATGAGAGAGAACCATTGATTGGTTGGCTGCCTCCTGCACGCCCCACACTGGGATCAAGCCTGCAACCCAGGCATGTACCCTCACCGGGATTCGAACAGTGACCTCCTGGTTCATAGGTCCATGCTCAACCACTGAGCCATGCCGGCTAGACTGTGCTCCCACATCTGGATGGGCTTGAGCATGCCCCATGGCACAAGGCACTGTTTCCATCTCTGTCTCGGCAGCCACCAACCAGGTCAGGCAACTTTCTTCTTTGCGTTTTTTCATCCCTCATCTCATCTCATCTTATCTTGCTCTGATTCTCTATCTCCCCAGAAATACAACCCAGATAAGTCATTTTACACTGAGCGTGTTGCCTCCATGCTGAGAGACAGCACCTAGGCCAGGATTTTATTAGTTAATATCCTACCATTGCCTTTGAGGGGAAAATCTCTGGTCTAAGTACAGACATGGCCCAGATTCAGTGGGGCCTGACTCTTAGACAGTTTTGAGGTTCTCTTTAAGAAAAAGAACATGAACTTAAAATATAAAAATAGGTCTGAATGTATTTATTTAAAATGAGAAATCATAAGTTATATGTTTTTAAAAACTGAAAACTACCCACAACATCAGAAACTCTAGAAAAATAGCATTGGTATTAAATATCTCCCCAATATATTTCAGTAATATTTTCCCTATATCCTTAGCTATATAATTTTTATCACTTTGCTATATGACTTTATAACATTTTCTATTGAAAGAACAGAAAGCTAAATCAGTATCTCTCGTAGCATGGTTGATTTTTTTCAATTGATAGTTCAGGACAGTTTCTTTCAGCTTCCCTAACTATGACTGAAAATGTCATGTAGATTCTTAGGATCTTTCAGCCAAATCTGAAAAAATAGCTATCAAATTGTTGTTCAGAACAAAATCTGTGTCCTATGATATTGGAAGAATTTTCCATAGACCAGCCTCAACGCTTTACCATTCAAACCTGTTTTCCTTCTCCCCCCCAAGTAATTCCAATGCCAGGCTCCAGAGGACACACCCATATCACAGTGTTACCTCTGGGTAACACCGGGTATCTCCTGGTAGACAATAGGGACATTTCTGGAAGCCATCTCTACATCAGAACAGCTAGCAGGAATTTAATGTGTGTGAAAGTGACTGTAAAGAACATAAAGTACATCTGACTAAGCTAAATTAAATGTATCCCTAACTCCAACTCTTAGCTGGATCCCCAAAATGCTGTGACCATTCAAATGCCACTTGATACAGGGGAAACGATGGACATTATGTCAGAATAACAATAACAGAAGTCCCGATTAATTTCAGTCTCATTTTTCTATAGTTTACACAATACATTTGACCAGATGACTATTTCCTTAGTGTTTCTTCCAGGGCTTTGAAAGGATTTAGACCCTGTTTCTGTTATCTATTGCTGTATGACAGAGAGTCTTAAAACATAAGGGGTTGAGACGTCCTTAGATGTCTACTTTCAAAGGAGCCCCCAGCTGAATGCAGCCACAGCAATGACCCTACATCACCGCATGCAGCACCGTTGAGTCATCCCTGCTGAGCCCTGCACTAATTGCGAAATCATGAGCAAGTAAGCAGTTGTTGTTTTAAGCCATTATGTTTTGGAAAGGTTTTCTGCTCAGTAATAGCTAACTAAAATAGCACAGACAGCTCAACTGCAGCCAGACATGTGGCATTGGGTCTGGATTGACGTGTCAGGCAAAGCTGAAAGGGGAGAATGTTAGTAGAGACTCACAAAGCAGTGCAATAAGTGAGTACATCGCAAACTTGGCCAAGGAGATTTCCAGGCAAAATGCTGAAGATGCCAACTGGCTTATTTTGGTAGTGTATGCAAAGGAGAAGGGAGCCAAGAAAGAAGTGATCAGTTTTCAAGCAAAATTTAGAGGAAACACAGGGGCCTCAAAATAGATTCTCCAGGTGGCAAAGAATTCTCAAAGTAGGTGCCTTAGACAAAAGATCAGGTCAAGGTAGTGTCACGAGGACCCCCTGTGAAGACCTCCGGAAAATTTATGGCACCGTTCCCGGGACTCTCTGAGACACAAGGGCTCTTAGGAATCGTGAGGTGAGTGTTGTCCAAAGTGGAAATATGTCCATCTCAGAAAGAATTATGCTGGGCACATTGCAGGGAGTAAACCCCAATAGGATGGATAGGCAGCACTCAATGTTTTTAAGAGCTCTGTTCTGATGAGAGAACTTGCCAGGTTGGAAAGAAGAAGAAGAAAGCTCAACGTGACAAGAGGCATAGAGATCCCAAATCCCTGTAGGAAAAACCAGGCTGAGGAAGTTTTTCAGCTGCAAGTGGGTTATTTCTTATGAGAGAAAAAAAAAAAAAAAAGAATGAATTAGGGGGCAAAACCAAGAGTCCAGATGGTGGAACCAAGAGCAGTGAATTAGAAAACCCTCACAGAGACAGAACTTGGCCCTAAGCAAAGAAAGTCTTTGCCTCCAGTAAGGGTGAATGGGCAGCAAATGCCTCTTTGGATTTTAGAATTGCTATGGACCAGTAATAGCTATGCACTTCCCATTCCGGTCATTTTTGTGTGGTAGTGTTTACTGCAATTATCCCGTTCCTGTATTTCCGTTATATTACAGCTGTGTGTTGAATATGGGGGAATGTAATATATATTTTTCAGTTCACAGTTCTTAAGCTCAACAAGTGTGAAACGAAAGGAGCTTCATGCACATCCCCACAGATCATGAGGTACTGGACTTGAACTTGATGCCATGATGGGATTAAAAATTGGGGTGTCTTGGGAGGAGGTGGATATATTTACCACTTAAGAGGGAGGTAAACTGCTATAGTGAGAAAGCCAATTGTGCTGGATTATCTGAAAAGAGGTGCCAACAATTCTTCCCACCCTGTAGGTGTATGCTTCTCTTCCCATTCTGAGTGTATATGCCCCCCTCTTGAATCTGGGTGAGCTGACAACTTTGACCGATAGAATGAGGCAGAAGTGATGCTGTGCCAGTTCCTGACTGAGGACTATGAGGCCTGACAGCTTCTGCTTTGCCCTTCTGGGAGGCAATTGCTACGTAAGAAAGTTCAGGCTAGGATATTGAATGGTGATGGAGAAAGAGAGAGAGAGAGAGAGAGAGAATGAGGGAGACCATGGGCAGGGAAGCTTCCCTGCCCCACCAGCAGAGGCCCCCAACGAGTATCCTTCCTGCTTCCCAGGCACCTCCCAGGTGTACTTCTCTGTAGACTCCCATTGCTTCACCACATCCCTGGAAGGAGCTGAGACAGTGATGAGTGATCAGAGGCCTCAGAGGGTGCCTGAGAGAGAGTGAATGCCACCACTTCTGAGGCTCCAAGGCCTGGAACAGGGAGAAGGTCCAAGGCCATGGCTGTGGATTGTGGAGTGGGGGGAGGGGGCAGTAGGCAGCCGGTGGATGGGCCGGTGCTGGGGACACAGGGGGCCCTGGGAGGCAAGGCGGCCAAAGTGCTTGCCCAAGAGCCCTGAATAGCAGCCACTGGTGGGGAGAGCTCAGGACAATGAGGACCCAAGGTATGCAAGTGGAGCCACCTTGCATTTTTCAGACCCAGCGAAGCTCCAGCTGAATGCAGCTCCATAAGTGAGTCCCGCTGACACCAAGTCAAACAGAACTTCCTGGCCAACCCACAGAAATACAAGGCATGATAAATTATTTTTGTTTTAAGTCACCAAGTTTCTGGGTAGTCTCTTATACAGCAAGACTTAAAGGGAATAGACCTTAGAGGTGAACTGTGATCAGTTTCATGGAATATTCCCCTCTGGGAGGAGCCTGAGAGGAAAGCAGGGACTCTCCACATGTCAGCTCTATGATGAAGGCTCCTACATCATAGGCTCCTACGTCAAAGCAGGGCCCCAGATGCTGGGGACTCACCACGTTCAACATCAACAGACCATTCTCTGCTCTGCTCCATGTCAAGGAACCTGACCCCACCCACACTGTCACTTTCTCCCTTGCTGGATGGTTCCTTCTGTGTTTGGCTAATGCCTCACAAAGAAAGGGGTCCTTCCCCTGTTCCCTTCACAGCAACTGTCCTGACAGTGCTAAGCCTTCAAGTCACAGACCCTGGCAGGCAGACCCCTTTTCATGGCCCGGCTCTTGGCTCCAATTCCATCATCTCTTCCCCTTTTCGCTTTAGGTTTGGAGGTGGTCATAGCTTCCCTAGATCCTGAATCCTGGGTGCCTCAACTTTCCTATTAAATTTCTTTACACACTCTGTAACCATCACTTCATCATCATGTCTTCATGTGAAGCAAGTAGGATTCTGTTTTCTGCTGTTACCCTGACTGATATACTCCTCTATGTTAGTTACCAAATTCTGAATCCTAATCAGCAGAGAGAAAAATAAATATGAACACGAAGTCATAGATACTGGATTTCAATCTTAGGTTTATAATTTCTTAGCTCAGTGACCTAGAACTAATCAATTAACTTACTTGAGTCATAATTTGAAACATGGAAATAATAATAATCCATTTTACAGGTTTGTGTTCGTGCATTCAGTATTTGCCAAGCCCCTAGTCCTGAATATGCAACTCTCTAGGCACTATATTTAAATACATTGGGGGACTGAGTTAGAGCTCTATGTCCCTTCCAGAGTTCAGCAAGTATCAAGACATCAAGTCTATAACAAGAGTTTAAAATATACACATACGCCTTGTAAGGAAATTAGCCTGGCTACTGTGATGGCAGGTTTCCAGGGGCCCAGGAAATGGCAGATGAGGCGTTAGGAGGAGAGGATGTCAGACAGGCCTTCCTGGTGGTGGGGCTGGGTTCAGACAGCAGGAGAAACAATGGCCCTTTGCAGGGGCTTCACAGTGATGAACAAGTAGGTGTGTGTCTCTGCTGAATGAAGAACTGGTGGCATTAAGAAGAGTAAAGAGGATAATATGTTTTCGAAAGGTCTTCTCTCTGTAATCAGAGGGCCTCTCCAGCTGTTTCTGTGCACTATGCATTATTTATGGCCCATCCAGGGCTGGCATCTCGCTATTTGTCTGCTTCCTGAGAGGGGCTGCGGGAAGAAGGATCTTTGACTCAGCAATTTTGAGCAAGGCTAAGTGAGAGGACAAAGGAGAAGGGAAGTTGGAGAAGAATGTGGATAGAATGAAAAAGGGTGACAGTTGGATGGGGGTGATTGGGGTTGTTCCACTTGACCTTGAGAAAACCTAGTGCCTGAGGAAACTACCTCCAAGTGCCAGTGGATCTGGAAGAAGAGATGGTGTGGGGTTCAGTTATTTAAGTCCCTGCGAATTCCAGGCGAGAGAAATGCCATCTTGGAAATCCATTTCTGCCAGGCTCCAAAGGGTTAATCAGAGGCAGGACTAGTAGCTGCAGGAAAGAGAACCAAGAGACACCCCATCTGAGAGCATGAGAGCATCCTCACTGCTAGAAAAGGAGATGAATCTCTGGGTGGCCCTGGGAACCGGAGATGTAGAAAACGGAGCTGAGTGATCAAGCAACACAATCCATTTCCTTGTATGACGAGCTGCTGGGCGCGCCACAGATGGCTCTTCTGCCCAGAATTGGGGATCCAGGGCCCTGCTGGTAGCATGAATCAGCAAAGTTACATCTACCCCCATTTCCACTGCTATTACCTGATTCACAGCCAAGTTCAGAAGGCAATGAAGTCCCAGGTTTTTCTTCCTTCCTGAACACACACAGTGATGTTCCTATTATCATTATCATCATCATCATCAAACACTAAATCTTCGCCAAGTGCCCTTCATTCTGTATTCTGTATCGGGGAACTGATATTAACTGAGCCTCCAGTAAATGGCAGTTGCTCTGCTTGTATTTAAATGATGTTATCTAAATTAAGCCTGCAACAACCCTATCAGATATTGCAACTCCCATCTTCCAGAGGACGTAACATTCTCAAAGAAATAAAGTGATATCCAAGGTCACAGAGTTCATCATAGACAAAGTGTGGGTTCCTGTCCATTCCAGAGGCTCTCGGGGAAATGCAGACCAACATCTTCCTTCTCTCTTTTACAACCATGCTCTTGAGGTTGCATTTGACCTTGGAGGTTGTTAGTCATTTATAAGATTCCGTAATAATATGTGCACTGCAGGAGCTTGGGGTCAGCATGTTCAAGAAAAGTAAAACACATACCTCAGCAGTGGGACAGGACACATGGAGACAGTTTAAATTAAGTCCCAGATTCCCAGTGGGGCTGCTTGGAAGGTAAGCTGACATTCCCTGGTATCAAAACTCTGCCTGCAGGAGATACTGGATAAAAAAGGACTGATTGCTAATTTATAGCCTATTTTCAACTGCAACACAAGTCTTCACTCCTTTTAGGAATTAATGGTCCTACTACACATCCTCAGAGATGAACATGCCTTGGTGGTCAAAGACCAGAACTTAGGACTCTTCTGGGGTTCTGGGAGTTGCCATTTAAAATATATATAATTGATTTCAGAGTGTAAGGAAGAAGGACAGAGAGAAAAACATCAATGATGAGAGAGAATCATTGATTGGCTGCCTGCTGGACCACACCCCCCTCTCTCCCCCCCCCCACCCCGGGAGATTGACCCTGCAATCCAGGCATGTGCCCTGACCGGGAATCAAACTGTGACCTCCTGATTCATAGGTCAATGCTAACCATTGAGCCATGCTGGCAGGGCTGGGAGTTATCATTTTTTTGTCCTTCCAACCTCACTGGTGACATGCCCCTGGAGGTGTTGAGATTGGATGGGGCAGGGATTCCCACCCCACACATAGGCCTGCAAAATAATCTAATCCAAATGCCTGCACGGTACCCAGCAGGGAAGGACCTCTCACTGTTCCTTGTAGCCTTCCTTGGGAACTGTTCCTAAAGTCTCCCCACCCCACTCCACATCCACCGTCCTCCTCCCTCCTTTTAGCCCCTTGTGTGAAGCCAATCGTAGATTTGGATCTTAACAGGCACAAGTCTCTTAATATGGCCTGGGGTCCCGATGCCCTGATCGTTCTTCCGTCACAAGCATTCCTGGGGGGAAAAGTTTCAGGTACCAAATGGGGATTCAGAAGAAGCATGGAATACATTCACAGTTACTGAACATGGGTTTGATAGCAGGCTCCATGCTAGTTGCTTTGCATATACTATTTAATCCTTTCAACAACTCTCTGAGGTGGGTTATAGTGGTCCTCACCTCATTCCCCCAGTTCACAAGTCTGAGATCATAAGTTGTTTGCCCAAGGCAAGAAGGGATTTGGTGAAATTTTCCATTCAGACCTCTGATTCCAATGCCCCTGGGTTCCATTCCTGTCCACCTAGCCTGCTTTCCGCTTCCTTTTCATAGCTGTGTTTTTTCATTCCATGGATGTGGTCCACTATCTGCAACACAGAAGATGCCTTACAAATGTTCATAGAATGGATGTTGAGTGAATAGATGAATATTATACAAATGCCTGTAGGACTTAAGATCCTCACTGGAGAGTAAGAGTGAAGTGTCTGAGCCAACTCTCACTGCTCCTGAGAAGGGGAAATGTCCACACATAGGGACAGAGGACCCTCCACGTCCCCTATGGACTGTCCCCCTTGGGTGACTCAGGAATGGCCTCTCCTCACCTAGGCGTCCCACCTCAGACGACCCTCAGCTTTCTTGCCAAGTGTGTTTATAAGAGGCAGAGCTGTGTCCTCCTACAGCTAAAGGCCTGGACCTCCCAGACCTCTGAACAGGCAAAGTGAAAAGAACTGGAGCATTTCTCCTGCCCCAATATTTGCATTTGAAAAGGAAAATCAACTCTTGGGCAGGTGACAGTGCTGTATCTTTTACTTTCATCCTGATAGTCTCACCTTTAAATTGAAAAATCTCCCTCTAGTCTCCTTTTCCTTTTAATACAAAATTTAGCAGTAAGAGGAATTCACTAAAACTATTTCTGGCACAAAGCAGCAGTTATTTGTGTAGATGGCAGGACACTTAACATAATGCAGGCAGAAAATTAGCCTGTAATCACTGCCTTCTTTTGGATCTGCTTTAGATGTAGTTAAGCCCAGGAGATGTCCAGAGAGTATGCCCCTGGGACTCAGCCCCTCCTCCTCTCATTCCCTCTGGTTTTGTTGTCTCCGGCAAAGAAAATTAGGGCACTGTGGCTATTGAGGTGCTTCTGTTCAGCCAGAGAGATGCTCACCCACACACACAAAAATGACAGTCAGTGCATATGCTTTTGGATGATTTAATGGCTTGAATTATCTTGCAGGTTCGTTGAGAAAATGCCAACGTTGGCAGAGCCATCCGGGCATCTTCTCCATGGCCTGCCTCTAGCCGGTCCTTACCTGCCAAGGGCAGAAGACAGACTGTGCTCCCCACACCGGTCTTTTGTTGGGTCCAGAGAAAAGGGTCAGGTGTGTGGAGGAGGCCCAGCCCCCCGGAGGCCATTATGCTGGAGGAAATACAGCAGGAAGAGGTGTAGCTGGTTCTTTGCTGGTTTCTCTCTCAACAAAGGCTCAACGTGTGTGTAGAGCTGGGCATGTGAAACCTGGAGTTTCCACTGGCGTCCTGCCTCTATCTAAAATCTTAATTTCCACTTTGAAGATCTCTCCTTCTTCATCTCTCCCTTTTATAAGAATTCAAACTTTTTCCCGGGGTTGAGGTGCTTCTCATAAATTTCATAGCCATGGACAAGTCCATCTCTGGCTCTAGATCTTAGTTTTCACGTTGATGAAATGGGAATGACCCACCCACTGTGAAGAGTGGATGTAAGGCTTAAGTAAGTAAGGATGCATAAAACTGCCGTGTGACCATGAAGCCTGTGTAGATGTATGTTGGCACAGGTAACATAGAGCTTCTTGATATTTAGTCATTTTTTAAAAAATATATTTCTTTATTGATTTCAGTGAGGAATGGAGAGGGATAGAGAGATAGAAACATCAATGATGAGAGAGAATCATCGATCGGCTGCCTCCTGCATGCCCCCCACTGGGGATTGAGCCCACTACCCGGGCATGTGTCCTTGGCCGGAATTGAACCTGGGACCCCTCAGTCCGCAGGCCGACGCTCTATCCACTGAGCCAAACCGGCTAGGGCGATATTTAGTCACTTTTAACACACTCTGCTTTTACAAATTAATTTAGGGAAGGTAGCACCACAAAATATGTTTCCGACTCCAATGTCAAGAGAAGGAAGAAGCAAAGTCACCATCCGTCCCTGTGTGAGCTTCTCTCCAAGTGTCAACGCCAGCCTTCCACTTAAAGATGTGAACTTAGATGATTCCAGAAGGGCAAGTGACCTGGTATCAGGGGGGCTTCCACACAAAGTGAAACACTCCAACAGCCAGCCCTAGCTAAATGAATACCAGCGTGCCCTTGAATCTCTCTAAGAACACTAAAAGCGTTGGAATTGATGACAATCGAGCATACTTCTCAAAATTTCACTTTCTCCTACGTCCCTTATGCCTTTTCTCGCACACACATAAAGCACAGCTGCCTGGGAGCTTCTTTCTTTCCGACCCCAATGCTCACCTTTCCCCAACAAATCACACCAGTATTGAGTTTTACTTTTCTCCCTTTGTCCTTGTCTTTGTCTCTGCTTTTTTCCCCCTCTCCCTGAGCTGATAGCCCTCATCTCCCCTCCTCCAGTTCAGTTTCTGCCTAACCTGTGTCCCAAATTTCCATCACAAACGCTTATCCCATAAGATTGGTTTATGGCAAAGGTTGAACTTCTCTTTGGAGGGTAAAGGAAATAAGAGAAAAGGAGATCGGAGTGGACAGAAATAGCATTCTTTTTGTCAATCAAGTCAGGGCGAAAGACTGTGAAGATTCACATGTTAATTATTCTTGTCACCGTCAAATATGACTGTGAGGACAGATTCCAGAGTGGTCCAAGATTCTACTCAAGCTCACCCAGAAGAGTGTCAGAAATGGAATACCAGAACCAAACAGGTGAAAGAAGAGCATGTCACGCCTTTGTCAGTGTGTTGGATGAAAACTCGAAGCAGTTTCTGCCCATGAATATGCATCGTGCATGTGTCTTAGCTATCATCAGCAGTGCTCGGCAGATGGCTGCTATGTTTTGAGATCTGCTGCACACTATACCCGATTGTTGTGATGGGCGATCAAGGGCTGGAGAGAAGCTGTCAGAATGCTGAACACATCGTCTGGGGCGAGTGGCAATTCTCCATTACCCTTGGTTCCAGGGCCAAAGGCCACGATCTTATAAAGTCTGAAAGGTAGCTCTAATGAGTAAGACATGCAAAGGGGCTTGACCATCAGTGGTCATTAATGCTCCCCTTCCCAGGGCCATTAACCTTGGGTTCCTTGGTCCAGTCCCAACTAGGTTAATTGCACACCACCTTCTCAAATTCCCTCTTGCCCTGACAGCTGTATGCAGTGTGGTTGGAAGACGATGTTAACGGCATCCGTCTTCATTGTCAACCTGAGGATGTTGCCTTCCTTATTGACTCTCATAGTTTAGCAATTTCATTATGAGCAGGAGGGGCTATGGGGGAGCTTACAGCGCTACTAAGAAAATTAGTCTTCTTTAGCATGCTTACTTCCTAAATGATGTTCCAGAGAGGCAGATAGGACATCTTCTACCTAAAGGGAGACTGCATGGCTGTATTTCAAGAGAGGAGATAGTATTGTTAACGATGCAGAGTCCTATTGGTTGTAGTCAACATAACAAAAGAGGCCACAGTCACCAAAAAGTACAGGTTTTATGGTTGGTATGCTGACCCAGGGCTGATTCTGCTGAGACAAGACTCTACCATCACATAGATCCCTCAGCTATTTCTCATACCAGGAAACTGTGGCCGAATAATTGAAAGCCTGGGACTCTTTAGAATCGATCATGTCTTTCATCACTTCATCACTGGTCTCCTCACTGCCCAACGCTGGCTGCTTCTAAAGTTCTCCTTCTTCTACCACCCAGCTCCCTCACCTTTCACATGCCTTACAGATTCCCAATCTTGGATCTGTCCCACGGCCCGCCTTTGCAATCTTTCTCAGAAAGCTGAGCACGGCTGGAGGTAAAAATCATGCAGCAATGTAGACTGGACTCACGTGAAACTCATGGTCTCCAAGCGCAGAAGATCTGCAAGGGAGCTTCCAAGTCCACTCCTTATCTTTGGTTAATTCTCTCTCCACTATCCTGCTAAATATTCACCCCGACCCCATACTCTCAGAAAACAATCTTTTTTTCCCCCCAACTTCTCTAAGGAAATTGAAGTTGTCAGGCAAGCTCTACTCAAATTTTTAGCCACCTTCCTTCATTACCTAACTCTCTATATCAATGTCCATTCTATCCCCTCTATCATTTTCTCCACCCAAGCATTGCCTTATAAACAACCTTCCGATACAGCCAGTACCCTTGTCTCTTTACCTCACCATCCCCAATGTACTCCATCTGCACGTTGCAATTAATTTGGAAAACCCATACCTAATTTTTTCCTAGATTTCCAAAGGCCATGATATTTTTCAGCCCAAATTTTGCACTGACAGAATATATTACTCCGCGTTGAGCCAGGATATAAAGTGAAAAGAAGCTTCGGGGGATGAAGAGAAATGAGTTTCACTGCACTGAGGAGCCGGAGACAGCTGACTGCCCTCCCTGGCCACCGCGGCTCCCTCCTGCATAGTCCTTTCCCAGGAATGGCTGGATGTCCTTTATGACTATTTCCCAGGTTTCCCACTTTGGAGGCTCACTGCTATTTCCCACAATCTGCTCCATAGGAATCCCTCTGATAGTACTACTTTATTTTAAACTGCCCCTATTTTAGAAACTGCTGGAGCTTAGAAACCAATTTCCATGCTTATTCCATAGCATTGGTGGCATTTAGGCAAGTTGTACACAAGCTGGATGTGTGTTTCATCATGTGAGACCCAGACTCAGTTTGCTCAGAGGGAGGGCAATAGGCAGGGTCTGCATTTGGTGGAAACTTCTAGCACAAATGACCACCTTCAGTGGATGGAGGAAAGGTACCCAGGAAGACAGGCACTTGTAGAAGCAGATCAAGTGGTCCTTCAATGGAGTCAGGCACAATGGTGTGCATGGATGCATCCTACTTGACAACACCCTTTCAATCGTTCCTGACAACACCCTCTCTCTCCTACCCCCTTCCCGTTCCAGGGCCAGGACTAAGGTGAGGTAAATGGGGCACTTGCCTTGATGCAAAATTTAAGAGAGTGCTTTTAAAAACCAGTAATGATGATGATAAACAAAAATTTAATGGAATATTTTTTAAAAATTAAAACTATTCATAAAAACATAATGAACTATCAAAATTTTGAATAAAGTCAGGATCACTACATTACCATGGTGAGCCATAGTGGAGCCAGAGGCAAGGGGAAAATCAATAATACTGATTGATCTTTTGCTGCTAAAAATTTTGGTATTTTATTAATCACGAGGTTTTCATTTTTAGCATTCATTTTATTTTTTTAAGTATTGCATTAAAGTATTATTTATCTTTACCCTGAGTTTTGACATCTTGTTAAGTTCTGTGCTGAGGTGAATGCCTCACTTGCTCTACCCTTCTCTAAGCCCTGCCCCTTCATATGCCAACCAGTTGTCACCTTTTCTTGACCAATTCTCATGGGAATCATCCTTTTCCTCCATACCTGTTGCAACAGGCCCAGTTCATTTCCTCATCCTCTGTTTTGTTGTTGTTGTTTTACATTCATATAATAGTCTTCTATTTGTTCCACTAATTTCCATAACTACCCCTTTTCATATTGCAATCCCACATTTTCCACTGTTTAAGAACTGTACAGGGCTTCCCAGGGCCTACAGGAAGGAATTTGTGCCTTTAGTGGCCACAGCCTCTTTTCTTACCACTTCATCATCCAAGCTCCTCAAGTAATCCATCAACACTCATCTGATGACTCATTGCATCCAATATCTCACAGCCCTCTGAGCCTTTCATGCTCTCTTCCACCTTCTCTTACATTTCATTCAGGCTGTTCTCTCTGCCTAGAGCACTTGTTTCTTCCTTTTGTTTGGAAAACTTGCCCCGTCTATAGACTTTAAAAAAAAAAACAAACAAAAAAACCAACTTCTCATTGCATTGTAATTGTCTGTTGGTGCATCTGTCTCCTCCACCAAACTCTACAAGTCTTCTCGAGGGCAAGGATACTTTCCCTAATTCACCTCTATATAAAAGGCATACAGCAGGTGCTCAAAACAAGTTTGACGGTTATACAAATGAATTATGAGTAACTGAAGAATTGAATTATCATGGTCAGAATGCTCATAAATAAGCCTTTATTAAGCTCCTTGTTTTGCAAGGTAGTGTGAAGGCACTAGTAACCAGTGATGGCCTCAGCAAATGAGTGTTCGTGGTGAACTCCAGGTTCCAGGAGCTGTCTGGAATCTGCCTTGTATTTCTCCCACCCAAACACATGCCAGTGGCAGAGCAGAGTCGGGATGCCCGATTTTCGTTAAAAACTATTTCATTGGCTAGAACTAGTATTTCTGAAATCTCCTAGAAAAGCCAAAAAGCAATTTCTAATGAAAGGAAAAACCATCTGGGGTAAAGGGATTGGGGTTGAGTATCATAAAGCAAAAACAAATGTCAATCTCCTAGAGTATTTACGGTAGACCCTGGGAGGAAGATTAGAGAGATCTTCTGCCTATGTGTTGGGCTGGGCAGGAGAAAGGAAGGGTGGGATGGGCATGGGCAAAGCCTGGCATTTGTTCAAAGTGCTCCCTGTTAGACTCTCATAATATAAAAGAGCTGTTTTCACTGGAGTATCTTTAGCCTCTTGTCTCTCTTTGTTATTGTCTTGATAAATTCTTTATTGGGGCAGCTGTCTTACAAAACTGGCCCAGAACACACATAAACCCCTCTGATCAACACTTATAAGCTTGTCCTCCGCACATTGCTCTGGGGCTTATAAATAACAGAGAATGATGAGAAAACAAAGACCGGACTTGCCACAACCATGAGCACTGTCCCACCTCCATTCTCCACTTCTCCAGGCGAGCCAGATGGCTGGCCCACCACGTGGTCTAGAAGCAGGGAGGCATCATCTAATTCCCAGCATGGCTCCAGGGCCCAGCACAGGATCAGGTGGGGTCTTATTGGTACCTGGTTTTAAAACCTGAACTCTACCACTCACTTGCTCTCTGTTTTAATAACTCATCAAATTTAATACGCCAAATTCATGAGTAGTCTACAGGTTAGCCTGACAAAGTGCCCTCTAATCTTATTGGGGAATGGAATTTAGTATGAGTTTTCTAGAAGAACATGCCATGGGCAAGAACATAACATAGGGTGTAAAGCTAAACACAAAATGTTAATAAAAATTCAGTTAATTTAAACTATCCTAGACCAATTGACAATAGAGTACCTGTTTCCTTCCTTCCTTTCTCTTTTCCTTCTTTCTCCCCCCTGTTAATTTATTATTTTCTTTATTCTTTCCACAAGATGTATACCGAGTACCTACCATGTGCCAAATAGATAATCAAGCAAGGATTATGTTCCTACTGACGGCCAGTGCAGTCCCAGTGGCACAGCAGTGTCTGGGTCGTAGATGCTCAACACATGTTTATTAAATGTGTCTTTCTCTCCCTGCCTCTCTTTTCTATCTTTTGATGGTAGCATAATGTCTTCCTCACTCTATTTACAACAACCTGTAGGGTACTGAGCTCATTATTTGTATCTTTCATTTATAAATTTACTAGTAGACATACCTTGGCTCATATCATAAGATGCCATTAAACAAATTATCTTTGGTATCTTTTGTTGTTGTTGTTGTTGAAATGAACATTAGTCTACATGGGTGATGATTCTGTATTAAAGAAATCATTATTATTTTATTTTATTTTTATTTTTGGTGACCTGAGCATTACTAGAATTGTAACTTACCGGCATCATCCACATGATTCAACCAAGTCAGATCTGTGATGTGGACTGTTGTATTTGACATTCTCTCAGCTCTCTGTATAGGAACACTCCTCCCCGTCCTATTTTCCATTTTTCACCATCCTATATCCCATTTCTCCAAGGGTCTTGTCCTCAGCTAACTGCCATGACACCCTTCCCATAATATGCAGGAACTGATAATGATTTAAGTGATTTAACTCCTCCCAGAGAAATGTATAGAGGACTCTCCACAAACAGGAAGACAAAGGCAGTCAAAGGTATGACCTTAGAAATAATGAAGTAATTGTAAACAATAAAAGATATCTAGCCATGAGTTTCCCCTAAGCCCCACCATTCACAGCATGTGTATGGGTACCTACTCTGTCTACTTAGAAAATTTGAGCTTGGCTTGCCACATGCATTCCCTCGTGTTTATGAAGAACTGTGCTCAGCCAACAGAGAGGACAAAATAAAAAGCTAATGGAGCCAAGGCCATGGAGGAGGAGAGAGGAGTGCAGGATGCTGCAGGCAGAAGGAGCACTCTGTGCAGAGGGCTTGAAAAGATTTAACCGTGATAGGTTGGGATAATTGAAAGGTGCATGATAGTGATATAACCTACAGAGCAAAGGTAGGCCACAGGCTAGGAAAGTAGGCTAGGGACACATAAATCAAACCTTTCTGGTAGCACAGAAAAGCTTAGACTTTGTCTGACTGAATACCCAATGGTTACATAGTTAGCTCCACGTTTCTGAAACATTGCTCTGGGGCCGTGTGGAGGATATGTTTAAGTGGCGTAGGGGATGGGCAAAATGGAGGTAAGGATAACAGACAGGAGGCTATTGTAATAGCCCAAGAATTATATAAAGAGAAGCTAAGCTAAGACAGAGGCATCAGCACTGACAGAAAGGAGATATCTTTGAAATGAAAACTTCAGGACGGATGACTGGTGTAAAGGGAGCTCTGGAGAAAGATGAATATTGAAAAGTTTAGTTTCTGAGATGGGCAACTGAGCAGATGACGATGCTACAAATCAGGAAAAAAGAATCCAGAAGAAAACAGGGTAGGAGATAAAGATGATGGATTTTATATTGGATAGAAAGCATGTGAATCACCTGGTGCCTGGGGAACATTCAGGTGCCTGACAGCAGACAGTGGATAGGTAGGAACAGAACCCATGGACTAGAGATAAAGCTTTGGGAGTTATTACCATATAACTGGAAGTTTAGCATCAGAGTACAAATGAAACTGGCAAGGAGAACATGTTGAGTAAGGACTGAGCTAAGAGTAAAACTCATAGCAATCAAACATTGCAGATGACAGTTGGAAAAGAAAGACAGCACCACAGAAGCTGAGGAAGAAGAGTTTGGGGGTGGGGGAGGGGTTAGTTGCAGCAAATATTCCAAAGATGTGAGATGTAAATATGTTCAGAGAAATATCAGAGAAACTCTGGAAGTTCTTTGTAGTTTTTGTCTAGTAAGAGGTCAATGATGCTGACTTCAACCGAAGTAATTTCAGTGAAATAGTGGGACAGCGGCCCGATTACAGTTGACTGAGAAGTGACTATCAGGTAATAAGACAGTGGGGGTGTGGACTATTCTTTTTAGCAATCAGGATGATACTGGAAGGAGACAGAGAAGGCAATTATCACAAAGGGACATATGTTTAAGTTTTAGGTTAGTCTAAATGTTTAAGAAAAACTTGATAGTTTGAAAAAAAAAAACGTGGGATGAGAAAACGAGGTCAAAGGGAAAGAGAGATTGGAGACACGGGAGAGAGGGGGAAAGGTGAATGGACCAGAGTGCCGAGGAGATGGAACTGGTGGAATGGATGGCAGAAGAGGCAGGAGCAGCCCTTAGCGGGGAGAGGGACACCTCATCCTCTGAGACGAGAAGGACTGAACCACCTGAAGCCATGCATGATGCTAGGCTGTGAGAATGGTTTGGTCTGAAATAACCACAGAGGTAATGGGAGAGGGAACCCATGATATGTGACAGTGGCCACTCAATATTGTAAGCTCCCATTTCCCCTCCTCTAACTCATTATGCTCCCAAGTTTCTCAAAACCCTTGCAGCCTGGAAATTCTAAGAAATGTTTAATCCCTAGTTCTCCTGATATGACTTAAGACCTGCCCATCCCTTCCTCTCTGCTGAGAGGATAAAGGACTTTTTTATCTCGTGGCCTCCCCATGTTCTGCAGAGAAAACCTGAGCGCCTGGTAGAGAATGCGGAACAAGTCCAGTGTTGGCTAAATACACTCTCAGCCACACATTCCCAACCTCTCCCTCCCCCATCAGGATCCATACACTCTGCTCATGAACTCCACTGGGAAACTCTGGGAGCAGTTTGCCAAGCATGGGGAATTTGTCTTTCGCCAGGAACTGCTGTGCCACAGCCAGAGGTACCCTGCCTGTCTTGGCCCAGGCAGCGGGTGAACAGCCTGCTCTCTGCTCTTGACGCTACACTGCCCCTACTCCAACATAATCAGGGCTGAGAGGCTCACTGTTCCCGAGCATAGTGGTGATGCACCTGACAGTCAGCTGTCTACATGCAGGTGTCTCATGAAATATGTTAATATGTACTGTATAAAGTGTTCTGAACACAGCTTAGAAAATAGTAATCGCCATGTAAATGTTAGCTACTATCGTTGTACTGTTGTTTGTATTATTACTGTTCCTCATATCCCCTACAGGACCAAAATCTATCCTAGGCATGCAGCGGAAACTCAAATATCTGACATTTTAATTAGTCAGTGTGATACACAAGAAGCCTGAGAAAGGGCTGAGGACTGGCTGATGCCCTGGCACACAGTGGAATTAATATGGGTCTGAATCAACACTCTACCATTCATTAGTTTTGTTTTCTTAGCCTCAGCTTCTTTATCTGCCAAATGGGTATGTTAAACACTACCTCAGAGGGCTATTGAAAGGAGTAAAATTACTTATAATCATTGCCAAACATCCATCAGCTTAAAACAAAAACTTAAAGTCTCCCCTCTTTCTTTTACATGAAGAAAGTGGTGCTGAAATTGTTTGAATAAATGACTACACCTTTCTTTTGGCACCTTACACTTTCTCTCCTGTATTTTGTGATTATGGTACTCTCCAGTATTCTTCCCCCTCCTTCATCATCCACTCCAGCGCGCGCACGCGCGCGCGCACACACACACACACACACACACACACCACTCAGTCAATACATGTTAGGTCCCTGAACAAGTTAAATCTGTAAGCCAGGGCACCTGGTTTTGTTCACAAGATCAGTCCTCTTTTCTGTCCACATTCCCTTCATTTTTCAAAGCTCTAAGCTGTTCCCTTTTGTCCCTGGCCTTCCCTGACACCGTTCTAATAGTTTCCTGGAACATGAGTGATGTCCAAGAGCCCTTGCGGGGGCGGGCACTGCCACCTGTGGGGCACACCCAGTGCAGTTAAACAAAGCGGGGCCGGCTTCCCCCATGTATCACCCAATTAAATAGCCACGCAGTGGCTCCTCAAGGGAACCCTGCTGATGTCAGCGGAAAGAAGAGGCTCAATCACAGCCTCTGAGGAAGGCAGCTCTTTGTTATTTATAACACACAACCTTCTGGCTGGGGAACCAGGAAAGAGAGATGCCCCCTGAGAAGCTCCTTGGGATTTCCAGCCTCCACCCCTCCGGGCAGCACAAGCATGGTCCCGGTGAAATCTCCGAAGAAGCAAATTTTTAAAAATATATATTTTTATTGATTTCAGAGAGGAAGGGAGAGGGAGATAGAAACATCAATGATGAGAGAGAATCATTGATTGGATGCCTCCTACACACCCCACACTGTGGATCAAGCCCACAACCCGGGCATGTGCCCTGACCGGGAATGGAACCATGACCTCCTGGTTCACAGGTCGACACGCAACCACTGAGCAATACTGGCCAGGCGGAAGAAGCAAATTTTGATCCCACTCCTCTGGAGTCATTGGAAGGAAGAACTCATTCGCAGGCTGATGCCCCTGAGCACGCAGTGGGAAGGACAGGTGCTGGGGACCTGTGTGAACCCAGTCATCCAGAGAGCAGGCAGAACCTCCAAGGGGAACTTCTCTACCCTTTAACCCACAAGCAAAGGCAGGCTGCCCTGAGGACCCCGAGAAAGCCTTTGCCATTGAGGCCGGAGTCGATTTATTTATTGTCAGGCTTCTAACGCCAGCTAACCACAACCAGTTCGGGAGTCCCTAAGAAAGGCAAACTGATTTTAACGTTGGCACCTCAACCTGCGTGTGCAGTAATGTGGCACCTGAAACTCAATCCCTAAATGTCATTATACACATCAGGTCCCCAGGGTTCTTCCTTCACCTGCTCGCTGAGTCCTGGGGCAGCTTGGAGTAGGACTCCCTGTTATATACTCTGAAAACACTCGCTAATTCTCAGTAGCATATGTCATCATCACAATTGTACAGTTCCTGTCGTTATGGTGTAATATCAGTCCCCGTATATGATCGATTCTGCATGGGCAGAGACTGCGGCTGCCTTCATGATCTCTATTTCCAACTACCAGGAATATTCTTGGCATATTGCATGCATTCCATAAATATCAGTTGGATGGGGAATGAATTAAACAAGGAGAAACCTCCTTGGGAAGGGAAATAGACACATAAAACGGAAGGCTATGTTTAGGGGAATCAGAGGATTATTTAGTGGATTAGCCACTCCTGTTGGATTACTGGGTCACAGCTGCTCCCTCTCCCACACCATTGATTAAGAAGAGCTGACAACACTTTTGATTTTTCAGGAGTTCACTGAGTATTTACGATGTCCCCAGCTTGATGCTAGGCTGAGAGGATGTGAAATGATGGCAGGTCTCCTGTCATCTTTGAGCTATGATTTCCTGAGGGACACGCGATTTCCACTCGGCAGCACACTGCAGCTCAGAAATGGGTTACATGGTATAGATAATACAGGCTACGGGAGTCTGGAAATGCAAGTGGTGACAGGCATTGCTTTTCTGCTTCTCTCTCAACAGAAGCTTCTAGAATACTGGCTGCTTTCTCTTTTAAGTTCACAGGTCTCTGGCCTTCCCCATTCCCTCAGGACCTGGCATAACCCTGCTGCATGCAAATACCCCCCAGCGTTCCCCTGGTGCTCTGACCCTGCGCTCCTGCCAGCAGCCACGGGGAGCAGATCTGACTCCCCGGGTGGCAGCCTGGAGGACAGGGGAGCCTTTTGGGGCAGCTTCCACCGCTTCCCTTTGCCCAGGCTTTGAACTTTCCAGCCCTTCTTGTTGCTCTGGGTTATTCCACTTCCCTCTTCTCCCAGGGAACCATCTGGTTTCAAGATAGTTGTAATGTGTGCCAGTGTGAGGGCCTAGAGGAGGCAAGATTAATTGCTCTCCAGTTAGAAAAGGGAAAAGTAGTAAATTTTTATGTTTAGAGAAATATGAGCTAGTGAAATACAGCCAGGACACTTTGCCCAGTCTTTTATTCTGGAGCAGAAAATGCCTACCACCGTTAGACAAAAGTTCATTTTCTCAGGCGCCTCCTTGCTTGGGTTTAACTCAGAATCTCAAGTCCCTTTGCCTTGGGAACTGTCTCGGAGGCTGGACATGTGGACTGGCATCCTGCTGCTCACCAGCTTTCTGACCCTGAGCCAATCACTGAATAATATTCTAAAACAGGGAAAGTAGGTCTTGCCCTACTCATAGGAGATAACGTGAGGTTTTTTGTTTGTTTGATTTTTAAATATATTTTATTTATTTTAGAGAGAAAAGGAGAGGGAGAGAGAGATAGAAACATCAATGATGAGAATAATTGATCGACTGCCTCCTACACAACCCCAACTGGGGATCAAGTCCTCAACTTGGGTGTGTGCCCTGACCAGGAATTGAACCATGACCCTCCTGGTGCATAGGTCGACTCTCAACAACTGAGCCATGCTGGTTTGGCATGCGAGGCTTATATGTTCACACGAAATGAGATGCAGACATGAACAGGCATCGCTGATAATAAAAGAGATACACATGTGCAAGGTGGTCATATTGCTCACAGGCTTACCAGTTTCACCCTCTAATTCTGTTCTCAGCGGCATCACCCCACACACAGCTAGGAGCTTTAGGGAAGTGTAAACAAACCTGCCTCAGAGAATTTGCAAACCAAAGGAGGCCTTAAGGATCACTGCATCTCATGTTATAAATATGGACACACAGCAAATGCTAAATAATAATGCCCACGTATGCTAAGTGTTTGCTGTGCGCCAGCTCAGCTCTAACTCTTCCACATGCAGTAGCTCATTTAATCATCAAAACCATTCCCCAGGAGGGAGACACTAATTAGCATTTTCATTTATAGGTGAGAAAACTAAGGTCAAGTAACTCCCTCAAGGTTAGCTGTGGTAGTACTAGGGCAGTGGTCGGCAAACTGTGGCTCGCGAGCCACGTGCGGCTCTTTGGCCCCTTGAGTGTGGCTCTTCCACAAAATACCACGTGCGCACGTACAGTGTGATTGAAACTTCGTGGCCCATGCGCAGAAGTCGGTTTTCGGCTCTCAAAAGAAATTTCAATCGTTGTACTGTTGATATTTGGCTCTGTTGACCAATGAGTTTGCCGACCACTGTGCTAGGGTCTACACGCAAGAAATCTAGTCCTCAATACACTCTTCCCACTAGTACAGTTAATTGCTGCCTAGAAACTGAGGTCCAGAGAGGTGCGGACAAGTTGCCCAAGATCACTCAGCAATTGGGGATCAAACGCGGGTCTCCTGACTCACAGTCCAGAGGTCTGTCTGTCTACCTGGACAAGCAGTAAGAGGGTAGAACTCAAATCCTGGCTGGCCAGGCAGCAGTGGAATGCCCTTCGGCAAGTCACCGGCCTACTTCAGATTTGGTTTCCTCATCTAGATAAAACTGTCATCAAAGGGTCTCTTCCTCCGTTTATTGTGAGAATTAAATGAGACCCTATATGGAAGCACGAGGAAGAGCGTGGCTCTGGCTGCGCAGCAGATGGTAGGCATTAGTTCACATCATGCTGCTTCTTCCAGGAGAGTCATGGAGTGGCTGCATGGCGATGGGATCCAGAGGGCTGGCTGTGGGAGGAGAGAGAGGGAGAGACACACCAGAAGCCTGTGTTTGCACCAGAGAGCGGTAGTCCGTCCCTTTAGGATAAAGATTAAAAAAAACTAAAATAGAGGAAAAAGGCTAGAACCACATACAAGCCAACCCGTTACGTCTGCTCTCTCATCTCAGCATTTCATTCATTCCCTCTCCCTTAAATGGACAAGGAACTGCCTCACTCCTCAGGGGACAGCATTGGCCCACCCCTCAGGTCCTGCCTGCCCCTCTCAGCTTCCTGGTCCATCCTGTGATGGGTTCTGACAGCCAAGTGTGGTTGGCCAATCAGCTGTCACAGCACAAGGATCCAGGCCAGGGAAGGAGAGCCTGCTTGCTCCTCCCAAGGGAGCCCTGGAGGTATGCAAACTTTTGCAATTGCTTCTGCCTCCTCAAATCGCTCTCCCTCTGTTAACAACCCCACAGACATCTTGTCTGTATTTCATAAATAAGCTTCTCTATTTATTCAGGGGAGTGAATTTATAGCTATTATGATTCAAATGACATTGACATGATATTTTCTCTTTCTCCCCCCTGCTATTGAATCGGAAAAAGAGAATCCATAGGGGAAAAAAAATCACAAAAACCCAAAGCAATTACTCTGCATATCAGTCCATGAAATAAATAAATGTGTATGCCAACTCTCTTTTTTTGGGGTGGAGGTAAGGGAACTGATACATAATTTAGAAATTGTGGCTGCTTCCTGGTACCCAGAGCTACAGCTGGCATGTGCTAACAGGAGTCATGTGCTGCATTCATTAGGCACTGAGCAGCGTTTTAATTCCTCAGCCATTAACATTATCTGCAAGAGGGGCTGCGCACACAGTCAGATCCTGGGGATGTCAATCACCCCATTACACAGCGTCAGTTTCGTCATATGGGGTGTTACCTCTCATTAGGTTGCCTGAGTCAGCCAGTCAGTCAGATGTGACTGAGCAGATGGGCAATAGGGGAGGCGGGCAAAGTGTGGGGTGGGCAGGAGGTGCAGCAGCCAGCAGAGTGAGCACTGCCCCTCGGAGCCCTTGTGTTAAATGCCTGTCCTGTTAGATCAGCTTAGCCTTATCCTGGCTCATCCCTTTCCCCAACTGAGCTCATCCCCAACAACCTAAAGGCCTGGCTCCAAAGTGTCCATAGAGTTTAGGATGTCAGTGCTGGGCTGGAATCTTCCCTGATATCTGACTCCACAGCAGAGGAAATACGACAGAGTGGCATCAGAAGATGTCCCTACCCTGTCTTTCCACACTCAGGGGGTCCCTGGAGTGGCTGAGTCAGGGGTGGCAGACTCTCCCAGGGCTGCTGAGTCATTTGGTCTCGTGGCTTTTAACTCTTAGACTGTGACCCACAGCAACAAATATATTTAAATCACTGGACTTGCTGGTAGGAGACACTGCATGGACACACACACACAGACACGCCACCACCACTGAAGCAAAATGTTCATAAAATATCCCTACTACATGTCATGCAGTTAAATAATTCTATTCTACTCATTTTTTAAAAGCACATGTGGAAGCCAGTGCATTATTTCATAAAGAGTTGCAACCTGCAGTTTGCATAAGCACTCATTTAGTCCAACATTCGGTATCTCAGGTTTTTTGCCAAGAAGCAGACCTGTCCTGAGGGCAGGCATCGACCTTGACAAAATAGCACAGAAACAGGGGGGGGCGGGGGAGGGGAGCTCTCCCGATGGCCAGTTCCAGGGCGGCCCTGCAGCGGAGTTCCGAAGCGCAGCTCCACTCCTCGGTGTGTGAAGGCAACACCGAGAGGCAGTGAGGCTGGGCTGCGGAGTCCAGAGCACTGCTGGTGGGAGCTGGGCCCCCAGCTTGCTATGGGAAGCAGAGTTGTTTATATTTCCCCATGAGATGAGGCCCTCTAAGGCATGCTTGTTAGGCTCACAGGCTTCTCCAAGTTATAATTCATTTCCCCTTCTGTTTTCTCTGTTTCCCCTCCTTTCCCCCTAGTTCCCCTTACTTTCTTTTTTACTTTTAAATGATTTTTTAAATATTTTATTGATTTTTTACAGGGAGAGGGATAGAGAGTGAGAAACATCAATCAGCTGCCTCCTGCACACTCCCTACTGGGTATATACCTGCAACCAAGATACATGCCCTTGACCGGAATCGAACCCTGGACCCTTCAGTCCACAAGCTGATGCTCTATCCACTGAGCCAAACCAGTCAGGACCTCCTTACTTTCTTTTGCCTCCTCCTCTACTCACTCCCTTGCCTATCTTTACCAATACAAAAACATGTTTCTTAAGTATATTTGAAATTTTCTCATTCCTCATTCACAAGCTGCTAAAGCAATTCTTCAAAGTCCCTGCAGGCCAGAAACCTAACAGTTGAGTTGTGATCTATGTACTGTGTGTGTGTGTGTGTGTGTGTGTGTGTGTGTGTGTGTGTGTGTGTTGAGCTGGAGAGCAGGCGATGATTCCATCCCAGCTATAGGAGAAGTTGAGAGCGTGGCTTTGAGAGAGGAATAAGCCTGCCAATCCCCGACACTAAGGAAATAATTTAAAAGGAGAGAAGAAATCATTGCTTTGTTATTTTGCTTTCAGAAAAGCTGTCTCCCTTCTAAGGATATTAGTTTTACGTTAGATTCTATTGCTCTGTCAGCGTCTGTGGTGAGTTGGAGCTGTGATATGCTCAGCCACCTCATTTCAGTGGAGGAGACGGAATGTGTCTAGATAGCCACACGGAGGTGTCGGAGCTGGGCACATAAGTGGCACTTTCCTTGTTGAAGCACACTATAAACATGAACTAATTGTGCTGCCCAGCTTCTAAGACAGAGAGACAAGAGGAATGGTTCTCATCTCTAGGAGACGGGAAGGCCCAGCACACAGCCTGCAGGACTCCAGGGCGGGGCGAGTTCCCAAGACCCAAGATGAGTACTCAGCTGTCACTTTTCTCAAACCTTCACAATTTCTTTTCTTCTTTGTTTTAATATATTTTTAAATTGACTTTTAGAGAAAGAGGAAGGGAGAGGGATAGAGAGTTAGAAACATCGATGAGACAAGAACATCATGGATTGGCTGCCCCCTGCATATCCCTACTGGGGACGAGCTGCAACCCCGGCATGTGCCTGACCGGGAATCAAACCAGAGACCTCTTGGGTCCTGGGTTGATGCTCAACCACTGAGCCACACCAGCCAGGCAAATCTTCACAATTTCTTAAGGCTTATGTCTATTTTTATAGGTCCCAGGACAGGTTCCTTAAACTCTCAGAGAGTAAGTTGCCTCTGCTACTAATTGAAGGTAATACTAGTAATAATAATTATTGCTGCAAAAATTAAATGAGATACAGTTTGCACAAGGTCTGGCCCTCAGAAAGTGCTCACGGAGTCATGTATAGCCCATACCACTTCTTCACATTTCCTTCTCGGTCGGTCTTCTCTTTCTTTTCCTGCTCTCTTCCTTGCTCCCTTTCTTCCTTGCTCTCTCCTTTCATGAGCTTAATCCTTGGCTCTGGGGGCTGAGCACCCTCTGAGCAGGCATCTGGTATACCAGTGTTATCCGAGGGCAAATAGATTGTGCACCTGCTCTCCTGCTGCTCTGCTTGAAGCCCTGCGGGGCGATAGCACCTACCCCGAATGGTGGCTCCAAGGGCCATGCCCCTGGTGGTCATCAGCCATCTGTCGGC
Organism: Eptesicus fuscus; assembly: GCF_027574615.1. Lineage (NCBI taxonomy): Eukaryota > Metazoa > Chordata > Mammalia > Chiroptera > Vespertilionidae > Eptesicus > Eptesicus fuscus. The sequence continues at coordinate 18,756,014 of NC_072495.1, read as the reverse complement.
TATTAGCACCCTTCAGGGCATCCTGTTGTGGCTTTGGAGGGCAGAGAAGGGCTTTGTGACTCCAGGAATAACCAGGGGACCACCACAGACCTTTCCTACCAGCCGAGGTACAGCCCCTCTCACACAGACCCACAGAAACATGCTTTGTGAGCTGTTCAGGTGCATTCAGATGGGAGTATCCGGTCCTGTCTGCCCGTGCTAATGAAGGCCCGGCTTGGGATTCTGAGAAAGAGACAGTGTCCACTGTGGAATTCGATACTGCATCCACTTTCAAATCAGAGCTTGGGCTCTGCTCTGCAAAATCACAGCACCCAGTTAGCCTTGGTTTAGGGCACAGGTTCCAAAGGTAAGGCTTTAGGACCTGGGACAGGAGGTCCCACACAAGACAAGGACTTCAATTATGTATAGAACATGATGCAGTGAGCTGGTAACATGGGCAAATCATAGGCATGACTCTCTCTTGATGAGAGTCAAACCCCTCTGTCACACCTCCCTGCTCCTGTGGGTCTGTGATTTCGAGTACAGGACCCATTGGATTTTTCTCAGATTTCAGTTGGATTCGGAGATGAGAGTTCCCTCCTCCAGCCTGCAATGCAGAGGAAAAATGGGTGGTGCCTGAAGCAGTAAGTGTGTCTGGTAACACTGGTCCCAGAGAGGTGAGGATCCAGCAGGCCACCCATGTGTGGGGTCATCTGTTGGCAATTCATCCCTGAACAGCTGGACCTTGACATCCAGCTGGGATGCGTTCAAGGAACACAAACTCATTTATCAGCCAGCAGAGCGAAGCCCCTTGAGGAAGGTGATGCCACCATGCAGCGGTTGCCCAACACACACCAAACCCAAGCGGAAGTCATGTGGGGTCATGCATTCTGGGGGATTTTTCCACCACTGGGGGAAACTGGGAAATGGCAAGACCCAGAGCAGTGTCTGTGTGAATGTGTAATTCCCACTTAGAAGTTAATGCCACTCATCCCTGAATCAAGGTTGTAGAACCACTGGGTAAAGAATACCATCGGAGGCCTTGGCCAAGGGGGACATCAACCCAGTATGACGTGTTCCAGGGCTTGGAATTTTTAGGGAAATTATTTGACCAACCTTTTAAGCATGACTTGAAGCCACCCTGACCTGTGGCAGCCCTGGTTGGACATTGATAGGTGAAACCCTGCCAGAGACTCTCAGAATCTGGACTTTGCTGGTGGGGGACAGCTCAGCCAGCACAGCTGGTTCCCAGGGCTCCCACAAAAGACGTCTCTGATCTGTGAGCTTGTTTGGGCTGTCGCAGTGTCCTAATCTGTAGGACATTTGCCAAGTGAGGAGGAGGGAAGTGGGCAGTAAGGGAAAGAAAGGCAAGTGACAAAGTGGAGGAAGCCAATGAGAGGGGAGAAATCTGAGAGAGAGGGACTCCAGTTGGAGACCAAGGTAAAGTCTGTGGTAGGGCTCGGTTATTCACACGCTGTGAAATATACACTCAGGTAGGAGACAGCTGCCAGAAAGAACGGACTTAGTGATGAATTTATGATGTGGCCTTCCTCTTCCTTCCCGCAGACATTGGCAATGATGACGTCCCTCTGACAAATACTTCCCAGGTATCCTCAAGTCCCTGGCCTCTGCAGGGGTCCGCAACGCTGGTTCTCAGGAGGCTGTTTCATGCTGCGGGACCTTCAAGCACTTGCTTTCTCCAGACACTTCAATCAAGGACCAAGCGGCCAGCTTCCCTGGTGCATCGCGCATCCTTCCGCCTCCCTCTTCCCCGGCCCCTTCCACACACGCTCAGTGGAGTGCTCATCAGCCGGCTCCAGAGGGAGGAACACACTGTCCTAAAGTGGGAGACGAGACGGGAAATTGCCTAGAAAGCCAGGCACCACGCAAACAGCATTCAGAACACAAGAGCTGTTACTTTAATTATGGCTCGTGCCGCTTGCTGTCTCACCACAGCCTTTCTCACATGTTCATCAGAAACCTGGTGATAAATCACTCTCTGGAAGCCAGAAGCTGCCAGAGCCGCTGCCTCCAGCTCTCTCCTCTCCCCTGCCCAGGCTGTATTCTCCTGGAGCCTTTCCTGATTCGTACACAGCCTGGAGCCTCCAGGATTGGGATTCCAAGCCGGTGTTGAACGGAGCCTGGGAATCAGACTGATGCCCCCAGCGTGGGTTTCACAGAGACAGCTTTAGCAATGAAGAATGGAGAGTATTTGTAAGAGTCAGATTTGAAGCTAAATGATAGCCTGCACATTGGTGTGTTAGACACTTTTCTGACACTGACTCTGATGTTAGTAGTGATGATGATGATGATAATAATAATAATAATAATGTCATTATCATATAATGATATATACCAGCAGCTGCTATTTACTAAATACTTGTTATATGCCTGACCAAATACACTGATCTCCCATTTTTAGTCCTCTCACCACTCAGCCAGGTACAGAATATTATTTGCATCTTTCAGCTGTGAAAACTGAGGTTAAGCCTTTTGTCCCAGGTCACACATGGAGGGTAGAGCTGAGGCCCTAGCCCTGTCCCATGCCACTTGGTGTGCTTGATGACCTCCTGGTGATATATGTGCGCATGCTCCAGGGATCCTGGCGTATGCACTTGGTGGCATCAGAGATGGACGCCAAGAAACTGTGGGTCAAGGGCAGGGTTCGTGCTCAGATGGAACAACCTCCAGCTGCTTTTCCCTGAGAGATGGCGGTGTTATCAGTGGAGAGTGCTCCTAGTCCCCACAGGTTGCTGGTGAGAGTGGGTTTCTTGCAATGTCCCGAGACAAAGAATTTTCTGAGACTCGCACAGGCGAATGAGTATGGCAGAAAGCTTTATTTCTGTGGAATTAAACACCTGCGTTTCCAAGGTCCCATTTCCCTCTGCCCCACCATAGAGGAAGTGTAGCTGCTACTTCAATAGGGCTAGAATTAAAGTCATTTCTGTCCCATGCTGGGACACAGTCCAATCCAGTATCAGATTAGCTTAGTTCGTGTTTCCAGCTGTAGCCCATTAGTCCATTACATGTGGGGTTCGTAGGGCTACATGGCTATGAAGGGCACACAGGTGGATGCAAGGAAGCCACAAGAGCACCAAGAGCCAAGAGCACAAACTCCTTTGTTTGGGGGATTACGTATCACCAAATTTTCACGGGCTTGTAGTGGCCCTGCTCCCCCACCCACACCCCTTACTCCCAGCCAATTATCCTTGTTCCCAGATTTGGCAGCAAGCACCTTCTCTATGTTACCCCAACTTCACTGCTCATGCCCTCATCTTCCCTTTGTTCAGCCCTTTCCCCCAGCAGGGAATGGACCAGTGCTTCCCTGGGGAGTGCAAAGTTGCAGCTTCCTGGTGAAGTGACCCGGATGGCCATGCTTATAATGTCTGGCCTTCCCTTTGCTCCTTCCCCATTATTAAAAACTAGCTAATCACAATGGTATCAGTAGCACAAGATAGAATGTTGGCACTGGGAAAGGACCTCAGGCACCTTATAAATCTTTTTACAACCTTTTTCTAGAAGAGAAAGCCGAGCCTCAGAGAAGTAAATGGGGGGTGGAGGTGGGGGCAGAAAGTCCCTCAACAGAAAAGTCCCTCAAAGCACACCTAGACCCAGCACCCAGTTTTCTAAGGCCCTGGGTTGCAATTTCTCTACTGTATTTGAAGAGGGTGAGGAGAAGTATTTGAACCTTTGAAACAGTTAAAGCCTCTTCTTTCCCCTGCCTTTCCTCATGAATAGGTAAGTGGCCCTTTGTAATTCAAGGTTAACCTTTGATATCACTGTGTTCAGCTCAAAGGCAGGAGGCTTTAGGCTCCCAGGTGCCTACCCCAGGGGAGGTGGTCCTGCTGGCAGGGCCTGGTGGAAGTGGCTGTCCACTGCTGGGAAGGGGAGGAGACCTGCCTGGTGTGGGCCTTGATGCAGAACAAAAGGAAATCATTGAAATGGGGGGGGGGGGGAGTCCCTCAACAGAAAAGGTAGCAACTCTACACCAAGGAAGAGAGAACTCAGGATAAAGGAAAGCAGCATTTGGGTGGCCATCTTCCATCTCTCTTCTCTGCTAAACCTAATTCACCGACTTCAAAGCCCAGTTTTTACCCTACTTTCTCTGTGGCTGATCCAGTCCTTACCAGCCTCTACTTTGTTGTGTTTTTAAAGTGAGGTATAATTTTTTTTAAAATATGTATTTTATTGACTTTTTACAGAGAGGAAGGGAGAGGAAGAGAGAGTCAGAAACATATGAGAGAGAAACATCGATCAGCTGCCTCCTGCACACTCCCCACTGGGGATGTGGCAGCAACCAAGGTACATGCCCTTGACCGGAATTGAACCCGGGACCCTTGAGTCCGCAGGCCGACACTCTATCCACTGAGCCACACCGGTCAGGGCGGTATAATTTATATACAGTAAAATTTAGCACTCTTAGTGCATAGGTCTATATGTTTTAACAAACCTAGTCATGTAACAACCTTCTTAATTAAGATATAAGATGCTTGCATCAATTAAAAATTTCCCTTGTTCCCCTTTTTGTCAATTCCAACCACCATCCCCTGTTCTCAGTCACTATATTTTTGTTGCTAGTGGAAATGGGGTCCTTGCAATGTCAGAAAAAAACATTTTCAAGGACCTACAAGGAAATATGAGGTCTGGTAGTAAGATTTATTTGGAAGGAAATAGAAGGCTGTTCCCAGGTGTTCAATGCCTTTTTCCCAGGCTAGACTGACAGGCCTCTATGCTTACCATCCTGGCTCCTACTGCTCATGCCTCATAGAAGCAGCCTCCCCCGACCCCTGCTCTCCTGCTCCTCCTGACAATCCAATACATGGGGGACGGGAGAGGGGTTAATCCCCTTAGTGGGACAATGCTTCAATCCCCTGGAGTATGTGAAGCTGCAGGCTTATTCTCCCCAGTTGATTATGCTTAATCATGTCTGATTCCCTTTGCTCACTTCTTTATTAATATCAATTACCTACACTAACAGTATTGCCCTTTCAAGAATGTGAATGGAATCAAACAGTGTTTAAGCCTTCGGATCTAGCTTCTTTGGCTCCACATAATGCATTTGAGGTTCAGTCACAGTATCGTGTGCATCAGTAGTTCCTTCTTTTTTAATGCTGAGTAGTATTCTATTGTGTGGATGTACCTTATTTTTTTATCTACTCACCAGCTGAAAGACATTTAGGCTTTCCAATCTTAGGAAGTTATTAATCAAGCTTCTACAAATATTCACTTGCAGGTCTGCATTTGAACTTCTGTCCCCCTTTTTCTTGGGCTTGCTGGGGCTTAAGATAAGGATATATTGAACTTGGACCTCTCTGTGTTTTATCTCACATCGCTTAAGGTCAGTTCCATAGATATTGTTCTTTAGGGTTTTTTTTTCTATTTATTTTTAATCAACCAAAAATTGTTGAGTACAGGTAGGTGCTAGGCACTATACTGGCACTGAAGACACAAAGATCAATGAAATGCTTTTCTAAGATTTTTACATGGCACCCAACTTGCTGATTGAGTGGTAGGCATTCTACTTTATCATAGTATGGTGTTGGGACTGTAAAGCACTGGCCAAGCCAGGACATATTGGCACAGGATCGGCTATAAACAACCAACAGCTTGATTATTTATAAGCAATAAAACAGTGATCATCTGAAGACAAACCCATAGATTCCGACTCATAGGCCCTTCCTCACTCAGATGTGTGGCAAGAGCAGACTTTGCAACCAATACCCTCATCTTCGCAACTTCCCTCTGACTTTAAAACATCCAGAGGAAACAATCTAAAATACTGGGGGAAAATAATATGTTATACTGACAGTTCTCTCTGTGCACAAACTTAAAGAAGCACAGTCACAGTGTTTCCATAACATAAGGGCTTCTCGTTCAAGCTCCTGATACCTGGATCTCTTCTGCAACATCATTGCTCAGCCAGTGGCTGCATTTCCCCAGTGAAATCAAACTCACCATGCTAAAAATCTCATTGAATCAAGCACTGTATTTCAAGTGAGCCATGCTTTATGGACCTCCATGATGTGTTAGAACTTGTGCTCTATCATAATTATCATCATCATCATCATCATCATCATCATCATCATCATTTAACCTATAGATAATATTGAATAGTAGGAGTCTTATCTTTATATTAAGTCAATATTTATAACTCTATTACTTCATTGACTGATCTTAGGTTTGGTCTTTGGGGCCATTCAAACTAAGTGGAATTCATATGAGACATTACAAAATATTCCAGTCGCTGTGTCTTCCTTCAGTCTTTTCCTCTCTAGGCTGAAAGCTAAGCTCCTCGATTCCTTCTGGTACCCGTGATAAGAATCATAGGCCTATCATCTAGTCTATTCATCATGTAGAGCACTCGGACATGATTCTGTTTGCCTGGGAATCCCTAACTGCTTGTAATGCTGCAAATGTAGTTTGTTGTGGCCTCTGTTGGTCTATTAGTACAGCCCCATCTATCAACTCCTGGGGAAGTTATATTGCAATAATGACATATCATGCTTTTTAGCAACTAACATTTCTAAACTTTTTTCACATTCTGCTACTGAGCCTTGTTTTCTTTAACTGCTCTGAGGTCATTGTTCCTTTTTTATTAAACCCGGCCCACTTCTGACATTTGTCAACCCTTTGAAATTCAATTCTATCATGCTATTACCTATCTATCCCAGCTTTGGATCAGGTGAAATTGTGATTCCTGTGCCCACTGCATTTTTATCTAATTCTGATTTTAAAAATGTTAAACAGGATAGGGTCAAGGATGCAAGCCTTCCTCCAGGTTGACACGGATCCATTATTCAGAACACTATGCAGACCGTCATTCATTCAGGTACCAATCCACCCAACATCAGGGATCACCCTGAGGACCCTGGGAAATGCCCTGCTGAAATTTAAAAAGTGACAGCTATAAAATTTTCCAAATAACTTATTATAAAAAGGAAGTAAGGTTGGACTGCTTGAGCTGCATCATAGTGATTCAATGCTTGCTTGTAGTGAGGGCTGTTTTCCTTCCTGCGTGCTCATAATCGTCCTATTAACAATTTTTTTCAATAGTCTGTTTTCTTAAAAGCAGGCACTGTGTAACAGCTAAAATTCTGAATATTCTGGATAAATATGGATCATTTCTTGTTCTCAACCACCTTATAGATTGGCATAGAATGTAGGCCTTCAATGATGTGTATATGAACAAATCTATAAGATAGTTTAAATATATATACTTGGGAGCCACCAAAACCTTTCAGAACCTGGGTGGTGAAACTGTACAGAAGTAGGTACAGGAGACTCTGCACCTGTTTCTTTGGCACCCTTGCTGGAGGCTGCAAGAGGCCTGGAGCCTTTGATATTAGTAGATCCAGAAGAGCAGCTATTTGGCTAACTCTTATGGTAGGTAGATGGGTGACCCATGCTCTGTGTGGGATGCTAATGCATGATACAGTGCTGGCATGTAACAGGATGGAGAGGTGGCATTCACATTCTCCCATGCAGCCAGACCAGATGCCTTTACACACACACACACACACACACACACACACACACACACACACACACACACACACACAGCCAGGTTTTCCAGGAAAGCCAAATAACAAACAGGCTGTAAAGAAATGAGATTTCAGGTCCAAGGCAGTGGTTTTCCAAACTGTGTTTTTTCCTAAACTGAAAGCCTTAGTATCAATTGGGAACTTATAAGAAATATAAATTCTTGAGATTCTCCAAACCTACTGAATCAGGAACTATGGGGTGGGGCCCAGCAATCTGTGTTCTAAAAAGCCCTCCAGGAGATTTGAGAGAAAATGGTCTAGAAGCCTTGCTCCAGCCTTTAGTAATTGGTGTAGACAGCCTTGGGAAGGGGTGAGATAGAACTGAAGGTGAGATAGAAGTGTGAGTAAGGAACAACACAGCCCTTCTCCTTCCATTGCCTACAGTGTGGACAGGAGCAGGTCAGTGTCATGGAAGTCCTACAGTGTGTGAGGAGAAAATGAACCCACCTAACTGGGCAGGGCGATACTAGAGGGAAGGTAGATGAGGGTGACTCATCAAGCAGATATGATGGGCATAGGGGATGGCTGGGATTTGGGTCACCAGAGGTCAAGAAAGGAGCTGCCCACTGTACCCTATAAATACCCACTATGGGGCTTGTCTCCAAGTATATATTCCCACAGGTCTCCACCATCCCCTCTTGATGACCTTAACACAGGAGAATCCAAGGTCAGATCCCAGCTCTACAGCCCAGCAACACTAATCCAGTTGATCACCCTCTTGCACAAAGTCACCTGCCCGCCCAGAAATCCTTCTCCTCTTTCCTGCCTCCCTGGCTGTTTCTGCTCAAGTGAGTTTTGGAATGATGCAGGACCAGGTGTCAAACCTGCTCTCTTTTCTACCCATACTCATCCCCTACATGGTCCAATCTCAAATAAATGAATTCATACTCAAATGATTTTAAAAAACCCAGTCCAGACCTCTTCCTCAACTCCATATTCACCTAAAACACCCACATAATAAGTCTCCTTTTCTATCTAGTAGGCATCTTGAACTTAACATGCCCCAATATAATTGTTTCCCATTTCCAATACACCACTGCCTCCTCCCTTAATTTATCTACATTTCGGTAAAAGGAATCTACATTATCCCCAAAACTCTAGTCAAAAATTTAGATTCATCTTTGATTACTCTTTCAAATACCAATCTAAGTCAGCAAATTGTGTTGGACTTTTTATATTGCAGAATCTGTCCACTATTTTACCTCTCCCACCTGTTCACTAACCACTTTCTGTTTCCAACTCCCAGTAGCTTAGAGAAAAATGGGAATGCCTCACCTTCATGGCCCTGCAGGATACAGCCCCTCCTCTCTCAGACACAATCCTATGATGCTCTACCTTTCCCTGTTCCTCTTTAGCCCACTGGTCTCACAAACTTGTGCTTGCCTCAAGACCTTTGCACATGTGAGTCCTTACTACATGCTGTGTGATTCATTCCAAACCACCTGCATGCCCTCACTTTCTTTAGGTCTATGCTCAAATGCCACCCTATCTGAGATGCTAGCCCTGGCCACCCTATCTGAAGAAGTACACCTCATCTCCTCCATGCAAATTAGCTTGCTTTCTTTTTCTTTATCACAGTTTTCATTTGTTTATTTTTGCTTTCTCTCTTCATTTGAACCTGGAGAGTAGAGACTCTGCTATTTTCACCACTAAACCCATCACCTAGAACAGTTCTTGGCACAGAGTAGATGATCAGTAAATACTCATTAAAGTTTTGGTTTGTAATATGCTACATGTCCATTTCCTGAAAATGAATTTTGGGGTCCTTAAGTATAATTGAAGCATCTTCTATGACGTTGGACCTCCGTTGTTTGATATGGAGCTGGCATATTGGTTTGAGTTAACTAAGAAGACAGTTCAAGAGTTGGAAGAGCCTAAACACAAACATAGAGAGAGGAAGCACAAGGATCCAAGGTCCAGCAAATATTCCAGTTTTGCTGGAGCAGCAGTCCACACGAGCGGATGAAAATGTATATTGCAGGCCTCAAAGAAATATTCAGGTTCATGACTCCAGCCCCAAAGCAAAATGGAATCACCCACAAGCCCTTGCATGTAACCAGGATTTTCCTTACAAAGATGCTCTTTGGTTCCAGGTTATTATTATACATTAAGGTTTGCTTTTGAGCTTTGCTTTCCCTTCTCAGTCCCATTTCCCTTGGAGCTGAAGTTGACCTTCAACTTCTCATGCTACCTATTCTGTAGCACCCCTCCCTGAGGCAAGGATCCACGCTGGCTGTCCACCTAGGGAGCCTGACTTTGGCATGCCAGGTGAGGACCCCAAAGGGAGGTGGCCCCAGCCCAGCTTCCAAAGCAAAGAAAGAGATGTGCCGAGTTGGGGAGTGTCTGATGTCAGAGAAACCTCTTCCTGCCAAAACTTAAAATCTCTACTTGGCAGCTGCTGGGCTGATGAAGGCATTGGGAGGGGTCTATGGGAGGCTCAGCAATCGATCGGAAACATGCCAAGGGCCTCCATTGCCTCATATGGTGCTGCAGCCATAGCCAGTCAATGCCTCCCCCAGCCACACACACACAAGCACTGAGCTGCTTTGCTTCAGAACCTTGGCCTATTAAGTCCTGGGCCCAATCTCCCATTTGAGTTGGAACTTGACTTTGAGCACTATTACTAAGTGCCCCTCTCCCAAGCTTTTTGAGATTCTTCCCCCATTCTTCTCAGCTTCTTTCCCTATCACAGAGGGCCAGCTTCCCCCATGGAAGAGTTCCTTCAACAAAATCTTAGACCCTAACCAGATTCAAGGCTCTCAGCAAAGTTTTAGCTCAAAGGCAGAGGTCTAACTCGGTGGTCCGAGAGTCTGATGGTGGAAATTTCCACAGCAGCCCAAGCACAGAGACACTTGAGAGCCCACGGGCCTTTAGATGCTGTACAGCCATCTCTCACTCTGCCTTGTTTGTCTGCAGAGTAGCACCTTCTTGCTGCTAATCTTGGACCAAGACCAGGCCCATGCATGCCAGGGGCTGGCTGCAGCTGCTGCATTGCCCTTGAATATTTCAGGTCCATTGCTGAGCCTCCACTGACAGCACCTGATGCCTGCACTGGCCCAGCGGCTGCCACGCAGAGATTTTGAGGCTTGCTGAGCCTCTGAAAGGGAACGATCATGCTTTCCTTGAACAACACACACACACACACACACACACACACACACACACGAGAAAATTTATTGTCTGCAAGAGTATCTGCAACAGTGCATCTTGTTTTGGGGAGACAGGCTGATTAAAAATATTAAAGATTGTGATGTCCTGCTCCTCCCTGGAGCCCCCCTGTCTTCTCTTCTCTGTGTTTATCTTTTGCTGGAGGCACATATCGGAGCTTAAGGCTGACAGTTTCATTTAAAATTATTTAGATGATGCCAAACACAAGATCTGTATACAGGTGATTTTTCTTCTCTCTGTGGCCCCGGCTTATTACCAAATCGGGATGTGGCAGCAGGCTGCAGATGCCATTAATTTCCAAGTCTCCGGTTTGCACTTGCCTGCTTCCCACTCCTTCCCCCAGCGCTCCACGCATCCACACTGCCCATGGAGACGACTTCCTCAAATTTATAGCACCTGCAAATCGTGTGCTTCCTCGGATGGATATAAGTGCGCTGCCTCTGCCTCCCCGCCTCCACCCTGGCTCCAGAAGCTGCAATGAGTTCTGGACCGTGGGCTAGACATAAAGGAAGGCATGGCGTGGCGGTGCTGGAGGAGCAGTTGCCATTGCCACACGTGGCCTTCTCGACACAAGAATGAGAGAAGGAAGGAAAGGTGTTTGTTGTTGTTGATCCTCACCCGAGGATATTGTTCCATTGATTTTTAGAGCAATTGGGAGAAGGGGAAACAGAGAAAGAGAAACATCCATGTGAGAGAGACACATCTATACTAGCAGGTTGCCTCTTGCAGGTACCCCGACCAACCAGGGCCGGGAATCGAGCCTGCAACCAAAGTACATGCCCTTGACCAGAATCAAATCCGGGAGCTTTTGATGGGGAAAATGAGACATTTTGGGGGGGCTAGCAATCTGAATCTGTGCCAGTAACCTAATGCACATTCCTGTTAGCCTATAGTCTAGTCACTGCAGTTTGCATGCTTCCTGACACTCTCTCTCCACTGAGCCAAACCGGTGAGGGTGGAAAGTTCTTGTTTTTAAGAGAGAAAAAGAAGAACCCTCTCAGAGGGGAGCTGAGGGGTGTCCGTTCATAAAAAGTCAAAGAAAATCAATGTGTGATTAGAGATGGTGCAACGGGTAATGCAGAAAGGCTCCCAGATGGAAATTATGAGACACCACCAACGGAGGTCCAGAGCTGGGAAGGAGGAGAGACAGGCGTTTCAGGCCAGCGCGCTATCCCCAGCCCATTACTGCTCGTGGGAGCTGCTGGTCAGGTCACTGTCAAGAATCCGGGAACCTGTGCTGACTCTAGGCCAGTGATGGGCAACCTTTTGATCTTGGTGTGTCAAACTTTGCCCAAAAACTGAGCATAACTCGGGTAGTGTTGTCACTTTGAGGAAAAACTAACTCCAAGACTCTAGTCGCAAATGTTTCATCCTCAGGAGCAGCAAATGTTTCATCCTCGGCATGCGGCCGCGTGTCATCAGAAATGGCTACGCGTGTCAGTGCTGACACGCGTGTCATAGGTTCGCCATCACTGCTCTAGGCCCTCCAGCCCTACTCCGAGCCCCAGGAGGGAGGAATGACTCACCTTCCTGGCAGCCTGGCTAACACAGGTGTTACAGTGATCACACTCCTCATCAGGCGGGTATCGGGAGAGATAGTTGGGCAGATGCTAGAAATGGCACATATTCCCTAGCCAGTTTGGCTCAATGGATAGAGTGTTGGCCTGCAGACCAAAGTGTCCTGGGTTTGATTCCGGTCAAGGGCACATAACCTTGGTTGCAGCTCTTCCTCGACCCAAGCCCTGGTCAGGGCTCATGCAGGAGGCAACCGATCAGGGTGTTCCTCTCACATTGATGTTTCTCTCTGACTTTCCCTCTCTCTTCCACTCTCGCTAAAAATCAATGGAAAAATATCCTTGGATGAGGACTAACAAAAAACAAACAAACGAAATGGCACATGGTTTGTGTGTTCAGTCTGTACTGGGTGGCTGAGGTTATGCAACGTTAGACGCCTCCGTACACTTCAGTGCACATTCTTACCAACATATAAGCTACCACGGCATCAGAAGGTGGGGGTGCTCTCCGGCCGGCCTTGGGGCCATGCTGATTCCTAGATGAGCACTTTTCCTTTCTTGAGCTTATTTTGTTTTTTGAATAAAACTTCCCCTTCCCTGTCCTTGTCTCTCTGCGTCCACCTCCTCCTCTGCCACTAGAAAAAAGCAGTTTGTGCTCTTCATGCATAAAAAGTACTCCCAGATTTTCTGTAGGATTATTAGTTGGCTACTATCCCTCAGCCTTCTGACAATGAAAGCACTGCAGTTACTCCCCATCACTGATGATAAAGGAGCCTCCTCTCTTTGAAAGCAAGTATTGGGGAGACGCCGAGGTGGGGTTTTCTGCAGAATGCATTGTGGGTTTTTTGTTTGTTTGTTTTTAAATATATTTTATTGATTTTTTACAGAGAGGAAGGAAGAGGGATAGAGAGTTAGAAACATCGATGAGAGAGAAACATCAATCAGCTGCCTACTGCACACTTCCTACTAGGGATGTGCCCGCAATGAAGGTACATGCCCTTGACCAGAATTGAACCCTGGGACCCTTCAGTCCGCAGGCCGACGCTCTATCCACTGAGCCAAACCGGTTAGGGCCAGAATGCATTGTTTTCCCCTCGATTTCCCAGTGTCTGAAACTAGGTCTGCTTCCCATGTGCACCTCTGAGTGGAGACCTCACCTGAGTTCTAGGAGTTCAGGGCTGATGCGTGGAGGGTCTGTCCTTGGCCGGTGGTCCTGAGAGCATGTCCTGGGCATGAACTAAGGCTCAGAGATTTAGAAAACTCCCATGTTCCCCATATATACCTGCTTTTTAGACAGAGAGCTCCACTAAGGTATGGAAATATGGTGGAAAGATGGTCCTGGGAGAGCTGGTCCCCGCGTAAAAAGAAATTAGGGTCCTGTGTACCTCATCACTCAGGACATTGATCCTTGCAGTCCCAATGGGGAGCCGGGCCACAGAGGGATCTGTCTGTCTATTTGTTTGTTTATCTTTAGGGGGCACTGGACCAAGAAGTAGCAGTCACAGTCATCTGAGTGATAAAGATCCTACCCCAGGCATCACAGGGACCTGGTCAGCCTGCCCCTAAGCACAGTCTCTGCTGAAGGGGGAGAATGGGGGTGGGTGTCTATCAAGAATCGCAGAGCTGAGGAGCCGGGCTCACACCATGGACCATACTAGCTGGGTGGCCATGGGGAAGCCAAGAGGGCCCTCAGGCCTCGTGTGTTCACAGAGATGGAAACAAATGCCTATGGAATAGTTTCTCTCTGACTTTCCCTCTCTCTTCCACTCCTTCTAAAAATCAATGGAAAAATTCCGCAGTGCCTACTAAGCAGCTGTTCTCGTGTATCATCTTACACGACTGAAAGGTGGTATCCTTGGCCCCTTCCTACAAAGGAGAGCACACACTTGGCCTGGACCATCTCCTTTCAATCCCGCACACCACTAAGAATATGCAGCCCTCTGCCCAGGCCCTAGGCTCCGGTGGAGGAAAAATCTTCCCCTGAGTCAGAGGAGAATGCCTTCAGCGGGGGACCCCACCTGAGACCACCGACGGACTGTGGGGTGAGCGGAGACTGTCCAGGCTAACAGCGTCCTGGCCGTGGAAGGTCTGAGAGACAGCGGGGCCTGCAGGCTGGGCGGCTGCCGAGCGCTCGGGCACAACAGCCGGCTGGGCGTCCAGGCTGCTGCCAACGGAATGAGTTTCCATTTCTCAGCCCATTAAGCTCAGAAAACTCCAAACATTCAAAAGCCTTTAATGGTGATAAACTAGCATCAAGCCCACCATGCCCCGCCCCCCCCATCCCTTCCCAATGAAGCTCTACCCCAGCTCCAAAGCCAGGGTCCCCAAATTCCTCTGACTGTATGAGGGAAGGATTCTAAGGGTGCAGAAATAGGTGACAGCACCAAAGCCCAGGTGAGCGGAAGTGGTCTATGCAGGGGGCGCTTTAGGCCTCGCTGGCCATGAGCCGCAGATGTGGAGATTCTCGAAGGTTCACACCACAGCAGCAGCACGCGCATCCCCCTCCACTACACGGTGGGTGGGAGCCGAAAGACATGCTCAGATAACCCCAAATGCCCCCGGGACCCCTGGGCTGCTGCTTCTCACACATCTTTCGTGCACACTGCCACCACATGCCACCAGAGTCTGTTCCCTAACATGCTGCGACCTCCGTGGCCCCAGATCAATGATGCTCCTTATGGCCAGTTCTGCTCTCCCTTCTCTTCCTGGTTCCTCAGAACCCATTGTAATTCACTCCTCCCTCCCCAAGAACATGGATTTCACGTTCCTTCCCTCAACATGCCTTCTGTCCCAGCCACACCTATCTCTTTAGGAATGCCCGAGCGCACGTGTCCATTGCTGACTTTGTACACGGGAGTCTTCTGGCCCGACATGGCTTTCCTCCACCCACACCCAGTCCTGCGTGGGGCCCATCCCTCCTGCCTGAAGCCACCTTCTCTCCTCTGCAAAGCCTTCTCTGAAACACCATTCCACAACAATTTCTCCCTCGCCTGCTCCTTTACATTATTTCTGCACTGCATAGTTAACACCTGATGGATTGTACCTTCTTCTCTGACTCTCTGTACCAATTAATGCACTCCTTAAACATCTCTAGAAAAAACACTCACCTAGCAAACTCTGTCTTATGCATCTACTTGGTTTCACCACCAGGATTGAAAACCCATGCCTTGGCCCTGTATGTCTCCCTCAGCATCACCTGGTTATGCCCGTAGTTCCATATAGTTGGCACGCAATACATGCTTATAATAGAATGCTTGCTAATTGTTTTCCTTTATCTATATAGACACCTTTCCTCCCTAATCCTGAAGACAGAAGAAAGGGAATTTACTCTGTTCAATTTATAATATCGAGAAAAAGTTTGAATGAGTTTTTAAATGGTTAACATAGACTGATTTCTATATGGAGACCATGAGAAGTGAGCCTGAACCAAACTCTGCCACTAGCTGGCTGTATGCCCTTGGCCAAGTCCCTTGGCAGTCTGAGCCTCTGCTCCCCTTGGTAAAAGGCGGAATCTGGACCATGTCCCCAGGCCCCTCCCCATCTATACATTCCAAATGCAGCCCCAGTCCCTGGGTCCTGCGGGAGCCCACACAAGGGAGCAGCCACACCTGGCCCCCCTCAGCCTCCCCTCACCCAGCAGCCCCCTGGGCTGTCCTTCCGCGTTGCTAATCTCATGCATGAGTTACTGCACGGCAGCTCCATTACCAGCCACGGCGTCTGTGCTGATGAGAAAAAAAATAAAGGTAAGCACCTAATCTGACTGCTGATTTATAGTTCGGAGTCCCCAAGCCCTTCCCTTCTTCCTGTCCCAGCACAGTCCTTTGTCTGCCAAACGCTTCTTGCTCACTATTCGCCTGCTGCCCTTCTACTTGTACGTGTGTTTTGTGGGCCCTCTGCTATCCTTGGAGGATTCATGGAGGATCAACAAGAGTCTTTCCCCAAGCAGAAGCAGGAGCTCACCAGATGCCCCCAGCAAGACTCCTTCAGGTAGCGATGGCCCCCAGGCCTCTGGCTCTGCTGGGGTCCAGCCTGGCTGAGGTCAAAGGCCATTCCCAATGCAGTGGCTTTGCCATCTGCCTTTGATATCACCAACATCACCGGCCCCCTAGCTGGTGGCTGCAACACGCGGCCTCAGCCCTGAATGGAGGTGCTGACTGGGAGGCCGGCTCCAGTAGCTGCTTCTGGGGAGGAAAGCCTGCAGGACAGGTGCAGTGTGATAAGAAATATATGTGGACTTGGTCCCAGGTTCAGGGCACAGAGTTCCTCAAACCTTACGAGTTTTCTGAGAGATAGGAGTATGTTTTCTTATTCATAGGAAGTCCCTTCTGCGTTTATGCTAATGAGGTGGCTTAGGGTAGTGCCCCTAGATAGCCTGAGGATGCGGCTGGTCACCAGAAAGGCCAAGTGATTAGAGGGTTGGATCTTCCAGCCATGCCCCCAGGGACCTCTGGGAAGGGGAAGGAGCAGTAAGCTGCAGGAAAACTCTGGAAGGAGATGTGATGAGCTCTGGGTTGGTGAATGCATCCCAGGGTGGCGCATGCCAGTCATTGGGGCAGATTCTGCACTACTCGGGCTCCTTCCAGACCTTCCCCCTGTACCCCTTCCTGCGGCTGTTCATCTGTATCCCTTATAATAAATCAGTGAACAGAAGCAAATATTTCTCTGAGTCTGTGAGCTGGTCTAGCAAATTAATTGAACCTGAGCAAGGGGCTAGGGAGACCTCTGGTATACAGCCAGTCGGTCAGAAGCACAGCCTGGACTTGGGACTGACCTCGGAAGTGGGCAGTCTCTTGAGTCTTACGCTGTGGTGACTGATACCAACTGCATAGAGAGTGTCAGAACTGAGTTAGTTTGTGGGACCCCAGTCCGTGTCCTCTGAGAACTGGAGAATTGCTTGGTGGGAAACACACATGAGAATAGGGGAGGGGCTGCTCTGGCCTAAGGCACCCCCTTTCCTTCCGCATGGTCTGTACGGACACAGAACTGCACAGCAAAAAAGACACTGGATTTCTTGTGATCAAGGGCTCCTGTCAGCACCAGGTCATCCTGGTCCCCAGAGGACAGAGTCCGCTTCCCATGCCAGCATCGCAGCTTTCAGAGTCTGCCCTTGGGATTGCCACAGCTGGGGGCACAGGCAGGGACACCAGGCACACAGGCCCATATTCTAAAGACACGCCTCTCTCCTGCTCTCCCCTCACGTCAGACTGGAAACTAGTGTGTGCGGCAGAGAAGCAAAGCAAGTGGGGACCAGGCCAGGTGGGTGGGAACGTTACAGGTGGGAGTACGGACGTGCAGTGGAGAGGGGGATGCAGGGAGAGGGGGATGCAGCATTGACCTGCCCTCTGCCCCTCACTTCTGCCTCGGGCTCAGACAGAGCAAAGGAAGCCTGAGCCAGGGTCTCTGAGCCTCCTCAGCTCTGTGTTGTGAAGCTCAGCAGGAACTACCAGGCCCCCGTTTGTAAACAAAAATCAGGAGATACTGCAAGCAGGAGCTGCCCTGACTTCACCAGCCCACAGGACCTAGCCTGGCTGTGTGGTCACTCAGCCACGCCGTGGGGGGTCACGGAGCCACAAAGTGAGGATGCAGCAAGCAGCCCAAAGAATCAATGACCCAGCTTTCTACCTTCTGTTTTATGTGCTTCCTGGGATTCCCTGTAAATGGGTGTGAAATCCAACTGCCCGGAACACACCAGGACATGAAGACCAAGTGGAGCAAAGCCGCAGAACTGGGGCACCTCAGAACGGGATCCCTCCTCATCCTAATTCCAGATGCAGCGCAGCTCCAGGCCTCTGCTCTGGAGGCCCAAACTGAGATTCCAAACCTCATAATGAAACATCTGTCTCCCCCTTCCCTCGCCCTCCCCCGCTCATCCAGTCCCACATCTAACATTATCCATCACCGCGTCTCCGTGGCAGGCAGCGAGAAGGGAAGAGCAGACGGGGAAATTAATAATTGTAGTGTCAAGGCGCGGGATGCAATCAGAATTCAGCGTGGAAGCAAATACAAATACAAACAAACCCGATATCTTCTTCTGGAAGATGCTAGGTCCCCCCGCCTTTCCCAAGCGCTGCCAATGACAGTGCTCAGCGAAGAGATGAATCAGCGCTAATGTGGAGATTAGGACTTGATTCTCAGGCCCGGCCTGCGCCACCTGGGAGAGCACTCTATTGGAAATTAGAGCAGGGGTCGGGGGGCGGGGGGGCTCGGAAGACACAACCAAAATCCATCAGGACCCAGTGGGAAGCAAAGGGAAGGGAGTCTCATAAATTCAATGGTAAGCACGTGCACTCTGAGAAAATAAAGTGATGAAGGGAAGCAGCAGCCCAGGAAGAAGCCGAGAGAGAGAGAGAGAGAGAGAGAGAGAGAGAGAGAGAGAGAGAGAGGCACTGCCCTGACCTTAGTGTTTAGAGGTCTGGGGAGCATGTTGGGGGATCCACAACCAACCCTCTTGGTCATCCCCAAACCAAGCTGGAACCTCTCCATATCTGATTCTCGGAAATGACCACTAAGTGAGAGGATGCATCCACCTGCAATGCGAACGCTCAGCACCCACGTTAAGGAGGGCGGCCTGGGCATGGGTCATACAAAAAAGCAGGCTATAGAGCAAAAATAATTATGTTTGGCTTCTATGTGCATTACACATTCATATTCATATCCTGTTACTGTTTTCTTCCTGACATTACTTTTAGTTAGGCTATAGCTATTTTTTTATGTTTTTTTTAAATATATTTTTAATTTAGAGAAGAAGAAGAAGAAGAAGAAGAAGAAGAAGAAGAAGAAGAAGAAGAAGAAGAAGAAGAAGAAAGAGAGAGAGAGAGAGAGAGAGAGAGAGAGAGAGAGAGAGAGAAAATCAATGATGAGAGAGAATCATTGATTGGCTGCCTCCTGCATGCCTCCCACTAGGAATGGAGGCTGGAACCCGGGCATGTGCCCTGACCGGGAATTGAACTGTGACCTCCTGGTTCATAGTTTGATGCTCAACCACTGAACAACATGGCCTGGGTGTCGATAGCTATTATTTTTAGTTTGCTTTCCCTCAGCCTCCGGCCCCACCCCACTCAGAGGCCGTCACTGACGCCTGTCAGTTTCAGCAGCGTGCCTGGACGGGAGTGAGGTCTGGAGTGAGGCTGCCCTGGATGGGAAACCCACCTTTCCCTCTTCCTGTCAGTGGCATTCTGGATAATTCACTTAACCTCTCTGGGTCTGTGTGCTAACGAATCACCCACCTCGGAGATCTTCTCTGAAGAATAAATGAGAGAACATGCCTGAAGCATACATGGTTGGTGCTCAGTGGAGGGAACTACATGGAACCTGCACACAGCTGGATCCCTCCACAATCAGGTGCAATGTGCCTTCCAGAATTTCAGGTGGGAAGAATGCAGGTGCATTTACAAAGGGGAGCAGGGGGCTACCCCATGCGTCACACAGTGACACTGCCCTAAAAATCCTCACTACAGATTGCTTTCTCTCCAAAGGCTCATACTCAGGGCCCTACCTGCCCTCACGTGACTCCTCCACCTGAAAGGTTATGCCTCCACCTCCTGCCAAATGGAGCTCAAACTCCTGCAGCCTGAAGCTCTGCCTGCGCATGACAATCTCTGGGAAGTGATCTGGGGCTCCCCCTGGGGCTGATTTTCTTGTCAGGAGCAGCACAGCTGCAATTCCAGTCAGGAGTACTACGTACCCTCTTGCCACGTGGTTAATGGATGCAAAGAGCCCAGCATGAGACTGCCACCTAGTAGGTGCTCAATTGATGACAGGGCTTGATCCCCAGTAGTGGGGCATGTAGGAGGCAGCCCGTCAGTGATTCTCTCTCATCATTGATGTTTCTATCTCTCTCTCCCCCTCCCTTCTTCTCTGAAATCAATAAAAATATATGTTTTGTTGTTGTTATTTTAGAAAAAGAGAGAAAGAACAGCATATAGACGATACATTAAGAGTTTGGAACAGTTGCTCTTTGGGGTGTGCTCTGTGAATGTCACAACTCCCTTTCCTCCATTTCCTGATGCCCTCACCCAGCCCAAGTCAGGAACTGCTTTGGGACAAGGTGGGGTTTAAAATGAATTGCCCTGCAGTTACCTTGGTAGAAGGTGCCTAATGAGAGCCTTGTGAATCCAGATATACCAGCAAATGTTGCCTTCTCCTATCTTCCACCGTCAGGGCCTAGATTGTATAAACGGACTTGCGGGAGCTGAGGATCTGCCCCAACTCCTGTCAGACTGGCTGGGCCCAGGTGGTCAGGGCCACCATCTGAGTCTCTGCCATGATTAAATCAACGTTCTAAAACCAGAACACTACTATCTGCATTCCTGTTGCTGACTCTATAATTGGATTGGACCTCAGTGATTTTTAAAGTCAGCCACAATTATATTTTAATTTCTTACATGCCTTTAAGTACAATTAGCTGCTGGCTGTGAAATTTCACAGCCAACTTTCTGCTTGGGTCCCTGTAACAACTGCGATCAATTCAAATGGCAAGCTTCCTGGGGCTACTCTGGGTCATGGTAAAGATGGAGGCCCCCAACGTGGGTTAAGCAGTACAACCCAGTCACCACAATTTCATAAACTGCATTAACCGCTGTGAGTCACAGGTAATCAGCACTGGCCACATACATGCACTTAGAGTTGGCTTCATCCCAAACCCTGAGTCAGAGAAGCATTTATGACGTGATAAAAGTTCTGTGTGGGCACATGCAACCCAGTGCTATGGAGGAGGCTGCAAGCACACGTTTTAATTGGCTCCAAGGACTCCGGATTTCAACGGTGAAGAAGAGGCAGATGAGTACATGCATGCCTGAAAGTGATGGGGGGAGTAAAACCTTTTGCATGAAGGATTCATATTTTTTTAAATGTGCTAACTAGTCCTGGTCACCGTCTGTACTGAGGGTCAGAAAAGAGGGCAAGAGCCCTAGCTGGTTTGGCTCAGTGGATAGATAGAGTGTTTGGCCTGTGGACTGAAGGGTCCCAGGTTTGATTCCGGTCAAGGGCATGTGCCCAGGGTGAGGGGCTTGATCCCCAGTAAGGGGCATGCAGGAGGCAGCCAATCAATGATTCTCTCTCATCATTGATGTTTCTGTCTCTCTCTCCCCCTCTCTTCCTCTCTAAAATCAATAAAAAATATTTTTTAAAAAAAAAAGGGAAAGAAAAGAATTTGAATCCAGAACATCGAGTGTGCTTCCTGGGAAGTTCTAAAAGAGAGAACAAGTAAATTTGAAAGGAGAAGAGCTGAGAAGGTGAATAAAGATCATTCAAAGGTTGATTCTCAATAGAACATCAAACTAGAGAATTTGGCCAATTATTATAAGGCTGAGCTGGACCTGGGAGGTTCTATTAACAGAAAAACTGTATTTAAGCACAGAAAATACTCACAGGCTTACACCAGCAACCTTGAGATGGGACTCAGGTGAAGGCTCAGAAATCTTTGAGATACAGAGTAGGACTTCCTCCCTCAGGCATGAGGACTCCTTAGTTGAATTTCTGAAAACTCAGAATATTGTAGACAATGAGCAGGAATGATCTGCTGAAGTTATTTGCTGGGTGGATCTCTTAGGCTCGGAGACTATAAAGTCTTTGTCACAATTGCTCACATCAGTGGTTATGGGGGAAAGTAGCCATGGACATGATGTTGGCAAAGAAGCATGGCTATATTCCAATAAAACTGCATTTACTAAGAGATGTGGCCGGCTGTATTTGACTAGTGGGCCTTAGTTTGTCAACCCCTGATCTAGAAGGAAAAGAATAATTGGGCTCATAATAATTTATGTGGTGTGCTCCAAAGAAAAGGAGGTTAAATGGTGTGTACAAATCTCATCTTCAGGAATTGTTCATGCCCACCAGGTCCATCATGTGGAAAAACAGGGAAGTTCAGTGTGTGTCCTTGTCACTTACACTATTACATCCCTCAACAACTTCCACCTGTATCCATCCTCCTCCCACATTCTGGGGCTGATCACTGTGCACCATCCCTGACCTCAAACACCAGCTCCTCCGTCATGCCCCACAAGGACACAGCCCTATTTCTGGGGCAGCAAGGAGACCTCCCCAAGTCTGACAACGATGCTTAAGATATGTCCCTCTTTACTTGATCACCTCATCACTACAACTAAGAGTAAATTTTATTTTTCTCATTCATTCACTTTGATGAAGCTCTGGGCTTCCCAAGGTGACCACTGAGACCTGAACAAATCTCACAATCTGATAGAGCTAATGTGAAGGTGGGTGCTAATGGCTTAAGGCTGGGACTCTCAAACTGCTCTATAAATACACAGGGTACAGGGCAATGTGCCAAGATAAATATGCCACAGGGTAAATATAATGCAGCTTTCAGAAGCATACATCTCATTTGAATAATCTTGGAGGCAAGTTAAATATTATAACAAATTCAAAGTGTCTTATATTAAAATATGGCTATGATGTGAATAAATATAGATAGTATGTATTAATTAATTTTCATTGTTGAGCTTGTTGCTCACCATTTTGTGCTATGACTTCACATTATTAGGGATGTGCATGAACTCCTCTCTCATTAGGGATACTCAGTGGAGATGGTTGAAAAGCACTGTCTTGATATAAACCTCTTCCTGCTTTTGTAAGAAAATCAAGGTCAAGTACAATCTCCCATAATTTCTCATCCTCCTTCCCAAAGACGTATACACCCATATTTAGTCTTCTTTTAATCTCTTCTCCAGTCTTAGCTAATGAGCTACAGTCCTATTTTGGCCAACTGCTTCCACTTGTGTCCTTGATCCCAACTTTTCCCACTTTATCTGTGTTTTTCTTCCACTGGCCATCTTTTACCCATTCTAAAATGCTCACTCACTCTCTTCTTCTGCCCCACTGGAGTCATAAATACACCCAAGTACTTCAATCATGCAAACCCATCATTTTATGTCATGTCTTCCTTTATCATCCAACCCTTCTTCCTAAATTATTCTTCTCAAAACATAGTCAGAAGCACATCAAAAATATAGTCCGTGATTTCTCTCTCTTCCTTCTTCATGTGCCATTTATTCCTCAACCCACTGCCATCTGGTTTTTATCCTCCCTACTCTACTGAAACTGTTCTTAGTAAGATCATCCAAGACCATATCCCAATTGCCAAACGTATAGAACATTTCAATCTCATATTACTTGAGCTATATGCAGCATTTGATACTGGGGAGCTCTTTCTTTTTCCATAAAAAAAAAAAAAACCCACAAAAACATTCCTGGTTCTTTTATAATGCCAAGTTGCCCTCTTTCTTCTCATTTCACTCTTCCTGTTTCTTCTGTTCCCCATATTGCCCCTCCCCCATCCTTTAGACATGGGTGAGCATCAGAGTTCTACTTCCCTCTTTCTACACCATCTTCCTGGGTGAGCTCAAATATTCTTATAAGTTTAACTACCTGTATTAGTAATGTATTGCTATGTAATAAATTACCCCAAAACTTAGCAACTTAATACCACAAACATCTTATTATTTTATGGTTTCTGTGGGTAATAAATCAGAAAGAAGCTTAGCTCAGGTCCTCTGGCTCAAGGTCTCTCATGCAGCCTTAGTCAAGCAGTTGGCCAGGACTCTGATTTTATCTGAAGCTCAACTGGGGAGTTGGGGGAGGGAGTCTTTTTCCTAGTTCATTTATATGGTTTTTGCAGGCTAGCCGGTCCCTCCACACGGCTTCCTCACACCATGAAAGCTGAATAGAGAGCCCAAGGTAGAAGTCACATGCTTTTACAACATAATCTTGAAAGTGATAGTCTACTCATTAGAAGTGAGTCGATACGTTAAGTATACATTCAAGGGGAAGAGATAACACAGAGCATGAAGATCAATGTCTGGGAATCACTGGGGACCATCTTAGAGGCTGCCTACTATACCACCTGTGCTCTGATGGTCTCATTCTGTATCTCTATCCTTAGACATCTCCCTTGAGTTTTAGACTCACATACTTACTGCTTACAGGCCATCTCTCCTTAGATGACTCAGACATCTCAATCTCAATATATTCCAAAGAGAATTTACCATATTTTCCTCTCTATATATGGCCTATTCTCTCCTCTCTTCTAAATGTGCTACAGCCATAAACTTATGCATCCTTGCTAGAAACCTAGAAGACAAACTTTATTTTTCATTCTTCTTTATTCTAATAAAATCTAGTGTCTTAATTTTCTGAATTTATTTGCTACATATATCAACCTGTTTCCCTTCTTCCCAACTGTTCACCACTTACAAAATAAAGTTGCTCATTGTGTCTCACCTGGACCCCTGACACACATCTAGCTCATGAACACTCAAACCTAAGTAACCCTGCCCAGCACACTGCATGTGTTATGTATTAAATGCTCTCAGATTATATAGATGGAGATGAACATAGGCAAGATTTTCAATGAGTGCTGAAAACTGTAAGGCACCCTCTGTTATGGTGCTGTTGCTGCTGGTGAGGATGCTAAGGATGACAGAGATGATAATATAGAAGAATTGCACCATCAGTATAATAAAATGTGAGAACAAGTCTCGATCACAGATGCAAACAAGTTATCTCTCTCTGCTGAGATGTTCAGCCCCTGTTGGAAGTGCCAAAAACACGGGTTCTGATGCCACATGTCATCATCTCTATTTCTGCACCTGGATGCTCAGTGAAGGCTGAGTCCTCAAAATAACCTCTGGTTTTGAATGAGGAAATCATCACAGTATAATTGGGGCTGCTGAAGAGCCGGAGATGCCATTCCAGTGGAACGCTATTCTGAGTTCTCCCCTGTGATCTAAGATGTGGCATGTCTGTCGAATCAATCATCTAATCAATGATTCAATCATTGTAGATGTACCCATCCACAGGACCTCTATTTGCATTTTCTCCAGGCCTCCTTTTTTTTCATGTCTCCTTAAAGGACATCAGAACCTCCTCAGAGAACTAAGTTATCACCACAGGAGAGAGAGAGAGAGAGAGAGAGAGAGAGAGAGAGAGAGAGAGAGAGAGCCATCATGCTGAACAGCTTTGAGACAGATACCATCACCAAGGGTAGCAGCCAAACCTATTCCCCGCCTGTGAATTCAAATGCAAAAAGACAGTTGATGCCTTAGGACAAATTTAGCTGTGGCTGGGCTAGATCATGGATGGTTACCAGCATGAAAATTCATTCATATGACTTGGGAATATAATACCTGACACAAGATGTATCGTGGCTGCCGTGCTCCCATTCCAGATAAGGACACAGCAGTAACAGATGGAGGAACAAGGCACTTATCTTGTTAGTTGATGGATTTATCTTTTTTCCCCTTTCCTACATATTCCTAGTGTTTAGTGAGTGGTGGTTTTCACCGTGCAGCATATGGAGAGTGAATTGATTTCTTTTCTCCCTCCTTAATTCAATGAGAACCAGAGTGGGGATAAACAGCTTGCTGTGCTAGAAAAATTTCCAAACAGTCAAGAAAATGTCAGACTGCCTTTTCTTCCATTTGTGGTTGGAATTTTGGGTCTGGAGAGCATTCCTCCCTCAGCAGGGATGAAAATGAGAGTGCTTTATGTGATTAGGATAATGGCACATTCAAGGTTCTCGGAGCTTTGGTTGGGACAGCATCAGCTCATTCTAAGTTATGGCCAAAGAGAGTTGTACTTAGTACAGGGAAGGAAGGGAATACCCTGCATTCAAAATAACTCTTAACAAGACTAATTATAGTGGCCTAAATAACTGCTATGTTCTACCTCCTTCCAATACCCCTCTAAATTGACACTAAAGATATATGTCTACATAGACAAATTAAACAAGAGAGAGAACATTGCCAGATGAAATATGTTGTCAAAATTGTATAAGCTGGAAAGCAGATGAATGTATAGGAACTCATCTCACCAAGCAGGGAAAGTTCAAACTGAAATGGATGGGAGAAGCAAGCTGATTCAGGCTGCAAACCTCTAGAAACACTCATGCATTTGAGACACCATGTATTAATGGAGGCTGTGGTGATGGGTGCGGCAAAAAAACAAGGAGACTTTGAAAGTCTGTGAGGAAAAGTCACATTCCTTACATTTTGAAATTGGGGAACCGTACTTCTATCCTGGTAAGAGATGAACTAGAGCAGTGGTTTTCAAAAATGTGGTCCCCAAATCAGCAGCATCAGTGTCACCTGAGAACTTACTAGAAATGCAAATTCACAGGCCCCACCCCTACTGAAGCAGGACCCCTGAAGGAGAGGCCCCCAATTGTGCTTGAACCAGCCCTGCAGGTAACCCTTATTCTCAAGGTAAGAGCAACTTGGGGACAAGGCACAGATAGGTAGATTGGAAGAGCCTTTCCT
The DNA here is from genome assembly GCF_027574615.1 of Eptesicus fuscus. Classification (NCBI taxonomy): domain Eukaryota; kingdom Metazoa; phylum Chordata; class Mammalia; order Chiroptera; family Vespertilionidae; genus Eptesicus; species Eptesicus fuscus. The sequence goes on along the minus strand of NC_072495.1, from coordinate 18,729,539 downwards.
GAAAAACACACCCACAAGGACAGATCAAACTTCTTGATATTTGAGGGTTCCCCAACAAGATGGATGGCTCCCCTCCATTAACTTAGAGTGAGGCTCACAGTCAACATACAGTCACATATAGACCTTCCAAAGAGCTCTGAGCACTCCTTCCCCAAGCAAAACAAACAAACAGACAGGAAATAGAGAATAATGAAGACCTCTTGGAAATTAAAAATGCTATAGACATTTTTAAAAAATAAATATGAATTTCAAACGTAGGATGATAAAGTTGTGGAACTCTCCCAGAAAGTAGTACAATGAGATAGAAAATAGAAATGTGGACATATTTTTAAAATACAACACCCATTTAATGGGACTTACAGAAAGAAATAGAGAGAGAGAAAAGAGGAGACAATTAACAAATACATATCAAAATGCAAGTTTCCAAAACTGATTAGAAAGGAATTTACTAAGTATCCAGGAGAGTAAATAAAAAAAATTTAATCAATCATTGTAGATGCACCCATCCACAGGACCAAGGCACTGTATAAAGAAATCCCCAACATCAGGATAAAGCGTGATGCTTAAGAGCTTCCTAGGAAAAATTGGAGATCTCATCCAAAGAAGCAGGAATCAGGAGGCACAGTATTTTTCAACAGCATCCTAAAAACCTGCAGAGCACTGAGGAAATTCTGAGGAGAAAGCATCGGAAAGTGAGAGTTCGATACCGAATCAAACAATCACATGTAAGGAAACACTTAGGATATTTTTGAAACAAGCAAGTTGTCAGTGCTTTCCTTAGGAAGTAGCTGAAAGTGTGCTTTTCTAAAACATGGGTAAATTCAAGAAAACGGAAATCACGGGGTCCTAGAAACATTCCAGACTGAGAGAGAGAGGTGCCAGATGGCTGTAAGGGGACATTTCTGCATGACAACTGTGACGCAAGTCCAGACAGCAACCTCCTCAAATCCAAGCAGGACAATTGAGGGTTCTAGAAGGGATACTCCAAGTCAACACTGCAACAGCAACAATAAAATCTGCTAGATTGCCTCAGGCATGAACTCTGATTAACTTTTCATAGTACAATGGGAAAATTGTAGCTGAAAAAAATAGGCAGACATACATGGAAAAATAAGTAACTTAAGAAAAAGAGGAAGTTGTATAAGAGTAAATGGAATTATAATTTACTTGTTTTGATTTGCATTGTATTGATGATTTGAATATTTATTGATTCAACCAAAAATGTTGATGTAAAAACTAGATATTGGGATAATGGGAGAAATAAATGTGATGGGTGAGAGGTGTGAGAGTCCTAAATCTTTATTTTCTGTAGTAAATTGATATCTAGAATTTATGAAATAACATCACAAGAATGTTATTTAGAAATCTGGAGGTAAATAGGCAAATAAACAGATGAGAATTGAAAATGGTTGCCTTGGAGAAAGGGATTCTTGGGTGAGGACAGTGAGGCCAATATTTTTAGTGTCACTTATAGTACTACTGATATTTAATTATTTTGATAAAATCACATTCTGTTTTTAAGCCTTGGACTTGAGGTCCTACCTCTTGTCCTAATTCTACAGCATCCTCGTTATAGGACCTTGAGCAATTCATCACCTCTCTTAACCTGTCCAAGGTGATCAAACTCCTTGTCATTCGGTTTAACTGTCACTTCCTCAAAAATGTTTTTCTTGACGCCTTCCAAAATAAAAGAGGTCCTCTGTTCATTTCTCTCGCTGAGATTTTTTTACTCCTTCTGAGAACTTGTCTCAATTTTTAATGAGGAAATAATTTGCTATCTGTCGCCTACACTAGATTACAGAGTTCATAAAGGGACGAGTCTTGGCTTGTTAACCATTATTTCCCCAGTGCCTAGCAGAGGGTAAAGTAAATGCATGAATGTGTCTACTTCTAAGCTCATCCTGAGGTCTTCCTACATCAAACATGGCATCCTCTCCTAAGGAGAAATCAAATGCTCCCCTGTCTGCTAAGGGATTATCAGCGGTAAGAATTCACAGGCGGGGTCTTGGGCAGGCTGAGGGCTGAATCCTCCCTCCACTCTACCTACTTTCAAAATCTCTTGCACTCCAACAGTCTCTTAAGTCCTCGAATAAGGTTCATTAAGGATAAGAGTTTTTTCTTTCTTGAAATTTATTTTTGTAGATGCCTTCCATCATCATCCTTCCACCACTCAAAACAAGAAAATTTAGGAGTGGTGGAAGGTGGTGGGGAGTGGGAGGAAGTAGAGGGATTTGGTGGGGAGGGGGGGATGTGCTGAGAAGTTGGGAGGCCTCCTTGCTGGGCTCTATCTCACCCAGGGCCCTACTCGGTACGAAAACTCTCTGGGGACAGCAGGCCCCCCCACCCAGAGATGCTGCCACAGGAGATGCAGCCTTGGGGTGAAGGGCCAGTAGATGCTGGGGGCGGGGTGTAGATTCTGAACATGGAAAGCTGTAGCCCTGAGCTTGGCTGAGGAGTGGCTATAAACACAGACAGGTATCACAGATAAACAGCAAAAGGCAAACCTAATCAAGACTGTGGGGATTTCCGTAGGTCTCTGTGACACTTTTGCATGGAGCTGCTGCAAATCAAGCTATTCTGAATCACCACAGCCTATCTCCCTGCATCATAAGTGACTGCGGTGTGCCTCAGGGGACAGCCTGGTGGGAGGAGAAGTTACTCACTGGATCCAGCAACAGGTTGAGGGGGTCCGCAGGGACACGGGCTATTAAGGTGTCAGCCTGCAGGATGCTGCTGGGAGATAACATTCTGGGGAAGCAGATTGCCCAGGACTTGTGGTCCAGAGAGGCCTCTAGCTGCTGTCACAAGCAGGGAGATTCAGACAGGAACACGCGCAGGGTCCACTGTGGAGGGCCAGGACCTGTCAGCTCCAGTCATGAGCACTATATAAGATACAGGACAGGTGTCTTGCTTAAGAAGAACCATTTAGTCCTGATGAATTTGGTGAGCCTTTCAGGATGAACTTGCCTTTTCCCTTTTCCATAATCAGTCTGAATCTTGGCCCACTGTCACTCTCCAAGTGCACACGGCTCCTCTGATTCTCCTGACTACAGCTGCGTGTTCTGCCATGTGGCCTGGGAAGAAAACCCCTGGATTCTAGTTCTTCCTCTGCTATTAATTGACTTGGAAACCCAGAGGCCTATCCTCATATGTGCCGGGACCTCAGGTGTTTTGCAGTTTCCAATGGACACATCCTCCCATCTCAGGCTCCCGTGGCTCCCTCAGTCTGGGTGATTCCTTGTACCCACCATTCCCCACCTGCACCCGCCCCCCCATATGAATAAGTCTTCCTCATATTTTAGATTTGTATAGAATTTTCTCAAAATTCCTTTCCTACTCCCTCATACATGGATGGGGACCCTCAAACATTCTCCTAGCATGTTGTATTTTTGCTTTGTTGCACTGACCACAACTTAAATTATTCCTTGTGGCTGAGCTAGTCCTGCTAGTCCACAGTCTCTGTGAGGAAGGCTCTCTGTGAGTGTGTGGTAATGAATGAATGGATGCCAGCAAATGTCTCTTGAGCACAACTTAAGTGTTTTACTCTATCCAGGCACGTCTCCTTTTATTGTGCTTCACTTTACTGTACTTCATGGATGTCGCGTTCTTTATAAATCGAAGAAAGACCCTCCACCAACAAAAAGACTATGACTGGCCTTGTTGTAATGCTCGCTTTATTGCGGTTGTTGGAGCTGAACCTGTAACATCTTTGAGATGTGCCTGTAATAGGTGCCAGGAGTGGAGTGAACAAGACACAGTCCTTGTCCTTAAGAAGCTCAAATAACATTTGAGAGAGACTGAGAAGTCAACCAACAACTGCAGCGTCAAGGCCATGATGTGGGTAAGGTCAGAGTGCCTTGGGACATGTCGGAGGGAAAGGCAAGCTCTTTCAAGAGACCAGGAAAGGGTGAGGACATCTAATCTAATAATAGACAAATATGCAAATTGACCGCACCTTTGCTACACCTAAGCCACGCCCACCGACCAATCAGGACGGGTATGCAAATTACCCCAACAAAGATGGTGGCTAATTTGCATATCAAGACAGTGTCGAAAGAAGCCAAGAGCTGCAGAAGGGAGTAAAGCTTCGAAGAAGCAAGCAAGCCGGGGGGCGGGAGAAGAAGGGAGGAGCGAAGTCAGGGCCGGGGGCGAAGGGAAACGTGGGCGGGCTGGAGGAGAAGGCGGGGCGGGCGACAAGGGCGGAGCGGAGGCGGGGTAGAGTGCAGCAGGAAATCCTATTGCAGGATTTTTCCTGCAACGGGAACGCTAGTGAATTCATAATTGCCTTACAATGCTACAGAATCAGTGCATTGGAGCACTACTGTGTAGATAGAAATCGCTGTTGATAGACACTAGACACAAATGCATTCTAAAGCACGTCTTTCCATGAGCGCCCCCTATTTTGATAAGTATCCAAGTAGCATGTATGGAAATACTAGAGCTATTGATTCCAGTGGCTTCTGTATTTTCCAATTTTCTTAAATGTTTAACTTTTCTATGTGTATTATATAGCTATTTATTTTTGTGTCACTTTGTATCTGTATTATTCATATGTTTTCATAATCATTATCATCAGCATCAAGGATGATTACTCTAAAAAGCAATAACATCCAAAATTTGAGTTTATGAATGACTTGTGAATGCACTAAGGGCACTTGTCAAATTCTTGCAACATGCTTGCAGAGTAAATGTCTTATCTCTGTCTACAAATAGCAATCTGAGGCTCATGCGTCTTTGCCCACAGCTTGAAAGTGAGAGAGAACCCAGGATTCTATCTCTCCTGGGCCCTCCCTACTCCTTTCTGAGGAGACTGACCCTCTCTTATGACCATATTCCTACTGTGTGGCTTAGAGAAGTCAAACATTAATTTTCAGCCGCCTGCCTCACCATCCCTCAGACCCTTAAAAATCATACAGGAAGTGCTGCATTACCATCCTCCAAGTGTCAGGGGAGAGCTCCTTGGTATGACCACATCTACCTTTAAGGTTTATCTATCTATGAAGCAGAATTCATTCCTAATCCACACATGTATTCATTCATTGGACCGAGATTTGTCGAGCCTGTATTGTGTTCCAGAAATTGTGTTAGAAAGTCAAAATAATACAAAGATTTAAAAAAATGAACTTCTCTCTGTTCTTTCCTCCAGTCTGGGGGCTGGGTACAGATGCATCACCACGAGGTATGACACATGCAGCTGACACATGTACTCTATAGAGTGAGTGGCCAGTTCCATCTGGTTGAACAGAGGAGGCTTTGCAAAGGAGCCATGGCACAAAGCAGGTCTGGTGGAGTACAAGGCACTGCAGACACTGAGGGGAAAGAGGCCTGCTCACAGGAGATTGGTGTAGACAAATCTATATACATAAAAGCCCAGTGACCAGAACAACCAGAACTGGTGGCTATGACATGCACTGTGACAGCCAACCAGCCTGATCCTGGGCCCAATCGCCAACTGCCCGTGGCCCCTACCCATCCCCCCCACCCCCCACCCCCTGCCAGCCTGATGGGCCTGCATTGGGCAGGCCCACTGGACCCCACCCATGCACAAATTCGTGCACTGGGCCTCTAGTAAGGAAATAATGAACAAACGTGCAGTGCTAGAGAACAGTGAAAGGGCACTGGAAAACTGGCCTAGATCTGACGTGAGTGTGGGCCTGGAAAGGGAGGTTCTGCTTAGCTTATGATGCTCCTCACATGCTAAGCTAAGATGTTTGGACTTAAGCTGAATATGGAGGTGGACAGAGAGAAGAGTAAGGACACAACAAAAGTTCCACTGTGACCACTAGGTGAACAGAGACATCATTAATCCCAGTAATGAGCTGCACAGGGGATTTGAGAAAATGGTTTTCTACACAGTGAGTTTGAGAGGCCTGTGAGACAATCACGTGCATGTGTTTAACTGGTGGCTGGGAATTTAGACCCAGGTCTGGGCTAAGGCTGTAAGTTCAGCAGTGTCTGGAATAGAGAGCTCACCCAGAGAGTGTGTAGAATTATAAAAGAGTCAAAGAGGAAACTTCAACCAACCTGAATGCTAACTCGGTCAGAGAAACAAAGAACAGCCAAGGTGTGACGATGGAGGCAGAAGAGTGTGGTGCCTGTGATATCAAGATTGAGAAACAACTGAAGAAAAAAGTGGCGCACTATGCCCAACTGCTCTAAGAAAATTAAGCTGAAGAAGGAATATGAAAATGAGTCAATAATGTCATGGTTGACCTTGACCAGGGGTCACAATTAATGCTGATATGCAGTGGGCTGAGAAATAAGGTTTAGAGACCCACTTTTAAGTTGAGCCATGAAGCAACATGAATGGAGTGCGTGGGCAACACAGGAAGGGGCAAGGGACATGAAAGTGAGGTATAATCCTACTCACAGTGAAATAATAAAATTTTAAAATATATTTTTATTGATTTCATAGAGGAAGGGAGAAAGAGAGAGAGAGAGAAATAGAGAAGAGAGAGAGAGAGAGAGAGAGAGAGAGAGAGAGAGACATCAATGATGAGAGAGAATCATTGATCGTCTGCCTCATGCACGCCCCACACTGAGGATCAAGCCCACAACCCAAGGCATGTCCCTGACCAGGAATCGAACTGTTCATTCGCTCAACCACTGAACCATGCAGGCTGGGCAAAATAATAACTTTAAGCTATCAATTTAAAGATGTTCAAATTTGCCTGTGCTATAAGTTTAACCCCTTTGTGGTTTTCTGGAGACCATAGTTCAAAAATGCTAAGGATTAAGTATTTGTATCCTCCAAAATTCATATGTTGGGACTTGGCCCCTAATGTGATGGGACTAGAAGGTGGAACATCTGGGAGGTGATTGCGTCATGATGGTGGAATTCTCATGAATGGGATGAGTGCCCTTATATTATTTTTATTTTTTTTCTTTACCTTTGTTGTTAACACTATTACAGATGTCCCCATTTCCCCCCTTTGCCCACCTCCACTCTGCCCTGCTCCCCTTAGTGTCCTTATTTTATTTTTTAAAAATATATTTGTTATTAATTTCAGAGAGGATGGGAGAGGGAAAGAGAGAAACATCAATGATGATAGGGAATCATTGATTGGCTGCCTCCTGCATACCCCCTCCTGGGGATCAAGCCCACAACCTGGGCATGTGCCCTTGACCAGAATTGAACCCGGGACCCTTCAGTCCGCAGGCCGATGCTCTATCCACTGAGCAAAACTGGCTAGGGCAACTTATTTTTAAAAGAGACTCAGAGAGCTCTCCTGCCCCTTTTGCCACTTGAGAACAGTGAGGAGACAGCTGTCTATGAGCCAGGCATTGCCCCTCTCCCAACACCCCCTCTTCTGTCACCTTCACCTCAGACTTCCAGCCTTCAGAACTGTGAGAAATAAATTCCTGTTGCTATAAGCCACTCAGTTTATGGTTTTCTGTCAGCAGTCTAAAGGGACTAAGACAAAGGGGTCTCACTAACACACAGGTATTGTCTTTTACCTCTTCTTTGTCCTTGGATCCCCGAAGATAAACCGAGAAGCTATCATTTCTAAGACATTCTGACTCGCTTGCTAGATGCAGTCAGGGCAATTGCCAAAAGATCCCCTTTGTTTCGATTCCAGGCCTTCATTTGGCTTGCCTCAGGGAGTATGAAATGATCTTTCTTACAATGACCAAAAACATTGGAAAAAGGCAGGAAAAACAAAAACCCAAATTAGATAACCTTGACCTCCCAGGTGCTAGTTCGGCTTCAGAACTGACATTCCCAGTGAGACTCCTGCTGCCTTTCACTTCATCCCAGGTAGAACCTGAACTCAGGGAAAGCTACCAACCTAGTTTATTCAAGGTCAACATCTTTCTCCTCCCTGGCAAGCCCCAGACCACCAGTCCTGCTGCTGTCCTCCCCCTCCACCTCTGAAGGTCGAAGGGGTAAAGACCAACTCGGGGGAAGGTAATAGAGTGACAGCACCTCATAAAAAGGAAATATAAGGAACGAGGCAAAGCGCCGGCAGCCAGATGCGGTGCTTCTGGAGACATGGTGAAGAAGAAGAATGTTGACCCTGTGAACTCAATTTGCTCCACTGCTTTACACTTAAGAAAATATTCGAGTTCTTTCTTTGCCTTTTGTGCCCCAAGAAAGCCCAATGGCCGCAGCTCTCTGCAACCTGCCACCTGCCTACTGATGTCGTTGTTGAGCAAGAATCTCCCGTTCTGACAGGTGGACCTCTGACAAGGGGAGAATGGATATTAGGGTCTCTGGCCTTTGGGCCCCAGTCCAGGCTGATTTCATTTCAGATTAAGAGCTGCTGAAACGCAGCAATCGATAACTCAGCTCTTTTGTTTGGTTGTTTTTTCCAAGTCCCCAAAGAGATTAGATCTGATTTTGCAGACCTTTAGCAAATTTAATTGTTTTTTATCCACGGTTGCTCAATACAACTCCTTCGAAGCTGGGAGCAGAGAAACTCCGGTCCTGCATACTGGGCTACTTAAAGTTAAAAAGCCGAAGTTCCTCAGGTGTGCGGAGGAACATAGGACCACGTCAGGGTGGAGATGCGTTTGATTCCAGTGATCCTCCATCACTCTATCCCTCCCCCTCCCACCACCACTCTCCTGGAACAGAATTTCTGCTCTCCTTACTCATAGGACCAAGAAAGAAACATATGAACATGGAATCAAGAGCTCTCAGTTCCAAGATTTCATCCTGACACCCAAATTATATCCACTCAAAGTCTTCAGGAAGGTTGGGAAGGATCTGAAGGGGAAGTTGACCTCTTGGCCAAACAGGACCATTCTGAGATGAGGAGGGAGAAGAGTGTGGCTGCAGGACTCACCAGACCCTTAATGACTGCTTCGAACACGGTGACACTCGCCACCTAACAGCAGTAAAGGCCATTGATGACCAGTTCCAGAGACTCCATGCTGTGATCAGCCCTGACCTGGTGGGACCCACACTTTCTACACACCTTACTGACTTCAGCCTTCCACTGTCTTCTTCAGCACAGCGCTACTATTCCAAAGAATCTCGCTCAAGAAAATGACAGTGGTGCATAACTGTATTGTTCATTCCAGAAACTTCCTGAAAGACCCTTTAAGTCATCATTATAAGACATCAAAGTATAGTTTCTACCCCAAGACTGTGTGTCCACGAATCCTACCGGATTACATCAAGATTCTTATGGATTCCAATCATCCCTTCCTTAGCTCTCACACTGCGCATCGATTACCCCAGGCTTGACCTCTCAGGAAGTGGGCAGATTTGCCCTTCTCCCTCTGGATCACAGGAAGACTATGTAGAGATGGTGCTGCCTTCACCATGGGAAGTGACAGGCAAACTCAGCTTTGCCTTATTAACAAGTAGTGGCGGTGACTTTGACGGAAGCCGGAATTCCACCCTGGCTTCAGAACTCCCTTTGCACTCAGATTTCTAAGTTCTCCGTATCTTGTTGTAGGGGTTTAAATGTTGATTATTTATTTTATTGTCTTTTGGCCTTAGCATCAAAAGGCTATTTTTTTATTCAGACACTGCCCCTGGACTGTTTAGACTTAATGGTCTGTATACTCTTCAGCAAAAAGCAATGGGAATTTATTGGAAACTATGTCCTTACATTGCACTTCAAAGTGAGAAAATGAGGACTTCAGTTAAGAACTTTTCCTTCTTAGTCCATGATCTTAATAACAGAGTGTGCTTCCATTGAGAAGATAAACATGTTAAGAATGAGAGGTTACAAAAAAAAAAACTTAAGCTACTGCAAGCTACATAGCAAATTATCAGCCTATTCCTTCTGAGGTAAGCATGTTGGTTCACAGGCCAATCAGATACTTCAATCATTTATCTGTGACAATTTGAGGAAATTGTGTAACTCAGCTTGCTGGCCTGCCAAATGGATCTATGTGATTCATGGATCCTTGAAAAATAAAAATTCAGGCTGGCAAAACCTGTACAATGTTGAGAAGGCAGGCAGCGGGCAAGGACCTGGCCCTGTGCAGTATGAGTGGCAGCCCCCACCCAGGCCTGTACGCAAATAACCAAACAGGATACCAGGAGCCAATTGCTTTCCCATCTGCTATTTTCTCTCTTTTTCCCTTTAAAAAAAAAAAAAAAAAGCAGAAATTCTTTTCACTCTGCATTAGCGCTTGAATGTAATGGTGCAAAGCATTTTTCATTTATCATCATAACGCCCGTCAAAGGAACTCTTAATAATGTAAATGCAGAAGGAAAGCCATTAGGGTTTATTTGCATGGCAGCTCTAAGCTCATTCCACTCTGGGTATAAAGTGGGAGTCAGCGGGCAGGGCCAGGTGGCCAGGTGGCCAGGTGGCACTGCAGCTAGCCCCTTCCTGGAGGGGTCTCAGGAAAATGCAAGTGCCCCACCTTGAGGACCTGAGCTGGGAATGCAGGGCCCGATTGCTGACTGTACCGGAGGAACTCCCATCTACTCTCTACAACCCCTTCCTACACAGGAGGTGGAAGGTGCCACATCCTGACCAGCCATGGAGAAGGAGCAGAATCCTTAGTTACTTGGAGGTGGGTTGCGCTTGTTGACCTCCATGCATCCTGCCATGTTTGAGGATTCTGGGTTGGCATCAGAAAGCACTCATGGTCTCTTGCACTTTCATGACTGCTCAACAACCAACGTGCCTCCTAGGCAGGGAGGGGAAGCAGGACTTGCCACCCCCAAATGTGCCATTGAAAGATTATTTTAAGCTGGTTATTTTAAAAGACAAACACAGACTCAAGAAGAGCCTTTTACCTCCCGCTTACCTGCCTCATGGACTTCAGACAGAAAACCCTGCTGAAAGGATGGGAGCTATCACCTTAGCTTTCTAGAAGGATCTAGGTGTGGGAGACAGAAAGAAGCCAAGAAAACTCGCTTAGACTCCTTTCTGGGACCCACTGTTCCTCGGTAGTTCAACCAGAACCTGTTTACCCCATGTTTGCTCTTTCTCATCTACCTGGAAATTGCCCACTTTCCCTTTAAAGTCCCAGACCTCTCACCCCTCTCCTTAGTCCAGAATAGCATATAAGCCTCAACTGCCTAATTTATCCTTGGGTCCCACATTCTTAGCAAACCACCGTATGTACATCTGTAATATAATTCGTTATATTTTCCCGTTATCCCGTCTCATGCTAATTTGATTATGAGGAACAACTACTTAGAGGGATAGACGTAAAATGATTTTTCTTTTCCACAGCAGGCACTAGCCCCCCTCAGTCTTTCTATCCAGGAAGAACCTACTATGCCGCCAGGTAGTGTTAGTGTAGGTAGTTAGCTAGTTATTCCTAAGGAAGGAAGCCAAGGGAATCAGACATTATTATTAAGTATAATCAATGGCGAAGCACGAGCCTGCTTGCTTCACCAGAGTCACAGCATCACACACTCCTCAGGGAACCACAGGCCTGTTCCCCACAGATCATGAGGGAAGGGATAGAAGAATGCAGGGAAGCTAAGCACATGCCCCATGGAAATAAAAGTGATTCAGGGGAAGGTGCTTGACTATAGAGGCCTGTCAGTCTAGCCTGAGAAATAATGGATTCAGTGGAAGGCTGGTCCAGTGCAAGCCCACAAAAGCTTGGGAAGTTGATTGGTTATTTTGAAAAAAGTGCATGGTCCTTCCTAAGCCCAAGATAATATAACCCCAAAGCGTTCTCTCTCTAGATGACCTGAGCTCACCCTACATGCTAGTGCAATTTCTCTCCATAACCATGTGGCCCTGAGTTTGGAGTCTGTGCTGATGCCTGCACAGACTCCAAACACAGGAGCCAGGCAGGAGCCTGGATCCCACAGCACAGCACCAGATTGCAGCCAGGAACATGAGCGAAGTTAGCCCAATGATGAGAAAGGCTGGATTGGACTAGCTTTAATGTGGCACAGAACCCCTGGACATTGGCCCTATTTCTGGCCCTGATTTTTCATGGAGGGATGGAGAGAGATGGGACATCGGAAACCCAGCCGCTTTCTATTTTCACCCAAATAAATCTTACCACCAGGCCCCATCCTCCCTTGTGGGTCCCCGAAAATGCTTTTTCTTAGGACACCACAAGAGCCCCCCTTCCACTGGCAACAGTACCAAGAGAAGCTCAACAAAAACCATGTGATCCCTTTATGAATGAGCCAATAAACTGCACTCACAGAGATTCTACCGATCCGCATTTTACCGTACCAGTTTATCCCAGCAATTTCAAAACGTAAGGGAGCCTGGTATCTCTGGAGCTGAATCTTAACTATAAATGGATTCTCCACTAAATCATTATAACAAAATAGAAAATGTCTGAAATATGGAGACAGAGATAACTGAGTTACATCTCTGATCGGACTCCTATTTAGCAAATAGGACCTTGGACAATTTATTTAACTTCCCGGAGCCTCGGTTTTCTTATCTTTAAAATGGGGCAATAAGCCCTGCCCAGTGTGGGAGGCAACCAACTGATATTTCTCTCTTACATCTCTCTCTCTCTCTCTCTCTCTCTCTCTCTCTCTCTCTCTCTCTCTCTCTCTCCTTCTCTCTAAAATCAATAACATATATTTTACAAAATGGGACAATAATTTCTGCCTCCCGGAATTGCTGTAAGGGGGACATGAAGTGATGCCAAGCAGGACCTCTCAGGCTGACTGTTCATGTGGGCCGCTTAAGGGTCCTGTTCACTGCAGATTCTCATACAGGAGGTCTGTGATGAGGCCTGGCTGATGGTGTGTTTTTTTTTTTAAATCTCCCAAACAAAGTAAACATTGCTGGTCCTGGCACCACACTTCGTGCAGCAAAGACACAGTGCCCCGAGGACAATGCCTGGCACATAATACATGCTCAGCAAATGTCCATCTTTTATTGATTGATTGCCGACTGAAGACTACCTCCTTCACGGTTACAAAGTAGAAACAAGAGCCCTGAGATCTTAAGCTGACAATTTGTTCAATATTCAGCAGCTATTTAAAATTTAGGAGAAATACATTTCACATGTAAAATGCATCAAACAAGTAAGTGGATTTAAAGTGTAGGAGGAAGGAGTAAAATTGGCATCCGCAATGGCTTCCTGCATGCTGCCTTCTTAATTTATACCGGAATATGTTCCTTTCAAGGTGGGGGGAAGGGAAGAAGGTTTTGATGAGATTTTTTTTTACCCCAACTAATATTTAAAATAGCTCAGGTTTTACATGATCTGCAGGAGGAGGCGTGGCTAACTTATTTTAGAAGATACTATAAGAATGGGGAATCTGAGATTTACCCTAGAAATGTATTACCAGATAGGTTTCAGAAAGAGTACACAGCTGTGGTTATCTATTTAAATTGCACCTAATCAAACACTAATTTTTTTTTTTTTACGACGCAGGTATTTGACAGCCATGTCCTATCTAACACTGATTCTATGCTCCCGATTCCAGGGGTAACGTCCTGTAATGTTAAAGCCCACACAACCGCTTCTTCCCAGTGTGGGAATGCACATGTGTTGATACTTGATAAACGGTCCTTTCTCCAGCATTTCAAATGAGAAAAGATGTTTGCTCCTCTCTTCATTTTTGATCACTTTCGTTCTATTTCTATGGGGAAACCAAGGCATAAAAAGTTAAGGTGACGGCTCAAAGTGGCTCTTACAGGGAGAGCCGAATGAGCGGAATCATGACTGTGACTGCTATTTACCTTAAGAGAGGCTCACGATTTCCCACTCCCCAGAGCCAGGAGGCAGCGTGGTATGGTGGCTGAGGACTCTGCTTCGTAAAGTCACACAGACTGGCATTCAGATCCTGACTGATATTCACCAGCTTTGTAACCTTGAGGGAGTTCATTTATCTTGCCAACATCAATTTTCTCCTATAAGAGGATAATTTTGTAACACTCATGAGGGGTTGTGGTAGCGATTAAATAGATAATGTTGTTGAAGCTCTTATGATCGTGCCTGAACATATAAGTTCTCAATAAATGTGATCATTATCCGTAGTATCAGTATAGTGGAGAGGTTAAGAGTACAGAGTCAGAATTCAACTTCCTGGGTTCAAGTCTTGTATCTACCACTTCCCAGCTAAAGGTCTATTGCAAGTTACTTAAGCTCCTTATGCTCCAGATAATAATGAGAATATGCATAATACCTATTTTGAAGCGTTGCTGTGAAGTTTGAGTGAGATCTTTTCAAGGACTTGGAATAGTGCATGGCATCAGTAAGCACTCGTGTGGTTTAGGAGGTACTATTATTGTCAGAACTCTCATGTCCATAGTAGCAGACTAAGTTGTGTCTCCCCAAAATCATATGTTGAAGTCCTAGCTCCCCATACCTCAGGATATTTGGAGCTAGGCTCTTTACAGGGTGATTGGGGTAAAATGAAGTCATAAGGGCAGGCTCTACTGTTATCTGACTGTTGTCCTTAACAGCAGAGGAAATTTGGACACACACACAGAGAAACACCAGGGGGCACACACACAGAAGAAAGACCATTTGAGGATGCAAGGAGAAGGCAGCGACTTCAAATCAAGGAGAGAGGCCTCAGAAGAAACCACATTTACTGACATCTTGATCTTAGACTTCTAGCTTTCAGAACTGTGATAAAATAAATTTCTGTGGTGTAAGCACCCCAGTCTGTAGTACTTTGCTATGGCTCTGAACACACTAATACAGAAGGGTTACATCTTTTACCATCTCTCTTTTAGCATCGCGCCGGCCCATAGGCCACAGGTATGAAAATCTAGAGATCTTAAACTAGCCTGTCAAAGGTCAGGAACCTATATTGAGTCCAGAGAAACAGCAAGTGCCATGGGGAGGTTCAAGGGAATGGAAGTAGGCAATGAACATGGCCAGCAGAACAGGCAGTTGGGCATCTTCCCCAGCCAAATTGGACACAGGGCAAGGGGCCAGGGGTGGGAAATCTTGTGTGGAGGAGACGCATATTCAGATGCAGGTGACATGTCTAGATGGAGAATCTGGCAGATGACAGGTGGCAAATTGGAGATTGGCACCTATCAGTTCCTAAAGTCATTGTAAGAATTATTCAAGTGTGACTTCTATCAAATGTCACTGCTGTCCCCTCTGAACAGCCCATCAGAATCCCAAGCTCTCCGCTGCTCCGTGGAGCTGAACCACAGTTCTTTTCTACCTCCATCAGGACACCTACACAAAGTTCACTTCATGTGACCAAAATGTGGGGCATAGATCTGAACATGAGATCTCTCTGGATTCTTCAATCCACTGGTTCTTCAACTGCGTATGCACCTGCCCACTGTCTGCTCACAGGACATGGGAACAGCTGATATCTCCAGAGAGCATTTGAATGCCTCAGTAAGTATAGAAGTAAAATGCATTTATAGGCACAACCTTATTAGCAAGGCAGTCACCATAATAAAGTTAGGAAGAGAAAGGAGACTCCTCGTGTGTATTTATAAGAGAAAGAAAATAGCTAACCTCAAATAATCATAATGCTAAATATGCCTCTCTCTGAGGCTAAGGTGCAATGTTCTTAATAAAAATATGTAGGTTAGTCGGCAATTGCTTTGTTTAAATTTGAGGTAGAGTGTGGGAAGCCTGCACCAGGCAGGTTAGAGATGACAGTTCTGGAAAAGAGAGAGCCTAAATGTTGACTTGTGGCCATCATCACCCCCCCACACACAACCCCCACCGCCATCATCTTTGCCTTGAGCCCTTGGGGAAGCTGCTTGAAATGCATATGCAGTAACTCCTTATAAATGAGCCTTAATTAGCCTGTTTGGGAGACCTGTCTGGAGGGTTACCAGATCCTTACTCTTGGTTTCAGAAAGACTCTCTGTAGGGAAAAGGTCAAAAGATCTGGAAGAATCTTCATTACTGTCCTACCCGCTTTCTTTCCTCCAGGCAGGACTGCATGCCGGCAGCCTCTGCAAGGGAAGGACCATCCAGCAGGGCAGCATTCTAAGCCTTTCTTAGATGTCTTTGTCCTTCCCTGTCACTTTCACAGAACATAATGCTAACCAAGGTCCTTTGGGCAGCCAGAGCAGGAAGCCGTGGGGCAGCCATGCCACTGGGCTTGGGGGCCAACTGCAGACCCGTGTGGTGGTTGTCCGTGGAGGTGTAGCTGCTGTCAGGTAGAAGTATATGTTTATTTCTGGGCAAATGCTTGATTTCTCAGCAAGCAAGTTGATATACTGTTTTCTGGTGGAATTTTGTTCAAGCTTTAAGCCCATCTCACATGCCACAGGGATCAGCAAGCTCTGCCCCAGACTCTGAGGAGCAGACACACTCCAACTGGTTTGGAGTGGAGAGAGCCTGGGAGTGGAGTGAGGGTACAAGAGAGAAAGGCCAATGCCAGGCCCTGGGTTTCCTGGTGGTGGTGAGGGGGTGATGCTCAAGAGCATGGTTGAGAGTTAAATAGAGAAAGCTTTAAATCACTTAAGACGAGTAGACCAGGCGCTTGCCAACAAACACTCACTAGTTGTAATAAGTTATTGCTCTTGCCATTGCTACGAAAATTGACTTTTAAAAAACAGAAAGAGAAACAAAATAAATATATTCCTTACTTGGTTTTCTGGGTTTTGTCTCTGGAGCCTATCCAGTTTCAGAAGTCACAGGCTTGAATGCCCTCAGGTGACTGGGCTGCTAAGGCAGGCACATGATAGATGCATTATGATAACGGGAGGGGTGCAGAAAACATATCCTGACATATTAAGGGGGCCTTGAACCCACACAATTTCATCATTGTTACCTTCTGTGTTGGTTTCTCATGGCCACTGTAAAAAATCATCACAAAGTTTATGGCTTTTACAGCATAAATCTACCTTACAGTTTTATGGGTCAGAAATTTGACACGGGTCACACTGGGCTAGAGTCGAGGTATCTCACCAGGGCTGGTTGTTTCTGGGAGCTCCAGAGAAGAACCCATTTCCTTGCTTTTCTCAGCTTCTAGAGCCTGCTCACTGCCTTGGCTTGTGGGCCATCAATGCATTTTTCCGACTTCTTGTTTCCCTTATCATATCTCTTGCTTCTGCTTTGACCTTCTTGCCTCCCTCTTATATGACTCTTATCATTAGAGTGAGCCCTGGCCAGGTGGCTCAGGTGGTTGGAGCATCATTCCATACACCAAAAAGTTGTGGGTTCGATTCCTGGTTAGAGCACATACGTAGATTTTGCGTTTGATCCCGTTGGGGTGCATACAGGAAGCAACCAATTGATGTTTCTCTCTGACATCTGTTTTCTCTATCGGTCTCTCCCTCCATTCCTTTCTCTCTACAAAAACAAACTAAAAACCATATCCTTGGGTTAGGATTTATTTTTTAAAAAATTATATTGACCCACCTGGATAATTCAAGATAATCTCTCTATCTCATAATCCTTGACCTAATCACATCAGCAAATTCACCTGTCCCCCATAAAGTGACAAAGCCACAGGTTCCAGGGATTAGGACATAGACATAGTTGAGGAGCCATTGTTCATCCCACTGCAGTGTCATTTATAAAATTCCATCAAGCAAATGTCAAGTTATAGAAGGACTCTGTACCTGGGTTCTGACTACCTGCTCACAACAGCCAAAAGAAGGAGAAGGTTGATGAAGACTTTCATGATAGAATCCTCCAGAAAGATTTCTGGGCACAGATGGCACAGCCTTACTTCTCCAAAAATGACATGCCATCAGTCCCTGACCCACATTCGCTCTTGTCCTAACCACTGGTATCTCTCACCCAGGCTACTATGAAAGTCTCCCAATGTCGGCTACTG
The DNA here is from genome assembly GCF_027574615.1 of Eptesicus fuscus. Lineage (NCBI taxonomy): Eukaryota > Metazoa > Chordata > Mammalia > Chiroptera > Vespertilionidae > Eptesicus > Eptesicus fuscus. Next base: position 18,711,913 of record NC_072495.1, on the reverse strand, counting down.
CCCTCCTCCAATTTTCTCTACACACAGCAGCTAAAAGAATCCTTTCATACCCCTGTCCCTCCCTCCAATGTCTTGCCACAGCATATAAAATGAAAAGCAGCTTCTTTTTATGGCCTTCAAACCCCTGCATGATCTGGCTTCTGTCTCCTTCCCTTTTATTTGGCTCTGCTCTCTCCCTCACCTGCCCAGCCCAACCACCCTGGCTTCTTTTAGTCCCTTAAACCATGCTGAGCTATTTCCACCTCACAGCCTTCTCTCATGCTCCCACCTCGGCTTGAAGGGCTCGTCTACCTTTCCTTCTCACCACTGGTCTCTTCTCATCCTTCAGGTGTCAGCTTAAATATCACTCCTGCAAGAGCCCTTCTCTGGGTCATTCTATCTATGGAAACCCCTCTCCACTTCACACACACACACACACACACACACACACGCACGCACGCACGCTCACTTTATCCTCTCGTGTCACTCTGTACACTGTCATGGTACTGGCTACAAACTTCACTTATATATTTATTTACTTGCATGTAATAACAGATTCATAACATCTATATAATAAAATCATATAATTTAGCAGCTCTTTAGCTATGCCTTTTAGGGCTGATGACTCCCACACTAGACTATGAGATAATAGTAAGGACCACACCTAGGCCTGTTTTGTTTTTTGTTTTTTTTTTTCATCAGTGTACATTGAGAACATGGTAGGCTAGGCCATCTTTTGGATGGATGGATAAATGAATGGATGGGTGATATACAGGTGGATGCATGTAAAGACAGATAGATCTGTGAAAGCTAACCCAAAGGAGATGCTTGACTCACCTGGATTTGTGGGGTCTCTGTGTACTATCTGATAAGTGTGTGCCTGGGTGATTGCCTCTCTCCATTTAGCAACAAAAGTATAAAACTTAAATTTGAGGTGTTCCTCAAGCATACCCTGATTTTAATTCATGGCAGATTCAGTGTGGGGCACGGACCCTCCTTAATTTGAAACTCTTTCCATGTCTATACATACAAATACCAATAGATGGGCAGACAAAACCTTGGTAATTTATTTTGCTTTTTTTCAATTTAAAGAGAATCAATGGACTACCCAGGAAAGTCTGTCAGTTTCATTGTTCCTAACCTCCACAGTGACTTCTGCCAGGGCACAAGCAATGACTTCCACAGGACACAGAAAAAAACAGAACCTCGTCTGGTCTGAGAGTGGATGGGCAGGTTTTGAAACCAACTCCATCCCAGTCCGCGGGTCCCTGTGTCAGCCTCCACCCTCATCTGTTCCTATACATTTGTAGGCTGCGGCAAGCTCAGACAGAGGTACTCCTTCCTTCTCTACCACTGATTCCCTCAAATCCCAGTCTTTGAAAGAAGTAGCCAATCCCCTGGTGAGTGGGAAATGGGAAAGGAAGGTGATTTGGATATCTTTAGTGGTGTCTGACCCTTGCTGATACCCTGATAGTGATCTGAGCCAATAGCTTCTAGCCTGCTTTGCCTCACACCGGCCGCTCTCCGAGGTGCTGATAAAGCTGTGGTGGTGGCTAGCTAGGCAGGAGGCTTCCGCTGGAATATTCTGTTCCCATGATTCCTCTGACATCATGGCCCTGATACCAGTTTCCTATGAGCTCTGAATTCCGTTCAAAATTGCTTTGTTGACATTTAAAGGTCTCCATCAGTCTAGTGGTGTGGCAAAAAAAAAAAAAAAAAAAAGAGCTTGGATAGAGTCAGCTCTGCCTCACTACCTCCCCATTGAACCCAAGACAAAATGACTGCTGTCTGGAAGGCAGACCCAAGTGTTCCTTCCAGCTCTAAAATTCTATGATCCTATGATGCCTCCTGTTCAGCCAGTTGTCTGAACCCCTCTGACTGCCAATAACTCACAGAAAATCCCATTAAAAGAGCAAATGAAACCTGTAACCAAACCTATCGGGAGGCTGCCAAGGCGTAGGACGTTTTCCATCATGGACTGTTTGTTTTCCAAAAGACCTGCTCTGCCAAGGGGAGGCTTAGGTGGGACATAAAATACAGCTTCCAACTGTGTGTGCTATGGATCAAGGGAAGGGAAGCCACCGACTGATCTCCTTCTCATGTAAAGGACGCGGTCTCATCTCCCTGTAGGAAGACGAATGATCCAGATGAATTTGGAGGGGCTATGATTGCTTTAGGTTCCTTCATTCTGTCCTTTTCTTGATAACTTTCACAGTGATTATTTCCGTTGCCAAAATGAACACCTCAAATATGATCATGAACATGCTATTTTCCGTCTCAATAAAAATATGAGCCTGGAACAGCAGTTGTAAGGTCCCTCAACATAAATTCTCTGGAGAGTTAAAACTGTGTTCAGAACAACCTGATTTCCAGGTCAGAACTAACTGCTGGACCTTCCTCTTACAGGAAAAGGGCCCGGATGATGCAAGAAGTGAACTGTGAGTTGATCATGTGTGAACTTGAACTTGGGGACCTTTGGGTGACTGTGGTTTCAAAATGCCTTGCCCATGCATTGCCCACTACAGGGATCCAGCTAGGCAACCTCGGGGCTAGGAGTGGTGCTTGCTTCTGCACTGCAGGTGTGTCCCAGGGGAGATGTGCCCATAACCATGGGCACAGCCTGTGGCAGCTGGCAGGGACTCGCACACTGGATCCAGGCCCATCCAGCCACATCAGAGAACATGAATACACCTGCTCCAGTCCCCTGCAGAGCTCTTCACATCAGAACCTTTTCCCCTCAGTGATGTTGTTTTTTATTTTGTTTTTTTAAGATATTTTATTGACTTTTTACAGAGAGGAAGGGAGAAGGATAGAGAGCTAGAAACATCGATGAGAGAGAAACATCGATCAGCTGCCTCCTGCACACCCTGCACTGGGGATGTGCCCGCAACCATGGTACATGCCCTTGACTGGAATCGAACCTGGGACCTCCCAGTCCACAGGCCGACACTCTATCCACTGAGCCAAACCAGTTAGGGCCAGTGATTTCATTTTTAACCTATGCATAGAGGGCTGCACACTGCTTTCGAATTTCCTCTAGACCAATGCACTTCCCTCTCCAGTTCCCACTAATATCAAATAATAAATCCCTCGATATAATAATAATATTTAGCTCTTTCTGGATTCAGAAAAGCCTTTTCCACCAAGGATAGCCTTTACTGACCAGATCAAAGGGATCCCTAGTCCAAAATCATATTTTATTAAAGTTTGCCCTGAACCCATAGTTTGAGTGGGTTTTGCTATTATCACTGTTGAAGGCAAGGAAATTACCAGATGCCTTTTCTCCTTCTTTGTGTTAAATGCACAAGTCTATGGATGAAACAAGTAGTATTTGATCAATTGACGTCTTGCTTCTCATCAGTTTGCCTGGGATGCAATGGGTTTAAGTTGCCGTTCAGATAAGCAGAGTTGTGGAAAAGAATTTATCAGAGCCTAAGAAAATTGAAATGATCTGTTAGTCATCAAACTAGAAGTTGTCTAATTTCACAAACACCCTCACTTTACAAATGAGAAGATTGAGGATAAGAAAGGTTTTGTGCCTAAGTCCAAGTCACATGGTAATATTAAAATAGAATTGAGACTAGAAAATGGGTCTACAGACTCTCAGACAAGGACTATAATGAGAAAACATTTTTTTGTCTTCCATTCTATTTGTGCTTTTCTACTAACACCCCCCAACCCACTCCCTAACTGAAGCTATTAAATAAAACAGTACATTAAAAACAAGACTAGATATGTTTCTTCTGATTTTCAATTCAAGTCCTACTGGAGATTCAAGTTCATTTGGAAGATCTTGTTTGTCCCCCAACCCCAATGCTCCTACTTCTTTCCCCAATGCCTCCACTCCTATACACACACACACACATACACACACACAACACACACACACACACACACACACACACGGTAGAAGCTGAGTCTCTTTGCTGAGTCTGATTCTGTGTCTTACAAACAGGGACTTGGTTTTATTGGTAACGCCTAGTTGAGGCAAGAACAGTTCATTTCCCAGTACAGTGAGCCCATCAGCAAACACTGGAGGCAGCAGGCAGGGCTCTGGAGTTTGCTGGGGTGGGAGGGAAGGCAGGGAGAGGCAGCCATGTGATTCTGCAAAGGTTTTCTTGGCCTCTTACTCAGCAGTTTTTATAATGCAGTGGATGTGCAAGTGAAATAATGATGGTGAAAAATGATGAGCTGGAAGGTTAGTTCTTTGCCATCTCATATACTTCAGCTCCTCTCTCTCGGCGTCTCTCACCAATATAGAAAGGGTTTGGGAAATAAGGGGCAGTCCTGAGATACTTGTCTGACTCTGCGTGCACAGAAGGCAGGAGAACAAGACTGAAAGGAAAATTTTCCTAATTCATGATCTGTTCCAAATACGAATGCCAGATAAAATGCCGGTGCCCAATTACAGTCAAACTTCAGATTTAAAAAAAAAAAAAATACCTTGTTAGGAGAAGAATGTATGCGTATACTAAAATAGTTTTCATTGCTGAGCAGAACAACAAACTTAACTGGTATCTATGTTTTTTATTTGCTAAATCTGGAAAGCTTAATCTCAAAGTAACTAATATGGGGCACTCTGTATATTTTAAATATTTTCTGTCACCTCCTGCACCGACTACCAAAATGAACATAAAAACACCAAGGGGAAAAATATCAGGCCTTCACCCGTATAACACTGCGGGCATTCTCAATTACGGGGGAAATTCCAGGGTCATCACAGCGCCACCACCGCAGTGGCTCTGAAGCATCAGCCTGCATGGGCCTCATCTGGAGGCCTTGTTAAAGCAGAGATTTCTCGGCTCCCATCTCCCTAGTTTCAGATTCAGTAGGTCTGGATCTGGCCTGAGAATTTGCCTTTCTTGTTTTTAAATATATTTTTTTAAAAAGAGGAAAAGAGGGGGGAGAGAGAGAGAAACAACAATGATGAGAATCATCGATCAGCTGCCTCTTGCATGTCCCCTACTGAGGATTGAACCTGCCACCTGAGCATGTGCCCTGACCAGGAACTGAACCATGACCTCCTGCTTCATAGGTCGATGCTCAACTGAGACACACCAGCTGGGCCTGAGAATTTGCCTTTCTAGAATGTTCCCATGACCGCAAGGCTGCTGGCCCGGACTCTGGTTTAGAGGAAGAAACACTGGCCTAAAAGGCAACAGCCTACAGTTCTGGTTTCTGTACTGCTACTCATCCCGTGTGCAACTTTAGATAAACAGTTTGGAGTCATTTTGTTTGTGCTCAATAACACAGTACATAGCGACACCCTCAGAATTACAGAACCGAGCACTGAGGGGATAAGTGAGTTACTAAAGCTCTGTCCTTAATGACCCTGACTGCACAAAAGTTGATTAACTCCGATCCATAGCTGGGGCACAAGGAGGTTTCTAAGGCCTCCGTGAGGAGCCGCACAGCAGGCTGTGGGCGAATCTGCTTTCACAGGCACGAACCTGCTTTCACCAGGCAGCCTTCTTTCTCTGCTTTGTGGAGTCTCTTTGTATGAAGGTGCCAGTCGTTAAAAACTGTCTGCAACCCACTGACTTAGAAAATCACCTCGGATCCTTTCTAAGAATCTATGATTACAGCTCAACTCCCTTCCAATTCCACCCGCTATCACTGCCCCAGATGGCGTGCCCTCAGATTTGCTCTCAGGAGCAGGTCCTCCCAGTCCCAGGGAAAGATCAGCTCTGGGCTCACGCCTAATGCTGCCCAAAGTCCTTGGATTGTCCACAGTGGGTGCCAGGTGGTGGGACTGGCAGACTGGAACCTGGGAGGTCTCAGGGTTCCCTGCCTTGCCTTCCAAAGGCCTGGGCAGCTGCATTGTGCGGACAAAACTGTTGGGAAATAACAGGCAAGCCTGTGAGGGTTAGAAAGAGCCTGCCATAAATTAGGGAAATTCACGTACAGTCTGTCCTCCGAATCTGAGGGTTCTGCCTCTGCGATTCAACCATCTGCAGTTCAAAAATATTCGAAGAAGAAAGTCGCATTGTTGCTGATGTGTGCTACGGAGTCAGGCCTGGGCTGGTGGCATCTGTTCTCAACATGCACAGACGTTCTTTCTGGTTATTATTTCCTAAACAATATAGTGTAACAACTAGTTACATAGCATTTACATTGTATTCGGCATTATAAGCAATCCAGAGATGATTTCAAGTCGATTTAGAGGGATATCCGTCATTTATGTGCACGTACTACGCCATTTACACAAGGGACTTCAGCATCTGCAGATTTTGGTATCCTGGGGGGTCCTGGCACGGATCTCCCACAGATACCGAGCGAGAACTATACACTGATGGAGAAAGAGAGGCATTCTAATGGGAGGAATAAACTTGCAGCTTTTCACAAAGAAGAATGGGGAACACAACATGTGCCTCCATCCATCACTGGCAACGGGCACGCGCAGATACCTGCGCAAACCATCAACCCTGGGCAGAGGGCCAGGCAGTCCATGGGAGACAGAGGTGCATGCGTCCAAATAACCTCAGAATGTTGGCCTTGCTCTGGCCTCCTCTGAAGGACTTTGTTCTCTTCCGAATGCTCCTGAACTTCAGAAAGAAAGTGTTTGGTGAAGTGGCAGACTGGGCCTGCTTCACTACAGCATCTCTCGTCAAGAGACTGACTCTGATCTGGCCTTTGCCACCAGCCCATTTCTGAGGTCAGTGACCTAGGGCCTCGGCCAAGGGCAAGCGCCTCTGTGGTAGACCAGAGGCCTGAGCGGCAGATGGACTATGGGCTCAGTCCAGCGTGAGAAGAAGGAGAACTCAGCCCCCAGCCCCTGGAGAAAGGAATGCTAATCCCCCAGGGCACTTAAGCTCACTTCATCTCCCAATATTTGGGAAGGGAGCTACACTCTAAATTTTTTCTCCAGAGTTTATCTCACCTTTCATGTTATCTCACCTTTAACCAGAATATCTTACTCTCTCCTTTCTCCTACATTCAAGAACATTATAATAGGAAGAAAACGGAAAGATTCACTTATTTTCACCAAAGGCAGATGGAATGGAGATTTAAAGAGCTTGGCCTTGCCCGAAGTCACAGTGCCAGTTAGAGTCAAACTGGGTCTCAGAACTAGGCCTCCCGTCAGGGACTTCCCTGCACCTTTGGCCACAGCAGGGCCCCTCACCCTCTCCGTCCTCCTCACAGCCAGACCCCTGTAGCATAGTCATGCAGCCCATTTTCCCTGCCTCTTCCTTCCCATCATTTCCCCTGCCTGCCCCTGAGGTGTGGATGGCAGGAGCCTGCCGCCCATAGGGCAGGAACAGTGAGTTTAGATACAACTGCAAAAGACAATACAGCTGCACACACTATTGTTTTTAATAAAACCTTTGGGTTTGGCAACCCGGCTGTATGTGTGTCTGCCTCAATTTCATCGGATTCCTGTTTCTCTCGGGCTGTGCCTGAGGGAAGCAGCCCTGAGCTGAGCAGGGTTCCCACGCGGAGACAAGGCCAACCTGAACCTCAGGACCCGGCTCTCCCAAAGCAGGGAGCAGTGGCTCTGGGTGGAGCACAAAGCAGCCAGCCAAGGGAGTGCTTCTGGTTGAGAGGGTTGGCCTGGCATTGACCTTGGGCTAAAAAGGAGGCCCAGGCAGCTCTGGGGTATCACCACAGCGGGTGGCCTGGGGCTCCAGGAAGCGAAAGGAAGCACATCCACCTGCTTGTGACTGAAGCCGAATAAAACGCTATTAAAGGCAATCAGTCGGAATTGCTTTCAATACATAAATATTTGAGGAAATGATTAGCTCATTTTAATTACCTCCCTAACATTGATAACAATATTTTTGCGAGCAGCGGCTTCTCCAAGGAGGCGGCAAGGGGGGGCGCCCCGTCTATTCCTGGCACCCCCACTCTTTCCCTTGGAAAAACAGCCATTATCTATTCAATGGGAATGTGGGGAGAGTTGGGGTATAGAGGGGACCAAAGAATTACGTTGACCTTGCAAGAGCAGACATAGGAATGCTGTCATTTTCACCCAAACCCAGCAGGAGGTCCTCTTAAATCTTACATGTTCTCTGGCCGGAGACCCCTGGACGTGGGCCAGGCCAGAGGTCCAGTCAGAATCTGAAACCATCTTGGACCCAATGGGCCTCCTGTCAGAGATGCTCTCCATCTCAACCAGCAGGAAGCGGACAGCTCCCCTTTTTATAGTTAGCGATGACTCAGAAACCCGCACACACTCCCCGTAAAGAGGTAGCTGCTTTTGCCAAGAATTACATTTGAGTGCGTGTTCTGTTTTGAAACCACTCTGCAGGTCTTATTAACTCAACAAGCTAAGCATGACTCCTGGACGCATAAGCACAGAGCGCAGATCCCACACAAGAGTCATCAATAAACCACCTCACTCAGCAAACAAATTCATGCCTGTCGATTACTTGGGGAATTAACAAAACTCTTCTACTTCTGCTAAGTATGGACATGTCTAACTTGACATAGTGGGGAGGGGGGGGACAGTTTTGTCTTAATATTCCAATTATTATTTGGAAGTCAGGTGACAAAGATTACAGAGGTGAATATTAGGGTCACAAACGTATACACAGATAACCAGACTGTTCATTTGGTTGTTCTTTTCTTTCTTTCTTTCTTTCTTTCTTTCTTTCTCTCTCTTTCTTTCTTTCTTTCTTTCTTTCTTTCTTTCTTTTTTTCTTTCTTCCTTTCTCCCTCCTTCCTTCCCTCCTTCCCTTCTTTCATTTCATTTCTTTCTGTCTCCTTGCCCCTATTCCTTCTTTTCTTTCTTCCTTTTTCCTTCCTCCATCCCTCCCTCCCTCCTTTTCCCCTCTCTCCCTCCCTCCTCCCTCCTCTATCCTCCCATCTTCCTTCTACCCGGTATCATCTGCATGAAACTGGAACACCTAAAAGGCCCTTCCTGCCGAAGCTCATGGCTGCTCTTTCCTGAGAAGTTTTGCAGGCCCCAGACTGCTGAGCTCATCATCATTCCAGGATTAGAATCTGCAGGCTTATGAGATCAAGCAAATGCTCTGCTGCTCCTTAGCGCTCACATCGTGTCTGGGGAAGCTTCCAGGCTAACACGGGACAGGAAAGGTGCAGGTAAAGAAATAACTCCTGGTCCAACACACGGAAGGGCACTTTGCTGTTAGAAAGTCGGGGACACTTCACTGGGCTGCACCCAGCTTTCACCTCCAGGAAGAGGGCAGGGGGCACAGGGGGTCTGGGTCCAGGAGCCCCGGGCTTGAGAACAGAGGGGCGGCTGCGTTTTCAGATGTAGCCAAGGATCTGCAAAGGATCCGCACAGCTCTTCCCACACAAAGAAGATAAATGTTGCTTCGAGTTTTGTTCCCTTTGCTGCAGAAAGCTGTTCTCGGGGCTCTGTTCCAAACACACAGTGTGGAAGAAGAATAGAGAAGTGACAGTCATGTGCTTCGATTTGCCCCAAATGTGCTTCGTGCTCTGTGAATCTGGCCTGGTGGGCAGAAAGGTGTCCCCGCCTGCAACGGAGCTTTGGGGTTGCTGGGGGACCCCTCCTCCAAGTTGGGAGCAGAGCATCATTTCCATCATTTCCTCTTGATTTCAGAACCCCTCAGTTGCTAACTACAGTCGCCTCACTGATGATTGGCTTCATCAGCTCCCAAACACACACACACACACACACACACACACACACACACACACACGAAGGCCCCACCTAAATCCTCCAGCCCACCTTTCTCTCCAACCCCTCACTCTTGCCTGATGAAATCTGGAAATCCAGGAATCCTTTCCCCCTCTTTCCCTCCTACTTTTGACTATTGAGGGGTAGCTACTGTGTAGTATTATGTCCTTGGCAATCTTTAGCATAGACAGGCGTTCAGGGTCATTTAGGTCCCAGGCATCATGCTGGAACGAAGGACAAGGTACACTCCCTCCATGCTTTGGAAAATCTCATGGAGGTAAAAAAATAAATAAATAAAAGTCCACACAAACACACCACTAAAAAGAATAGAATAAACGCACTCTGAGTGCTGTACATGGACGGCCTGCAAGCAGGGCTGAGGAAATGAGTTAACACCCCAAGGAGGGCTCCTGAGGCCCCACAGAGGAAGTGATGATCTTTGGGCTGAGTTTTAAAGGACAAGATGGGATTGGCAGGTAGAGGATGAAATGCAGGTACTGCGGGCAGAGAAACTCCTGGGGCTCCGTCATATCGGAGCACAGCTCATCCAGGAGAACGGGGTGCAGGGCAGCAGGGGAGGGGCCCGGCAGCAAGTAAGAGGAGAAACGAAACATCTGTAAAACTCAGGGCACAAGAACTCTGTGTGCCACGCGCAGGGTTTGGAGTTTGATCCTAGCAGACACCGGGAGCCACTGGAGGTTTGGAAACATAGTAGTAGCATATTTTGGTTTAGAAATGAAATTCTAAAGCGAAGACGATGTCAGAAATTAGGAAGATAATCTGTTTACAACAGCTTGGAGGATGTATCCCTCTATGAAAGGCAAAATAATGACAAAGACATAGGTTGATGCAAAAAAATCACAGGCAGGGTTGAGGAGGAGGAGAGGTGCGAGGGTGCCACCCATCAAAACCCCTCCTCACTCAGGCCCCTCCTCCAAGGAACTAGTTGGGGTTGACTGGCCACATTTTCAGACTTGCACCCCAAATGCACCCTCTCTGAGGCGGGCCGGCTTGGGTCAGCACCTTGCAGTCACAGTCCCTTCCTCTCTCCTTGTCCCTCACCTTCCTTCCTGAGGATCCCTCTTCCCAGTCCCGGGAGCCCTCTCTTCCCCCTCTCCCTCGCTTTCCTGTGTTAATTGCTGAGCTTCTGTGCCTTGGGAGGCTGCTCTTAACAAAAGATTAGCCCTTTTTCCAGGAGGAGGCGATTTAAAAAGGAGAGATTTTTGTTTTTAAGGCAGATGAAAGCCAGCCCGAGGAGATGTGTGCTTGACCCTCCAACACGCGTCTCCCCGCCTCCCTCGGCTTCCAAAGGAAGGCTCTCTGAATGCGAAATGAATCCAGGGCCTCCTGTCTGCTCCAGAAGAAAGGGAAGCGGATCTCTCAGACACAATATTTCCTTTATGGCCGCGCTGCTCCTCCTGCCCCGCGCTCAGCACCGCCTCAGATGCCTGCTTGACCTTCTCAAGGTCACTCCCCGCAGCAGCCCCCGGTGCCTCTCCCAGGAACCTGCGGAGTTGCTGAAAGGGCCAGGTTTTTGTTTTCTGTGGCGCCTCCGTCACAGTGGAGTCCTTGCCCGGGGGCAGAGACACCTGAAGTTCCCAGCAGGGCGGTCCCACTTGGTGACGATGGGCCTCGTGGCCCGCTCTGTGGAAGAAAGGCCCGCAGCTGTGGCTCACCAGCTCCACAGTCACGCCACCTCCCCTGGGGGCCGTAGACAGTGCCACTTGGGAGCTTGAATGAGGACTCACCGTGCCCCTTCTTAGCCTCCCTTCTGCACTCTCCGTCTCAACAGCCTTTGATGCCAATACTTTGCAGTCTTGCTACATCTCGCTCTGCAGTTAGTATTGACTGCACACCTGTCTGGTGTCTGCCTGCCCACATCAGTGATGCCGCCGTGGGTTGCCTGTCTCCAGTTGGGAGGGACAGCGCTCCCCCTGTGCCTGTCTGGCAGCTGAGGAGGGTGTAGAGAGTGGCTGAGTCACCTTGGTGTCTGCCCGGCGCCAGGGAGGCACTGTGCCTGGCACAGAATTGGCACGAGCTGCATGCGATGTTGCTTCCTTTGTTGCAAATGTAGTTTCTGATCCGTGCTGGATGAGTCTGCTTTGTGGAGAGGAGGGTCCCGCTGGAGGAAACTGCTGTCTAAAGGAATTGCCTCAGAGACAATGTCACTAATCAACTTGGGCTTGAGTTAGGATCTTTGTGTGCCCAAAGCTGTGTGGCTTTGGGCAAAGACTGTATCATCTCTGAACCTTGGTTTTCTCATCTGTGAAATGGATATAATGCTGTTTGATATCTCATAGGGCGCTGGCTAAGGGCTTATACTAGTCTCATTGCAAATGCTCTAAAAGTGGCCATTCTTTTTTTTTTTTAAATATATTTTATTGATTGTTTACAGAGAGGAAGGGAGAGGAGAGAGAGTTAGAAATATCCATGAGAGAGAAACATTGATCAGCTGCCTCCTGCACACCCCCTTCTGGGGATGTGCCCAAAACCAAGATACATGCCCTTGACCAGACTCGAACCTGGGACCCTTGAGTCTGCAGGGCGATGCTCTATCCACTGAGCCAAACCGGCCAGGGCTAAAAATGGCCATTCTTTTTGCCCGTAAGCTGAGCACCACAAAGTAAAGTACAAGAGTAAAGACCTGCCTGGAATCTCTTCACATCTCCGTGCACGTAAATCAGAGGCCTTTTTCCAAGGCCCTGCTTCCCATAGCTTCACCCCAATTCTTCCTCATCCCTGGACAGAATGAATATTTTCCTTTCTTCAAAATTCCTGGGATTTCATAGCTTAGCTCTTTCCTATAGCTTTCTAACTCACAGATGATAAGTACTTGTGGGCAGAATACGGGTTTGCCCATCTCTGTAAATATTTTGCACAAATGAACAAAAGGAAGGCGAGACCGGAATTTTGTTTCCATCTTTCAGTAGGGGAGGGTCTTTGCAAGCGCCTGTTGGCCATTCCTGGACAAGAGGAATCTCCTCTCGGAGCCTGCAGGACACCAAGGGCCCCAATGATGAATGACTGCCTCTCAGTTTAGGGGAGGCCCGAAAATGCCCATTAAGAGGGGCGTTGAGGCATCGCACATTAATCCTAAGCATTTCCCCTTAAACCCAAGCGAAATAACTAACTGTTGCATAATTCAGTAAGAAGCCAGGGCTGGGGGTCGAATTTACTTTCCCAGTAACCAGTGAGTAAGTACCACCCACCAAACTATTTAGTTCATTTAAAATCCTGACAATTTACCACCACTCTGGCGAGATAAGAACCATTTATTAGAAGGCACAGTTCATTAACCCGAATGCTAGTGGCAGAGTTGCTCCGAGAAAGGGGTGGGTGCAAACCTCACCAGGAATCCCCTTCTCTCTCCGCCCAGGAGCCCGGTGGCTGTGGGTAGGGGCCAGGAACTCCCCGCTAGTGGTATCCCTGGAAGTGTATCTGACCACGTGACTCCCTTCCCTCCAAAGCCAGTCCAGTGGGGACCATCTCACAGCTTCCGAGTTAAGGTGGAGCGTGTGATAGGACCTGAGCCAGAGCAGAGGCGGTGTCAGAGCGTTCATTCCCGCCCCCCACCCCATGGCTGTGCTCCTTGCCCAGCTCTCCTCCGCCCCCAGCTGCCCAGCAAGCCTTCCAGGGCCCTGAGGCCTGTCTCCCACATCGGATCCCCGTGTCACATTTCTGTCCTTGGTCGTTGGGTTTTCTGACCGTGCAGACCGGGTGCAGCTATAAAATATTTCACAATCCTACCAGGGCGGCAGCTGCCAGGGCATTGTATGCAGCCCTTGTATAAAAACTGACAAGCACAGGACAGCACCGAGCACGGGGCTCCCCTCCGTGACACTGTCTTTTTCTGGGCACATAACAAATCTATTTAGGATGAAAGCGCGCCGAATCCCACAACAGACACGTGGAGTCACGGAGGGGCTCTCCTGAGAGCCCGGGCTTTAGGGTTCTGTTTCAATCCGGCCCTGTCACTGCTCCCTAGAAAGCCTCGGGCCACCCCCACAAACAAGGACTGCCGCGGCTCTCAGGGGTGTGCCGGCGCCTGAACGAGGGACAGACTGGGGTCTCCAATCTGCAACATGCAATGTCATCCTATCTCACTCACTGTGAAAAGCCAGCTTAACTTGCCAAATGGTTGTAATCAACTTGAAAAGGGACTCAGTAGGAACCAAGGTAATGGGGGAAGGTGGCTCGGGGGTCGCTGCGCATCTGGGCATTTCCGGGGCTCAGGTGTGTGCTCGGGGCACGGGCAAGACCTTTATCTGATTCTCAGTGAGTCATATAATAACATTACCCATTTGGCAAAACATTTGTTTGCATAAATTATTTCATTCTTGCAACATCCCAGAGAGAGGGGGGGATTTCTGTATGACCACTATACAAATAAGTAGAGAGTAATGGAGATTGAGCAAATTGATTGCTAGGAGGGACTTATATTTAATGTCTTAGAAGGATGGCATTTTTCTGATAGTCAGATGCACTGCTTTCTAGGAAAAGGGGGGCATATCTGTTCTTTCATTAATTCTAATTTTTTGGAGCAATACAACTTCCTGCGGAGCACGGACCACTTCCTGAAGCTACCTTGTTAATTTGTCTTCTTGTATATTACTTATTTCCTCCAACCAAGATGCTAGAGTGAGGGGGGAGGGAATTGTCTGGCTCCGACACTTGGAGGAAATAAGTAATATACAAGAAAACAAATTACCAAGAGAGCTTCAGAACATGGCCGGTACTCCGCAGGAAGTTGTCCCGGAGATGTGGGAGGGAGCACCGGGCACACTGAAGCAGGCTGCTGAGAGGCCTCCCTGAGATCTGAGTTATAGAAAACCGCCCTGTGTGGGAAGGTCTGGAGGAAAAAAATTCCAGGCAGGAAACATCCCAAACAAAAATCCCTGAAGTGAGACCAAACGTGGAAAGTTCGAGAAACAGAAGGATGGACAGAGTTGCTGGGGCAAAATCACTGAGGAAGGTGGTGACATGTGAGGACCTCTAGGAGGAAGGAAGGAGCAAGAAGACATCAGAGCCCTGGGGGCTGTGGGGAGAGTGTGGATTTTGTTCTGAGTATAAAGGGGGAGTGACAGAGTTTTATTTATGCTGGAAAGTACTGTGCAGACTGCTGTTTTGAGAACGGATTACAGGAGTCATGAGGTAAAGGATGGGTGAAAAGTGTGGAAGCAGCCAAATTGACTACTGTAATGATCCAGGCAAAGATGGCGTGGTCCCTTGAATGAAGGCATTGAGGGACGGCGAGTGAAAATGGATTGGAGATTTATTTTACAGGTTGAACTAACAAGAAATGCTGACAGATTTGATGTGAGGGGTAAAGAAAAGGGAGGGACAGGGATAATTCCTGGGTTTTGTGTTTAAGCAATATGTGTAGAAGGCTGCCATTAAGAGAGTTAGAGAAGACCAAGGGAAGAACAGTATCGCTGTGGGCTGCAAGCAGAGGAATAATGAGTTCCATTTTGGACATCAAATGGCAGCTGGGATCTATTCTAAGACACACAGCTTGATTACTACTGAAAACGGAAAACAACAATAAGAAGACCTTTTTTTAACTGGTCATACCAGCCTCGGTAGATTTGAAGTCT
This sequence comes from Eptesicus fuscus, assembly GCF_027574615.1. NCBI lineage: Eukaryota > Metazoa > Chordata > Mammalia > Chiroptera > Vespertilionidae > Eptesicus > Eptesicus fuscus. The sequence goes on along the minus strand of NC_072495.1, from coordinate 18,696,736 downwards.
TTTTCTATTACAAAGGACTTGGCAATTTCCTCTGCCTTAGGTTGAAGTGTGAGAGGCAACCTTTGTTATGTGTCTCAACAACAAAATTGTCAGCTGTGGGCATCCTTTCTGCCTTAGGGTCTACACAGCACTTGGTTATTGTGGTTATTCTCCCACGGACAAATAGGCCCTTCCCTGTTATCAAATTTACACCCTGCGGTTCTGTTTCCATACATTTCCATATACGTGATCATTTTTCTTTGAATGCTCAATCATCTCTTAAGAAACTTCTAATGGCAATTAAAACTAACACATTCAATACCAACAATGCCTGTCACTCAGCAAATGAAGAAAATGTGACCAAGTTTATGCATGTGCAGGCAATGGCAGCTAAAGGACTCCACTCGGCAGGTGGAGATTATAAGATGCGACTGAATGTGAGATGCATCCTAAGAATGTGAGGAAATAGGGGTAATTGAATGAATGAAGTGACATATTAAGTTTGAGGCATATTTGTAAATCTAGGACTCACAGGCAGGAGGTCTGGGCTGGAGATACAATTTAACAGTCACCAGGATGGAAACCATAGTCCTACGTGAGATCTCCTAGGAAAGTGGACAGAGAAAACGCCCCAGGACAAGGCTCTTGGCAGCCAGCACATAGCGATCAAGTAGAGGAGACAAGTCCGCAAAAGAGACAGAAAATACGTGTTTAATGAGGTAGGATGGAAACCGGGAGAGTCTGATGCTGGGGAAGCCAAGAGGGAAATTCTTAAGGAGGAAGAAAGGGTCAACTATGTCAAGTGCAGCTGAGAGGAAGATTCAAGATTGGAAATTGACCACTGTGTTTGGTCAACAATATAAACATTGTTGGTGACTTGATGAGAACAGCCTTGGGGGAGCCCTATGCCAGACTGGAGAGTTGAAGAGTGAAAGAGCGGAGAAAAAGTGAAGACAGTAAATAAGATCCTTCTCCTGAGAAGCTTTACAGGGAAGGGGAGCCGAAAGATGTCTGCAGCTGAAGGAGGAGATGGGGTCCAGAGAAGTGATTGACATGATAGTTGCTGTTTTAAAGACAGAAGGTACTCGAGCAGGTGTGTGTGCAGATGAAAGTGAGCCAGTGGAGAGGAAAGAGGTAATGATGTAGAAGAAAGAAGATAATTGCAGGATTGAAATCCTCCAGGGAGGAGGGGAGAGACCCCAGAGCATACACTGAGAAGTGGAACTCTAAAATGCAAAGGGTGACTGTATCTGTTATGAAAGGCAGGTATATTAGAAGATTTGGTATCTGGAAGATGAGTTCAGTTCCTAATTGCTTCTATTTCCTCAATGAAATATGACTCATTCACTACAAATGGGAGCAAGGAGATTTGGGAAGATTGTAAAAGTTTTGAGTAGAGGAGAGAAAAGTACAAGTTAGATGTCTCAGAGGCGAGAGAGCAAAGCTTCTAGGAATGCCCAGTAGGACTCCTGGGTGGAAGTAAGCACCCACAGAGATTTAAAATGATGCCAGTCACATTGTTTTGTCCAGCAAAGTCCAAAATCAGAGAAAGTCCATAGGTGGTTTCAACCCAGCCTGAGAATTTTCCAGGGAAATGCAACAGACGGAAAGAGAAACAGGGAGTTGAGGATGCTTACAATGAAGGACCAAAGCATCTATAGTAAGTAAGAAGTAATGTGTAAATAGGATATGAGTGAAAAACTGGGGGGGGGGGGTGTGTTCCAGGATTTAGGTAATGTGCTGTTACCTTTGGGACAAGGGGTAGACTGGAGGAATAAGAAACAACCTCTGGAGAAAGGAGGTGAGTATCAGCAAGCAATGTCTCCTCTCAGAGGATGACAGTCAAGGAGGCCTGAGGATCTCAGAACACGGGAGAAGTGTAACTGATGGGTGGGAGTTTCCTTTCTTTGCCATCTAACTCCCCCACAGCAGTTGAGTTGGGTTTGACCTTCTTTTGTCCCCAGTGAAGAGCAGCTGCCAGTCATCCACAGAGAGTATTCTTTATTTCCATTGTGAATTTGTATTTAGTTACCCCCTTAGATTTCTTTCTGCTGAACATTTATTCCCTGTCACGGTCCTGACAGGCCCTATGCTGTGGCCCTTTGATCATTTCCATTGAGCTCCTCTGGGGGACGACAGGTGCCACAGATGTTTAATAAGGGTTCTAATAAAGGTTCAATAGAACCGATATGACCACAGGGCATCCCACTGTGTCTATGTTTCTACCCTGTACTATCTGCTTTGTTTTAATAATTGCTTTGTAGATCCTAGCATTCTTTGCAGGTTTATGTTCACTTTTTGGTTGTTTCTGGGTATCTTTCCATCCCGAGTGGCCTGCACTTGTGTCTAGATTGACTCCACCCATGTGTTGGTGTGTGTGTGTGTGTGTGTGTGTGTGTGTGTGTGTGTTATGACTCAATTAACAGGCCTCCATCTTCTATAGGTTTTCATGTCTTGTTTTTCTCTTAGTTTCTCACATCTTTAACCTTTCCCAAGGAATCTCATTAGCCAAACTCCATTGGGCCACTAGGCAAGCAGGATCCTCTAACATTTGGTTCTGTTTTCTCTATCACCTAGTTGCCTCTCTTCAGAGAAGAAATTGTCTCCATTGATCATTTTCTTCCAAATAACTCAGTACAGGATGCTAAATACTAGTGATGCTCTGTGTATGGAATTAAGTTCAGTAACAACGATCACAATAATTTCCAAATGTAGATCCAATATGCTATTATTGCAGTTCTAACATGACATGCAATTTTCATGGTGTCGCATCTATAGCATTATTTTTGGAATATAATCTATGCTTAGGGCTCTGGGAAGCCAAATGTTCCCATCCATATAAATCACTGAAGATCCCAGTTTCTGCCAGCTGTCTTTCCAAAGTTGGCACTGTATTCAGAAACCATCTTAGGATGACTCTCAGCTCTCAGGGCACACTATCCCACAGGAGCAAGGGGACTCCTGCCAAGACTTTGGTGTCCATCAGTCACAGCGTAGTCCTTCTCTTGGTGAAACTCCTAAATTCAGTTTTTAAAAAATATATATACCCAGTAGTCTGACTCAAATGATGATGAGAATAATTATGAGGTGAAGAAGATTTTTATGGCAAAATGCATCTGAAAGAAATTATTTTAGCTTAGCATGTCTAATTGTCCTAATTAGAGCATCTTGCCCAAATGCCTAATATCCTTAAGCAGGAGAGAAGCAATGGTGACCATTAGGGCATCCAATTGAAGAAGAAATAAGAACCACTACTGACACATCTAAATATCAAAAATTAAATACAGTGTCTCTATGTATTAAATACCTACTATATATCAAGCAATGTCATATATTACTTCATTTATCTTTCTATCAACACGAATACAAAAGTATTGTAGCTACATTTAATGAGGCTTACAGAAATCAGAGGATATATCAGGGATTTAAACCCTTGTCTACTTGTTTTCAAAACCCATGTTTTAACCGAAGAAATAAGTTGAGAAGAGAGATCTCAATAGTCTGTCCTGAGAAAAATGGATGGCAATACACTTTCTCAGATGCTGCACATACCTTAAGAGAATTCAGACCTATGGTGAACAGGGAAAGCTAGATGACCAGGGAGTTTATTCTTTATGTGATGTAGGGATGCTTTATAAGGCCTATGGAATTTTTTTTTAAGTAAACTGTTGTCTAATCACTAATTGTTTTTGTTTTGTTTTGTTTTGTTGCTTTTGGCATTCTAAGGGTTTTAATATCTATCCGAATATCTATCCATTATCTTTCTCTCTATTCCTCTATTTCTATCTCTGTCCATACCGCTTCCCCTGTCTTTTTCTCTCTGTCTCTAAGTGTGTCTCATTTCTTTTTCTTTTTCTTTCTTTCTTCTCTCTCTCTCTTTTTGTATCTTGGTATGGAAGAAGGGCTATGTTTTAGGGAGGTTTAGTATTAGACTCCAGATATTTAGAAAACTTAGAAGCCACATTGTTAGGGCCAGAGAGAGTGAGCAGAAAACAGGTTTTACTCTAAGCTCAAGAAAAAAGAGATTAAATAATAAAGAACACATGACCTAGATTTCCTAAAATATGCCTTAGTTCAAGTGGTGTGGTCCATTGTTCACATATACCTGCCCTTGAAACTTTGGGGTAATGTACAGTTCAGCATGTAAGGCTTCTGTGTGAAAAGATAACCTTCAGACTTCCTTCTCTGGCATCCTTTCCTGGTCACCAATTCAGAAGAACGGGGCGGGGGAGGGGGGGGGCGGAGAGGAGGATGCAAAAATGTGTTCCATGCCCATAGTGTACTGCCACTTTTACATACAGTCTAGAACTTAGCCATCGAAATCACTTTACTGTGAATAAAACCAAAGCTGAGGGAGAATAAACTGCTCAAGCTCACATAATGTAAGTGTTAACATCAGAGTTCAAACCAAGGTCCCTCTAGTTCTAAATCCTGTACTGGCACTGCATGGATTTAGGGCGGAGACACTGTCCAGAGATAAAGGTCGTGCCTCTGGAGGGAGCTCCTCTGGTGCTTTCCGTTTCAGAAGAGGAGGGTGGGCTCAGCATACGGAGATAAGACCCCAACGGAAGTCCTCAGAGGGCTTACAGAAACAGACAAAGATGCAATCACTTCCGGTTAGCTGGTAAACTTGAGGGGACATGAAGAAAGATAGGAGAGAAGGGACAGGTAATGCCCTAATCATATTCATTACAGCTTCCTCATCCTCCGATATTCTAAGTTTGTGGGGCTCCTTTTCAGTGTCCCTATGCTGGCTGGAGGGGTGGGCAGGGTGGTTAGATATTCCCCTTCCTCACTTTATTACAATATGCTACGTGAAGGCCATCAGGCCCCATAGACATACTAGAACAAATATTATATCCATGATGTTATTAGACCTCAAAATGGTTGAATATTGGCAATTTGGTGTGGTCCAATCTGATACTGTAATCAGGATAACCCATAAACCTCTTGGTAAACCAGCCAGAGCACAGAGTCCAGTCAAAACAGGTTGCTTCCTGGACCACCCACCAATTTCTATGCAGGAAGAGGAGCCATCTCAGTGATTCTGGGGAGCCAGCTGGTGAAGAGGAGGGTCCTAAGACTCCGAGATTGTTCCTCACCCCCTAACTGGCTTCTGAATGAGTGGTACAGATAACAAAAGCTGAACGCACAAGGATCACGAACCACCTGCCTCAGCACTCTTCTCAAATGTCCAGGGAACATGGAGTGAGGGAGGCTGTGTGCAACACGGTAAGAGTATAAGATTGGCTGCCATGCCTCAAGGCTCAAATCCCTACCCTGTCAGTAGTTTCTGCATGAAATTAACTTCTGTCCTCATCTGTAAAGTCATGATCAATGTAGCACCCACTTAATTGATAAAAATTAACAGAAGTAAGAGACACATGGCAATTAAGATGGTACTAGGTACCCTAGTAAGCAATCATTTAAAAATTGTGGTTATTATGGAAGACTGTTATTTTAGGTAGTCATTATATAAAACTTACTGCAGGCCGATTCCAACTCTCAATGTAGAGAATATTCATCTTATCTCTCTTCTACCTCTCAGCACCCTAACATTCAGCAAAGATAACTGTGATTTCCAGGGGTTCTAGCTTGGGATGACAATCCTGGCAGAAAACTGAAGATGCCTTCTTTTTAAAGGACACTGGATGCTAGTTTGGAAGGCAAGGGTTTCTAAAAGAGGGTTAGGACCCATGTGCATATTAAGCGTTGTCAAAGGATGGAATAGGTAATTTTCAACATATACCACTTGTATTGCTTCTAAATGCATATGGGTGCTGCTGTATTTACTTTCATACACATTGTTTAGAAATGCTACAGAATTTACAGTTTTCATTGTGTGTGTTTTCAATCATTGGATACCAAAAATAAAGTTACTTTCGTGCAGATACTCAAGACATTTTTCAAATCCCTCTATTGAGAATTAGAGAATCCCTATGGAGAATTCTGAGAATCCCTCACCGAAATTCGAAGACTGCCATATAATGGAAGAATCGTGAAACCAAGCAACAAAAAGACCTGACTTCTGGCCTGAGTACTGCTCTTCTATCCACCAGGGGGCCTGGAGTTACTTCCTTTCCCCATGCCTCAGTTTCCCTGAGTTCAATAAAAGAAGTGATGATAATAGGATTACTAGCAATCTGGCCTAAGGAAATGATCATAGGACTGGAATACGACTATATCCATAGAGATGTTCACTGAAACATTATTTATAACAGCCAAAAATTATAACAACATAAATGTCCAAACATTCCGTAATGGTATTGTACATCTACTTGATGTAATGTAATGAAACCAATTAAACTTATGTTCACTAATACTATGTAACGACATGGAAAATTGCTTCTGATCTATTCTTAAAAGAAAAAAAATGAGATATAAATGATATGATTATAACTATATAATAAAAACCATGGCAAAGAATAAGAAAAGGATGGAAAGAAATACATTAAATGCGACTGTGCATGAGTGACTTTAAATCTTTTTAGAACTACTTTTGTACAGTTTCCAAATTATACTTAATAAGAATATATTACTCACACTAACCAAAATATATCAATAATAATCAACTGAGAGAATTGGGTTAACTGTGTTCTCAGGCCCTTTCAGTTCTAAAATCCAACTGCAGTCAAGCAGATTTAAAGAGATAATAGATTCGTGAAAGCCCTTTCAAATGTGTGCAGCATCGCACGATTAGAAGGTCTTATTATTATTAACTTGTACCGAGCAGAAACCAACACAAATCCATTAATAAAACCAAGTCGTGAAATGAAAAAGAGGCAGATGACACACATTCTACTTGCTGTTAGGCTCTTTGGGGCGGAAATATTCTTGACACAACCTTTGGAAGAGTGGACCTTGCACTGTTTGGGGCCGTGCATGCTCTCTGCCTTTTGTGCTGACATAATTGTCAGCAGGTTTTGCTGCGTTCTCCAGTGACAGCAGGATAGATGGCCCAGCCCCGAGTGGGGACTGGTGTCTGCTTTGGGGTCAGTGATGCTTTCCAGGGCCAGGGGAAGAGCGGCAGGACTGTACCTGTAGGAAGCGGGCCTGGGACCACACAGGTAGGCACAGGGAAATGACAAGGGCGGAAGCTGGGCTTCCCTGTTGAAAACCCAGGGAAGCTTATTCATACACCGTAATGCCAATGTGAATGGAAGCGCCTTGAGGAGTCAACGCAGGAAGCAGGTTTTGAGCCCAAATCACAGGTCACTAGTGCACTTCCTGCCAGAACAGGGGCAGCTGCAGAGTATATCTTTATTTTATCTGAGGATCACCTCATCCTCACCCCAAAAAAAGATGAAGGAATGGGCAAAATATGATCAAATAATACAAAACAAAAATCTGAACTTAAACTCAACAGCTCTGGGTTTGACCTGTGAACCTGTAACGTACCAACCACACACACGTTGGCCTGGGCACATGCCCTCTGCGCCTCAGTTTATTCCTGCGTAAAATGAGGTTAACCTGCTTTGGAGGAGTATTGAAAAGGATCACACGGTACAATCTAGAAGGTGCCTGGTACCTGGTAGACCCTAGGGGTCATCTCGGTTTAATAGGTAGATCCGAGGAAGCTGGAAAATTAGTTCAAGTTATGAATGCTTAGCAGAAAGACAGCTGGTGGCCAGAGACAAGAGACAGTGAGGCAAAGATGAATGAAGTATATATTGTCTAAAGCTACTTGTGTTGGCTTTTGTTAGAGTTCCAAACTCTGGGGCATCTTTCTTGACAAGACAAGAAGCATCTAATGCTCAGAAGGGCAAAGGGACCGATTTGTCCCTGTTGGGCCTGAGTCACGCCATGGTTCTCTAGGCTGACTCACAGGGAAAGCAATAAAAGCACAGTATTTACTAGATAGAGGGGCCTTAAAACGATGAAGTCCCAAAATGAGAGAAATGAGGCTCAGAAAGACGAAGTAAGTTGCTCAGAGTTGCACAGTTTAGCCACAGAGCTGATATTCACATTTAGTTCCCCCATTTCCAATTTAACATTTTTGCTACTGCAAGTATTTTTTTAAAATATATTTTTATTGATTTCAGAGAGGAAGAGAGAGGGAGATAGAAACATCAATGATGAGAGAGAATCATTGACTGACTGCCTCCTGCATGCCCCACACTGGGGATTGAGCCCACAACCCGGACATATGCCCTGACTGGGAATCGGACCGTGACCTCCTGGTTCATAGATCAATGCTCAACCACTGAGCCACACCAGCTGGGCACTATAATGTATATTTTGATGATTCAAAATATACTTTTCTGTCTTGAGAAGTATGATATAAATGCAACAGAAAGGGAGGTTTGAGCATATACACACATGAGTATGACTGATGACAGGGTACTGCTGGAACAGGAGGTTGAGATGTATGTGTGGAGTGGCAGGTAAAGGGAAGACCTGATACTCATACTGACACCTTCATCAATATGTCAGTTTTTAAAGTTTAGTGTAATTTCAGCTCCATTTAATCTTCACAGATTTAAAGGTATCAGTCATGCAGGACAGATAGGGGCCCATTTTGTAGGTGAGGAGGGAGGTTCAATGTTTTCCCCAAAGACTCGCAGTCATTAATGGCAAAAAAATGAGGCAAGAGTGAGCTCTCTGGATGGGAAGGAAGAGGATCCTTTGCATGGTGATGCTTGGCCTGCTTCTTTGGAGCATATTCCTGAGTGTTGGCAAAACCACAGGGACAGTTCTCCGATCCATGTACCTCTGGAGTCCCACAGGCTCCATCACCCTTAGGAACTACAAAACCATGTCCCATGTTCCACACAACACTGGGTCAGTAACTCCTCACAGGTGTTGCCTGGGCCCTGGGAGTCCAAAGATATCAGTGTTTTATTGGCCTGAAACTTTAATTATAAGTATAGGCATCCTAGCTGGTTTGGCTCAGTGGATAGAGCGTCAGCCTAAAGACTGAAGGGTCTTGGGTTCGATTCTTGTCAAGGGCACATGCCTGAATTGTGGGCTCGATTCCCCAGTGGGGGGCGTGCAGGAGGCAGCATATCAATGATTCTCTCTCATCATTGATGTTTCTATCTCTATCTCTCTCTCCCTCTCCCTTCCTCTCTGAAATCAATAAATATATATATATATTTTAAAAAGATAAGTATAGGCAAGCAAAGAACAGAGGGGTTGACAGGTGGAAGAGGGGATAGAAGTGGAGAACAAAGGAACACAGAAAAGGAGGCAGCTTTATCAACTCCAGCAGGCCTGGCCCCTGGCGGGCAGTGTGGAAGGACCAGCCACTTGCCTCTTTACAGTTCTAACTAAAAGGAGCATTCCAGAGGTGAATTAACATTTAAAAAGAATGTAAAAACTCAGAGCTGTTCTAATGATGATTAATGGAGAGCTATAAGGGGGCCATGACCTGCCTGTGTCATTAAATGGATTGGCAGGTTTCTGAGCATTAATTATAAATAGCCACAGGAGTTCTCCTGCTTCACACAATGAGGATAAACCCAAGTCTCTGGGAGAGAAAGAGAAAGGAAAGCAAAAGGGAGAAAAGTTGGCCCGGGAGTGCCGGGCCTGCCTGTGGTGGGGGGAAGGGAGAGGGAGAGAGCAGAGGGAATGAGATAAATGATAAATTAGACCCTGCCAGTCAATCACATTTTCTAAATGTTTTATGTCCCAAAAGCTATAAAAGCAATATTCCTTTCTGCCCTTATTGGAACCATTTCTGTACAGCAATCACATCCGTTTCCTTGGGGATTTCAAGTAAAATGTGCTTTGCCTTTTCTTTTTACATTTACTCTCCAGCCTGCGACCAAGGAAGGGTCAAAGTCCGCATACAAATGGGCAGGACAGTGACCTGGCGACCAGGAGGGGTGGGCAGGGGTTGTGAGAGGAGGGGCCTGGGGCCCTGGCCCCGAGGAGGCCCACAGGAGAGTCCACAGCAGTAGAAAAGTCTTGGGTTCTGTGCTTCACAGACTCAACCATCCCAGGTGGGATACAACATAGAGTGAGGGCTCAGCAAACAGTGTGCTGACTCCGTAGAGTGCAAGCAGCATGAGGGCAAGGACGGGTGGATCTGTGCATCACCAGAACCGCCAGCAGTGGCCTGGCCCCGCACAGTCCCCTGTCAATATCTGTTGAATGAATGAAGGCGTGAACAAGACATGTGTCCATGGCTAAGGATGCACAGCAGGCCTCATTTGACACACCTGGGCTCCACAGAGCCTCTGACAGGTGCAAGGTCAGGTAATGCTCACATCCTTCCTGCAGAAGCCCTTCTTTGGCTCTGAAACGCTGTGATAGCAGCTTCGCTCCTAACCTGCTCTTTGACATCCCACTCAGGCTCGCTACATCTTGGAATTGGAAGGGAATCCAGAGAGGGGAAGAGACTGGCCCACAGTCACTCCACTACCTAGTTTAAGAGCCAACACTAGGTCCCTTCTAAGACCTGTACCTCTCTCCGTCTCCCCTTCACCTCCAAAGAAGCTGGCAAAGCAATGGGGACCTGTGAGAGCGGTGTCAGGTGAAGGCTGGGCAGGGAGGGGCTGATCTCCCTGACAGGCAACAAGACTCCTTTGGGTTTTGGTTATTACCTGTGATGGAGAAGAGAAAAAGGAGGGTAGTCCAGGAAGGAAGGAAGGAAGGAAGGAAGGAAGGAAGGAAGGAAGGAAGGAAGGAAGGAAGGAAGGAAGGAAGGAAGGAAGGAAGAAAGAAGAAGAAGAAGAGAGAGACAGAGAGACAGAGAGACAGAGATCAGAGAAAAGATATGAGAAAAAGAATCCCCAAAGTAGGATTTGGAAAAATGGATAGTCCCGAATGATGTTATATTTTTTGTGTGTCGTTAGTTTTCAAGGCAAGGCTTTCTTCTGCAAGTCATTATTTTAGCTGATTGGAAAATGGTGTTGAAAGTCCTGCTTCTCTGGTACAGTTTTCTTCATATCCTATTAGTTGCAATACAATTACAGAGAATACATCAATTCCTGGCCTGCCCGCCGCGGCTGCCGGAGCCGCCTATTAAAAAGAGGTCTTATTAATGGAATTGTACATCCAGGATTAATCGGCTTGCACTGGCCATTTACATTTCTCATTCCACAAGCACTTTTGTTTGCTTAATAGGCTGAAGGAGGTAGGAAATGACACAACAAAAGCTTCTTCCAATTGCCAGGCGTATCACTGGTGGATATTAATGCTCCCTCCTCCTTTCATGCTGAAGGGCCGCTGCCCTGGGATCAGATCTGGCACTTGCCTCTGGGGAAAAGCCAGGCGAAGCGGCAGGGAAATGCTGGTTGGTGGCAAGAGCAGGAAGGGAGGCGGGGTGGAGAGGGAGGCCTGGCCCAGGGAAGGCCTGCGCTTTGAGGAAGGAACACAGGCTTCAGCTCTGTGCCCTCTGAGTGGTAGGCAGCGGGGGAGGCCCAGGAGGCAGGATGCCTGAGGGAGGTCAGGGTGTGGAGGGAGGGAGTTGACCTGCATTAATGGGATGGATGCACCCTCCTGCTTTGCTCTGAGTGGCTTCTGCCAATTCTTTTCTAGGGCTGAATGGTTAATCCACAGAGCCCTCCATCATTTCCCGTTGAGGGCTTAGTCAGTTCCAGGTCCCTCTTGAACTAGGCCAGCAAAGCACAATTTCACATGAAGGGAGTGTTGGGGGCGGATGAGGAAATCTCACAGGTCCGCTGGGCTTTCTTTCTTGCTGGGAGCGTGGGAAACATAAAACTCGGGCTTGGGTTCCTTTTCAGAACTCAGGGGAGGAAACTGAAGGGAATCGAGGCAGAGTTCTCCAGGGGATCCGGCAGCGGTGTGCCCGGGAGGAGTCCCGGAGACAGTGCCAGCCCCTCAGAGTGGGAGTGGGCCGGCACGTGCGCATCCCTGGCTGCAGGCGGAGAGGAAAGTAGGGCAGAGGGAGGCACCGCAGGCTCTGCCTTACCCATGGGCCTCTAGAGAGTGTGAGCGACTCCACTTAACCAAGTGAGTGCGGCAAGGCCCCTCCCCGCACACTGGCCTGCAGGGGGTTCCCTGTGATATCAGAGAGCTGGAGACCCCTCAGGGATATAGACCCCACTGGTGAGGGGGGGCGGGGGGGAGACCTTGGACCTTTTAATTAAGCTCCATCTCCAGAGAATTCGGCTTTTCAAGAGCAGGACGGGGACTGAGAGGAAAGGCACAGGTCAGTTCGGCCACTGGGTGGGGCTTTAGCCCTAACCATCTGGAAGGCGGTCTGCTTGGTGATGGGCAGGGGATGGATCTCCAACCCGGGGCAGGAGCCAGGCTTCCCACCAGGGCCAGGCGCCCACCTGACTACTCTCTCCTCCGGTCCTCTCTCCTCTCTTCAACCTGCTCCAAAGGTGATCCTCCTAAAGGCTCATCCTTCCACAGCAATGCTATACTGCGTTTGCTTTTTCTTTTGTCTCTGATGGGCTGGCTTCCCCCTTGGCCCAGGGAGGTCTGTGCAGGGCAGACGTGATGGACAGCTGAGGCCTCGGAAGCCCAGCCCCCTCCCCAGCCAGGGCCCTGTGGTAACTGGAGGGCTCCGGTCTGGCATGGCCTGGGCGCAGAGCCCATGTACGTTGAAGCGCTGTAATATACAGTGACTTTTCCCTTTAATGGGATTTTTCTAGACCACTAGGAGAAAAAGATTCCATTAACGACACTACAAAGGCCTCTACTTATTAGTATTTTAGAATAGTGGCAAAACATTTTGTGAATCTAATTATTGCTGACAAATATGAAAATTGAAATCAAAGTTAAATTTTCAGCTACAGTGCCTCCTATGCCACTCTCTGACTTCGACGATTGCATCGACGCATTTATTCTTCCAGCAGTTTCAGCAGAAGATTGGCTATTTTCCCTCTCCCCTACTACCGCTTGCTTCCTCCCCACCCCCACTCTCTCCCCGGCCAGGACCCTATATATTTTGAAGCATTAAATCTGACATATTCATCTTGGTGGCTGGCACGAGCTAACCAACCTCATGTTTACCTGTCAGCTATAGAAGCGGGCTGAGCAAGGGGCTAGGGCAGCCGCCGCTCCTCACTCCCTTCCCCTCTCCTTCCACCCCCAGTCCTAGAGCCTTCTTTCCCCCCCCCCCTCCCCCTCAGATAAAAGTCATTTGACTGATTTCAAATTCCTCCTGATATCAGGGCAGAAAAAAAAAAATAAAAGGCTTGTCAACACCTTTCTTTCTTTTCCCCTATTAAGCATACTGTAAAAATCAATCCCTTTTGTCACTTCTCTCTGCTTGCGAGAATGTTTAATGGATGTCAGGGGAGCTAATGATCGCTGGGAGAAAATTCATTTCAGATTTGCTATTTATAAAGTACTCAGTGCTCAGGTGGGAAATTAACATGAGGAAGGAGCCGGTGGGCGGGGGAGCGACCGACGTATAGAAGAGCTGGGGCCCTGCCAGACTGGCAGTTGCCACCTTCGTGTAGGTGGCACGCAAGGCATTCTGGGGCCAGGGGACGCCTGTGTCAGAGACACCGTGTGGGATCCTGAAAAGAGTACAGGCGCAGGAGACACCCAGACCTTCGCAAGTTGACGTTGCTGAGCCAAACTTATCCCAGCAATAAAATCACACCTAGGAGGCCGAGCTCACGGGGCTGTGGAAAGGCTTGGCTACAATATCACACATAAAACTTTGACCAGGGCCTGGCACTGACTACTGGTGCGTGCTTAATAAACATACATTTCTGACAAGTTCCAGGTTAGGCTGATGCTGCTCGTCGGGGAGCACACTTTCACAACTGAGGTTGACAGACAACTGAACTGTGCCCTGAAATTTCACCATCCAACCAGCGCCTCCAGATACAGCCAGTGCTTCCCCACCAGCCTTTACCCCCCCTACCACACCCTCCCCCCCCAACCAGTACAGACTCAGAATTTTGAAGCAAAACACTAAACGTTAGTTCATTTGCTGCCAAATTGTACATTCCGGGTCAGTGAGGCGAGTGCTGCGGTTCATCTGGTTTGCTTCCATGGGAAACCAAGCCTCAGTTTCCCCTCTACATAGTTGGTGCCTCCCCTGCTCAGATGGATCAACTTTGCTGCTGCTCCAAAAAGTTCCCCGGGCTGCACACGGAGCTCCAGGTCGGAACGCCCTAGGTCCCCCTCACCATTCTAGTCCTCCCTCCGTGGCCTTCTCGCCAATACTTCTGTTATAGCTGGATTAACCGCAAATCTCCTTTGATCGCTCACTCTGGGTTGAAACAGACAACCTGTTGCCACGTGTTTGATTGCTGCGTCCCAGGGGAGTTCCTGTTTGTAAGGCAGCCAGTTACTGTACACGGGCATTCCACGCAGGCGTTGAGCTGCTAATTCATTGTCTACGAGGTTGCTTTTCGGGTTCTGATTTTTCAATAACAGGCTTCTCGGGACGCCTTTAAGCTTCGGAAATAAGCCCAAAACTGCTTTTCCAGTCGTTTATAGAAACACACGTGAGTCAGGAGAGGGGGGAGGGAGTCGTTTTAGGAGTTATTCCTGGGGCTCTGGAAGCCTTGGTGGATGGCATGCTCGCTGCAGGTCTGGAGGCCCAGCGGGAAGTGGGCTGATTCACAGACACCCGGACACGGAGGCCAGGGAGGAATCCTGACACGTCTCCTGATGCCTGGCTGCTGCTTCCCGAGGCTGGGCGGATATTCTGGGCGCCAGCAATTTGTCCTGTCAGCAAGCCGCTCCCTCAGCTGCATTTTGTTAGGAAGCCTGTCGTTCCTTCACTACCCCACAGTCCCACCCTCTGAGGGGGCTTCATGTCACCAAGGACAGGGAAGGAGGTGGCTGTGAGAGCCCTGCCCCAGAGCCAGAACCCCGCGGGAGGAGCTCCATCTCCACGGAAGCTTGCTCCACATTTCTCTCACGGGGGATGCGCTTGCAGTGCGTGAGCCATAGTAGTTGCTCAGTTATTTATTTTTTAAAATTTATTTTTATTGTTGATGGTATTACAGATATCTCTCATTATCCCCCTATCTTTCCCCCACTCTTCCCAGCTCCTACCTACCCTCTCCCCAGGTCTTCACTACCCTATTGCTAGTGTCCATGGGCTATGCATGTAAGCATATACATTCTTCTCATCCCCCCAACCCCACATCCAGGTATGTCAGTCTGTTCCATGCCAGTTATTTCAACTGAGGGGAGGAACTTTCTGGCATTGGGCCACTTTCTACCACCATCTCCTCTCTCTCTTCCAAATGTAGATTTCACAAATAATCCTATCAGCCAGAAAGAGCAGCCATTCTGTTTCTGCCCTGCCAAATCATATCCTTCCCCAAGAAAGAGTAAAAATAAAAATAAAATGCAATTAAAAACAAACAAATAGAAAGCTATTCAAACTTACTTCTCCCCTTCAGACACCTGATTCTGATCAGACTATTGCCCTTAGAGACATAACATTATGAACGAAAGTCAGGTTCCAGATCAAAAGAGAACAAACAAAACAAAAAATGCCCCAGTTAAGTTTAAATTTCAGATAAATAACAAACAAGGTCTTAGTATAGGTATGGGCTATGCATAATAAAAAATTATGGGTTGCTTATCTAGAATTCAAATTTATTGGGCATCCTAGATTGTTATTTGCTAAATCTGGCAAACCTAGAAAAAGGGAATATGCATTTACTTTCATACTTTACATATTTTCATAGGTTTCAGACTATAAGCTTGCTTTGTCCTGGTGGATTTTTTTCTAAGGTGGGAATATTCCAGAGAAACTACTGCCCCTCCAGTGACGGTAGGACCCGTGACTTCTTCCCTGCACCCACTCACCCACAGAGCCCAAACTGGGAGAGATCAGGGCTCCCTCCAGCTCCCTCCCACCTCCTTAAGTCCTGGTTCTCAGAATGTAGTGTCAATCACCTGAAGGGCATCTTTTTATTTTGCTTTGTTTTTTTGTTATTCCTCTCATGAGGAATTTTTGCCATTGCCTTTTTTCTTAGAAAGAGAGAGAGTGGAAGAGAGGGAGGAGAGAGGGAGAGAAACATTGATGTGAGAGAGACACATCAATTGGTTGCCTCTGAACATGCCTCAACCAAGGCCAAGGATCGAACCTGCAACCAAGGTCCCTGCCCTTAACTGGGAGTTGAACCCAAGACCCTTCAGTTCAGAGGGCCGGCGCTCTAACCACTTAACACACTGGCCAGCGCCTGAAGGAATTCTTGAAAGGCAGACAGCTGCATGTCAGAAAGGTCCACGCTTTCTGGTTCAGTGGCCACACTTGGACAGCCACGACTCTGGCCACGTTATGTGGCACAGACCCCTTCCTCTTTCCCTAATGCAGATGAAACAGGGAAATGGCTGGGAGGACTCCATCTGAAGGCTGGGTACAGAGATGGGGAGTTAGAGTAGGTCTCAAAACACTTGTCTACTTTTTTAGCCTTTTTTATTCTTGCCTGGCCTTATTTGTGCCATCCCCTCAACATGGAAACACGTGTGTACAGTGTCACACTGTGCTGATCCCATGGGAAGGGTGTTACCTGCAGACAGAGCATGTGCAAAGGCACTGTGCTGCGGAGGGCATCAGTGCTGGAGTCAGTGTTCAGGGCCAGTGTCCAGGATGAGAGAGGCAACATGAGCAGGATACTGAGAGACAGAGCAAGAGAGAGGCTGGGCAAGAGAGGGAAGGACATTCTGTGCCGAGGTAAGGACCTCGGGCTTTATCTTGAAAACCAGTGAAGGTTTGAAGTAAAAGGCTTAAGGTGACAAAAGGTGAGGGATGTTTAGCAAGATCATTAATTATTGGCAATATGGAAGCTGGCAGCAGGAGACCTATGAAGAGGCTTAATCCAGTAAGCAGTGATTTAACCTCAAATGAGACAGTGGCAAAGGTGGGAGAGGAGGGGCAGACCCTGGAGAGCGATCACAGGCAGAACGGAACCAAGTCGGTGAGTGCTTGTAGCAGGAGGATGAGAGGGAGGGGAGGAGCCCGGGATGACTCCAATGGGGAGGTGCATCACTAATACCCGCGCTGTTCACAAGACCTTGCAGGGTTGTTGGCTTTTGCTTCTTCGATATATGTCAAGTCACAGGTTTCATGAACATAATTCAATTGAACAGGAAACTACATTCCAAGGAAGTTTAAATATCCCATTTTACAGATGAGAAAAATGAAGGCTTCGTGGGGGGGGCCGGGGGAGGGGGAGAGAGAGACAAAAACACTAAATCCAGAAAGCTAGAGTGAATCATAGAACTGGGATGAGAAAAGAATATTCTGATTGTTGTAGGGATCAACAAATACATTTGCTCTAAATACCCTGTGTAAGCTGTAAAACTATCTTTGTCATTCCTTTGGGAGATGACTTAAGAAAGGAGTTGGAGATGAGCTTTGAGCATGCTCAGGGCATGATCTGCTACCTTCTCTAAATGGTAGGGCCAGAACCAGAGAAAGAGATGGAAAAATAAGGCAGGGGTAGGTCATACTGTATCTTAAAAGTCCAGGAAAAAAAGAATGCCACGAGGAGAGAAGTGATTAATGCTGCGTGGACACTTTCTGATGTACGCGTCAGCTCTTTTGCTCCTTATACAAGTAACTTTTTCAGTTCTTTCCTGCTTTCTGAAAAGCCAGTCTATAGTGTTGTGGACACACACATAAACCTGTACAAACATGTGTGCAAACACACACCTTCCTTGAATTAGGCTCAGAGGAAAAAAGCCATCAAATTCAAACTCCTTCAACTTCCTGACACCAAGCTTACACCTTTACCTGAATCCACACCACGCCAAGGACAGCTAATTGTCTCTATCTCTTTTTAATTTTTTTTCTTTATTGGGGTAAAATATACATAACATAAAATTTACCATCTTAACCATTTTTTAGCCTTCTCTCCAAAACGTCTGTTATATTTGGATTAACTGCAAATCTCCTTTGATCTCTCACTCTCTGTTGAAACAGACAACCTGTTGCCATGTGTCTGATTACTGCGTCCCGGGGGAGTTCCTGTCGGTAATGCAGCCAGTTACTGTACACTGGCATTCCACACAGTGGCATTAAGTACATCCACATTGTTGTGCAACTATCATCACTATCCATCTCTACAACTTCTCATCATCCCAAGCAAAAACTCTGCATCCATTAAATTATCACTCCCCATTCTTGCTCCCCCCAGCCTCTGGTAACTCCTCCCCTTTCTGTCTCTTGAATTTGCCTATTCTAAGGACACCAAATAAGTGAAAGCATACACTATTTGTCCTTTTGTGTCTAACTTATTTCACTTAGCGCAATGTTTTCAAGAGCCACTCATGTATTAGCATGTATCAGAATTTCATGAAAGTGATTAATGTTTGATTGTATGTGAAAACCACATTTTACTCATCAATTCATTCATTGATGGATACATGAGTTGCTTTACCTTTTGGCTATTATGAATAACTAGAGGCCCAGTGCACAAAACTCGTGCACGGGGTGGAGTGTCCGTCAGCCCAGCCTGCACCCTCTCCAATCTGGGACCCCTCGAGGGATGTCTGACTGCCCGTTTAGGCCTGATCCTACCGGGATCCAGGACTGCTGGCTCCCAACTGCTCACCTGCCTGCCTGCCTTCCTGATTGCCCCTAACCACTCCCCTGCCAGCTTGATTGATGCCTAACTGCTGCCCTGCCAGCCTGTTTGCCCTCCCCTGCAGGCCTGGTCCCCCCCAACTGCTCTCCACTGCAGGCCTGTGTCCCCCCAACTGCCCTTCCCTGCAGGTCCAGTCGCCCCCAACTTTCCTCCTCTGCCGGCCTGGTCACCCCTAACTGCCCTCCCCTGCAGACTTGATCGCCCCCAACTGCCCTCTCTTGCAGGCCCGGTCCCTCCCAACTGTTCTCCCCTGCTGGCCTGATCGCCCACAACTGCCCTCCCTTGCAGGCCCAGTCCCTCCCAACTGCCCTCCCCTGCTGGCCATCTTGTGCCGGCCATCTTGTGTCCACATGGGGACAGCCATCTTTGACCACATGGGGGCAGCCATCTTGTGTTGGAGTGATGGTCAATTTGCATATTACTCTTTTATTAGGTAGGATGTTGCTAGGAACATTGATGTACAAATATCTGTTGAGTCTCCTTTCAAATTTTAAGGATATATACCTAGAAGTATACTAGTAATTATGGAATTATATAGGAATTCCTTGTGTTACTTATTGCAAAACCACTATTTTCCACAGTGGTTACACCACTTTACATTTCCACAAGCAATGTACAAATGTCCCAATTCACTTTCCCCACATTCTTGCCAACATATGATATGTATATTTAAAATAATAATCATCCTAATTGATGTAAAGTGGTATCTCATTATGGTTTTGATCTGCATTTCCTTAATGACTGTAGATGTTGAAAACCAATGGTTAGATGCCCCAAAGTAGATACCTTAATCATATGTGCGTCCTCTGGGCCTATGGACAGACCTCCATCCTTGTCAAGGGGAGTTCTAACTGTCCCTCCTTTCATATAACATGACAGTTGTCTCTTAATATTCATCCTCCCTTTCTTCCATAGTGATAGGCCCCTGAATTTGTCTGGGCAGGTGCTCAGCCAAAGTGGATAACACCTCCCACCTTCCCTTGCATTGAAGTGTGGCGATGTGACCACGCTCTGGTAGAGGGGATGTGAAGCAGAGCGCCACATGAGGGCTCTCAGAAGGAACCTTCCTTAGGAGACAGGACACCTGTGCATTCTGCCCCTTCTTCCTGCTCTCCTCTTGCATCCCACTGCCTGGCACACAGATATTGTCATCTTA
This sequence comes from Eptesicus fuscus, assembly GCF_027574615.1. Taxonomy (NCBI): domain Eukaryota; kingdom Metazoa; phylum Chordata; class Mammalia; order Chiroptera; family Vespertilionidae; genus Eptesicus; species Eptesicus fuscus. The sequence goes on along the minus strand of NC_072495.1, from coordinate 18,677,110 downwards.
GACCACAGAATCAAGGCCACGTACAACAGACCCAAACCACAGAAAGACCTGGGTCCCAGAGTCTGGGGCCACCATACCGGCCATGAACAAGGCGAAGTATTATTTTAACCAGAAAGGTAAACGTCTATCTTATTTAAACCTCTTTTGTTGTGTAGTTTTTGTCATTTGCAGCTGAATCCACACATAATGGATATTCTCAATCATGTTCTTTCTTATTTAACTAGTAATGGAATTGGCCTTGGTCTTTCTCCTTCTCTTCCAGAGTCATTCTTCTACCTGAGCTCAAGATTCATGACTCCTCCCCTCAGGCTCTCACATTGCCTGAGGGACCTCCCTTGGCCAGTCATCTCCTTTGTCTTCCTTCCATGCTTCTGTTTTATTAGCTGCCAGCCATAAGCATTTGAAGAGTTATTTCCGTTATTTCCTATCTAAAATGCAACAACAGTCTCTCCAACTGCAACCCCCCTTGTCTTTCTACTGTCTTCCTTTTTTTACAAAAAGTAAAAATTGAAATAATTATCGAAATGTTTTATATTCTTACCCCACTCTACGTCTACCCCTCCCCCCCATGCTATGACTCCACCCCACAAAACTGTTCTCCCAAGGGGACAGAGATGGTCTCGTTGCTAAGTATAATCTTACTTGATATCCCAGCAGCATTTTGTTTTGTTTTTGTTTGTTTTTTAATCATCACCCAAGGATATTTTTCCATTGATTTTTAGAGAGAAGGAAAGACAGAGACAAATATTGATGTGAGAGAGACACATTGATTGGTTGCCTCCTGCACAAGCCCAGACCTGGTATGAGCCCAGACCTGGCCTGGGCCGGATGGAGCCTACAACTCAGAATTGAATCTAGGACCCTTTGGTCCGCAGTCTGACATTCTATCCACTGAGCCAACCAGCTAGGGCCCCCAGCAGCATTTGATGCTGCTAATGCTCCTGCCATCCTCAGACAAAGCCCTTGACCTGGATGGCATCATGCTCTCCTGCTTTTTCTCATATGTTTTTAGCCGATTTTTGCCAATGGTCTTTCCAAATTTTCTTCTCTTTCCAATCTTTAAATACTAGTGGCCTGCCCTCATTTATCTTAATATACTCTCTACTCTCTTCATGGGTAAGTAATGGTATCTGTTGAAGACCATCTTTGTTCAAGTTCAGACATCTCTCCACAATTCCAGATCCAACATCATCCAGCCAACTTCATATGCAAGAGCTCTGGTCTAGCAGTCACCTTCAAATTCATAATGACCCAAGTTTCATTCACCACAATCTCTCTCAAACACACCTGGGTGCCATTTACCGAGAAACTGGAAGTCCTCTTTCATTTCCCTTTGTCACTTGTTTTCCTCTTTCCTCTCCATCTCCAAGTCATACCCTTTACCTCTCAAACCCTCTAATACTCCCGTATCTCTTCATCTCTGCAACTCTCACCTGGCTGCCTCAAGCCTGATTGGCTGCAATATCCTCTAAGAGGCTCCTTGCCTCTATTCTTGGTTTCTTTAAATTCATTTCCCACACTATAACTAGGGTAAGGTTTTAACATTTTTAACTAACCCAAAGCATGCTATTTGACAATTAAAACTGCAAATATGATCATATTACTATCTGGCTTACAACCCTTTAAAACATTCCCTTCCTTCAGTATAACATTTTTAATAAGACCTGCAAAGCTAGTCAAGGTCTGACCTCTGCCTACACCTCTACCTACATCTCTTGTCTTTTTATCTACAACTTCTTCTCTTCCCTTTGAGACTCCCAAACCACACAATTGCACCCAATCTAGCCAGAATGGATACTGGATTCCTAAATTCCTACCATGCTCTCCTGCCCCAAGGTGTTGGAATATGCAGTTTCCTCCATTGTAACACTAATTTCTCCTCCTTCCTGGTTCAATCCAGTCACCTTTGTGTCTTGATTTTAACATCTCTTCTTTCTAGAAGATTTCTCTGACCTGAAAAATCTTCTAGAAGCTGCCATAGCAAACATGACTTGTTTCTACCCCAGCACTTACCATGTTGTATTAAATTGTCGACTTCACTGAGTGTAAGAACTATGTCTTGTTGTTTATGGTTAGTATACAGTACGGTCTGGATAAATCATTCTGAAGTGGATGAAATATAAGTGCAAGTAAGAGCTTGGCCATGCCCTTGGATCTATTATGTTGCCTTTTTTTTTTTTTTATCATTCACCTTGATGATGCGGGGATGATATTTCTTTATCATTTGGGGATGACACAAAGCTAATGGTGACAGCTCATCAGAATACAAAAATAATTTCAATTGATTTAAATAATGGGCCCAAGGTACAGAGAAAGTTCAAACACTTAAAAAAACATTTTTAAAAATTTACTGTAAGCAAGGATAGGAAAAGTCTTGTATAAAAGCATTTTTTGTCAAGTGGAATGAGTACAACATCAATGTGAGCCAGTAGTGTGGTATATCTGGGGAAAAAAAGATAATAGACTAGACCTATAAAACTATAAAGTCCAAAATATGGTGTGTAATAGTCTACTCCCCACTTTGCCCATCAGACTGCTTCGGGAAGAGTCTGTCTGGTAATGCCTTTTAGTGGATCATTATTAAACTGGAGCCTGTTCAGAAGATAATGATCGGGATGATTAGTGGTCTAGAAGTTGTACCTATGATATTCATGAGAAGAAACTACGAACGTCAAGATAAAATAAATAGGGTCCATGATAGCCATCTCTTAGCAAGTGGATCACATAATATTACTTGTGTTTTGAGTTGCTCTAATTGGTAGAAGTTAGGAAGAGGCAAATTTTTGCTCCATGTAGATTTATTAGAATTATATTAAGCTGCAAGTAATAGAAACCTAATTAAATAAAGATTTTTTTCATGAGTGATAATAAGTATGGAAATATGTATTCCAGAGCTGCTCCAACTGCTATGTCATCTTGAGCCTGAGGTCCTTCTATTGCTGAGTCCTATCGAAGTATCAATACTCAACTATTTTCTTAATCCTCACCTGAGGATATGTTCATTGATTTTTAGAGAGAGAGGAAGGGAGGGGAGAGAGAGAGAGAGCGAGAGCGAGAGAGAGAGTGAGAGAGAGAGAGCGCTCAGTGTAAGAGAGCAACATCACTCAGTTGCCTTCTGTTCGTGCCCAGACTGGGGATTGAACCAGCAACTTAGGTATGTGCCCTGACTGGGAATTGAACCCACAACTTTTTTGGTGTACAGGATACAGAATAACACTCCAACCAACTGAGCCACCTAGCCAGGCTATACTCTACTACTTTTAATTTATCAAAACATCAAGTCCATTTGGTTTACCCTGAAAGCTTCCTTCTTTGCCATTCTTGAAGTGTATTGTTTGTCCTCCTGTTTGCAAGCTAGCTCCTAGAACTCCAGGGAGTATGCCAGTCTCTCAGTCAAGAAGAGGGGGGAAGAGGAGGTTTCCAATAGCGCAGGTTTCCTCACTACAATTCTCAAAACCCCACCCAGTAAACGTGCGCTTATATTCTATTAACCTAACTACGTTGCATGGCCATACCCAGCCATGAGGGGGTGTAGGAGACAGGCATTTTGAATGGGCACATTGCTGCCCTGAACACATTTATAGCAGTGTTTGTAAAGAAAAAGGATAGAATCTGGTATTGTGGAGGCATCATAAATGCCTGTGAGAACAGCGTTTTTCTCACAGTTTATCAGCTTTGTAAAGGGGTGCTAACAACAGTTGTTCTCAGCTGTATCTGCATGATATAATCATCTGTAGTTATTCTGACCTAGTTAATGAGAAATGTTGTGAGCCGGGACCGAGGCATCTGCATATCACAATCTCCACAGGTAATTCTGGCAACCAGAAATGGGGACCACCACTCCGGTAGTGCCTGCTCACTGGAAATCTCTGAAACTGTTGAACAGGAATTAGTGAACATCATTCAGGTCCAAGTGTGTGGCCTTGGGTGGAAGACTGGGCAAATTCCAACGTATCTCGCAACTCCAGGAGTCTGTAAAAAGAGCTCTTTGATGTGGTGATTAAATTGATTTGGCCTTCCAAAGTGCAAGAAAGTAGTAAAAAATGGTGAGAAGACATTTAGATCCTTCTATTAAGAAGTTCTAAGGATGAAGGAAGGAGAAATATAGAACAGTTAATTATTTGTTTTCAGAATTAGCAAAATGGTTTCTCCAGCTACGATGTCTGTGCATCACCAATCGCAGTGAGAAAAAATAGCTATCAATTAATCTTTTCTAAGCCTGGGCCAAGTTTCCTTCTGACTGTTTAGGGGAAGAGTCAAGTGACCTAATGGAAAGTTTTGTGGAAGAAGGAGAAAGAATCGATTTGAATAGCAGATAATCAACACTTGACCACTCCATCATCTCCAACTAAATAGATCCATCCAGTCCACTGTCCTCTATTCTTAGACCCAACCTTCCCTTACTCCTGTTGCTCTCCCTGATGCCAACATTAAGTTCTTACTCATCTGATCTGCTGACCACTAGGAGTGACTATTTTCTCTTCTTGGGAAAGTTTAGCCAGAAATACTGAGCTCACCCACCATTGCCTAGGCGGCTAGAACATGTGGCTTATTATTGATTATAGCCAGGTGGGATTACTAATATATGAATTACAGATTCAGGGTCCAAAAAAAGATCTTGTCAGAAAGAAGATGTGAGTTGACTCTAACAAGGTGAGCTCAGAGAAGGTAAGTTCTGAGGTTAGGTTGTTGTGTACGTAGTAAAACAGCACAGGTATGGGATCAGGAAGGGTTGAATTAATAACAGTTCACTGTAAGTGAGCAGAGTTACAGGGCTCTTGGAAATCTAATGGGATCTCAGGTTTCCCTCTTCTCTTTTTCTCTCCCTCCCCCCTTTCTTTCCACCAATAAACACTGAGTGCCACATTGTGCCAAGAACTGTGCTGGGTGTGCTGGGAATGTAAAGATAAATAAGGCAATTCCTGACCTCCAGGAGGTCACAGTCTGGCAAGGGAGACAGACATGTAAGCAGGTAACTACACAAATGGGTGGTGAATATGACGTAAATACAAGAGTAAGGAAGTCATCAAAGAAGAGATAAAGGGCTTCAAAAGGATGCTGAGCCTGGCATTTTGTACCGATTTCCAGTATTTGCCAGGTCGGCAAGGGTAGCCCTCAGTGGAGGGAGCAGTGAGCACCTGTGTCCTGAGGAGAGGGAGGCAGAGGATGCCCAGGAGTCCATGGAACCAGGAGAACGTGGGGTTAGGAGAGAGTTTGGCAAGACCTTGGGGACTCCCCATACCTTTTCAAAGAGCTGAGACTTGATCCTGTTTTGATTTAAAATCGGGAGAGGCCATCTTCTGTAATACTTTGGGTTGCTCAGAGCCAGGGGGAGAAGAATTCTTGAAGAAGAAAGCAGAGTACCCGTAGTAACTCTAAAAAAGGACAATCGGCACCCTTTCTATGATGATTATAGAGAAAACAGGAGAAAAGCCTGGGATATTTAACCTAGCGAAGAGGAGCTTTGAGGGAGAAGGGGAGGGAGTCATGCTTTCAAATATTTGAGGAAAAGTCGTGTTGAAGAAAAATGATTCGTAGTAGCAATCATAACGCTATTAGGTAATATTTATTGAGGGCTTACTATGTGCCAGGCAATGTTCCAAGCACTTTATCTGCAGTAACTTATTTAATCCTCATAACAGCCTTAAAGTAAATCCCAGTTATCTCCATTTCATAAAAGAGGTAACTGAATCACACAGAGGCTGATTAAATTGCTAAGGGTTTCAAACCAGGAAGTGACAGAGCCAGCATTTGAGCCCAGCAAGATTACACTCACTTTTATAATTCCTTTCCAGACAAATTCTCCTTTGTTTCCCTTTTCTTCCTGTCTTCCTGAAGGGTCAGATACAATAAACTATCTAGAGAGATGTAAGTCTATCCTTGTTGGAGATGGAAGCTGGGGGGCTACTGCAGTTGCATTTTTGAGGTGTTAGAGCTCCAAGAGAGGGCTTGGAATAAATCATCTTGAGAGTTCCTCAGGGCTTGAGCTGGTTGGGACTCTGGGGTTGGCTGACACACCAGTGTGAACACTTGGTGAGTTACCCAGCCAGGGCCCTTGGCACACATCTGCATGGTAGCTCCGTTCCGTGTGTGCCCCTAGCCCTGCTGACTCTACCCAAACAGAGGAGTGTCCATTCCTGCATGCACTGCAGGAAAGGACCTGGCTTGGAAGGGGGAGCCAGCAGGACCCCTGCCTAACATGCTAGCTGCACCATTGCCACTGAGATCCTGGGCCTGGGCCTTTGCTGGGAATGAGGAGAGCCATGGGAGCTCCAGGCTGGATAACTGACTCCTGGGGAGGGAAACAACGAAGGCTGTGACAATCTTTATATGAATGGAGCTTGCTTAGCACTCTCTAAATCTAGCTCTAACACATTCATTCTTTATATATGTATAGACATGTAAGCAGGTATATTGACTTCAGAGAGGAAGGGAGAGGGAGAGAGAGATAAAAAACATCAATGATGAGAGTCATTGATTGGCTGCCTCCCCCATTCCCCCTACTGGGGATCAAGACCCAAACACCCAGGCATGTGACCTGACTGGGAATTTAACCGAGACCTCCTGGTTCATAGATAGATGCTCAACCACTGAGCCATACCTGCCAGGCTAACACATTCATTCTTGACCCACATTCAAATGGCTCCAGAACCTCTCTTACAGGATTGATCAATTAAGAGTCAGTATCATTCCTGATTCCTGGTACCTGAAATGCGGTGACTAGTTAACCCTTTTGCCCATCCTAAGAAGGCCGACCATATAAAGATATAGATGAATGTATGGATACGTGTCACAGTCTACAGGATGCGGCCTGCAGCGTTTGTGGTGCACACACACTCACACGTTCTGACTTCGGTCGCCAATCTGTGAGGAAGTTTATATTCTTAGCTTCCTGCGAGCAGAAACCGCTGCTGGATGTTTTCTTGTAGCACCACTACCTTTCAAGCACTGTACTCAAAAAGGCTATTTTCAGGATTGCAAGATGCTGAAGTTAAAATGAAACTTGAAAATCTTTTAGACCCCCTGCTTTATTTTAGAGACATGGCAACTGAGGTTCCTACTCAAGCTCAAAGAACATTTTCAGTTGACTGTAGAGCAGTGGTTCTCAACCTTTCTAATGCCGCGACCCTTTAATACAGTTCCTCATGTTGTGGTGACCCCCAACCATAAAATTATTTTTGTTGCTACTTCATAACTGTAATTTTGCTACTGTTAATGAATCCTAATATAAATATCTGTGTTTTCCGATGGTCTTAGGTGACCCTGCTAACGGTTCTCAACCTGTGGGTCATAGGTTGAGAACCATTGCTGTAGAGTCTAAGACCATTGGAAAACACAGATATTTATATTACGATTCATTAACAGTAGCAAAATTACAGTTATGAAGTAGCAACGAAAATAAATTTATGGTTGGGGGTCACCACAACATGAGGAACTGTATTGAAGGGTCGCGGCATTAGAAAGGTTGAGAACCACTGCTGTAGAGGGACATTTTTCAAACCTGGCCACAGATTAGAACCCTTTAGAGAGCTCTTAAAAATATTAGTGTGGGGCCCCATCACAAGGAGATTCTGATCTAACTGGTCTGGGGTGGAGTCCAGGCATTGGTATTTTTATAAAGTTCTTCGGGTGACTCTATGATACGCCACGTTTGAGAACCACTGGCTTGGAGAAGGAGAGTATTGTAAATACACCTTGTAGCTACCCCCCAAGACCTACCATCTTCTGAGATGGGGTCAAAGATAGAGAATTACTCTAGTCTGCTTCACTGGGAAGAATCACAGACCCGTGAGAAAGGTTCTTCCACATGAGAAAAGTTAAGAACAATCACCTCCACCACTCCAGAAATGCAGGGGGAGGCAGTCAGGTGAGCGATCGTCCTAACCATTTAGGGGTGGCTACAGTGCCCAGTGCGAGCATAAGAGAAGCGATGTTCCCTTTGGTACATAGAGCTGAAGACACAAGTTGATGAATTGAAAGACGTATGTCCCAACCACAGCATAGCACCAAAGGAGATCAAATAAGTGATGAGTTTATTATTCTAGGAACTCTCAATTAAGGTATATGAGTGGGTAGCAAAAAAAAAAAAAAAAGAAAAAAAAAGGGTTCTCAAAAGGATGTCATCTTAAATGAACCCCAAAGTATGAAACCTCACAGAAGTTCCCTGAACTTCATTTCCCTCATGCAGACTAGCGGCCTGAGGCAAATCCTTGCCCAGTCTTATATGTGTTCTCCTCTTGCCTCCTTCGCCCTCCAGTTCTGTGCAGAAGGCAGGTCACAAAGAAGCGGACAGGCCAACAGACAGGGTGTAGATGGTGCCAAGCATCAACCAGTAACCTGAAGGACAAGAGGCCATGGTGACAAAGCCAACTAACTTCCACCATCCACATACTAACTGAAGGTGCATCCGACATCCATGCGCCCCTGCTTGGTGGAGACACCCTGGAGCAAAGACAGCATCTCCTGTTGTTCACTAACGCGGGGCTAGAGCTGTGCATCCTCCCCCGAGGCTCCCGACCTACAAACAAGGACCAAGGGGCAGTTGCTTTCTTGCCACCCACCAGCATTTGCGCAAAAAACCAGAGGCTGTGTCACTGAGCCTTCCCCTGCTTCTGGCACTCCTGTGGGGCTTCCAGATGTATTACAAAGGATGGTGAGCCAAGCCCAATCTGGGAGAAGGTACTCTGGTCTCATCCTTTAGTTGGTTCTAGTCACTGCTGTGTTCCCAGCACCTCAAATAATACATGGAACATAGTAGTTGCTCAATAAACGCTTGCTGGGTGATTGCACCAATGAACAATTACACAGAGTCTGGGGGTGAGAATTGGTGGCACAACCAAGACGAAACAAAGGCTGCACCTCTAGAAAGTGAGGTTGAATGAGCAAGGGAAGCCAAAACCAGCCAGTCTTTTGATCAGTCTATTATTGTAAAAGGCGATACTCTTAGAGAAAGAAAAAAAAAATCAAATGTCGTTACCTAAGGTGTCCTTAGTAACAAAGCTGAAGAATGTGTTTTCCAATATTTGATTTCTTAGCCTGACAGTCTCTCTTGAAATACTCTCTTCCCCGCAATGAAAATGTGGATCTCTGTTGGTTGGCGTTGCGGTTTGCAAATGACTTACAGAGCTCTCTGGCAGGGTGGCTGTTTCTTCTCTCAAATAAACAAAAGGCCGTTTCTCTAATATGCCTTCCACCGGGGAGGTGATCTGCTGTGGTTTTGGAAGGAGGAGAAAAGCAGAAGAGCAAAGGAGGCGACGTTGAAAAAAAAGAAAAAAAAAGAATGAGGAATATTGGAACAAGCATGGCATAGAAGGTGAGCAAAAAGCAGGAAAGAGGCAAGGGCAAACTGGATATGGAGAATTCCTGTCGGGAATATCCAGTGGCTGAGGACTCTGTCGCCAGTAGGCCCCCAGCTCCCTTATTGGGGACGGCTCAGCTGGCCCACCGATTCGCTGGTCTCCCCTCCCTCCTACTGCGCCCTGTCACCTGGGCTCCTTGGGAACTGGAAAGACAGTCTGTCCCCTCCTTCTCCTGGGCAAGCCTGCGGGAAGCGGAGCAACCCCTGCCAGCTTGACCTAGATCTGTCAGCTGATCAATTATTTTTCCCATAGAGGAGAAGGAAAAATGAAAAGAAGAAAAAAGGTGTGTGTGGGGGGGAGGGGGATGCGGGAGGGGACAAAGGAGGAAAGAAAAGGGGGGAGAGAGGGCAGAGGGAGGAAGGGAGGGAGGAATGGGGAGAGGAAAAGGGGGGAGAAGTGGGGAAGTGGGGAGAGCAAATGAACGGTACCGCGGATCAAGACATCTATCTTTTAAGTTTAAGCTCTTTTAAGTTTAAGCAGCGATTGCAAGAGCAGGCTTAATCCAGAAGGTTGCATAAATAAATACATAAATACATCAAATAAAACATAAAGCTCTCAGGGGTTACTGAACAAAATCATAGTCAAAGCAAAAGACAGAGTCCTCTGTTCCAATCCAGTTTAGAGCTGGTTGTCTTCCCTCTCCAACTCCTGGCTCCATCTTCCGCCCTCCCCATGCTCCTCCTGTCTGCCATTCACCCTGCCAGCAGCGCCTCTCCTTCTGCAAATGGATGGTAGGCAGGCTCCCCGCTGCTTCTCAGAAGGCCCTCTGGTCTTCCCCAGTGCCCTCTCTAACGAAAGGGAAGGTCAGGGAGACACTCGCTCCTGAGGTCAGGATGGCTGCAATGGCCCAGCCCAGCCCCATCCATCCCGCATGCCCTTGATCACCTTCTTTTTGCATGTTTTCATTTTTTTTTCTCTTTAATTTGTTTTATTGAATTTCAAATGACTATAGACATAAAGTAAACATGTAACAAGCCAACAGAGCAGAAAGGAAGTAAACTGCATAAATACAACCCGTCTCAGCATGGAGTTCCACTTAGCACCACATGTCTGGAGTGTTACAGGCATTAATGAGTCCTTATAACACCCAGGGGACGTGGTCCCCAGCCTGGCAGGCAGGTGGGGAGACAGGCTCACACAGGGAACGATGTTCCCCTACAGAACACACAGCGGGCTCTGAGCTTAGGTGTCCAGGTGCCCCCCAGCTGGGCTCAGGACTGGCCTGGAATCTGGCCCGCTGTGGATTGGACTGCTTGAAGATTCTGCAGAGGTTAGATATAAAGCAATGTGTTTTTTGTTTTGTTTTGTTTGATTTTGCACATTCTAGTTGGTGGGCTAGAGCAGGCCGTTAGCTCCAAAATGAAAAACCTGGACCGGAGTCAAATCCCAGAGGAGACAGTCCCATCCAAAGTGTCGTCACCACGAGCCGGCAGCCAAGAGCCTTGTACCTCTTCCCAGCACGTGTTTCCCCACATGCCCGCATCCAATGTCCCGTGGTGATTTAGAAGTGTTGTCACTTCTTAGGATGTCAAGGGAGCTCACTCCCACCCGAGGGGCAAACTGTGGCTGAAGCCAGCAGTGGCTCCTGCAGCCCACTCGTGACAATCAGCGGGGACTGGTGTGTCTCAGGGCTGCCGACTGCATGTATGCAGAGGACAGGGCCCCGGGAAGTGCTAGAGGACAGCCTGGAGCAAAGCACCGCAAGCGGGACACCACGACCCCCAGCGACACGGGGCAGCACGCCTACGTACAAGCCCCGCGGGAGCCGCCTGCTGAGAACCAACAGAAGTCGGGGTTAGGGGTTGAAGCTAACACTTTGCGCTGCTATTTGGCTTTAAAAGTGCCAAGAAGGCCCAGCTGGTGTGGCTCAGCAGTTGAGCGTCAACCCAGGAACCAAGAGGTCACCAGTTAGATTCCCAGTCCGGGCACATGCCCGGGTTTTAGGCTCGATCCCCAGTAGGGGGTGTGCAGGAGGCAGCCGATTGATGATGTTCCTCTTTCATTGCTGTTTGTATCTCTCTCTCTCTCCCTCTCCCTTCCTCTCTCTCTAAAAATCAATAAAATCATATTTAAAAATAAATAAAAGTGCCATAAAGGAAGGACCAGCACGGGGACTAGGCTTGACACCTGGAGACCAGAGCTGCAATCCCAAGAATGGCCTCTGTGCAGTGAGGCCTGCTGCTCCCCGCGGGCATCTCCCGCAGCCTGGCCCGGGCTCACGAGCCACCTGGGTAGGAGGATGGAGGGGCACGGCCTTCTCTGTGCTGTGTTCAGCTTGCCCATAACCTGCCCCGACTGGGCAGCTCCGAGCACAGCAGCTGGGATCCACTCTGTAAGCTTCTGTCCCTCTTCCCTGCCTTGGTTACAATTTATTTCTTCACTTTATTTGTGGCCATGCTTCCAAGCGCTCACAAAGGCCAGGATCCCATCATCCCGAACTGATTTTTCACTTTGCCAGTAAACATTGTTATGGTCTCAACCGCTTCCCTCCCATCTCAGCAGCACTGCCCAACGCAGGCTGCTGCTGGCACCCAAACGCTGGCTGTGAGTGGCAGGAACTTGGCCGGGCTGCCCAGCCGAACGGACTCCATGCCGTGGGCGCTGAGTGAAGGAGAGTGTGAATTCAGCCCTGTGTCCCTTCCCATCTCTGCCCTGCGCGTGGCTCAAGTGGGCAGAGAAGCGGATGTGGAATGGGAGGGAAAATGAGAAAGGTAAGACAGGAATCTAGCCACGCTCACCGGAAGGTGTTAAAAAGAGTAGCGATCCTTCGAAAGAGAAATGGTTGGGTTTCTAGAAAGAGAAAAGCTGCAGTACAACCAGCCATTCTTTCAGAGCCTCTGGGTGGCAGAAGGTGGGCGGTGTGCTGAAAGGGACAGCGCCCAATCCGGGGTCCCCCCCTCCTGTTCCCAGGGAGAGGAGCGCTGGTTCATCAACCCAGGCTGCCCTAGGGCCAGAGCCCCAGGGTGCTAATCACCCCTCCCTGCCTACCTCCCTCCCTTCTGCCCATCACTAATCACCCCTCCCTCCCTGCCTCCTGCCCATCACTAATCACCCCTCCCTCCCTGCCTCCTGCCCATCACTAATCACCCCTCCCTCCCTGCCTCCTGCCCATCACTAATCACCCCTCCCTCCCTGCCTCCTGCCCATCACTAATCAGAGAAGATTCCCTCAGAAACCTCCTCCTCCTAAGTTGGATCATGGTTGCTGGTTGGGGGGGTGCGGGGGAGGCGGGCAGGTCAGACAGGGGTCTATAACCTGCCACTGGCCTGCACACACCTTTTCCAGAAGGCAAGCCACCCCAAGTAGCAGCTCGAGAAAGAGCCAGCTTAAAACAAAAACAGAGGAGGAGAAAAAATTGCCTCGGAATGTGTGCTGCATTCTAACTAGTCCCACTGGGTCAATGCAATAGGGGTGGATTATTGCAGCCAGGACCTGGGCTGCCTCAGTAATTCTGCAAGTTTGATAAGAGATAGCTGGCAGGTTCCCGCTCCCATCCCTGAACGAGAAAACAGCCGCCACCTTTGCTGGTCCGACTGGCATGTGGTGTGGGGGTCTCCGGGGGTCCCTCTGCCTTAAATACGGGCAGCCTGGTTCTACATGACAGGCTGAAGCCTGTGTAGCGCTGGCTCTGAGGTGGGGAGCACCGAGAAGGCCATTTTTTTTCCTTTAGGAAATTCGGGATTTGGGAGCCTGCGAGGAGGTCGGAAGCGCCCCTGTCGCCTCCATCCCCACCCCAAGATGGGAGCAAGATCACAAAACCAGACTGCACCCCGGGGAGGGGGGCACCCGCACTTTTCACTCGTGTGTTCACGGATGATTCAAAGTCTAAGCAAATATTATGCTTCCCCGCATTTATTTCTGATGAAAAAATAATCACGTATGCTAATTTATATGTAAATTCCGTTTGGCCCTGGGGCTCCTGGCATGCAGCCAGTGGGGCTGACGACGGTGGAAGTTTGGCTGTGGTCTCGGGTTTGATGTTACAGATAGGAAAGGCACAGATCTCAGGACGAGTGGGAAGTGATCCAGGACTCGGACCTGCGCTTTCCCTTCCTCGTTCCTGTGCTGAGCACCACAGGAGCCATTTCCCCAGGAGAGCCAGGCCCTGAGATCACTGAATCCCCACGGCCAGGGCTGGGGTTCTGATCTCACTGTGTGAGTCCTTGCACCCCGAACAGGCTGGGTGCACACATACCCTGCACACACAGAAGCTCACACACACACACACACACACACACACACACACATGCTGTCGCTGCTCCATGTTACGTAAGAGGAGTCATTCAAGGATGCCTCCAAGTTAGCTCCTCACTCTCCCCCCACCGACGTCTCCATGGGAGAGGAGAGAGGTCCCGAGGCTGGAGCGGCAGGCGCCATCGAGGCTGTCCCGGCAAGACCCACCACTGTGATTTCCTTGCCATCTGACTCAGAGCCCTCCAGGCCCCCTTGAGCCCCAGCCAAGTGTACACGCACATTCGATTCATCCCAGCCTGGTCCCTCTGTCCACCTTGGGTGGGTCCCCATGGTAGCCCCTGAAACCTATGTCGAGGGGACAGCAGCAGTCCCCAAAGCCTACCCTCAGAGAAGGGTCAGGACTCGAGGTGGGGATTCAGTGGAGACCATGAGAACCCCATATTGCCATAGGAGAGGAGAAGAGGTGGGTGGGACTCCCCAACCTTTTCTCCCCTGAAGGACTAAACTTTCCTCTGGGAACACAGCTGTCCAGGTCAGAGCTTCTGCCTGCCGGACCACCCAGGGAAAGTTTCTCTGCCTGTCTCAATCCCTACGAGTTCGGCTGCCTTTAATATGAAAAAAGGCAAGTCAGACCCCCCAAAGGGCAGGGTGGGTGGGAGGAGCAGGTGAGCAGATAACGCCGCTGCCGGAACGGAACGGAAGAGCTGGGACAGAGTGTGGGGCCAGTCGGTGCAGCAAATGGACCCAGGACTGAAGCCGATTCCAAAGGCACCCAACACCGCACCGTCAAGATCAGAGCACGCACTTGGCCCAGGCACAAGCCCAGCCCTCAGCTGCAGCCCATAGCTTGGCCTCCAGACCAATAATAAACAGAAAATTAGCATTCGACTCTTATTGCCTCTCTCCCTTCAACTTAGAAAAGCTGTTCCGAATTTCAGAGCCCCGTGCAATGCGTGCCTGTTCCCACTGCTTCTCAGCTGCTCCTTGTCTCTCCCCCACCCCCACCCCAACCCCCACAACCCCCCCCCTCCCTCTGCCACAAACACACCCCCAAACACATTCAAAACTAATGCAGTTGTTCACCGCGGCTGCAAACTGATTCATCCCTTCAAGCTGGATCTCTGGCCAGAGCCGTGCAGGATGCAGTTACCTGATTATTTCTAGCCTGCCTTTTCCTCGCCTCCTTTCGGAAGCTTTGCAAGTTTACTGGCAGATATTTTAAAGTTTCCCCTTGTCATTTCTTCCCAGTAACACAAGCAACACATTAGCGACCCTGCTGCCCTGGGAATCTGTCATTTCCCCCCCTGCTTCTGCGTGTGCTCTGTCGTGTGTGCGTGTGTGTGTGCAAGAATGTACATAAAGCCAGGGAGAGCAGCACACAGCCACGCACCTAAACAGGAGCCAGACACCTTTTACTTATGCATATACACCCCCCATTCCAGCAGCAGCCAGAATCGAATCAATATTCTCACAGCCTGGTAGGGAGGATGAAGTCCCAGCCATGCTGTTTAAACGCTCTCTCCTCCACCTGCAAACCGCGCAGCAGAGCCGACCGGGAGTCTGCGAATCGCATAAAGCTCTCCCGTACCATCCCCGGGTCTACTGTAGGCAAATCAATAGCAAGCGCTTACCTTGAAAGAGAAACAGAGCAGCCAGCCCCGTGAAGATTGCCCAAGAGATAGAATTGTGCATTTTTGCCTGGATGGTTTTCATGCTTTTTTTTTTTCTTCTTCTTCTTCTTTTTCTTCTTTTTTGTCAGGTTCGGTTTTTTCTTCCTTTCTTTCCTGACAGATTGCGTTGCTCTCCAGCTCCTGGAAGGAGATGTAAATCCACTGTGTTGCTGAAGGACACAACAAGAAAGCCAGCCGAGGGTGTGAGAGAGTGTGACTTCTCAGTAATTATCTCTACTCATACTCTGGCACCGAGACACATCGTACAATCTGGCCCTGGACAGCCCTCCTACAAGCTGCAATCATTGGTTCTAATCCAAGGATTGACAGAGCTACAACACCCGCGCGCGGGCACACACACACACACACACACACACACACTCAGGAATCATTTACTGGGCAAATCAGGCTAGCTGATTAAAGAGACAGGAGCCTGGAGAGATGGAATGATAAATGCCACTTTGGCCCTTCTATATTACTTTCATTTTTTAAACTGACAGTCTCAGAGCCCCGAGCATCAAAATCCCTTTCCTTCTGGCATTCTTTGGCCTCCTGAACTCAGATTCCCTTTGCACTGGAAAAATCCCACAGCCAGCAACGGCTTACGGGAAAATTTAAAGGGACATTTTCATGCTCAGTGAAACTTGCAAAGAGAAGTCAAATCTCATTTCTTGGTACCTATTTTCTTCTCTGATAAAAATATCATTCAATGACAGGGTTTTTTCTCCCCCCTCTCTCTTCTCTCTCTCTCATTTTCCCAATCAACCTTCTACTTAGTTGCTTTGAAAATATAAAACAGTTTATTTTTTTCTCCTGTCGCCCTTGGTTCAGTATTATCCTATTTTTCATTCACTTAATTTATTTCCTAAAGTCATCCATGTGTACATGATACCATGTAAAGGAATAAGGCTTCTGAGATTTGAAAAGGACTGCAGTCTGAATAAAGAAAAACCTTCTCCAAATGAGAACAAGGGATGAGTTTATTCGACATGCCTCAGTTAATCTACATTCACTAAAAGGAATAATGTAAGTGCTGCGGTTTAAACTGCAGCAAGAGAGATTGAAGTTAGACATTCGAAAGGACTTTCTGAGCATATACTCTGTGTGTGGTTATAAAATGTCCCCAGTTGCAGACATTCATCTCTTTGGTGATGGGTGAGAATAAAAATCAGACAGAAACAATCAAATGGGTGTACTGATTTCTTTTTTAAATTTTTTTTATTGATTTCAGAGAGGAAGGGAGAGGGAGAGAGAGAAACATCAATGATGAGAGAGAACCATTAACAGGCTGCCTCCTGCATGCCCCCTACTGGGGATCAAGCCCACAACCCAGGCATGTGCCCTTGACCAGAATCGAACTGGGACCCTTCAGTCCGCAGGCTGATGCTCTATCCACTGAGCCAAACTGGCTAGGGCTGTACTGATTTCTTGAGAGACCTTTTAACTCTTAAGGCCCTAGCAGTGAGTGATTCAAATTTCTAATTCCTTCCTATGGGAAGCACGTTATATGATGGGAACAGAAATTCTGGAAAACAACTCCTCACGGAATCGTCCCTGGCTGATTGGGACAAATTCAGGCCATCAAAATACCTCGACATACATGTTTCAATCATTTCTTCCAGATCTCCACAGCTAATTATTATATTTCCTTGCAACCGCATAATAACTTTAATGTATATATTCTTTACATAACACAAAAGTACGTATGTCTGCTGTTTATATTTAGGAGAGTACGGAAATGGTACTGCCCTGCCCACTTCTCAGAGGCGCCATCCACCTGTGTTCTGCATGGGTGTGGCCCCTGCAGGTGTGCGGCCCAGGGACCCTGAGCGGAAGGAGCACTGGGGTCTGGAGACCGGGATCCCTGTCTCATCCCCCACAAACCTGGGGACTGTGGGCATGTCATTTGACGCCTGTCAACCTTGGCCTCCCATCTGTAAAATTAGACAATTAAAATAATGTCTAAGGCTTCTTTCCATTTTAAAGCTGTTTTATGTTAATGGATTTTCCCCCTGCCACTGTGTTCTAATTCACATGTCCATCAAAATGTTCTTGATTTTGTAAGCTCCCAGGGAACAAAGTTTTTATCTCCCTACTAGTCTTTCTGTGCAGTGTCCAGCATACAGACATGCGCAGTGCAGTGCTTCGGAGTGGCTGTGGCAGGGGCGTTGGCAGCCCAGAGCAGAAGGAAAGATGGCTTGCTCTTACCACCACCCTCTCCCTCCAGATTGACAATGAAGATCATCCTCTTTCGTTCCTACTCAGATAGGCAGAGACACTAACGTTTGTAAATGCCCTTACCCTAAACTGCAATAAATCTGTACATGTCCCAGTTTTTTACTAAGCACCCACACGTGTGGCAGCAGTAACACATTAGTAAGCCTAGTTGATATTTATTGAGCCTTTGCTAGGTGCCAGGCTAGAAAGTCCCCATTTTGCACGCATTTTCTTCATTAATTCCTATGAAGGGGGGCAATTATCCCCATTTTTTTAGATTATGACATTGAGTCACAAAGAAAATGTGTCCACAGCTACACAGCTGGTAGCAATGGAGCCAGGATTCGAACCCAAACCTTTGTCTCTCAGACCAACTTCGAAACTACTGTCTTCTACTAAATACGGTGAGAGATTCAAGCACATATCAGATATTCTTATCTATAACCTCTTTGCTATTTGAACAGCATACGAGATTACAGATGATATGAAACACCACATATATCAATCGAAGTATAGGAAAGCCAATATGTTTCTTTAAGGATGAACTGAGTTGCCGATGGTTGGGACACGTAGTCACTCTGATCAGAATGCAAAGAAGTGATGGGTGGGCATTTTCTAGGATAGTTTTTAAAAGTCCAATAGAGATGGTGAAAGCGAGGTAGAGGCTAGGTCTAAGGCACAGGAAATAATACTGCAGGCAAGGGACACCATCAATTAAACTAGACATGAGCCCTAACCCGTTTGGCTCAGTGGATAAAGCATCGGACTGCAGACTCAAGGGTCCCAGGTTCAATTCCAGTCAAGGGCATGTACCTTGGTTGCGGGCACATCACCAGTAGGGGGTGTGCAGGAGGCAGCTGATTGATGTTTCTCTCTCATTGATGTTTCTCTCTATCCCTCTCCCTTCCTCTCTGTAAAACATCAATCAAATATATTTTTTAAAAAAATAAACTAGACATGAAAATGGACCGCCTACATCTGGGCTCCTGAAACCTAAGATCCCCCATCTTGCCCTGCTATGTTGTAATAAAAAAAATTTAAGAGATAAAACAATGTACACTGGCACAATTTCTAATCCATGTTAGTTACCCTCTCCACACCAACATGCCTGGCACATGGCAAGCACATTCAGCACACACTGGTCATCTTCAACATGGCTTGTGGACCAAGACCAGGCTGCAACTGGCTAGGTTCAAACCCAGCTCTGTCCCCAAGGGCCTATGGGACTTTGGTGGAGTCATCTCAAGCCCATCTCTGAAACGGGGATGGCAGATTACAGCTCCATTACAACCATCACCATCCGTCATAACCACCAGCTCATCTTCACTTGTTTTACTGTTTTAATCAGAGTGAGATGGATGCGGTCTTCGGGGTGTCATTGGGAGGAGCGATGGGAACCCAGGCTCCTGCCGAGATTCCTCCGGAACTGTGCTTTGTGCCTTCACTAAGGCTGAGTATATCCTTGGGGACTGCTGAACCAAAAGTCTAATTTGGACTCTGAGTGCTGCTAAGTGCTAAACCATCCAGAGAGCCATATCTCTTTCAATGCTCGGAGTTACCACACAGAGAAACATGGCCCAGTGGCCTTCATGTTTCTCAAAAGCACGCAGTTCACCTCCTGAAGAGGCCGCCTCCCCCCTCTTTGACATGAAGTGCACCCCAATGTCACCCCCACGGGCCTGTGGATCATTCGGCAGCCCGCTGGTGTCATTCTAGATTGCAAAGCTGATCCTGGCCTATCCACAGAAGGCTTTCATTCAGCCTAATGAAATGGGTCACATTGACGCAGTCAGCATTTTTCCTTTCTATTTTCCATTTTTGCTTCAGGGGCTCTCAGGCCTCAGCGCTGGGCTACTGTATTGCTGCAGCGGCCTCCCCAGTGGGTACCTTGGACCTGGTGTGTCAGGGTGTCTGCGGCTGGGCTGAGGAATCGCTATGGCTACGAGTGACGCAATGGCTCGAGAAGCTGATTGGGGGAAGCTATGATTGGAAGGGGATGCTTTGAAATTGCAGTTCCTTACTCAACAATCAAAGTTCCTTCCTCTGTGTCAGGAGGCTCAGGCACGTCTAATCAGGTGTCTGCAGGACTGCGTCTGCCTCCTGGATCGGCCAGATGCACGTTCTGCACCATTTACTTCCCGGTTCGAGGGTCAGAGGAGGATGAACGGTCCTAAGACAAAAACGAATGTCAGAAAAGAGACCTCACATTCCAGGCGGAACGGTATTCTCTCCCGGGGCGTTCTTGACGTTCAGAGAACTCTATTACAGAAATGACTTTTCCGTTTGCAGATAAGGGCTAAGGAGGAGACGTGAGAAATAAGGGATAAGAAAAGGGAAACAGAGGAGGTATTTAACTTCAGAGGAAAGGGCAACTCGGATGGCATTTCATAAACCTCTCATCCTCGGGTAGCTGAGGATTCTGCATGGTGTGTGGTGAGCTGGTACAAATAGGGATTGATTCTCTGTATACGGCCCCCACGCACACCTGTCACCGCCTCGAACCACACAGTGAGTCCTGGCTGCCCTGCTGTCCAAATGCAGCTGAACCCTGACAGCCGCCCTCAGCCCTGGGAGGGGGGATGGCCAATCCTACACACATGGTGGACAGGCCAGACGACTGGCAGAGGGCAGCCCAGTAAGGAGGAGAAGGAGGAGGAGGAGAAGGAGGAGGAGGAGGAGGAGGAGGAGGAGGAGGAGGAGGAGGAGGAGGAGGAGGAGGAGGAGGAGGAGGAGAGGAGGAGGCAGGTGTGTGTGGTGCATGGCGGTGTCGGTGGGGGGGGGGCAGGCAGTGTATTTTCCTTTTCTCCGCTATTATGGAAAGACCTGCGGGAGCTTAAATCTAAAGAGCTGCACTGAAATAATGTTCAGGACTTAACAAAAGCCAGTGCTCCGCGCTGCCATCCGCCCGCTGTGGCCAGCCAGCCTGGCTGAGGCTCAGAGCTGTGACGGATCTCACATGCTCAGAGGCTGGGACAGCCCAGCCCTGGGGGAGGGAGCTGGCCTGCCCTCCCCACACCCAGGGTAGGGCAGGCTCCGGCTCTGACTTGCAATGTCACTTGGAGGAGGGAGAAAGCCATGGCAGGCAGAAGGCAGTCCCCTATCTCTTCGAGGGGCTCTCCCTGGAAAGCAATCTGGGACACGGTTCCACAGCTGGTCACTTTAATGTGCATGGAATGGGTCTAGGGTACGAACAGTGTCATTATGTGGGGTCTATTTTGAGGATTTGACTCCGAGCAGGAGCTGTCCCAATTTATTGATCATTTGCTTAAGTGAATAGCGAGATGAAAGTCTAACTCTTCAGAGCACAGAGATTAAGGACACGGAGATTTAAATCTGCATTCCCACAAAAGAAGCAATTTTAGTGTTTCCCAACTGGAATTATCGTCACAGTCATCGGGCCTTGATTTCTATGAATTATCATCATCATCATTTCACAAAGGAACAACAGGGCATGCTAGGAGTTTAAGGGAAAGAATTTAACATTTAAAAATCAGAAGACCTGGATCTGAGTCTAATTCCATTTATCAGCCTCAATTCTGTGGTCCTCAATTTTCTCATATCATCTCATCTCCTCCCATCTTGTCCTTAAAGTGGAAATAATGACACATCTACTTGACAGCGTTGATGTGAATTAAGCAAAATGAGGACTATGAAAGCCCTCGTACAACATCTAACACACATCGGCTCCTGTGTCTTTGCAAGCAGCTTACTGGGGGAAAACGCATCACTGGACTGGAGAATACTCAGTTAGAACTTCCCAGAAAGGGTCGCTGCCTTCAGGGTGCTTATTGCCACCAAGTTTCCTCTGGGCTTGGCAGGAGACTGGGAGCTCTTGTGTTTGGGTGCCCAGCACACTCCCCCACTGTTCACCTCAGGGCATCAGTCCCTCAGGGTTAGATTGGGGCAGCCATCCTCTTGCTGTAGGAGTGAGCTAGTGACCCTGGCCTCATCCATTCGTTTTCCCCCTGAGAGTTTTATAGGTGCTTTTTGGGTTTTTTTGTCTGTTTTTGTGGGGGTTTTTTAAATATATTTTTATTGATTTCAGAGAGGAAGAGAGAGGGAGAGAGAGATAGACACATCAATGATTAGAGAAAACCATCAATCGGCTGCCTCCTGCAATCCCCCCATTGGGGATCAAACCCGCAACTCTGGCATGTGGCTGAACCTGGAATCGAAGCGTGACCTCCTAGTTCATAGGTCAATGCTCAACCACTGAGCCACACTGGCTGGGCTCTAGTGCTTTTTGGAAAGAGGTACTGCTCCCGGCGGGATAGCTTTCCTAACAGGTAGAGAAACTCTGCCAGGAAATGAAGTCACCAGAAAAGGAAGTAGAACCGAGAGAAGAGGGCATCACTGCTGGTGGGACCAGTCAGCTTTGGGTGGTGAGTGCACAATCGAGTATCCAGATGTTGTATTGTACAGCCATACACATGACATCTCTGTAATGTTCTTAACCAGCGTTACCCCCACACATTTAACTACATAAATAAACGAACAAGAAAGTGGGACCAGTCCTGCTTGAAGGCAGACACACACCCTGCGACTTCCCAGGCCCTTACTTGCTTAAGTTATTTTTCAGTTTTTACTTTTTATGGTTTAGTTACAGTCGGCATACAATATTGTATTCGCTTCGGGTGTACACAGCAATAGGTAGGCATTTATAGAACTCGCAGTCACCCCAACAGGTCCAGTGTGCCTCTGGCCTGAAAGGGTCCATGTGGAGAGCAGGTCAAGACAGACTTCCTCCGCTTCCCTCTCCTCCCACAGTACTTTCCCTGATATATTATTGTAAATATCTAGGTACTATCCAAAACCTTAGGTAGAGATGAAGGCATCTTGAGGCCCTTTATTTTTTTAAAAATAGTCAGTGTGATTATCAAGCTGGAACTAAAATAAAGTTATAGACGGAGTCAAGACAGAGCATATTCTTCCTCCTCCAGAAGGCTCAGTGGAGGGAATAAACCACCATACAATGAACCTCTCCGCATGCCAGACCCTGTGGGGCATTTAGCACACACCTTCTTACTTTGCCATCATAGGGTCCCTACACGGTGAATACTATTACCACTAATTTGCAAGGAAAGCAGTTAGCTAAGTTGTTCATCGCGCACAGGTAGTGATTGGTCAGGCCTCCTGTATACGCAAGACCCTGCTCTTTCCCCCACACTTGGCTTCATGTCAAAGGAAACTGAGACTCAAAGCAAAAAAAGATCGGGGCAGCCTGGTGTGGTCAGTGAGAGCTACCAAAAGGACACCAGCCTTGCTCAGCGTTCATAACAGAAGGTGGGAGCTCGTTCAACTGTGGAGAATCACTGAGCAGATGGTCAGAGATGAGCATGGAGTTTGTGGAGATCAGGGTGAGCCACCTTGGGTGGGTGTGAGTCTGTGTTTTCAAGAGACCAAGAATGCAAGTAGTTTGGGCCTAAACTGCAGGATCTCGGATGTCTAAGAGGTTTGAAATACATTTGAAATACATATGTTTAGCTGCTGTTGATTCCGAGAGGGGGGGGGGAAAGTGAAAATAATAAAAATTGATATTTCTGGAGGAGAATAAGGATGAATGCACAGTAAATGAAGTCACGCCCTCAGAGGGGTCCCCCTCCCCAGCCTCTAGTCTAGGACAGCTGCCCAGCTCCTGCTTCTTCCAAACTAACTGGGCAGATGTGGAGGCTTTGTGCAGGTTACACACAAGTGACTCTGGCACACACATGGGCCCTGGCAACCTCTTCTTTGCAGTCTGCTGCCCACCAGACAATTGATCATAGTGCAATGGTGGGAGTGAGGCTGAACTCAGAGGAAGGTGGAAGGACTGGGGGAGGGGGGGTCCCTGGAACAGCTCCACTTTCCTCCATTGGGGTCGATGTCTATCTGACAAGAAAGTGTGGCTAACTTATAAGCTTTTGACCACTTCCCTCCAGGTAAATGTTTAATTTGAAGACTTTATGAGGAGGGGGAATCTGGTCTGAGAAAAGATTTCTATAGTTCTGAATCGTTTGGCCTCATATTATATTAATGCTATCTAAGAATATGCTGAACTCTACCAGCAAATTTGGGGAAGATTGGAGGTAAACAGAATCCAAGGGGCATTTCCATTTTCCTCTGAGAACTGCTGTCCAGAGCGGGCAATCACATGCTTAGATTCATACCCGTTAGAAGCAGAACCGGGAGTAGAATTAACATTTTGGCTCCTTGTCCAGTGTCCGTCCTTTCTTCCTTCCTTCCTTCCTTCCTTCCTTCCTTCCTTCCTTCCTTCCTTCCTTTCTTTTTTCTCTCTTTCTTTTGCAGAAAGATTCCTTAGTTCAAGATTTGATTGAATGGCTACTTGTAAAGTCTTCTCTTCCCAAGAAGTATATCCTGGCTGCCCATGTATCCCACAATTGTTCTCTCTGGAACTGAAGGTTCCAATCTTTAAAAATGCAACCATACCTGGTAAGGGTGGATCAATTAACTTGTCTACCATGGACATCTCAGGGTAGAGGGCTTTCAGTTTCCTTACGCAGCCTATGTTATGAAAGAATGTGAGAACAAAGGAGTTGGGGAAAGGGGAGGCAAGGACAAAGTTTTGCCAACAGTGATGAGTGACTGGGTCTTCTTAGTTATTCTGAATATTGCTTTGCAAAGCAGGAAAGCAGAGATCTAGTGGGAAGAGGGCATGGTGTAATACTCCAATCAAACACATGACTTGTCCATGTGCTGCCCCCCTAAACTACATTGATGACTTTGCAGGCGAAGGAAAAATAAAGATTCTTTGAGGAATCTATGTGGGAGGTGAATGGCCTAGGCAGAAATAGCTATTCATCACAGACATTTGACTGATTCTAACCCACAGTAGGGTATAGAAGACACATATAAAGGCTTAAAATCAAATCATGTGTCATACTGAAGAATAATGGTACTTTCTCTAAAGTGTGTGTGTGTATATGTGTATATATATATATATATTTTTAAAATTTCTGAGTGAATTAAGTGCCTATAAAATGTGTTGAGTTGGCAGCCTCAAAAGCTAGAGTCCTTGATTTATCATCCAGAAGAAGAAGGACAGAGACTGTTGCTTGAATCACTGCTATGCACTCAGAACCACTCACCCATATACTCTGCCCTTTGCTGCTGAGAATCATGACCCAATGTCCACTGTGTGCAGGTCATTCCCACAATTCTGTAGAAGCTTTAGATTTGGATGATATAAGGGATAAATGGTAGGGATATAAAATCAATGAATTTGAGGTCCCTTGCAAACAAATTATTCTGTGACCACCCTTTATGGGTAGATCTGACAATACTAACACTTGTGCATCTTTCTCCAAGTAGAATTTCTATTTTCAAAGTATGCTTGCATATTCTATTTAATAATCTTTCCATAAAATATTATCAATTTTTGTTATTGTCATTTTGATTTATGGATGGAAGACTGAGTCAGAGAAAATGGATCTGAAAATAATCTTGGGGAGATGATGGGACTAAAATAGGACCTGGATTTCCTAAAGAGATTGCAGATGAAGGGAGAGGCCCTCAGTCAAAAACGATGTGGCAGCAGTGGAGGTAGGGTTGGAACCCAGGTTTTCTGAATCCCTGGCCTCTCTCCACTGGTCCATTCATCAGTAATCATTATCTAATGCAGAACACAAAAATACAGACACACACAAACACAGATCGTGTAATGACAACAATGAAAACATTAACAAAAATAACACCTTATGAGAGAGCGAAAAGTATTAAGATAGATTAAAGGCCTAGAGAAAGACCAGATGTGTGGCTGTTGACATGAGGTTCTCCCTCTAGTCCCCACTTATACATTGCTTTTTCCTTGCAGGATTCTTAAGGTGCCTGGATAGCAGAAGCCCTGTTACTGAACTGGGAGAGTGAAAACAACACCATAGGTTCAAACATAACACAGATGTAAAGACGTTGGCACTCAGTAGGCACAAAGTATATATTAGTTCTCCTACTAGAAGAGCATTATTCTTCACTAAAGTAGACAATTATAATTATTTTAGGGAGAGAAGTTTTTAAGTAAACAAAATATTGATTTTACATTAAAATGTTGATTTTTGGAGGTTCAAGGTGGTGGTGGTGGTGTAAGAGGATGCTGAACTCACCCCTTCCTTGAGCAAAATCAAATATACACATGCATAGGTCGCAATTACATCCGTGAGGCAACGGAGCACTGAATGAACAGCTTCTGGCAACGAGTAAGAAAATGAGATGGAATGGAGAAGGCTGGGAAGCCTAGGGAGCCTCTGGGAGCAGACTTCTTCCGGCTGCAAGATGCTATCCCAGAAGTCCCTTGAATGCCTTATGTTATGCCAGAAGTCCCTTAAAGCATCCTAAGCTGGGAAAGGAACAGACATTCAGGTCCAAGAAGCACAGGTCTCCAAATAAGATGAGCTCAAAGAGACCCCACACCAAGACATATTGCATTTAAAATGACAAAAGTTAAAAAGCTCCATTCTGATGCTTTGGCCTACCTGCAAGATTATCTGGGCAGGTGTTCCACTGGTACATTGCCTGGAGCGTCTTGCCTCCAAACAAAGGGAGTAAGAGGGAACAATAGGGCATTCTCACACCCTCCTGGCTTCCCTGCTGAGAGCTGCTCCAGCCCAGCAGGTTCTTTCTCCAGGCATCTGAAGTGCCTACTCAGCTCCAAGCACCTTCCCCAAAACCACCCAGCACATACGGCCTGTGCAGAGATTGCTTCTACACAAGACCACTTTCTGTACAATAAGCAGCAAAGGAACTGCAAGGAGAAGACTAGGGAGACACGGAAGCTCTCCAAGAACTGCAAAAATTGTCCAGGGTGGGAGGTGCATGTGAGCATCGTGGTTTATATCTCCCTCCACCTCCATAAGGTAGGTGGGGAGGTCTATCCAGGTGCTCTGGCCCACCTGCAAGGTGTTTGAATCACGAAGCACATCAAAAGACGTAAACAGAATCAACAAGGATCATTACATGCTCCTGTCCTCCCCACCTGGAGCCAGTGCCTCAGATGCCTTAGTCACCCACTTGCCTCCTACTTGACTACCAAAACCACAGGTACCCACACTTATACATAAGGCCACAGAGAGCTATCCTCTCTAATTCATATAAACAAATATAAAAAGTCAAACAAAATGAAAAAACAGAAGAAGAATATTTTTCAAATGAAGGAACAAAAAACTGAAAGGTTTGCGACGCAGGAAACAAGACACAGAGTCCAGGCCATGGAAAAGGGGGGGAGGTTTTAATCTTGCGCTCCCGGGCGAAACTCACCGGTCCGAGAGTGGGCCAGGGGAGTTCGCGCCAAAACGGGGGCTTAGGTACTTCCTTTATACAGCCGTTTGGTGAGGGGAGGGTGGAGGGCATGAGAGGTGTGGAATTCCTGCCTCGGGCAGGGGCCTGGGAAGGCTAGCAAGGGTCTGGGAAGGCGCCAGTTATCTTTGTCACCATCTACCTTGCGGATGCTTGCATGGCTGTGGTCTTTCCCCCATGCCTCAACCTAACATCCCAGCCTTTTTGGTGATAGGGGGCGCCGAAATCGTCCTGGCTACTTCCTGCTGACCAGGGGCGAAGAGGGTGGGGGATGTTAAAGGCCAGGGTCAGGCAGAGGCGGGTTGAGGGGCAGCCGAGTGTAGGGATGGAGCAGGAGCTGGTTTACAGTCACCTGAGACATTTCTGCGATCCGGGAGCGGATGAATTTGAGGAGGCAGGGAGCTAGGGAAAAAAGACACAGATGAGAATTGGGGGCCCTATCAGGGGTAGGGTCCAGGTAGCTCTAAAGAGAGTTGTTCCGGGAGTGTCTTGCACGTAATTCTTCATTCAGCTCAGTCAGGGTCTGCACGTTCTGTTCCACCACTCCGGACTCGTTGATGTAGTAGCAGCATTCTTTCTGAAGGAACATGCAGGTTCCTCCTCTTTCCGCAGTAAGAAGGTCTAGGGCCCATCGGTTCTGCAGGGCTATTTGGGCTACCGATGTTACTTGCCGCTGCAGGGAGGCTGAGAAGGTAGTAGTAGACTCCAGGGCTATCTGGAGTCTGTCATTGAAATCCTGAGCAGAGATTATGCTGTTCCCGAGGACCCCCCAGCGAGGCCTATTGAGGCAGCAATACTTACCCCCAACATGACAGGGAGGAAGGCGGCCCTGCGGGCCCAGGGGTGGGATGAAGGGAGCAACCAGGCAAGCTCTCTCCATACAAGGTTAGCTGGGGAACTACTGTGACCCCGAAGCAAGGCCCGGGGTCAGAGGAGTTTATGCAGTTGCTCAAGGTGCCGTTGCACCAAAAGAAGGTACCCGGGCTGGCCTTGGTGGGACCGGCTGCAGTGTGGTTTTGGGTACAGTGCCAAGTGACCCGTCCCACAGTTACCGGGTTGCTGGTTGGGTAGCATATCCGCAGGGGCAAGGTGGGCTCTGGAGTTTCGGGTTCGTAGAGGGGAATGCCAGCCAGGGGAGGCTGACATTCACCATGTCCTTGAGTTCCTGGAGGAGTCATGAGTGGGATGGCAGCCAGCAAAGGTCTTTGGAGAGAGACACATAAAAAGCAGTGCGAGACATTGGGCAGGGTGCGGGTCTCCTTAAGGAATAGTAGAGTGTGTTGGATAAATTGGAGCCAAGAAGACAGGACTTCTACCCGGGGGGGAATCAGGCAGCTTCCCTTTAAGGGAATTTTTGGCCTGTAGGATGCTTTTGGAGACCTGGATTTGGGCCTCCTGGGCCATGACATATTCCCGGGAGATGTAGATGGTCCCTGAAGGGGTTGAGCTCCAACCATCCCCATATAGTTTTCCCATAACGCCTGCAACCCATCGCTGGTCCCAGGGGTCCCGGACCCTGATGTTGAAGGTCCCGTCCTTCCAGAAAAAGGGACCAGACCTGACCTCATTGTAGGCATCATGGATGACACAGCCTGACCAGCGGCAACCCCCACAGGTGTTGACGTCTCGATTACACCTGTCTGGGTTCCGCTGGTCGTAAGCAAAGCAGGCGTATGGTCGGCCACCATTGGACACTGACCGGAGGTTGACAGCAATCAGGATCTCCGCCTGGCATCCGGCCAGAGGGCAGTCCTGAGATCCTACCTGTCGGGTGACTTGTGTGCTGTCCTGGTTGTAGGTTTCATGGACCTTGAACCTCCACACATTAGCAGGTGTAGGAGGGTGTAGGTTGCCCAGGGCCGGGAGGAGAAGAAGGAGGGGGAGGGCGGCTAAGGCGGACCTTAGTGGGGCCCAACACCTCACATTTATAGAAGTCATGCTGCTCCGGGGTCCTCTTGAGTCTGGAGAGGTGGTGCCACGATGGATCTCCAAGTAGTTTGGCTGCAGTGGGGGTTGTGAGGATAACTGTGTGAGGTCCCGTCCACCTGGGTTCCAAGGCCTTGGGATGTAGATTCTTAAGGAGAACTGAGTCCCCGGGCTGGAGGGGTGGTCCTCGCAAGCCTTGGTTAGCTGGTTCTGGCCTGGGCAGAAACCTGTCAGCGTGTTCCCGGAGCAGCTGCCTGAGTAGAGACAGGTATGGAAGATAAGAGCCAGGAGAGGAGGGTCAGTAGGGAGACGATGGTTGAGCAAGAAGGGTCTCCCATATAGGAGTTCAAAAGGGCTTAAGAAGGTGGGGCTCCTTGGTGTAGCCCGGATTCTGGTCAGGGCCATGTGCAGGAGATCCGGCCAGGAGCTGTGAATTTCTAGAGAGAGTTTTGTTAGATGGTCTTTAAGGAGGCCATTGGCCCTCTCGACCTTACCCGATGATTGTGGGCGGTAGGGTATGTGCAGTTTCCAGGAGATGCCAAGTGAGGTGCTAACCTGCTGAACGACCCTTGATATAAAAGCCGGGCCGTTGTCTGATTGTATGGAGGTGGGGAGGCCGAACCTAGGGATTATGTGTGTTATTAGGGTCTCAGCCACAACCTCAGCAGTTTCCTTGCGAGTAGGGAAGGCCTCTACCCACCCTGTCAGGGTGTCTACCATGGTAAGCAGATATTTGGTCTTCTTGTGGGGAGGCATATGGGTGAAGTCTACCTGCCAGTCCTGCCCTGGGAGGTGTCCCCTCATTTGATGGGTAGGAAAGTTGGGGCGCATTCCTCCCTGGGGTGAGCAGGAGGAGCAGGCACTTGTGGCTGCCTCTGGCAGTGTGGACGAGGTGAAGAGGGATGAAGGCCGTATCCAGGGTCCGCTTGAGTTACTATCGAGTAGGAGGCTTTCTGACGTCCCTGGGGGTCTAGACAAGAGCTTCCATCCACAAACAGAGTTAAATCAGGATTAGAGAGAGGAAGATCTGAGAGTCCTGCCCGAGGTTGAGTGAGGGCCTCTGACGACCTCGGGGCAGGAGTACTTTGCTGCAGGTTGGGTGGAGGCAGCAGGAAGGAGTGTGGCTGGGTTCAGGGCTGGGGACTGAGTTAGGGAGATGTCAGGACTCTCCAGGAGCAGGAGATGGAGTTCCTGCATGGGAGAGGGGGCAAGGAGAGATAAGGACCGGTGTGACAGAAGATCTTGGAGAAGACCTGTAAGGGTTGCTGGAGGCAAATCTTCTGGGCCTCCTTGGTGAGAGCAGCAGCTGCAGCCAGAGCCCGGAGGCAGGGCTGTCATTCCCGAACCTTGGGATCAAGCTGTATGGTCAGGTAGGCTGCGGGGTGAAGGCTGGAAGAATCCTACCAGCGGAGGCCAGCTGTATGCCTCTGAGACATGTCCAGGGAGGGGCTGCAGAGAAGGAGATCATCTCCATACTGGAGGAGAGTGCTGGGTTCTAATGAGCATTGTCGGAGGTCTCTGTTAGGCCTGGCCAAACAGATGAGGGCTGTCTCTGAACCCCTGGGGCAGGACCGTCCAGGTGAGTGGGTCCTTTTAAAATCCTTGTCAACAGTTAACTTTAAAACTTCTTGGAACAGGCCTCTAACTGCTTGAATTCAGAACTGAGTTTCTGATAAGCCTGTGCTAGCAAGAAAGTTGTTCTCTAGGGAGGGAGGAGAGAGGAGAGGGGGGGGTGAGAAGGCGCTGAGGCCAGAGCATGTTTGCCATCACTACCCATGACCGAGATCGTGGAAGGGGCAATGGCCCGGAAAAGGAGGGCAAGAACAGAGACATAGCCCCTGTATGATCAGGAAGGAGATCTGCTTACCCACTACCTTGAGCGTTTACCTGGGGGCCCGGCGAGGGTGATGGGTCGTCAAGTCCTGCCATCTTCAGCCTTCAGCCAGTTCCAGTGTGGCCAGCGGCGGGTCATGACCTGGAAGGACGGCCCCTCTACGTTGAGACGCAGAGGGCCCATCACTTTTCCAGGGGCAGTCACTTTTCCAGTGGCCGCTTTGACCGCACGCCGGGCAAGGCTGGGCTGGAGCCCGGGGTTGGGGGCACTGTGGCCTTTGTTTCTGCACTGGAAGCATCCTCTCGTTGCACCCCCACCACGCACAGTCCCTCTTGGACCATGCGTGGCTGCCGCCGGCCCCAAAGGTAGCAAGGTTTGGGTTTGCAGACTCATCTCCTGTTGAAGGCGGGCATACTCTGCCTGCTCCTCACCGGGCGTTGAAAACCTTAAATGCCATATTCACCAGATCCCGGACAGGGGTCTGAGGGCCACCTGCCTTTTTTTTTTTTTTTTCCGGATATCTGGGACTGACTAGGAAATGAAGTGAGTGGCTAGAACTGTTGCTCTGGCCGGGGACCCAGGGTCTAGGCGAGTATATAAGGTCAGAGCCTCAGTCAGCCTGTTAAGGAAGACTGCGGGGTTCTCAGCTGGTCCCTGAGTAACTTCCCTCAGCTTGTCAAAATTAACTACCTTGTGGGAGACGGCCTGTAGGCCGGCTATTAGGCATCTGGTCGCAATGTTGGCGCCCTTCCGGGGTATCTAGTGGGTACACCCAGCCTGGTTCCTGATGAGGAACGGCCTGGGGAGGTCGGGGAGTGAGGATGGGGGAAGGGAGGGAGCGGACGGCAGGGCAGAAGGAGGCAGGGCGGAAGGAGCCCTGTTGCAGGGAGGCCGGCGAGTCGGAGGGGAGGAGGAGGAGGAGGCGGGGCCGCGGACCCGGGGGTTCGGGGGTCCGAGCCCGGTGCTGTCCGGGGCGTCCTGTGCCTGAGTCAGCGGCACTGCCCCTCCTCCCCACGCCTGCTCCCTTGCCGCCTCCGCTCCCCCACCCCGGAGCGCTGGAGCCAGCTGTTCGGAGCGGCTTGCGGGATGGCGGGTGGGCGGCTCTCCTGCTGTGCGGCGGCGATGGTTGCGGCAGCGGGGAAGAAAGCGCAGCGGCGGCCGCGGGAGGGAGCGGCGCGGTCTGCCACGGGGAAGAAAGGGAGCCGTGGCGAAGAAGGAGGAAGAGGAGGGGGCCGAAAGCGTTCGGCGGGAGGAGGAGGGATGGAAGTGAGAGAGCAGCTGGATCCAGAGTCAGAGAATAGAAGGAGCAGAGGACAGAGTCAGAGAGAACAGAGGAGCAGAGGGAGGGACGGGAGCGCAGATTGAAAAAGGCCTGGACACATGGAACCTCCAGCCCCTTCCCAGCTCGTTGGCAGAAGTTGTTAAGGTCGGTCAGGATGTTAAAATCAAAGTCCCATGTTCAGGCCACTGTGACCTGTTGTCCAATTCATACTGAGGCCGTGCCACGGTACAGAAGCAAACGAGGCGTTTAGGACGCAGATCCTGGGACAGGCCCAGCTTAGCCA
Source organism: Eptesicus fuscus (assembly GCF_027574615.1). Lineage (NCBI taxonomy): Eukaryota > Metazoa > Chordata > Mammalia > Chiroptera > Vespertilionidae > Eptesicus > Eptesicus fuscus. Next base: position 18,645,060 of record NC_072495.1, on the reverse strand, counting down.
GATTGGTGAGCAGGCACCCAGTGGCGCCTGCGAGTCAGTTTTGGATTTCTGATGCCCATTTTGAAACCTAGGGTCAGTAGCGAGGCCCAAGGATCAGCGTCCCAATCGTTGAGCCAAGGCTACGGACGGAATCCGAGGGATGGTGGGAGACGTCTCTCGCCGACCCCCTGGGATCAGAGTGAGGCCAAAGGCCGGAGACCGAGGTGGAGTAGGAACGTCTTCACTACACCCCAGGGTCAGAACCTTTCCTGGAAAGGTCCGGAGGGCTACGCCCGGAAAGCAATCTCTGACGCGGACCGCGATTTACGGACAGAGACGCCGACGGAGGACCCTAGGAATCAATAGGGACTGGGACTCACCCACTGACGCTGCCGAGCTGGAAAGAAGCCTGAGGGTTCCCGGAGACAAGTGGGGAGGGGTACCCCAAATGGGATACACACTCAATCCCCACCCGGGTTTCGGCACCAGATGAAAGGTTTGCGACGCAGGAAACAAGACACAGAGTCCAGGCCATGGAAAAGGGGGGGAGGTTTTAATCTTGCGCTCCCGGGCGAAACTCACCGGTCCGAGAGTGGGCCAGGGGAGTTCGCGCCAAAACGGGGGCTTAGGTACTTCCTTTATACAGCCGTTTGGTGAGGGGAGGGTGGAGGGCATGAGAGGTGTGGAATTCCTGCCTCGGGCAGGGGCCTGGGAAGGCTAGCAAGGGTCTGGGAAGGCGCCAGTTATCTTTGTCACCATCTACCTTGCGGATGCTTGCATGGCTGTGGTCTTTCCCCCCTGCCTCCACCTAACAGAAACATCCCCAGGGGATTTTTTCCGGGGGTAAGGGAGAGGAGGGAACCTTAACAAAATAGAAATAAGTAATTAGCCTAATAAAGAATTCAAAGAAATGGTCATGAGGATGCTCAACAAACTTCAGAGTGGAACAGAGGAACTTAGGGAAAACTTCGAAAAAGAGAAAGTATAATAAAGAACCAGAAGACCTGAATGATACAATAACTAAAATAAAAACATCAGAAAAAAAATCACAGCACGTTAGCAAACACAAAACAAATAAGTGAGCTGGAAGACAGATAAGTGGAAATCAATCAATCAGAAGAACAGAAAGCAAAAATGAAACAGGAATTTTTTGGGGTGAAAAAGACAGGTTTTAGGAAATTTTAGAAGTTTGGGAAATTAAGGGGACCATGGAGGAAGCACAGGGATGCAGAGCAACAGAAGGTCTATTTCCATATAATAGGGAAGCTGAAAAGCTGCAACAGGTACATTTCCATAGAATGAGGGAGCTGGGAACAGCAAAAGGTCTATATTTACAAAATAAAGGAAGGAAGCCCTTTATGCAGAAGGAGAAGAAGAAAGCCCAAAGGGAATAGGAAAACAATAAGGAAGGAGGGGGAGAGAACCTCACATGTCCCAAGTGAGCTTCAACCTTTGAGCCCAGGAGTTACTATAGTAACCAGTCCAAGGGGATAGTGACCAGTCAGAGGGGATATCAAGGCATCAGGATCTGTAGCCTTTATAAGCCCTAGGGAAAAGGAACTCAGTGGGACTCTTTCCCCCCTTCGTGGGAACCTGTACTTGTTCTTTAATAAATTTCCACCTTTGCTATACCATCTTCTGTCCGTGGATTCATTCTTCGATTCCAGCGGACAAAGAATCTGGGTTCCAGTCCAAAAATTCTGCATAAAAAAGAATTTGAAAAAATGAGGACAGTTTAAGGGACCACTGGGATAACATCATGCATTCAAATGTTTGTATTACAGGGATCTGAGAAGGAGATGAAAGAGAAAGACATTATATATATATATATATATATATATATATATATATATATATATATATATATATATATATATGAAAATTTTCCTAACCTGGGAAAGGAGCAGACACCAGGTCCAGGAAGTTCCATACAAGATAACTCAAGGAGACCCACACCAAGACATATTGTATTTAAAATGACAAAAGTTAAAGATAGACAATTCTTGAAGGAGGCTAGAGAAGAATGAATTACAAAGAAAACCCCACAAGGCTACTAGTATTAGCTGATTTCTCATCAGCAACTTTACAGGCCAGAAGGGAGTGGCAGGATATCTTTAAAGTCTGAAAGAAAGGAACCTATAAGGCAGAACAATTTACCCATCGAGGCTGTCCTTCAGAGTTGAAGGAGAGATAAAAAGTTTCCTACACAAGCAAAAACTAAAGGAGTTCATCATTCAACCAGCTTTATGAAAAAATGTTAAAGGGTCTCCTTTAAGTAGAAAAGGAAAGGCCATAACTAGAAATAGGAAAACATGAGAAAGGTAAAACATCACAGGCAAAGCCAAATATTCAATAAATATAGTAATCTGACATTTGAAAGTTAATACTATGATTTAAGAAAGCATCAAACTCAATTCAAACTACAATAAGTAGAGTAGATACACAACACAAAAAGATCTAAAATGCAACATCAATTATATAAAGCATAAAGGGGAGAATAAAAATACAGTCCTTATAGAAGATATATCAGCTTAAATGACTATCAGCTTAAAATAACCTGCTATACATAAAGATTGATCTCACAGTAATCACAAACCAAAAACTTAACAAGAGATATGCAAAGAACAATGATAACAAAACCTAAACAACACACTAAAGAAAAACAGCAAACCACTGGGGGGAAAGATCAAAAGAGAGGGACAGAGGACAACTATCAAAGAAACTAAAAAACAATTAACAGAATGGCAATAAGTGCATACTTATCAACAATTACTCTAATGTAGATTAAATGCTATAATACAGCTGAATGAATTAAAAAGCTTGACCCATCTATATGCTGCTTATGAGAGACTTCAAATACAAAGCAACATACAGACTGAAAATGGAGATTGTGGAGGAGTGAGAATTAAAAAACAAACAAACAAACAAAAAAACAACACTGCATAAAAAAAATAATAGCCCTAGCCAGTTTGGCTCAGTGGAGAGAGCATCAGCCCACAGACTGTAGGGCCTCGGATTCCATTCGGGTCAAGGCATGTACCTCCATTGCAGGCTGGATCTCTGGCTCTGCTTGGGGTGCCTGTGGAAGACAACCAATTAATTTAAGTGTCTCTCTCACACTGATCTTTCTCTCTTTCTCTCTCTCTCCCCCTCCCTTCCACTCTCTAAAAATCAATGGAAAGATATCCTCAGGTGAGGATTAACAAAAATACATACATACATACATCTGCCATGTGATCTAACAATTCCTCTTCTGGACATTATTTATTTTTATTTGCTTTAACTTTTCTTTCCCTTTTGTATATTTTTAAAATAATTCTTTATTGTTGAAAGTATTACATATGTCCCCATTTTTCCCCCCATTGACCTCCTCCAGCCTGCCTCTGCCCCCTGACCCAGGCCCTCACCACCCCATTGTCTGTGGCCATGGGCCATGCATATATGCATTCCTTTTGTATTTTTAATTAAGTAGATTCTTGACTTGATAGATTAGGCTTCAGTATGTCTTCCTTGCATGCAGTCCAGAAAAGCCTTCTAGGGTGGTATATATTGACAGAATAGCAAAGTCTATTAAAATTGGCTACTAAGTCCTGGCTGGTTTGGTTCAGTGGATAGAGCCTCGGCCTATGGACTGAAGGGCCCCAGGTTCCACTGCGATCAAGGGCATGTACCTAGGTTGCAGGCTCAATCCCAGGTCTCCATTGGATTTCTCTTATCCTTGGATAAGGATTAAAAAAAAAAAAAAGCTACTAAGATATGGGAGAAGTGATTCCAGGTCGAATGTTGCTCTCTGCATCCTTCCCATCTAAAAAGCAGGTCTATTCCCAGATGAAGGGAATTGCTCAAAGCCCCCTATGAACAACTTCCTGCCACTATGAACAGGAACGAACGAGCACACGTGGACATGTCCACGCCTCCTGCCGCGATCCAGAAATCTGATCTCACCATCCCAAAGGCTTCTGTGGGGAAAGGTGGCTTTACGGAGTGTGTTTGTGTTTGATGCTATTGAAAATGAAATGTTTGTAGAAATGTCACTGCACAAGTAAGGCATCTACGTGGGGCAAGAAATGTGGTTCTTTTTTTTTTTTTAATATATTTTATTAATTGTTTACAGAGAGGAAGGGGGAGGGATAGAGAGTTAGAAACATCGATCAGCTGCCTCCTGCACACCCCCTACTGGGGATGTGCCCGCAACCAAGGCACATGCCCTTGACCGGAATCGAACCTGGGACCCTTCAGTCCACAGGCCGACGCTCTATCCACTGAGCCAAACCGGTTAGGGCGAAATGTGGTTCTTAACAAAAGCCAGAAGTACGGTGAAGCATACACACATATGTAGCACAAACGCACTCTCCCTCTTTCTCTTCCAGTTGTGTTTACTTCACTTGTAATAGTTCAGTCTCAATCACATGCGAACGTGAAAGTACTGAAAATACAGCCAGAATTTTAATATGTTTATATTGGTTTTTATGGCCTGCTGTGCTCACCTTTAATTTTCTTCTCCATCTTACAGATGGGGAAAGTGAGCAGCAAAATGATCAAGGTGTCATTGTATAATCAAATGAGACAGGAAACTCCTGAGGTCTGACCCTCAGCCCTCATGCTATGGCTGATTCCATATCAATGTGCCCACTTTAGAACATATTGCAAAATGTCGAATGGTTTTATTCCTTTAAATGGAATATAAAAGGGTTTATTTTTCTCTGTCAAGTTAGAGACTTAAAGACATAGTCATAAATCAAGCCATCAACAAGCATTTATTAGGCCCAGCTGGCGTGGTTCAGTGGTTGCACATCGACCTATGAACCAGGAGGTCATGGTTCGATTCCTGGGCAGGGCACATGCCCAGATTGCAGGCTGGATCACCAATTGGGGGGTGGGGAGGGGGCGGTGTGCAGGAGGCAGCCAATCAGTGATTCTCTCTCATTATGGATATTTCTATCTCTCTACCTCTTCCTTCCTCTCTGATATCAATAAAAATATATTTAAGCCCTAGCCAGTTTGGCTCAGTGGATAGAGCGTTGGCCTGCAAACTGAAAAGTCCTGGGTTCGATTCCGATCAAGGGCACATGCCTGGGTTGTGGGCTCCATCCCTAGTAGGGGGCATGCAGGATGCAGCCAATCAATGATTCTCTCTCATCATTGATGTTTCTATCTCTCTCTCCCTCTCCCTTCCTCACTAAAATCAATGAAAAATATATTTAAAAATATATATATATTTAAAAAAACAAAAACAAGCATTTATTGGGCCCCCACTTTGCTGAGACATGTGATAGGCCCTGTCCCATATAGATAGAGTGACAGTGCATCCTTGGCTCCCTGAGGGGCACATTGTTTCATCGGATGGATGGTCCAGCACTGGCTCAGCACCTGCTGTGAGCTGGACATTTTGCAAGTATGATAGATACAACTATTAGTACATGGTTGGGGGTTTCCTAAAGCGTTTCACAGCTTAAGTGACAGACTGACCATCAGTTACAAATATAATGGATATGGAATTAATCAAGATGAATGACATGAACTGACACAAAAAGGAAGTCCAGAATCTCAGTAGCTTAAGGCAAAAAAAAAAAAATTACTTTTTTAAAAGCTCATTCTAAGCCTCAATGGGGCCACAGAGACCAGTTAAGAGTCAAAAGAAGAGTTTAGGCTAGAAGTGAGAAATCCCCAACCATGGAAGTGAGATAGCAAGCAGAAATTGTATTCTTAGAGGTACCTCTTAGAAGGCACCAGGCTGTACAACACTTTTCACTAGATATTGGTAAATATCAGGACAATTTTACTGAACACGATGATTATTATGAAAAATAGTGATTATTATTCAGACCTCATGAGTTTCCTTTCTGGTTTGGTTATACAAGGAGCTAGACAAGCATATTCTAAGTGCCAAGGTGATACAGGTCTGAGTAATAGTCAAGTAGAAATAAACCCAAGAATGCTAACTAAACAATTACAAAGAATGATAAATACAAAATATAGAGGTAGACGACTAGAAAAAGTACTAAGATTTTAGTACCAATAAGTATTAAGTATATTAACTTTTTTAAAAAATTTTTATTGCATTTGTTACAGAGTGGAAGAGAGAGGGATAGAGAGTTAGAAACATCAATGAGAGAGAAACATTGATCAGCTGCCTCCTGCATAACCCCTACTGGGGATGTGCCCGCAACCAAGGTACACGCCCTTGACTGGAATCGAACCTGGGACCCTTCAGTCCACAGGCCGACACTCTATCCACTGAGCCAAACCGATTAGGGCAAGTATATTAACTTTTGTAAAATACAAAGATTCACAGATTGAGAATGGCGACCTGGTTTTAAGTTTTTTAGTAAAGATACATATACAATAAAGCAATACAGAAGTTTGAATAATATGCTAAGAAAATAATAGCAAAAACAAGTACAATACCTATATCAAAAGAAACAAAAGTCCAGGGGGAAAGAGTAATCATGAGAAGGAGTGGTATTCACAGAATAAATAGTATGATCAGACAAGAGGAAATAATAGTCATGAGTATTAGTGAAATCAACAATTATTGCAAAATAAAAACTTTTTTATATACCAGGATTAATGGACAGTTCCACAATTAAAGTAATAAAAATATTAATACAACTCTCAAAAGAATGAGGGGACAAATAGGAAAAAAATTACTCAGAAGATTTTAATAACAAAGTTAATCCAAAAATAAACGAATGTAATAGATGGATAAGTAGACACAGATGGATACATAGATAAGCAGATGATAGATATAGACAGAAAGAAAGCAAAAGAACTTTGAATTAAAAAATAAAGATAATACCCCTGGCCAGTGTGACTTAGTAGATTGAGCCTTGCCCCATGTGCCAGGAGGTCACTGTTGGATTCCCAGTCAGGGCACATGCCCAGGTTGTGAGTTTGATCCCTAGTAGGGGATGTGCATGAGGCAGCCAGTTAATTTTTCTCTCTGATCAATGTTTCTATCTCTCTCTCCCTTTCCATTCTTCTCTCTCTAAAAATAAAAAAATAAACATATTTTAAAAATAAATAAAGATAATGCTTATTCTTTGCAATCACGATGGAATTTTCAAAAACTGACAATGGAAAATTCACAAATCTTCAAGAAAGAATCTCAATACATTTTAATTGTCAGAGTACTATGGGCCATGGTCTCAAATCAACATACAATAAACTGAGAAATTAATAAGAAATAAGGGAAACCATCTACCTGAAAAGAGAAAAATCCTGGCTTAATCAGGAATTCAACTAAAGATACTTATACAATGAAAACATTATATATTAAATCATATTAAATACAGCCAAGGAAATTTATAATCTCAAATGACCTTATTAGGCAATAAGAAACATTAGGAATAAATTCAGTAGACATATTCGTCTGTTAGAAATCTTTCTACAGCTAACAAACAAACAAAAACAATGCAGTGCCTTAAATGCAAAAGAGAACCAGTTGTTGTTATTGTTTTTCTTTACTTATAAAGAAGTCCAGAGGTGGGCAGTTACTGGCATTTGTTCAGAGGTTAAACAATATCAGGGTCAATGGTTTTACAATTCTATTAGTCTTTGCTTTATCTCTCAAAATGTCTGTTGTTTCCTCAGACATTACATTCATATTCCAAGCAGGAAGGAGAAAAAGAAAGAATGTATTAGCCTTTGTCTACCTCATTTTATCAGGAAAACATGTGCTTTCCCAAAATCCCACTCATTTTTATGGGCCAGAACTAAAGCAAATGGTCAATGCTAGCTACAAAGGAAAACTTGAAAGTGAATAGTAGAGTCCATGGAAGAAATGAATAAGCATAAAAGAAGAAAGATATAAAATAAACAACAATAAAAACAAAAATCTAATCAATACAAATAAAATGTGGTTATTTGCAAAGATCAATAAAATAGATAAAACTCAGGCTAGTGTGATCAAAAGAAATATATTATACAAGCAACATTAGAAATAAGAAAGAGGGCAAGAATTAAATTTTAAATATGAGGAGAATGCTAGGGACAACTTTAAGCCAATACTTTTCAATATCTAGATAAAATAGAAGGTTTTTTTTAGAAATATGGAATTGCAAACATTGACTCAATAGGCAGAAAACTTAAATAAATATAAGGATAATCATCAAATACATTTCAAAATGTATCTAACAGCATATTAATCAGAATACAATGAAGTCTCATCACATGCAAAATTATATACAATCAAAATTATTTTAAAATCTCTCAGGAGTCCAGCATAACCATTTTTTCCCTTCATAATTGGAAGAGTTCGCCAGCTCTTGGAAGATGGTTCAGAAATAAAGTTGCTTGTCTAAATTTAGAGGCACGGTCCTAGCTGTTTTTGCTCAGTGGATAAAGCATTGGCCTGTGGACTGAAGGGTCCCAAGTTCCATTCTGGTTGAGGTCATATGCCCAGGTTGCCTTCTACTGGCTCAATCCCCAGTAGAAGGCATGCAGGAGGCAGCTAATCAATGATTCTCATCATTGATGTTTCTATCTCTCTCCCCCTCTCCCTTCCTCTCTGAAATTAATAAAAATATAATTTTTAAAATAAAAAAAATAAATAAATTTAGAGGCATGTTTCATGAAAATTGTCTTTAGTGTCTAGATATTAGGTGACATTCATCTTCATGAAATGTACACAGGAATGGAAGCCAATTGAAGGAACAACACACTTACAACTCCCATCTCATTCCTACTCTGGGTCTGGTATAGAGTTTAGAACAAGACTTGTGCGCTTACAGGAATTTAGTTTATAATAAAAATGGCATTTTCAATCAGTAAGGAAGGAATTGACTATTACATAAATGATATTAGGTGGCATTGGTTAATAAAATTATATAGGTTTCAGTTGTACAATCCTATAATTCATCGTCTGTATATTGTATTATGTGTTCAACAATCCAAGTCAAGTTTCCTTCCATCACCAGTTATCCCCCCTTTATCCTCTTGTACCTCCCCCTACCCCTCTGTCATCACTATGCTGTTGCCTGTGTCTATTGTTTTTTTTTTTTGTTTGTTTGTTTGTTTTACTTAATCCCTTCACCTTTTTCACGCAGACCCACAAACGCCCCTCCCCTCTAACAGCTGCCAGTCTGCTTTCTGTATCTTTGAGTCTGTTTCTATTTTGTTAATTTATTGTGTTCATTAGATTCCACATAAAAGTGAAATCATATGGTACTTGTCTTTCTCTGACTGGCTTATTTCACTTAGCATAATAGTCTCCAGGTCCATCCATGCTGTTACAAAGGGAAAGAGATCCTTCTTTTTTTACAGTTGAGTAGTATTCCCTTGTGTAAATGCACCCCTATGTTCATTCTAGTGTTATTTACAATAGCCAACATTTGGAAGCAGCCCAAGTGCCCATCAGGAGATGGGTAGATAAAAGAACAAAATTCTTAGTCTTTGAAGAAAATATCAGAGAACATATTTTTAATTTGTATATCAGAAGGCTTTTGTAAGGTACAAAACCTAGAATTTATAAGAGAAAAGACTGACAGGTTTTTCTGCAGAAAAATTATAAATTTCTGCATGACAAAAGACTCTATAAACAAAGTAAAAAGACAAGTAAAAGAAATATTGGCGCAGTGGAATAATATTTTGATATAACAACTGATTTATTTCCTAACTTCCTGTTATACCCAGCACTTATCCCCACCAGCTGGCCCCCTCCTCAGTGGAGCTGCATCAAGGGTGTTGTGTTCATTGTCAGCGCAGAATGCAGAATAGAGAGAACAAAGGAGTCAGTTCTCAGTGTTTGAATCTCAAAAGACCAGGATGTGGCATAGAAAAGGCAATTGGAACAAAATGTGTTTGTAACCTTCTAAATTTCAAGATTTGATTGTCTCAAGATTCTGTTGGCTTTGGGTAGAATGGGAGTTGAAAGGAAACTAAAGAGAATGGAGAAACTAGAGGGTGTTTGAGAAAGACTCTGCCTCCAGCCCCCTGGCTAAGCCTAAGCCTGACATTGCAGGGAGCAGAGTGTGTGTGTGTGTGTGTGTGTGTGTGTGTGTGTGTGTGTGTGTGTGTAGTGGGGGGGTCCTAGGACAGAAAACTCAGGAACAGTCATTCTGGGGATGAGCAACTCTACAGTGTTCTTACTCCTTACTGTGCCCCCTGTTGTGAGGGAGCAGTGGAGTGAAAACACCAGTGTGGTGTGTCTGGGAGGACAGACTTGGCATGTTCTCACCGATATCTCTCATTACCTAACATGCACAAAACCAATCAAATCATCCCAGTGCACCAATTAATGGCACAGAAAGAGAAGTAAAGTCACCGTGAATAGGAACAAAGGATGATTCAAATGTAAGGTAAGGATCAAGAACCAAGGAACACAAGGTATTTCTCAGGGGAGGCAGTGTAGAAAAAGGGGGAGGGGTGTGTGCTGAGGACCAGAGGCATCCTGCCACCAGCTCCTTGGTGCTCTTATGCCCCAGGAACTTGGCCCCAACCAGGGGAAAGCAGCGATAAAGGTCCAGTCTGAGGTCCAGAATACCTGTGGGGCTCCAACAAGTCTTTCCGAGGAAGACAAGCAGCCTGCCACGCGTCTGGGAAGCTGACTGAGATGGAGGGTATTGTAAGGGATCCCTCTTAGAGTTTCAGCCCCTGGAGCGACTGGCAGCCCTCCCACAACTTGGCAGTGCATCTCCAAACTCATCAACATCCCAACCCACAAACAGGCCCCTGGCAAACAATACAAAACACAAATGAATAAAGATATGAGAAAATCTTCAAACTGACTAGTAAGCAGAGGTATTTAAGTTTAAATAATAATTAGATTCTCCACTCTACCCCTGGCCATAGGCTGACAATATTTTTCAAATGGTGATAATGCCAAGGGTTGTAGAAGGTGCTAGAAAAGCACATTTTCACACACCGTTGGGCAGTGCCTATCATATTGTAAATGTGTGTTCCCTTTTAGTCCACAACTCTGCTCCTAGGTGCCATCCTCAAGAGAAATCCCCAGGCCAGGAGGAAACAACCACAGTGTGTTGGCTGCAGTCCCGACTGTAATAATGGAAATGAGGATCACCGAGGTATCATTGGAGGAGATAGTTTAAAACACATTTTCCTTTTCCATCCTTTAGAATGCTATATAGTTGTTTAAAGGAACAGGGTATAGCACTATGTGTCATATCATGGAAATAGCTCTGAATCATATTATTACATAAAAAAGGATGCAGTGAGTACAGTTTTGTTTTTATTGATAAAAGATGTATACCTGCACGTATGTAATGAGAGGGGACTGAGGTGATGAATACACAGACATTTCTTACTATGGGAGTGGGGTGAAGGGAGGGTGAGGAGTGACTTTCATATTTCACTCGGTATATTTCCATACTCATTCTTTGGATAATATGATCATAAAAATGTTATATAATAAAAACTAGAGTCCCAATGCACGAAATTCATGCAAGGGGCTCAGCCCTCACAGCCCCAGCTGCCTCCCTCGGCTGGCCCTCTCAGCCCCTTGCAGCCTCGCCCGGCCCCCACAGCCTCCACTGGCCCTTGTAGCCCCAGCTCTGTCCAGAAGGTCATCCAGAAGGACGTCCAGAAGGTCGTTCGGCTGTTCGGTCTAATTAGCATATTAGCTGTTTATTATATCTACACTAATAAAAGAGAAATATGCAAATTGACCAGACATCCACAACATCCATCAGCCAATCAGGGGAGAGTATGCAAATTAACCCAACAAAGCTGGTAGGTTAATTTGCATACACAAGCGCCGAACGCCTGGGCGGGATGCCTGCTATGAGGGGAAGGGTGGGGGACAGAGGGAGCTACAGGAGCAGCCAAGTCTTCGCTCCTGGGCGACCAGGAGCAAAGGGAGGCCTATTCTTGCATGAATCATCATGCAATGGGCCTCTAGTAGGATTATAAGAGCTGAGAAATTCACCTAAAATTAGGAAATAGTTTGCTTTTGTTTGGGTTACTTATTTACTTTTTTAAATATATTTTTTATTGATTTCAGAGAGGAAGGGAGAGCGAGAGAGAGATAGAAACATCAATGATGAAAGAGAATCACTGATCTTCTGCCTCCTGCATGTCCCCCACTGGGGATTGTGCCCTGACCAGGAATCAAACCATGACCTCCTGATTCCTAGGTCACACTCAACCACTGAGCCACGCCAGCCGGGCCTGTTTGGGTTATTTAAAGAAACAAATACTGAGCTGTGTATTATTTAATACCCTCAGCACTTGGCTCCTGGCTCCTGGCTCATCAGGACGTTCTTCCCAGAACTAAGCATAGAGCACAGAGGATAAAATCGCCTCTCTGATGCTTCCTCAGGGAGCCATCTCCTGACTGTGTGGTGAGGCAGGGCAGGTGAGGACACTCTGTGGGGGCAGGAAGAACCAGCAGAGCTGGCTGATCATTCCCAGGAAGGTTGTGGGTCTGTTGGGCCCAAGAAAAGAGGCAAATAAACACACAAACAAGCAAAAGCAACTAAGTAGAGCAATTTGGAATCATACCTGTCGCTGTACTTGGGTCTTGGGATTGTGCTCTTTGTTAGGAATTCTTTACAGATATGTTTGCCTGCCCTTTTTCCAACTCAACTGTACCAGTAAGCTACTGAAGAACCACGTTTCTGCTTTCATCTCCAGAATCCCCAGTATGTATGCCTAGCATAGGATACTGCGCACATAAGTTCCCTGACGGAATGGATGGGTCTACCCAATATCGCCTCTGTTGCCTCAAACCCCTCCCAGTGCACTTGCACTACAGGATAGCGTGGTATAAAGACAATAGAGTTCCCCAGTGGAACCCTCATTCCAAGATCACATGGCAGAGATGAAGAAATTGCCATTCTTTTTTTAAAATACATTTTTATTGATTTCTGATAGGAAGGGAGAGGGAGAAATAGAAACATCAATGATGAGAACCACTGATTGGCTGCCTCCTGCAGCCCCCTACTAGGGATTGAGCTCGCAACCCTGGGCATGTGTCCTTGACCAGAATCGAACCTGGGACCCTTTGGTCCGCAGGCCGACGCTCTATCCACTGAGCCAAACCAGCCAGGGCTGAAACTGCCATTCTTAATGACCGTGCATCTCTGCTGCACTGAATTCATCTTGAGAAGCAGTTTTACGAAAAGGATGTTTCATAAGGTGCAATGCTGCCTCTCTGATCTGCAGTCGGGGGAAACTTTCTGAAGGAGCTCAGTCTGAGAGATGGCAGGTGTTTGAGGATGTTGCTGGCATGTTCCGGGGTAACCGATGCCTTATAGGCACTCTTTGAGGCCCGAATTGGGAGTGACATGAGTGGGAGAAAGAGAGGAGATGGACATAGAGACATTTTGCTGAGCTTTTTGCAAAATCAGAAAAGCTCACAGAGGAACATGGAATAGGACACAGAATAAAACCCCAGCCACGGCAGTTGGCTCCCATAGAAGATGTGACACAGAGATGAGCAAATGTCAGGGAGAACCTGAGAGTGTTCAGGTTATTTAAAGAAACAAACAGTGAGAGTGTTCTCCCAGTTAACACTAGGGAGATAGTGTAGCCCTGGCACCGTGAGTCAGAATAGTAAGAGGCATACGTTTGAGAGGCAAAAAGTGAGGCGCCTGACGATGATGGGGCCCTTGGAGGGATGCCTGGGACCAGCACTGTAGGTAAAGCATCTCAGATGAATCTGATCCAAACCCCAAAGTCTGGCTGCTTGGCTATACCTCAGGATTTATTCAAAGTTGCTGAATAAGGTCCTTCTCATGCCTGAGAAACTCCCTGGTTGTATTCCTGGCTGCGCTGAAAAAGGACCAGGCTCTTCCGGCCCTCCGTGCCATTCAGTAAATTGTTCATTTCTCTAATCAGTAAAACGTGGGAGCTTGAGAAAAAAGAATATTTCTTTCGTGGGTGACTTATTTACAAGTATAAGTTCCAGGCGCCAGAAAATTGTTCCTAAAAACGTTGTCAGATATAAAGAGAGGCAGCATCTACCCCGCATGCTTTCTTCTGCAGGTGCCCACCTAGCGTCTACGCTCCTTGGGGCTCTTTGGGACTTCTTGTTGGGCTACAGCTGCTAACACAGGACCCGGAAGACAGTCAATGTTCCTTGAATTGATCTGAGCCACCTCTGCTTCTTCATTTATTCTGTTCCCCCAACTTAGAGTGGCCTCCTCCACAAAGGTATCCCCAAGAGCCAGTCGGCTTGCATGGGCATTTCACACCATCTCTTCTCACGGTTCCCTGTGTCAGACATGTGGGAGAGGGTTCTAGCCATCGCCTGCTACACCATGTGAAGCCTGTGTTCCTTGCTTACTATGTGACGTACATGGAGTCAATTATTCTTTCTGGGCCCATTTCCTCGCCCGGAAAGTGAAATGAAAAATACACATCTCACAGGATTTTTGCTGAGATTAAAGGAGATGACACACAAAAATAGCCTCGCAGGGTGTCTGGTCAAGGACACTTGGAAGTACGAGCTGCTTGTCCTTTCTTTGGACTAAGTCCCCAGTTCAGGAAACACGTCTTACACGCATCTGTTTCCCACAATGCCTTGCACAGTGCTCTGCACAGAGTAGAACAATCACAGAATTATGGAATTTCAGCCTTTCATACTTTTATTGTAATTGACATTTTATATCCAGACACACTGCAAGTGTATATGTATGTATGTATCCTGAAATATTTATTCTCGTCTACTCCATTCTTTTAAAAAAAAATGCTGAACATGGCCCAATAAATTGATTTCGTGACCCATAATGTGGCATGACTTGCGGTTAGAAAATAGTTATGTAGGTCCTAGATCAACCACCCAGGAGACGTACATACCCTCTCGACATCACCCACTTTATGATGACTGTCCAGCATTCGTCCACTCAGATAAATATTCTGTACTGAACAGTGTGCCCATTTTGAGGCACTAAATATAAAATGATGCTGAGGCCACAGAGATGTCAGCAGGCCCACCCGACACTGCTGTGAGCATGGACCGAACAGCAGGCAGGCAGGCCCCTCCTCTCGGAGGAGGTGCTGGTTGGGGCCTTTCAATTATACATGCGGGTTCTGTGAGGGTTCTGACTAAATGAAGTGGCTGCAGCGAAAATACCATGAATTCTTCATAAGTGCAGGCAAGGGAATGCCTGGAGCCTTCTCTCCATGATGCCTCCTAGGTGCATTCTTCATTACTCCTCTGTGTGCACGCTCTCACACTCAGCTGGGATGCATGTGGTAATGGGGGTATATTCATCACTGACAATGCTTCCTGCAGTCCAGAGTGGGAGCTGCCTCATGCAAGGCAACTGGGCAGAAAAGGCGGGCTTTAGTTTCTCCAGAGAAAAAAGGACCTCCTGCAGGTCTTGGAGACATGGGTGCCCATTAGCCCCCCAGACCAGGATGGAAGACACCTTTCCAGCAAGGATATGTAGCTTTCCCAAAATGTGACCTGAACCACTCTCCAAAACACACCTGAAACCCGGCCTATGGAGGAGAAGTCAGCGCCCTCCTGCTACTGCCATTTATGGTATTTTTCTTTCTGAGAGTCCCTCCTACCGCTCAGCCTATTCGAGGTAGAGAGGATCCCGGCTAAGGATGCAGAAGCCTGGGCTTCTCCCAGCAAAAGTGCCGCTCTCTGGCTGAGCTGGTGCAGGAACAAGTTCCTCCTCCCCTTCCGCACTCAGGGAACAGGCGAGGGCTGTGCCAGCTGGAGAAGAGATGCATCCAGGGGGAAAAAGGACATCTTCTAAAGCGGGTGAGTTCATCTACTTGGGCTTCCATAACAAAACGCCATGGACTGGGTGGTGTCAACAACAGAAATGTATTTTCTCTCAGTTCTGGAGGCTGGAAGTCCAAGGTCAAGGTGCCCACGTTCAGTTTCGGATGAGGGCAGGCTTCCTGGCTTGCAGAACCTCTTGCCGTGTTCCCACATGGCCTCTCCTCTGCGTGGGCACAGGCTGGAGGTTTGGGTTAAGGGAAGGGATCTGATAGCTCTTGCTCTTCTTATAGACACCGGTCTTATTGGCCTAGGGCGCCACCCTTGTGACTTCACTTAACTTTGGTTACCTGTTTTCAGGTTCTAACTTCAGATACTATTGTAATGGGGGTTAGGGCGTCAGCTATATATTTTGGGGGACAAAATTCAGTCCATAACAGGGAGGTATGCTATTATTTGTGCCAAGGCCGAGAAATGTGGTCCTCTCACAATTACCTGTTGATGTCGCTAATAATGTATCTGGGACAGAGAGACCTGTAAGATTAAACCTTGACTGGGCCAGGACCTGGTTTCAGGAGGAGAACTCACTGAACATAAGTTCTGGAAGAGGTTAAGGTAAATGTTAATAGGATTTTGATTGGACTCAATCATGGTAACCTGTGATTTAATGAGTTACTTATTTTAGTAAATATTCATGGAAGACAATGAGAAGATCTTCTAACTTCATGATTCCCTGGACCCTAGAACAGCTTAACAGCTGCATCAGTGAGACAAGCAGCCAACACCAGACCTTCTGGAGGAGTGGCTGAGTGATAAACACTTCACTTGCATCCTGAGAGCGTCCATTTCCTAGTGTTATTTACATGCTTCCTGGACAGGCAGGCTGAGGATGAGGGCCAGGACTCCTGGGCCACTTCTGCACTCACGCGTGATCCCTTCTGATGGACTTAATCTACCTGCTGTTCAGAAGGCTGAGCATTGATTAAAGATGAAGACTTCAAAAGGAGCCACCTCACTTTCCAGAGACTCATTATGATCCGCACACAATTCTCACAAGCAGCTCACTCCAGTCTGAGAGGAAGTGATGAAGGAGAGAGTTGAAAGGGTAAGGAGGTTTTTGAAGGGGTGCCGGGGGGTTGGGGGGAAGAGGGATCATTCTACCAACTTATTTCCTTGTTAAGTCTCAACTCCAAACCTTTGCCCCGATCTATGTCCCATCTATTCCCTCTTTGCTTCAGAGAGAGCTCCCTTCCTTCCTCCTGGCCAACGTCTCTTCCCCTCCACCTCTGCTCACCTTTTATCCCCATACTTACTTTGCCTGAGAAAAGGAATATCTGTCTTTTAAGCAGGATCCCAAGGTTATTATGTCCAAAAACTTGCCTGCCTTCCTCCCGCTTGGTTGGGTGCACTCCCTTGTATTTCTACGTGTCCCGGGCTCCTTTCTATCACAGCATTTACCACTTCCACGTTTTATTTCAATCATCAGCTTCCTGATCTCCCTCTGCAAATCAACTGTGAACATTTTGAAATCAGAGTTCATGTCTCATTTGTTCTTGTACAATGCGTGCCTAACATAGTACTTGGTATATGATTAGTATGTAATAAGTCCTGAATAAATGAATAAATTATATTTTTACTTGATCCCTATCATTCCCTTAGAGATCAATCATAGCATTTTGACCTGGCACAGAAGCTCCGGTGTGTGTGTGCGCGTGTGTGTGCATGTGTGCACTCACAGGAGCCTGTTGTTGTGTGTGGATGAGAGAAAGAAAGGCGGTTTTCCTGGCAGTGACTGAGGCATCCCTGGAAATAAATTTTCAAAATGAAACTTGGAGATATGCCTACCAGCCATCCTGGTTTCCCTGAAACTGAGTGGTTTCCTGGGATGTGGGAATTTCGCTTTGAAAACCAAGGCCATCCTGGCAAAACTGGGATGAAGGTCCTACCTGAAGACCACATGATTCTCCAACTATAATGCTTCTATGGTAATAACCCTCTGTATCTCAGGTACATGAAACAGGTTTCATCTGATTCAGCTTCAGCAGATGAAGGGCTAACCATTTTTTGCAAAGAATTTTCTAAGCCTGGCTGGTGTGGCTCAGTGGTTGAGCATCAACCCATGGAACTAGGAGGTCATGGTTCGATTCCCAGTCAGGGCTCCATCTCCAGTAGGGGGTGTGCAGGAGGTAGCCAATCAATGATTCTCATCACTGATGTTTCTATCTCTCTCTCTCCCTCTCCTTTCCTCTCTCTTAAATAAAAAATAAAAAAAAAAAAGAAGAAGAAGAAGAAAAAAGAAGAAGAAGAAGAAGAAGAAGAAGAAGAAGAAAGAAGAAAAAATTCCATCATCTAGATGCCTAAAATGATGTCTTTGACATTTTTCCCACTCAAATTTCTTTACCCAGGGTCATTCTGTTCTTTCTTTTCTACCCCATTATCCATTCTTCTCATTTAGCAATAAC
The DNA here is from genome assembly GCF_027574615.1 of Eptesicus fuscus. NCBI lineage: Eukaryota > Metazoa > Chordata > Mammalia > Chiroptera > Vespertilionidae > Eptesicus > Eptesicus fuscus. The sequence goes on along the minus strand of NC_072495.1, from coordinate 18,626,982 downwards.
TCTCATGGGTTTTAGAGACTAGAGAACTAGAGAACTGCCTTGGATTCAGAGGTAGATCTACATGTTGGGGCTGGCAGAGCTGCTCCACAGACTCTGTGCCAATGACCTTTGGACCATTAGGTGAGGAAAGAATAATCTTCTCTTTTGTTTAAAGCAATGCAACGTGGAGTCGTGTTATTACAGAGATTGCCATCTACCCTAAGTATTATATTAGCCAAACACGATTTTTTATCTTCAGAGCTCATGATCATTTACCTGTTCTTACAACTCAGAGAGTTCCCCACTGCAGAAATACATAGAAACCAATAATAACCAAATCAACTATTTGCCATTTAGTGAGCACTTACTTAGTGCCAGATGAGACCTTGGTGAGAGGCCCTTGGAATACATGAGACAATTTTATCTTCATAATTACCCTTTGTGGTGAGTTTTCTTTTTTCTATTTTGCATATGAGAAAAAATGAAACTGTAAAATGAAGTAATTAGTTTAAGCCATACATCCACTAATGGAAGAATCGGGATTAGAATCTTGACCAGTCTTTCAAAGATAAACTATAAACAATCAAGTTATTTTTCCTAATATTTAATTCCTTAGACTCACTAAAAATAATCAAAAATTAAATGAACCTCCCTCTTCTCCCAGTCTCCTGCCAAGACAAGTTTCTTGACCTCCATGTTATCACCCTCTCTGGAATGCCCTTTAGCCTTTTCTACCACCTATGTTTTCTACACTACCACCAGAGCTGTGTGTGCCAATCATGACCTACTATCCATCTACATAAAACTTTTAATGCCACCCCATTGCCTTCTGCAGTTATTCTTAGCAGGGTGAGAGTCCAAGATAAAGGGAATACTGAAATCATGCCTAATATCTCCTATTTCTTCTGTACCCTGCCAAATCAACATTTTTCTATATGTAATACTCTAGCCTAAAACAAGAGCAAAAAACAGCAACAAAAACAGCAATATTTATTGAACACTTATTCTTTACAGGCAATGTGCAGTAGTATATGTCATCTGATTTATTCTCTTAAATATACTAGCTGCATTTGCATATCTTATCTCATCCAATCCTCATAAATGTTCGATGAGAAAGATATTATTATCTCTAGTTTTAAAATGATAAAAGAGACACCTAAAGAAAGTAATTCACTAAAGATCATATAGTAGTGATTTTTAGAGTCCAAATTGATCCTAGATCTTGATTCCAAATTCACAGCCCTTTCCATAACAACACTCCCTAAATGTGGCATGTAAGACCCTTCCCCATCTGGAATTAACCAAATCTCTTTTTTAATCATCTCACTCAGCTCCTTCTCACATAAGGCATGCAGTGTATAACTCCATTCATTAGGATGTGCAACTCACTGTGCCTGGAATTCTCAATTTAATTATGATAAGCTCTGTTTCCTCCTCCTTATCAGTCCATCAGTTCCCTCTTGTCTTTATTCTTTCCTCTATTCAGCAAGACCCTCCTCCCACCCCCATGGCCTAACACTTCAACCATATTCCTGTCAAGTTCTTCAAATGTCCTTGCTTCTTTTCTTTCCATTGTATTGACCTGGTAAAAGCTTCCACCCTGTATCCATCCAAGTGAAATGCCTTCTCCCTTCCTACATGGGAGCTACTCAGAACCTGTGAAAGAAATCATAACTCACAAACTATCTAATGGTCTCTAACTTCCACTGGGCCCTTAACATTGCATGGTGATATTTCTATTCTTCCCTAGACAACCGTCTCCCCCATCGTCATGCTGGGCAGATGACCTTGCCTCCTATTTCACTGAAAAACAAACAGAAGTCATTATTCATTCACCCATTCATTCAGTAAGTATTTATTGAGTCCCTCCTATGAGTCAAAGATACTTCTAGGTTCTAGGCATTCAGTAGTAAACACAACAGACAAAACCCCTGACCTTGTGCAGCTAACATTCTAGTGGAAAGTGACAGAGAGTAAACAAATGAACAAGTTCACTACTGTAGAGTATATCTGATAGTGAAGTTGTCAAGGAGAAAAATTAAGAGATTAAGGGAAGAGGCAAATACATTTTAAATAGATGGCAAAGAGAGGTTTAATGGATAAGGTGATACCTAAATAGAGACTCCAAGGGAACATCAACCAGAAAATTGCTCAAATTCTTCTTCTTTGCCTACTAACATCCTTGTATCCACACCCACTGGTGCTGCCACAGTGGAAGCCATGGTTTCCTTCTGCTGTCATTCCTCAGTGGTCTGGATTGCATCTTCATTCCCCTTCCTCTCCAGAGGATTCCTCCCCTCTATTTCCAACCTCTCTCCTTTGCTAGGCCTTTCTTACTGCCATTTAGATGTGTCATGATGCCTTGCTTTTGAAAATCACAAAGCAAAATCCCATCCTCATCCTCTGTGTTTGTTTTCTAGGACTGCCATAGCAAAGGACCGCAGATCATGGATATGAACAACAGAACTGCATGGTCTCACAGTCTGAAGACAAGGAGTCCAGCATCAAGGTGAGCAGGACCACATTCCCTCTGAAGGCACTGGGGATGGGTCTGCTCCAGGCCCCTTTCCTGGCTGCGGAGCATTCTCGGGCTTGTGGTAGCATCACTCCCAGCTTCAAATGGTGTTCAATGTGCATGTCTCCGTGTCCAAATTTCCCTTTCTATAAGGACACCAGGGATATTGGATTAGGGTCCGTCCTACTTCAGAATAACCTCATCTTGACTAATTACATCTGCAAAGATCCTATTTTCAAATAAGGACACATTGGGAGGGGCTAGGAGTTAGGATTTCAACATATGCATTTGGAGGAGCATAATTCAACTCATAGCCCTTATGTCCTCCTACCTACGCTTTGTCTTACATGGTGCTTCAAAGCCACTGTACCTGAAAGAAATCATTCCTGCACTATTTCTACTTCATTATTCACACTGTTTTATTGTCATTTTGTCTTTTGTTTGTTTGTTTGTTTGAAATATATTTTTATTGATTTCAGAGAGGAAGGGAGAGGGAGAGAGAGGTAGAAACATCAATGATGAGAGAGAATCATTGATCAGCTGCCTCCTGCATGTCCCCCACTGGGGATTGAGCCCACAACTCAGACATGTGCACTGACTGGGAATTGAACCATGACCTCCTGGTTCATAGGTTGATGCTCAACCACTGAGCCATTCGGACTGGGCTAATATTCTTTATGCCCCAAATTAAACCCACCCTCTTTCCCCACCCCTAAGCCTAATCCTGTACTATTTCCCTTGTTGAGAAAATGGCATCATTAATCATTCATTGCTCCTCCAGAAACCTGGAAATACTTGGTTTTCCTGTCTCTACTTTGCCCCTCATCAATTGTCATGTTTTCTTGGTTCCAGAGTATCTTTAGACCACATCCTTTTCTCTCTGCTTACCCTGTCTTCAACACCTCAGAAACATCCTTTTTTTTTTAATCCTCACTGGAGGATATTTTTTCCATTGATTTTTAGAGAGAGTGGAAAGGAGAGAAAGAGAGAGAGAAGAGAGAGAGAGAGAGAGAGAGAGAGAGAGAGAAACATTGATGTGAGACATATCAATTGGTTGCCTCCCACACATACCCTGACTGGGGCTGAGGGTGCTGGGAACAAACCTGCAACCCTGGTATGTGCTCTTGACCTGGATTCAAACCCACAACCCTTCGGTGGGAGAGAAGCATTCAATAAATGTTTGAATGATTGAATGAAATCAGCTCTCAGTTTACATCAGCATGTATTGTATTGATTACCTTCAGGGTGCCAGGCATTTTCACCCTAACACCTGGGGTTAGAAGTTAGGCAGTCTCCAAGGTCAGTGAGGGTAAGAGAGAGGGAAAGGCAAGGACAAGAACATTTCTGTGGTTCTATCTGGAAGCGTCACACTTGCTTCCCTGTAGGCAGCCTCAGGGCCACTTCACTGGTCTCTACTCATTCAAATCCACTCCTGCCTGCACCTCGCACCCCAAGAGCACAGCTCTCATCTAATCTCCCCACCCAGTTTATTGCTCTGCACTGCTCAGCTCACCAAGCACATTTGTGTTTATTGTGTGATTAGTGCTGAGTACACTGAACAAGGTAATGACATGCAACAAAGGCCAAGAAATGATGCCCTGGCTCTGTGCATTGCTTACTACCTCCGTAGAAGGAGGCACGCCTCTCCCTCTGAAGCCCAGCTGCATTAAGTACCCAAGGCCGAACCACAGGCTCCCAGGAAGGCACCCAGTGGAACACAACCTAAGGAGCACTTCAGAGGCAGACCTGGTCATTGGCAGCATCAATGACTTGGAGCAAAGAGCAGTATTTTCCATGGGATAGTAGCCAATTGGAATTTGGTGTTTGTGGACAATCTGACAGGATCTTCCAGATACTGAGCAGGAGGAAGACAGAGGCTGGATCCTGAGCATGCTGATGTTGAATTTAGGAAAAAGTGAGAATTCAGAACAACGTGAATGGGAAAGAGGGCCGGGAAATCATGGGCAATGCTGAGTTATAACTTCCCACCATGGGTCAGGGTCAGGCAACTTCTACCCTGAAGTTGAAGAAATGATCTTCCTATGACTAAACCATTAGGTAGGGTTTTCAAGGCCCAGACCACTACCGTCCTTTCCCTACCTAGATGACATAGTTTTTATACCCCCTAATTCCCCCAGACAATAAATACCATCTACTCCTATAATGGCCAGCCACCCTACCATCTTTTATATATCTGTGTTAAGAGGGTAGATTCAAGCATCTCCCTCCCTGTTTTTCCCCTAGCCAGTCCATCTATTGACCTAATGCGTATGTCACTGCAGGGGACAAAAGGAACACCTATAAGCACTCATTCATTTAATTCACTTCACAAATAACTGAGACATCTACTAGATGCCAGCCCTGGCTGTACACCTTTGAATAAAGTAAACTGTGCTATTATGAAACCTACAATCTAGTGGGAAAGAGAAAATTTAAGTATGTAAACAAATAAGTACATACATATGGATTGCGGTAAGTGTGATCAACACTTCTTTCTTCTTTCACAACAGGAGTTTTTCTGAAGGCTTCGGAGGAATTATACATGGGCTTCGGGAGGTTCCATTGATTCCTTAATGTTATATGCAAAATTTCTTATCTATGTGGGTAGATGGGGTTTTCTTTCCTCTAAAGAATACCCAGGGCTTTCATCAAAATCTCAAAGAGGCCTATGACTTCATAAAAGTTAAGAACTGACTCTTTGCAGTTCTACCAGACAGGATTTCCTCTTTTTTCCATTGCCCAGAATTGATTACATTTGAAGCCACCGTCTCAGAAAGCATGGCTAGAGAGACCCATGCTGTCTCCTACTCAGTCACGTGAGCAGGTGAGGGAGCCCACGCAGCAGTGTCCACCATGATGCCAATATTGGTTGACTTTGGAGAGTGGAAAATAGGGGGATGTTTGTATTCTTTTCTACAAGCTTCTGTGCTCCCCAGATTGCTTACAATAAACATGTACTGATGCTATAATCAGGAAAATGAACACATTAAAACTATTCTTATTCGGGGAAAATTACATATTTTACTCCATGTGCATATCCTTGTTGCCTAATGGAAAATATGATAGCACTCTTCCAGGAGTTGTGTTTTCCAAAAATATACTAGTAAGTACAATCCCTGGCCCCATGCCATCCATCTTATCTGAAGACTTTTATCCCCAGCAACTGTCCACCTGTCACATCCTATTGCACAGACCAGGAGAAAATGATAAAGAATGCATGAGCGTGTGGGAGGTCGCTCATGGTGCAGGGGGCTTTCAGGGCAGAAAGGGGGTCTAGGGAATGGCAGGTCATTTGTCTGCAGCTTCTGGACTGTGAGCTCTCCCACAAGGTAGAGCCAAGGGGTGATTATTGCTGTTATTTATAGAGCAATTTTCTCCTTCATTTAGACACACAGTCTAGTAAGACTCCTAGACGCACAGATAAATAATAGCTAACAGTTCTGCCTAGACATTGTTCTCGAAGTTTCATTTATTTATTTATTTACACCCTCAAATAAAGCGGATGGTAGTAAAGCTCAGGGGTAAAGCAAGATGGTCCATTTCTGCAAGAACAAGGGGAGTGGATGATAATGGCCTATGAGAACCCTAAGTTCTTAACCAGGGTATGAAGGAGAGTCTGTTACAGACTGTAAAATGAGGAACCCAAGTCAGGGTCCAATCTCACTCTGCCTCTGTGTCACAGTGGGTGAGCACTAAGCTGCTGGTCTAAGGTTTAGACTTCAATTAAGTGTGAGATTTAGACTAGATCAGCATTTCCCAAGTTGTGTTCAACAGAGCATTAGTTCTACAGGATGTTAATAAGCTTTAACTTCAAGAGGGGGAAAAACAACAACACACAAATCAAACAAACAAAAACCCAGGGTTCCGTGGTCAATTACATTTGGGGAATGCTGGGTTAAACAAAGTAATAGGTTTCTTCACTGTAAGGATTCTCAGAGCTTTAAATATACATAAGAGAAACTTTTCCCCAAGATTTATTCATAGAATTTTGGGGTTGTTTATTAAAAAATCACTTGGTCTTTGGGGTTGATATTAGATCCTGAAAGGTAGGGTGGTAGTCATTTGTGTTGACTATGGATTATTTCTCGTTCTCCTAGGACAGTGGTTGGCAAACTCATTAGTCAACAGAGCCAAATATCAACAGTACAACGATTGAAATTTCTTTTGAGAGCCAAATGTTTTAAACTTAAACTATATAGGTAGGTACATTGTTATTAACTAAATTAGGGTACTCCTAAGCTGGCCTTTGCTAAAAACTCAAGGGGTCAAAGAGCCGCATGTGGCTCGCGAGCCACAGTTTGCCGACCACTGTCCTAGGACATCACTGAATTGCATTCTCCTGACCCCCTGAAGTTAAGAATGGCCATGTGACTGCCTTGGCCAAACAGATGTAACAAAAGTCATGTGTCTCACTTCCAGGTGGAAGCTTTAAAGGTCTATGGGCAATTTTCTCTCCATGTGACTGTCGATGGCGGCTGCTTTGTCAGTATGGGTTTGGCAGAGACTATGATTAACAGAGTCCCTCTGCTAATTAGCCTGTGTTGAATGTGAAAGTAAGTGAGGAGTAATTTTGTTGGTTAAGCCACTGAAAGATTGATGATATTTATTTCTGCACCATAATGTGTCCTATTTTGACTGATGTAGGGGCCAGGGCAGAAGCAGGAGAACAATTAGGTGGCCATGCAATCATCCAGGTGAGAGATGATGCTGGCTGAGTGAGGATATTAGCAATGGAGGTGGTAGAAGTGCGTGGACGGTGAATATACTCTGAAGGTAGAGCCAATGGGATTCCTGATGGATTCAGTGGAGGGTGTGAGAGGGAAGTGGGCACTGACTCCAAGGTTTTCTTGGCCTGAGCAATTAGAAAGATAGAATTGCAATTAATTGGGATGAGGAAGAATGGGTAAGAGACTTAGGGGAAAAACAATTTATTGTGATTTTTTTTAAAAAAAAATTTAATATTTCAATTTCTATCTTTTCCTTTCAAGTTTTTTTATAGTTTCTATTTATCTGCTGAAGTGTTTGAGTTTGACTTTTATCTCCTTGAATATAGCAGGGGAACTCATAAAAGGTTCTAAGCAGGAGAGTGACAGGAGACATTTTATGAATCCTTCACAAAACGCAATGAAAAGGCATAGTGTTTTGTTTGGTTTGGTTTCGTTTTGTTTTCTGCTGCTTTTTGAGGAAGTGAGCAAACTGAAGTGCCTGGGGAAGATATTAGCAGCATTTTATGTGACTCCCTTTAGGAGCCAGGGTTCAAAACAAACCGTTTGGAACTCATTGATTTTAGTTTTCTTTTTATTGTTTTCCACCTTGATTGAGTCCTTGGACTGTAAAGAGCAGATTGACTCAGATGCTTTTAATTTTCTGCCTGCTCGATGATTCTCACCTATCTTGTTTGCTTCCTGCCTTCAGATGATCAGCAGTCTCCTTCTAGGGAAGACGCCTTTCCCCTCTGACTCCAAATCCCTCCGCCATTGTTTGGTTTGCTCTGTGATTGTCTTCAGTTCTAATAACAAAGCCAGCATCCCTGAAGCCCTTCCCAGGGCAGAGGTCACAAACTGGCAATCTCAAGGTCAAATATCTCTCCAAAATTTCTGGTGTCTTGTGTAAGCCACACAATGATTAAAAAAAAAAAAATGGGGCCAACATTTTTAAAATCAGAAAGTTTTTTTTAAAAATAGAAATATTGGCAATACTGGACACCTACTTTCAGAATCTCTTGCAACAACCATCTGTTAGAACTGAGTAGCTGTTGCCTCATTAAGGTGGGGCAGGTACTCCTTCTTATGCCGCTGTCTCCACTGGGATAGCTACACTAGCTATGTTACTTGCCTGGCTCCTATAAGCATTTGTACTCCTGCTCTCCACTTTCAAGATTTCAGAGGTCTTCCCTATACATTAGTGTATCTAATCCTCACAACCTTATAAGGTCAATAGTTTATAGATTGAAATCATTCCTTCCCAGAGCTGTATTAATTGCACTTTTTATTTGAGTGCATTTAACAGTACTTAAGTGCTTCCATTTGAGGTCTCTGAAGGCCAGGATTAAAAATTCTGCTTCCTCCCTCTAAACAAACAAAAAGTAGACTCCTCAGAAATAGCCACCCAGGGAGGTGCCAGTGAGCAGCATAGGAGGCAAGCTGTGATGAGGAGCGTGTACTCTGGGCTCACACTGCTGTGTGCTGCCTGTCTCTTTGTCATGCCATGTGTGTGTCCTCTGGTCATGCAATGACATGGTTGTCTCATATGCAAAATAAATATCGAAAAATAATATTTATTATGCCTTAGCCCACCCCCACCTCCCTGAAATATAAACTGGAATGAGATTAGAGAGAGGTGCTAAGACCAAGTCTTGCAGAGTGTTTACCACACGGCAAGATCTTTTTTATTCTACAAGCCAGTGACTTTCAAAGTGTATGTCTTGGAGCCCTAAGGTTCTGTAGATTTGTCCCTCCTCCAGGGACTCTCAAGGGGCCAGGGAGTGAGGGGTCTAAACCCCATATTTCCAACTACATTTATGTTGAAAGATATGAAGAGCCACCAAAGGGTGTTAAATAGAAATTGAGCTGGCCAGACTGAATTTACAGAGATTGCTCTGTATGTAGGATGCATTTGAGAGGATAGATCTGATGACAGATAAGAATGAAATAAAGAGAGGGAATGTTTAGTAAGACAAGAAGAAAGGAAAGTTTAGGAATTCTTCAGCAGGTAAAAATGGCAACTAATGAGTCAGGTGACCACAACATCAAAAGAGAGAAAAATCTCCCTGGCCAGTTTGGTTCGGTTGGTTGGAGTGTCCTACTGTGCACTGCCAGGCTGTGGGTTTAATTCTGGGTCCAGGCAAATGTCTAGGTTGTGGGGCACTTGCAGGAGGCAACTGATTGATATTTCTCTCTCTTGCCTCCTTCGTCTCTATATAAAATCAATTTCTTAAAAAGAAGAAGTGAGAAGAATCAAAGCTGACTTCCATAATTTTTGGCTTTAGTGATGTGGGTGGGGGATCGAGGAGGGGGTATTGAAGGATAAACAGCTTTACAAATATGGCAATGAACACAAGGACTGTAATATATTCATGGGACATCTAGGTTGAGGTGCTGATCAAGAAATTATAGGATATATTAGGCAGTCCAAACCAAAAGATTCCCCAACTTAGCTATTGGATAGGCTTGGGAACTTACATTTCATCTCTGAGCTCATTTCCTCATCCACCAAGTGAACACGTGAGGGTACTGGGAGAACCAACAAATTAATAGACATGCAAGGATTTTTGAATTCCATTAAATTATATGTAAATGTCACATTTTACTTTCCGATTCCCTCAGTCAGTAAAAATGAGAGGCATTTGCAAAAGACTATGGCATTTTAAAGTTGAAAGCTTCCCAGAGGTGGGACTAATCTAACCTGGACCTCCAGCAGGACTCACCCTGACGTCTTTGGGAAGTCCCTTCACAATCTCTCAGTGGGGAGAAAGTTTGGTCCTGCTTTTAAAAAAAAAAAATAAAAAAATATATATATATAAATAAATATATATATATTTCAGTGAGGAAGGGAGAAGGAGAGAGAGAGACATCAATGATGAGAGAGAATCATTGATTAGCTGCCTCATGCATGCCCCTTATTGGGGTGTGAGCCCACAACCCAGGCATGTGCCCTTGACAGGAATCAAATCCAGGACCCTTCAGTCCTCAGCCCAATGCTCTATCCACTGAGCCAAAGCAGCTAGGGCTGGTCCTGCTTTCTAATTTTACTTCCTGATGGGAAAATTCCTAGATTAACCTTGCTGTAAGGACTATGGGTTAAAAGGACTCCCAGAAGTTGAGTCCTGGCTTCTGTACCATCCAGGTAAGACTTACCTCTTCTTAGAATTCTTTCTTTGTCAATTGATCATTCTTTGGGCAGCTTCCTATTTTATCAAATAAGTATTATTTGATTAATTTGTGCCTAATTGAGATTTCCGTTCAGGTATTCCCAAGAAGATTAAATGGGAGTTAGAATATGTAACATGAAAGCGGGGACTCTTCAACTTCGGAAAACAATAGTTTACATTTTCTGTAGCTTCTGCCCCCATTCCTTGATCTCTGCCACAGATTGTTTGGAAGAATGAATCTCTGCTAGAGATTGGGCCGCATGGTTGCAAAAATTTGTTCCATTTTGTTTTCTGTTTGTATCACGTGCACGTGATTGATTAAGGAAGTGCTCCCAGCAGACCTGTCAGGGGTGAAGGAGCAGGACCGAGAAGGGAGAGCTAAGCAAGAAGGCGACCTGAGCTGAAGCCGATCCTGCAGAGCCCAGCCCCAGCCTGCTCCCACCCAGGCCACTCCTCAGAGCAGGGCCAACAGTCATCCATGTGGCTGAATGTATCTGAAAGGGCGCCACAAAAGGACCAGCGTGCTAGGCAATGCTTGCTAGAAGTTCTGCGGTGTTTAACGAAGGCCCGTGGATTCATGCACAGTGAGTACACTCAGCAGAACAGAACCCGGCACCAGTGCGTGAGTGAACCTGCTGTTGTCATCAGTGTCACCCTGCTACTGACCAACCACTGTTCCTGTGGTTGATGCCGCAGGAGGGTCAAAGGAAGAAGCTAGACCGTCAACCAGGGTCTCTCAGTTCTGCTGCTTTGTCAGAGGTGACGTGTGTGACCACGCAGCGCATGGTGGGAGCTCAGCTCCCTCTCATTCCTGTGTCATTGCTGGAGTTGTGGCTGTGATGTGGCCAGCAGGGTGGCGATCTCATGGGAAGAGGAAGGGATACTCTTCAGCATACCTGTTGGATCTTCTAACCCTGGTGGCTGCAGGGTTACAGTGAGGCTGGGTCCTTCTTCATTCTTCCAAACAATAGCAATGGGCATTGGGCGTGGTTCTGTGAGAAGGTTCATTTGCATGTGGCCAAAGGAGGTGACAGGATTCCTCTCCACGCCCTGCTTAGTCAGCTCTGCTCCCTGTGTCTGCTGCCCCATCATCGGAAAGTGCCAGCGCATCCAGGGGATTCGCTCTCAAACAGCCACAAGAACCAGGAGAAAATTGGCTGTAGCCTGAAAGGGACCCAGAAATGGAAGGGGGAGTTGGGTGGGGGGATGGGATTCCTTTCCTTTTCTCTTCATTGTTCTTTCTGTTTGCACAATATGTGTTTCCTCCCTCAACCTCCCGCAGCTGTATCCCGGCAAATCAAAGAAAGGAGGGGAGAAGCGATTTGGATTTATACTATTGAATTTTTGTAGGATGCCGAAATATTTTTTGCAGTTAATGGGAGCTCTGAATAGTCTGTTTCAAATAATTACAGGAAAAAAATACATTGAAATAATTAGTAGTTGCTATTAGAACATTCAGCAGAATGAAATGACATCTTTGCCTGCCTGTTAAATAGCACTTTATTTTCCGTTGAGGGTGTTTGGGATGAAATTAGATGGCAAACACTACTTCCCTGAGTGATTAGAAGAACTGGTATCATTTAGGCTAGACGAGGACTATCCCCAGCTCTCTTCTCTCTCCTCCTTAAAGGAAGCGCCGTGTGCTTCCTCCAGGCAGACGCTAATAGAAGTGGGACCCACTGAGCCCGCAGACGCCAGTGTAAGTGGCTTAGGTGTAATCCCTCAGATGCAGGCAAAGCATTAGACAGAACCGATTACGCCACAGTTTCTGATTCTGGGATTCTCTTTCTTTCTCCTCTGTTTAGAGAATACGTAAAACCTTCCACTCCCCCCGCCTCTTGACTCTCAAAGAGAATCTCATTTGCCCGAAACAGAAAATGGTCTTAATCTCATGAGTAAAACAAAATTTGCCTTTGGCTCCCTCCCTGCCATCTTTGCAGTATTTCTCCTTTCTAAAAGGAAAAAGTCACAGTTTAACAAATATTGACAGGGAGTCTGATTTTCAACATTTTCATTTACATTAGTAGACATTTTCAGATCCCTGCCCACAGCCCCTCCCCTCCCTCCTCTCTCTCTTTCCTTCTCCCTTTTCCTCTTTTACCCCCCTATGCATCCTTTGCCTCTCTTTACCCCTTCTTTTCCCAACTGTTCCCCCTTCTCCTTTTCCTGCTCCACTATGAGAAGAGGAAACAGAAAGAATGAAGAGAAAGTGAGGAATACTGTGACACCCAGTGTCACCAACAAGTGTTTATTTTTTAGTTTTACAATACACAACTTGGGAGGAATATTTTTGAGGCAAGAGAACATGTGTGTGAGGCCGTTGGTTATGCTCCCCTCTGGTATTTTATGATTGTGGTCTAAGAGACTTATCAGAATAACGAATTGCTTCCTCTTTGGAGAAGAAAATGTCCGGGAGGCCTGAGATTCCATCCTGAGAGGAGAGGACAGAAGAGAAGGGCTGGAAATGGCCTGCGAGAAAGGCGGGCTCCTGGTCCATGACTGGAGACAGAGGGGAGGGGAGGAGGAGAGGACTGGCGGTGGCTCTGGCCCACAGCTTGCCTTAGGGCCGCCATGTTGCATTTCTGAGGTCCAGCCTATTTTCTCATATTGCTGGGTCTCTCTCCCAGCTCATACCTGGTACTTCCTCATCCTGGCACAGCCACACTCTCTCCCTGGCCGCAGGGGTTCCCACTATGTGTCCGCCCCCCATCCCTAGGTTGTGTCCTGCAGAAGGGACAGCAGCAGTCCCTCCTGCCTGGAAGTTGCATGTGTCCTCCAATGAGGCGGTGGAGCGGGCTCTGATGCCCGTACAGAGAAGACAACTAGCCGCACCAGCTTTCCTACCGCTGTTAAAGAGCTTCCCTCCGGAGGTTCATTTGTGGTTTACCTCCCATGAGTGGTGCCGAATTTGAATATTTTGAGTAAATATTAGAGGGACAACAGGAGAAGGCTCTGGAGCTTATGTGGGGGCAGGGAGGGCCTTATCACAACTCCTAAAGATGGTCATGCCATCCGCACCCCTTTGCTCAGGGGTGCCCCTGCTGGCATGCAGTTAACTTGTTTCTGACATAAGAGGCAACAAAGAGCTATGGATGGGGAAAAAAAAAAAAAAAAAAAGGCCACATGCTAACCTGAGTAGCTCAGGGAAGGCCTGCATAGCCATCTTGCAAACTCAAAGACCTAAAGAAATCACAAAGGATGGCCTGAAATTAAAACTTTAGCGAAAAGCAGTTTAACGGTAGTCATGTCCTAGGCCAGTATCTTCTCTGACAAAAGGTCAATCTTTACCTTAATGGAACCTATTGTCTTTTTGCATCTAAGACAGTATGCCTGTGAAATGTCAGGGTAACTTGTAACTTCCCTTTTCCGGACCCCTCAGGGCACAACCAAAGGCGCCTGGGCGCCAGGACAGAGACTTTAAGTCCTTCAGGTTATTGTTATCATGTTACCTGCTGACTGTTAACTATCCTGCACCCCCCTGGGTAACAGAAGTATGTGTCTATCCTTTTCCTTTTTACCCAGTCCCAAAGGTTTCCAACCTCCCCTTTGCTTTCTCCCACCTCCCTAATCTATCGCCAGTGGATTTCCTGTAACCCACTTATGTCTCCTGCTTAGATTGTAATGTATAAAACAAGATGAAAAACTGCCATTCTCCGGAGCATTCTCCCAATACGTTGAGATTCTGCTTCCCGGCAATTGTCAACAGTTTGGCTGAAATAAACTCACAAAAATTCTTTACAGGTTTGACTGGTTTTACGTTAACAGAGCTAAGGCTGCTGTTGGCCAACACCTGTCTGGACCGCGGCCTCCCAGTGAGGAAGGCCTTCCTTGCAATGCCATCATCTCCATGAGTTTAATGAGGTCTCTTCTCCCTTCTGCCTCTCTTCTGGTCCCCTCTGTTCTCTCCGGCCAGCCCTCTCTGTCCCTGTCTATCGCTCATCCCTGCGCCCGCTGCGTTGGTTGGCTGTGCCATCTCTCCCGTCTATTAATAGAGCCCATCAAGCTCCATGTTTGCTGTTCCTCCCCGGGTTGGACTCTCTCCTTTACATACATCTCCCCCAGCCCTGGCCCTGCCTGTGGTGACTTCTGCAATCGCCCCCTTTGAACAGCTCCTCTCTCTCTCTGAGTTTGATGTTGGCCCAGTGCAGAGTCTCATTGGAAGTCCGCCCCATGCCCAGGGCTCTCCTGCCACTCACGTCCCAGAATCCTCTGGGGACAAACTCTGGACCCTGTGGCTACAGATCCAGAGTTCCGTTTTTTCAACTTCGGCAATGACCCTGGCAGGGACACTCTGCCTCACTGGGGCCAAAAGGGATTTCAGTCCATGAATCAAAAAGAACCCACACCCTCCCAGTGAGTGCTGTACGGGGCTATTCCTGGAGGAGGGGCTGCTACTCAACCCCATGATGGCCCAGCTGACCTACTCATTGCCCCCCCACCCCTTCTGTCTTCAGCTCTGAGCATTCTTCTTGACCCTCAGATCTTAAGATGGTGTCAGCGCTTGTTGATGCCTGTTCCCACTTCCCGTGGCTGCAGTGGCTGCCTCCCCACCCTGCCAGCTCGGGCTCTGCCAGGCTGCGGTCGCTGCAGAAAGGTTTGGGAGGGAAATTGGTTTTATAGGGCAGCAAACACACTGAAAGCCCTCAGGGAAAAGCCACCGCCTCGGTTCCCAAACCAGGTTGGGTTGGAACTTTATGCTCCAGATTTTTATAGTCTGCACGGAGCCAATTTAAACAATTTCAATCAACAGGCTCCATGTGATAAATTGCACACAGCGCGCTATTAAAAAGGAGAGAATAGGTGTGGATTGAATTTGATCTCTAGCGGGGGTGGCGATCCATGGAGTCTCCGAGTTCCCCCTTGCAAGTCTTTAAAGCTAACGACTGGGCCAAAGAACCCAGCCTGGAAGCAAAAGCTAACACCTGCGAGTGGAAATACGACTGAGGCAGGTCAGCGGCTCCGTGACGGATGCCCTGCAGTGGGTGCAGGCGCCTCTAGACCCGCACCTTTCCCGCAGGCTGGCTCCGGGGGAGTTAAGTAACCTCTCCAGGCTCGATCAGAATACTCACAGCTGCCGCACTGTGCAGTTTGTATAATAAAGGAGATAAAATGATAACTGATATTTATTATGCACTTAATATGTGCCAAGTACCATTCTAAGCACTTCACACACATTAGCCCACTCGATGGAAGTTCAACAGTCAGCACGGTTGGTTCCCAGCACATAGTAAGTGCTTAATAATTGTTGGGTGTCATTGTTAATAACAACAGTCACAACGGAAACTTTCGAAGCACACATCCGGTGTCAAGCTCTGTATAGAGATCTTACCTATTAGCATGCTTAGTATTCAGAACAACTTTGTGAGTAGATACTAGTACCATCATTCCTATTTTACAGATTAAGTGGCCAAGGCACAGACTGGCTAAGTGAAGCACTGCCCAAGGTCAAGAGCTAGTGAGTGGTGGAGCTCGCTTCATGAGCTGGTGACTCCTATAAAGACCAGGTTCTTAACTGTTGCCTCTCTTGCAACAGACGTTAACTGAGCTCCTCCTGACGCCCGGCACTGGAAGCCTGGGATACGTCAGAGCCCCAGGTAGATGGCAATCTCTGTTTCCCACCTCCTGGGGAGGGACGAAGGTAATCAATGAGCTACATCAGCTAAACATCTGCATCTTAGAAAATGCGCAGTGGTAAGGAGCACAAATGAATCAGAGAGGGCTAAAGCACTCAGTGTCTGGGAAATGTTGAAATGTTGGATCAGCGGAAGCTCACTGAGAAAGTGATGTTTGAATAAAGACCTAGAGCCATGATCGGCAAACTGCGGCTCTCAAGCCACATGCGGCTCTTTGGCCCCTTGAGTGTGGCTCTTCCACAAAATACCACGGCCTGGGCGAGTCTATTTTGAAGAAGTGGCATTAGAAGAAGTTTAAGTTTAAAAAATGTGGCTCTCAAAAGAAATTTCAATTGTTGTACTGTTGATATTTGGCTCTATTGACGAATGAGTTTGCCGACCACTGACCTAGAGTTGCTGAGGGAGCCAGGCATGACGATATAGGTAGAGTAAGAGCATTCCAAGGCGAGGACATATATGCAAAGGCTCTAAAGCCCATAATGGGAAGTAATTGTGCTTATTAGACTCATACTTCTTTCTTACCCCAAATTGTTAAGCTGAGCAAACAGTCCCATCACCAGTGATAAAGGAGCGAAGGTTTGGAAGTAGGAAATGTTCCTCCTTTTTACAAATCCTGCTGCTAACCCGCACTTGAAATGGGCGAGACCGTGGCTGCCACCATATGACTCCTACAGGTGACCGCCTAACACCTAGGACACATCGACCCCCTTCTGGAGAGCCAGGGCACATCCTTCGCTGTGGCCCTTGGAGAGCACGAGAGGGGCTGAAGCTGACACAACCGTGTTTAAAACGACTTTGATTTGAGGATTGTAACCATTTAGTGTGGATCGATTTTTCTTTCTATTTTTAGGAAAGTGGGAGCATGCTAATTAAACAGTTTGAGTGAAGCCTGTTTCCAGGGAGCATGGCTTAAGAAGTCCCTAGAGTCAAATTCTCTGTTTACTTTCCACAGATGCTCCCAGGAAGGAGGCGCAGGTGGGCGTACTGGCTCCCCATCTCCCATCCCGAGACTGTGGGACCCGACAGAGGACATCTGATCTCCTTGCCTGGCCTCCTCTCTTTGGCCTCCTATGTAGAGGGTCATCAAAGGATTGGGGGAAGAGTCAATATTTTTAACAAAAAATAAGAACGACCTTGCTGAGTTTACTGGACCTCCATTAAAGGTGAGACTGTAGGGACAAGACTGGATGGAATGTCGGTTGACTCCATACAATTCCCTGGCAGCACCAGGATGGTCACAGCAGGCCCAGCCCCAGCTGAGAGAGACGTGGGTGCTGCTGCCAGTTCCCTGCTCACTGGGTCACCCGTGTGTCTAACAGCCAAGGCCAGGGGAGTGCCGGGCCCTCCGCGCCCACCCCCGCCCCCGCCCCAACACTTGCAAACACGCAACAAACCAACTTACACTCCTCTTTCCATATGTTTCTTTCTTTTCCAATTGTGTATTTGTCTTTTATTCAAGGTCAAGAGTCCAGGGTTAATTTATGATACCTTTAACAATAACAATTCACATTAAGTGCTGCCCTATACTATCCTAATTGTTCTAATGAGTTATTTTCAAAACCCTCAAAATATATAGTATCCCCATTTTCAGATGAGACAGATATTAAAAAGACATTTTGTACTTTATTTAAGATTAAAAGTTAGTAAATGGCTGCCTCCTGCACACCCCTGACTGGGAGATCAAGTCTGCAACCCAGGTATGTGCCCTGACCTGGAATGAACCGGTAACCTTATGGTGCATGGGATGATGCCCAACCAACTGAGCCACACTGGCCAGGGCGACTTAGTGGCTTTTGACTGAATAATATTTGCATCCCATTGCTGACCTCATTGCCACCTCCCCTTCCCCTCCTATCCTGTGCTCTTGGTCACAACACCCTCCACACAGACCCTCACACAGGGCAACAACCACTTCTCTTTTTCCATTCCCATTCGTCCACCTCTCCATGGAATCAATTCATTGGTTTACTTATTTATTCAACAAGGAAGATTCATTGAATACCCGCTATATTCCAGGTATTATTCTAAGATTTAGGGATAAAACCACCAATGCTAACATAGAGAGGAAGAAAAATAAAATAAGTTAGATGTTAGGTAGTGAGGAGGGCTAAGGAAAGACATGACGCAGGGAGGGAGGGAGAAAGTGTCAGGACAGGGGCATTGCAATTTTGCATGGGGGGTTCTGGGATCAACAAATGATTGAGAAGTGAATGAATCCAAACGAATTGTCTGTGCCAAGTACTGGGCTGGGAGCTTTGGGTACAGAGTTGGCTAAGCATGACACCACCCTCAATATCCCAGATGTCAAGGTGGGAGCAACACCCTGTCATGCATTCAGTGAACTACAATAGCACCGAGTACCAACACAGTAAACGGGCGATTAAAGAGAATTCTTGTTTTTGAGGGCCAGAGGGAGTAGCCAGATGAAGAACAAGTTTTGAAGGCACTGCAGCCAAGGCCGTAGAGAAGAGAGACCCCTAGATGAGGTGTGACATGGACACAAAGTCTGTGTTTGAATGGAGGGTGGCCTCCGGTTGTTCCATGCTCCTGCAGCATAAATTCCAAAGAAAGGCATGCTGGGAGATGAGAGTAAACAGATAAGGAGAGGCCAGATTATGAAGGTTTTAGAAGCCAAATGAAGCATCTTGGATTTCCCTGTAGGTAGTGTGGGGAAGGGGGTGAGTAGTAATTTTAGACTGGGAGTGATGTGATTCTGAGAGGTTACTGCTCTCCTGTGTTGAAAGCATATTTGTGCATTTTGACTAAATGGGCAGATAATTTTTAAAGAAATTTCAAAACTGGATGGCAAGAATTGTTGCTCTCTGGAGGTGGGGCTGGCTTTTCTCTGAGTTACTTTAATTCACTTAGCAATTACTTCATTAAAATGAAGGTTCCTAGAGAAAGATATTCTTCTAATAGTTCATAACATTTGTTGAGAGTTTCGTCTTTGTAGGTTTCAAGTTAGCCTGAGAATGCAGATAATAGTTGAATGTTCCTGTCCTAAGGAATTTGGATTTAAGGAGAAAGTCTCTCTGTTTTTTATTGTCTGAGTCTCCTCCCTCCTTTCCTCTCTCTGTCCATTTCCCCTCACCCTCTTTCTTTTTCTCTCTTTCTCTCACTTAAGTGCATACACATACACATTCATACAATATAGAAACACTAGAAACTCACATGCAAGCAGCTATGAAATAGAATTCAAATGATTGTACACTTTTGAAGCATGCTGGGATATTCATTGAGACTTCTTGGATAAGGAGGTAAATAAAAAAGATATTCTTAAAGTATATATCTTATAGATGTTTGTTTTTTTCAACTTGAATTAGAAACTGATTTTATCATTGCAGAAGATGGTTCATAATTTAAAATCATTTACACCAAGCCCTACAGCAAACTCGGTTTCTGACTTCATATAAAAGAACCAGGTAAACCTCTGTATCACAAAAAGAAATCAAGGAAGTATTGGTAGATGCGCACACACACGTCTTAGGAAAAATTCTTCTCAATGATGCATAATAAATAAAGGCACAAGCTTCAAATTTAGCATTCTTAGGCTTTGTACCATTTTTTTCCCTGATTCCTCTCTTTTGTGCTTAAAAGGCAACCCCTCTCTTTATCCTTAACAAGATTATAAGACATGACAGATTCTATGGGGTCATTCAGAAGGCTCCCTTTCTGGATGTTTAAGTTGAGATGCCCTCTACTGATGGCAAAGCAGGGGTACAAACCAGAAACATACCAATAAGTGAATTGTTCTTCCTCCCTGAAGTAGAAGCAGCCAAGTGGAAAAATGGCAAATTCTGGGAAGCTTCTTCTGGGAGGCCCTAGGAATTTTATCACTGGAGTTAAATTCACAAGAGAGGATTGGAGAATGTTTAGGATTCCAGCCCACTGGGCAGAGAGAGCTAGAAGATAGTGTCTGACTATGGGGGGGATGACTGGCTCCCTACCAGAAGGAACAAAAGCCAGGAAGCATGAATGGAGGTATGACCAGAAGATGACAGGGGAGAGAAGGTGAAGATCCTGATTAAGAAAAAGAAGACAGGACGGAATGAATAGAATGCAGGAGTAGTAGTTCATAAAGACTATCAGAAGTCTGATAAAGGAGAGAGAGAGAGAGAGAGAGAGAGAGAGAGAGAGAGAGAGAGAGAGAGAGAGAGAGAGAAATGCAGGAGAGAGAGAGAGAGAGAGAGAGAGAGAGAGAGAGAGAGAGAGAGAGAGAGAGAGAGAGAAATGCAGGCAGGGCCTCAGAAGAATGATTAAAGTGTATATGACTGTAGAATGCAGGGATGAGAGGCACTACCCCAGGATCCTGAGAAGTTCCAATTTCAAGGCAGGCTTGGGCCTAACTTGCTGGTACAAGGCTCAGTCATAGACTCTGCTCGGTATGGTTCAACTGCACACCCTGGCTTTTTCATTTCCTAATTTTGGAGGTTGTGGGCTGAGACTGTGATCTCCAGGTATGAATCAAAGTATATTCATTATGTCCCAGTGGGTAATGATGGCTTAACCTCAAGAACACAAGCTGCGCTTTGGAGAGAAGTCTGACCAGCCAGCCACAGGCATGAACTCTACAGAAAAGTCTCAGCAAATCCCCATGGGACCAACCACGAGGCACCATTTGTGGGATGGGTACCAAGAACCCATTGCTCCTGGGACTCTGTGAGGTGACTCAGTCCTCATGTTATTCTGACTCAGGCTAAAACCTCCACCTCACTGAGACTTAATGACTTCGCGTTAACCTAGTTCTTGCTTGTGCCTGCTGTTGCTGGCTCTATCCTACTTTCTTGCTGCCTTCCCAAATTTTGTTCTTTCTTCAATAAGCAGGGTAAGCACTATCTCTCCCTTGAGCAAACAGCTCAACCCCTAATGATAGCGTCTAAATCACATCCCACAGAGCCTGATTATACATCCCCCTTGTTCAAATATCTCATGAACAATAGATGATGCTTTGAGCAAGTTGCTTAACCTCTCTCAATCCCAATTTCTCATCTGCACAAAAGGGTATCAACAAATCTACACTTCATAAACATGCATTAGGCTGGCTGTTAAGTTTATAATGATCTTCTCAGTGGCCATACCACTGCTTTTCACCCCTTCCTTTAAGAAAACACTCATTCCCCACACCTCAGGTGTGGTCTGAATGGGCACAGCCACTTTCTAATGACCTTTCTTGGCTAGTCTTAGTGTTGAGTCTAAGAGTAGGCACTTGATAGAAGACAGGCCAAACTTTTTATTAAGAAATTTCTTAGATGAGTGGATTAAAAAACTGTGGTACATACACAATGGATTACTACACCACTATAAAAAAGAAGGAACTTTTACCATTTGCAGCAGCATGGATGGACCTGGAGAGCATTATGCTAAGCAAAATAAGCCAGTTGGAGAAAGATAAATATCACGTGATCTCACTCATATGTGGGATATAATGAACAACATAAACTGATGAACAAAAATAGATCCAGAGACAAAGAAACACTGAACAGACCGTCCAACCTCAGAGAGACGGCAGGGGAGGGGTAAGAGAGCAACCAAAGAACTTGTATGCATGAATATTAACATGAACAATGGACACAGACACTGGGGGCTTGTCCTAGGGGTTGGGAGTGGTGGGGCAGTGGGGGGGAAAGGGGGGAATGAGTCATATGTAATACTTTAAACAATAAAAAAAATTTGCTAAGGAAAAAAAAAGAAGTTTCTTAGAGCTGGGGAGGAAACATTTACTCTGATGATAAAGGTGTGAGGATATAAGTCAAATGTTCCAGGTTTCTTTGCCTCCAGCATGTGAACAAAGCTGGTGTCTAGTAAGCAAGAGTGAAGCTGACATGGAGAGCAGAGTAGAGGCAAGAAAGCAAGCAGAGCGGGGGAGTACAGAAGGGGGGCGGGAGGAAGGAGGGAGGCAGACAAAGTGGGAGAGAGGATGAGAGAGTCCTGCTAATGTTCACATCTCTGATTCTGGTCACTGTGGTCCTGGGATCTGCCCTGATTTGATTATACAAGCTACTTGTGTTAAATTTCTCTTTTTACTTGTCTATTTCTTACAACTGTGGGTCCTAAGCACCTGACTGGGTAGCTCTAAACATTAAATCATAGAGTGTGTGTTAAATGCTTGTCACATTGGTCAGCCTACAGTGTAAGCATGACAGAATGGTAGTTATTTTATCCTGTTGTCCATCTCTGCAGGAAGCTGTGGGGCACAGTGATCAGGGACATGGAATCTGGACACCAACTTCATGGGTTCCAGTCCCACATCTACCACTTAATGTCTTTGTATCCTTGGACAAGTTATTTCTATCTTAGCATTCTCGTCTATAAAAAGGATGTTGTGGTGAGGATTGAATAGCTCAATATTCACCAAGTCCTTAGAATGCTAATTATTATTATCATCCTTATCTAAACGATTAGCTTGCATGGCCACCTCACTATAGCTAGCATCAGAGCTGTCTTAAATGCAGGGTTTTTGTCTTTAAATTGGCATATCAGATATCATACATAAAATGCATAGCAAGCATTTGTAAGTGTTCAATAAATGGCTAACAGCGTTCTTTTATACAGCGCTCTCTAGCTGTTTAAAAAATATTGGTGACTTTTCCACGTTAGATCCTTTGTGAGGGCGGGCAATAGGCCTAGTGCTGGAGATGTCACGGCAGCTGTAGAAATACATTTTGCCTGCTCTCTGGGCCTTGTCTGAAGAGCAAAAGGGATGCTCCAAAGGCATCTCTGAGTCATTGCCCCTTTGTGCGCCTGGAATTTCTCTAGCGGTTCCTCAGGAGCAAATGGGGAAAGCGATGTGGCAATGGTAGAGTCACTCCATCCCATTTCCCAAAGCACCGGCCTTCCAATGCTAAGTGGGGCTGTTCTTAGGTTTGTCTCCAGCAACCACTACGGGGAATACTCAGGGACGCTTTGAGGGGAGAGTCATGGGAGAACCTAGGGTGATCTTACTCTGTAGGGTGTTGTGAGATCATCTCCTTGTCCACTGGGAACTGTCAGTGATGGCAACTCAGAGCGGCTGCGGCATCTGAGGAAAGATGAAAACACTCTCACTGATGTACAGCGCCTGGCTGCCATCGATGAGGGCAGCGTCTGTCTCCAGCTGACTCCATCTAATGCGATTACACTCATGATAATAAATATTGTTCAAAATAAAAGTCACTCTGGGGATTGGGAATCACTGGAACAGGTGTTCCGAATTAAAAGAGTGCAGTAATTGGGTGACTTATTCATTATTGGAAATGTCTTTTAAAATCTATTGCATTTAAAAAAACAATACTTCAGCTGCTCTCTTGGCCTTCCAAAGTCATTAGCTGGTGCTCTTTATCTGTTTGTTTTCTTCACTGGAGTGAGGCTTTTAATGTCACGTAAGAACTAACTTGACTCCATGCCAACGTTTTGGAATGAGCGATGAAGCCTTCTGAGGCCCACACATCACTCCTCACGATGCTTCTGCTCTTTGGAGCTCGTGGTCTCTGCAGTCAGGGGACTACGATGGCAGGGAGGCAGGGAGCTGGGACAATTCTTGCTTGACAACAAAGCCCGGGGAGTCTTGCGGAAAGACGTGGTTTTCTCCAGGGCACACTGTCAGGTCCTTAAAGAACTTTGAGGAAGGATCAGGGGACGCGACTCTCAGTTCAGTCTCTGACAGAGATGCAAATAATAACAACAGTTTGAAAGAGCACCCTCCTCGGGCACTTTCAAAGTGCCTCACCCGTTTTTCACAGTCAAAAAATGATGATCAGGATGGCAGTGGTCTTGTACTATGAACGGAAATGACCACGGCTCCATAGATGCAAAGGGCTCCTGATGTCATACAGCAAGTTCCTATTTGTACTCGAAGTTGGTATTACAGCAGGAATGCACATTCTTTTGTAAACATTAGTTCCACATTCCATGTGAGTTATTCATGACTTGCCTTTCTAAGGCTGTGTTTGCTCTTGTCCATTGGAGGGATGCTCGCCATGCCATGATGCAGGGGGGACATTGTGTTTGAGAACATGCATTGGCCTAAAAGGTTTGCTTATCTTCTGTGGGAGAAACTATGGTGTTCCCTTAAATTTCATCTTCTGAGGTGACCCCTTCAGGGTTTTTCTGAGTATCAAGGGAAGAATCAATCCATGAGTAGGTAGGCATAAGGTATTTCCCCCCTATTTCGACCCTACATAAAGTTGTCTGAAGAAATCTGAGACCAACCCTTCATTTTTCAACTTGTAAGGGTAAATATTTGGAGGAATTTCCTGCTGAAAATATTCCTTGTGGGGATGAAGGAATGAGGAGCCAACAGAATAAGGGCTAAATGTTCCCCTATCCCAGTGGTCGGCAAACTCATTAGTCAACAGAGCCAAATATCAACAGTACAACGATTGCAATTTCTTTTGAGAGCCAAATTTTTTAAACTTAAACTTCTTCTAACGCCACTTCTTCAAAATAGACTCGCCCAGGCCGTGGTATTTTGTGGAAGAGCCACACTCAAGGGGCTCAAGAGCCGCATGTGGCTCGCGAGCCACAGTTTGCCGACCACTGCCCTATCCTTTCTGGAGATAGGAGAGCAGGTAGAGCAATCCCCAACCACATACTGAGGATGAGCACTCAGGAAATGTTGAAAATAAAGTATCTCTCATTCTACTGAGCTCTCAGAACAAGGCATCATGCTGAAGACTGGGGACCAAAAGGTCAAAGAGGCAGTTTCTGCCCCCAGGGAGCTCCTGGGTTTTTGCTGTAAAGCTGCTTAGGTTCTAGAGATGCAGCAAAATGGAACAACCCCAACACGACCAGACACCTGTCAGGAATGAGTTGTAGGTTGGAAGGCAGGGGGCCTGGGTTCTACTATTACATAACTCCTGTTTGTTCTGAGTCATCCTTCAAACATGTAAGCCATGTTTTCTCAGGAACATTTTCCTGAAATTTCCCAGTCTAGATTGGGTCTGCTAAGTGTTTCTTTCATGACAGGTATCAAAGCTGTGCTTGTGCACATAGATCCCCTCTATCAGGTGAGAGGTCCCAGGAGTGCAGGGTCATGTGTCTCTTGGACTGACTGTGCCCCTAGACCTAGCACAGTGCCTGGAATAAAAGAGATGGCTTTAAAGTTTTGAAGAAAAGTAAGAAAGAGAAGAAATTTTGCCTCCATTAGTCCTGAGCGATGGCAAAGCTGATACTTAACATTAAAAAGCCAACAATGGTTTAAGCCCTAAAGAAAACTATTTAGCCCCCTTAGTTCATCCCACATATGGGAAATGTTTCCTTGAATGAGGTGACTTCTCTACTGATGAGAATACTGTGGGAGAAGATGGTATGGAGCACTTGAGAAGTTGGAAAACACTGTATTTTTGTGCTTATTTCACCCTGTACTTCAACTTTTCCCATTTTTTCAGCTATGAACACCTATGGAGAGGGGGCAGATTTGAAACTGCAGGGCCCACCCTGCTCCTTCCTTGGCCTAGCCAAAGCCCTCCAAAGCGACCAATGTAGGAAGCCAGGGAGCAGCTCAGCACGGAGCAGCAAATAGGGCCAGTGACTCCCAACGGCTGCTGAATAGCATCTCAGATATACCAAAGAGGTAAATTAAATGCATTAATCTCAGTGAGAGTCACCATTGAGGCAGTCAGGGCTGCACAGAAATTTCCAACAATTGGCCTCATTTGCTTCAATAAAAAATAAAAGATGGTGGGGGAGGGAGAGCTTGGGTGGGCATGGAGACTTTTTTTCTCCTCTCCTTCTCTAGGCGAGTAATCAAAATGAAGTTCCACAGTGAGAAAAGGCATTTCTTTTTTTTTTTTTTTTTGCTACACTTGAAAGCAAACATATTTGGCTCTTTCTCCTGTAATAAGGCAAATCCTTTCTCTGTTAGTCATTTAAGAACATAAAGATGATGCTGGTGACACAAGACCCTGCAAGCTTCATTTCAGCCTCCTCTCAGCATAAATAGGCAAATGTATTCTGCTTAAGATAGTTTTGTTCTGGGTACATGACATTCATTCTTTTAAACCCATGGAGGCTGAAGCTCTATGAATCTATTTATGTTTATATTTCTATTTTTAAATCATTCTATTTCTATTCATGGGCCCAAGGCAAACCCCTTTTCTTAAGTCCTGCACCAAGCCTGGCTACTTGCTTCATGGGAATTGAGAGGAAGTTCAGCACAAACCTCACCCCAACATGCCTGATTTGGGATCATTTATCAGGGTTTAACAAGAAATCTGGAATGGCGGGAAAGAACACAAGACTAACAGTGAGGAGACCTGACCCCAGATTTGGGCTGTGTTGGGTCATTTTGACTAAGTCAGTCAATAGTAACAAGTGGTCTTTACTTCGTCATTCCATTTAAGCCCCAAGACAATCCAATAGATGGTACGATTGCAAATGTCACCTCATGTTTGAGTAGACAGTCTTAGGGTGGTTCAGTAAGTCATCGTTGGACACATAGCTGGTACACGAAAGAGCCAAGATTTGGATCCAGGTCAACTGACTTAGAAGCCTGATTTCTTAGTAGCTATTTCACACTGCCTCAGGGTCTAAATTATTCTCTCAGGGATTTGGTTTTCTTCTTGCTAATTAATAATGTCTCCCTCCCAAGGGTTTTGTGTAGAATCAACTCAGAAAATACAAGTGCATTGGCAATTATAAAAATAATATCAACATAAGGTATTTTTGTTGTAATGAGGTAACAATGTGTTAGACTTACCAACCCAGATATTGCAAAACATCCCACAGTCAGATAACTTTTTAACTGTTACCTCAGGATACAGGGACAAAATACACTCCTGTGGCTATGGGTGTGCTCACTCCAAAAGGAATTTATGTGACACACTGAGTGTCCCTCTGGGAAGAGACTTAATTCTGAGGACCTATGGAGGTGAGGGAGAAAAGAAAACAAGGACTGGATGGTGAAATTTCTCTCTCAGGAGCCAGAGATCCCTTTGTCCTGGGGCCACAGGTTAGACAGGAAGGAAGCAATTTAAGTGCATGAGAGGGAGCTTCTTTAGGTCCCAGGGACTTAGAAACCAAAAAAGAAAGTTGACCTAGCAAAGACCATTAGGTTACTCTAGGCCCATGGTCTAGGCCACTGGTCGGCAAACTCATTAGTCAACAGAGCCAAATATCAACAGTACAACGATTGAAATTTCTTTTGAGAGCCGAATTTTTTAAATTTAAACTTCTTCTAACTCCACTTCTTCAAAATAGACTCGCCCAGGCCGTGGTATTTTGTGGAAGAGCCACACTCAAGGGGCCAAAGAGCCGCGTGTGGCTCGTGAGCCACGGTTTGCCCACCACTGGATCTAGGCTATCAGTGTCTGCCTCACATCTCCTTGGCCCAACATTTCCATAGTGTCTGTGGGATCCCCTGGCAAGTACCTATGGTTATTCACCTGAGGGCTTTCTCTCAGGCCATTCAAGAGAGGACTTACCACAAAGGCCAAGGAGAAGCCTCAAGAAATAATGGATAAATTCACTCCTCGAGGGTAAACTCGTTCCTGGGTGGACAGTTGAGGATGCTCTGAGTTGTCTCCAAGATATCTTTAATTGGGATTGAGCCTGATTGCCCCCAGCCATACCCTTTTTTTTATAATATATTTTTATTGATTTCAGAAAGGATGGGAGAGGGAAAGAAATATAGAAAAATCAATGATGAGAGGGAATCATTGATTGACTGCCTCCTGCACACCCTCTATTGGGGATCCATCCCACAACCCAGGCATGTGCCCTTGACTGGAATCAAACCCAGGACCCTTCAGTCTGCAGGCTGACGCTCTATCCACTGAGCCAAACTGGCTAGGGTGATACCGTTCTTGACGACATGCCCTTTGTCAGGTTTCCTCATGTTTCTGTCTCACTTCCCCACTTCTCCTCCAGTGCTTCCTGAATTCATTTCCTACATAAAGTGTTTGCATTCAAATTCTTATGTCAGTTGTCCTTCTGGGGAAGCCCAAGCATAGAGCAAGCGAGAGGGCTATTCCTATACTTGTGGCAAAGTGGCAGAAAGAAGGGTGATGATTTGCTCCCCAAATGAGCAGTAGAGAAGGACTTTGGGGACAACAGGGTAGTTGCTTAGAGCAAACTGTCAGGAAGAAGCAACACTGAACCTTTGCTTGTTGCTGCTGGCAGCTGGCAAGATGCAACTTTTACTGAAGGAACCAGAATTCAAGGCCAGGCTCTGGGGACGAGCCGGGGGAAGAGTGCATCTCCCCTACTGAACAGGGACCTCATGGGGCCCTGACCATCTGGCAGTAAAGAGTTCTTCTAGCAGAAGGTACTGAGGGCACAGGAAGAAAAATCTAAACCTGGACTTCCTTCTAAACTGGGAATATGTGTTCTCAAAACTATTCTGTTCGGTGGCACCAGTGTGATCTGTCAATATTTGTTCCCTAATATTATACACCAGGATATAAAGAATTATAGTATTTTAGTAAGGTAGCTATGTTTTTTTAAAATATGTTTTTATTGATTTCAGAGAGAGAAAGGGAGGGAGGCATAGAAACATCAATGAGAATCAATGATTATCTGCCTCTTGTATGCCCCCTACTGAAGATTGGGCCTGCAACCTGGGCACGTGCCCTGACCTCCTGGTTCATAGGTCGATGCTAACCATTTAGAACACTGGCCAGGCACTATGTTTTGTTTTGTTGTTGTTGTTGTTGTTATCTCATACTTTCTCATTCATGAGATAGTTCTTTTTCCATGTGAAAAAGAAGAGTGTAAGTTTTAGGGAGGGGAAGATCATGGATATGAAAAATGACATTCTCGAAGGCTCTGCCTCTCACTAACCCTGATGCTCTGAAGAAGAGCTGCAGCGCCTGGATTTTAATTAAACTCATTAATTAATAAATTATGAAATTAGTTGATATACAATTCACTGGATTCACAACACATGTAGAGCAAACTGGGTCAGCCTGCATCTGTATGCCTGCAATGTGCCTAAATGAATATGCCAGCAAAGGACAAGCAGTGGTACGGCGAATCGGGTTTGTCTGAGGCAGGGAATCATGCTCGCCTGCTTTCCAAAATGCTGCGGATAAAGCCTTGGTCTGAGTTGGCAGGAGAAACAAAGGCAGCATAATGCAGGACCCCAAGCGGCACTCTCTCCATTGTAGCAGCATTGTTCTTCCCAGATGAGCTTGGACAGAGATCAATAAATCCAAAATCCTTCTGAGCAGAAAGGATGAGCGATTGGATTGGATTTTGGATCTATCAATCAATCACTAGCCAAAAGTAGTTCTGGCAGTACAAGACGCAAACCTCTTAGCACAGCATAACCATTCCCTGAGACCTGCAATTTGGACTGACCCAGATGCAAAGTCAATCAAAATACTCAACCCTGTGATGTCTAATTCCAGCTAGAGAATGTAAGCCGATAAAACATCCAGTAGAGGTTTGTGGGCGTGACTAATCAATCCATGTCCAGGAATTTGTCTTACAGTCAAGGCTTTTGATGATCAAGTTAAGGTTGCTATCAGCAGCTCACGGAGATCTGTGACGAAAGCTGGTATGTGCGTCTGTGCATGCATGGTCTTGCATCTGTGTGTGTGTGTGTGTGTGTGTGTGTGTGTTTTATCTATAGAGGGAGAGGAAAATGAAGGAAATGTCTAAATTAAATCTACTTAATTTTGTTTTTGAATTCTTCCAAAATGTTTTGGGATTTGCAAGGCTTTCTAAATCAGAATCTGTACTTTAATCAGATCCCCACATGATTCACTTGTACGTCTGGTTCTGTTGGAGAAGCATGACTGTAAAACACTCCCCATGCACAGGAATCGTCAATGTAATGAATAAGACACAGAGGTCTGTTTGTGTGGGGGTCCTGTAGGATATGATTGGTATGAAGGTATTGGCATCATCGTCCTTCGCACCTTCATTGGACGGAGAACTTACTGAGTGTGGGCTCTGGTCTGGACGTCACCACTGATTTGCTGCATAAATCATCTTACCTCTCAAGGTCTCATTTGTACAATGAGAAGGTTAGACCAGATTGCTAGTTCCAGACCTGCATTACCTCCACCTGTAAGTTTGGTGATGAAGGGAGGCAGAATAGCATGGTCCATGGCAGTTAAGAACATGGGATCGCAATCCGGTGGTCCTTGGTTCAGCTCTAGAGTGAACCACTTAAGGAGGGTGTGGCATTGCGAAATGTATGCAATCTTTCTAAGCTTCAATTTTTTCAACTGTAAATTGGACACATATTGTTTGGTTGCGTGGATTTTAACAAATGTATTTCACGTACCCAAACCCAATCAAGACATAGAGCATCTTCAAAAGCCCACAACTCACTCTTACCCACAATGCTGCACTGGCCTACCAACCATATGACATAGTGGATAAGAATGAATGATGGGTGGTGGGAATGCTCTGTATCTTAACTGAGGGGGTATTTACACATATATGCTGCTCAAAATTGTACAACTGTACACTGAACAAGTCTTTTATTGTAGACCAATTATACCTCAATAAAGTTGAATTGAAAAGAAAAACTAAAACACCATTGGGGATCAAGCAGTTCTCTAGCTCTCTCTCCAAGAGCAGGTTTTCCAGTGTGATTCCCAGAGCACAGACCCAAATAGCAGAGGTGAACTGAAGTTTAGCACATAGGATGAGTATTTATGGCAAAGACATTGAATCTATCCTTCCCGTTGACCTTCTGGAGCAAGTGAGTGCTTCACGAGTCATTATGTTGGGCCTAAGGTACAAAATCTCATGTGA
Organism: Eptesicus fuscus; assembly: GCF_027574615.1. Classification (NCBI taxonomy): domain Eukaryota; kingdom Metazoa; phylum Chordata; class Mammalia; order Chiroptera; family Vespertilionidae; genus Eptesicus; species Eptesicus fuscus. The sequence goes on along the minus strand of NC_072495.1, from coordinate 18,596,300 downwards.
CCCGTGCATGAAAGTCGCTCTGACTTCCTGTGTGACAATCCCTCCCATAAGAAATGGGCAAAGGCATCAGAAGTCTCCATAAGAAATGGGCAAAGGCAGAATCTCAGCCTTCCTCACAGACCTGACCACCATTCTACAGCCATCTCAGAGGTGCAATGAGACAAGAGACAGACTCCCCCATTATACAGTCCCCCAGAGCTCAGAGAATTAGCTTAAAAAAACGCTCATACACACACACACACAAAAAAAAAAACAGCTACAGATTTAACCCCAAATGTCAAATGTAAATAAGTGAGCAAATTGCTGAAATGAGTTGAAATACAGCCTCAGGACTCCTTACCACAAGCTGTTAGTCTCTGACCTGGGTTTATGATCAGATCCAATTAGCAGGTGCTACCTTAAAATTATAGAGTTAAAGGGGCACCTTAGGGATCAGCTAGTCAAAGCATTATTTTTAGCCACCAAATATTTTCTCTAAACCAATTCTTATGCAGAGATGTACACCAATAAAAGAGATAATGGCATAGGTAATCTAGTGGAGGCAGAGGTGGGATTCCAGCATCCTACCCACCACCATTCCTATGAGGACCTTTGAGGAATATAGTTTGACAAGCATGGGATCTGGTCCAATGCCCTTATTCTATCAATTAGGAAACTTAGGCCCTGAGAGGCCACAGCTCTTCAGATGGGCGGGCAGCGATAGAAGCAGGTCTAGAGAGCTCCTGACAACCAGTAAAAATGCTTTTTTTCGCGATACAGAGCTGCCTCGACTAATAGCACAGAAACCCATTACTCTGAGCCAAATGATTTGTTCCATTCTGAGCCACTCCATGGAGAATCCTGAGCGCTCCGCGCAGAAGTCAGCCACTCAGCCTAGCAACCAGGGGCCATCAGTCACTAAGCATTCCTTTCCAGGCAGCTCCCTGATTTAGCGAATCTGTGTTGCCCAGGCTGGAAGGGAAACGTGCCTTTGCAGCTCCTGAGGAAAGGGGAGCTGGAATAGGAAAGAAAGGAGAACCAAGAGTTCTCCTTGCTGGAATATGTAACTGATCCAAATGGGGGTGGGGTGGGGTGAAGGGACAGCGGTCAGAGAATGAAGGACCCTGCTGTGTCTGGTGTCCCAGACCCACCTGAAGGACTGTCAGCTTCCCACAATCCCTTGCCCCATGCTTAATATTCAAATAAACCACTAACATCTTCAGGGTTCCTCAACATTGGGTGAAAACCACAATTACATCTTCTTAATTTCCCAGAAAGCTCCTTTGTAAGGTTGCTCCAAGAGCGAGCTCTCGGGTCAGAGTGGGAGCTGAGCCAGGAGGTACTTCAAGCTGGTGTCTCTGGCAGCTCAGCCTTAACTGGAAAACGCAGTAATGATGACATTTCCCGCTAGGGGGCCTCACATCACCCAGGGGCCAAGGCTCCATAGTACTCTCCTCCCTAAACATGTGGGAGATCAGGAAGCTAGATTGGTCCTAGGACTCCTCTATGCCAATAGAGTGCCAAAGCTCCAGGCACCGCTCCATCTCCTGCCACTCGGATCCTTGGACAAGTGGAGGGTCAAACCCAGGTGCTCTGCAGCGAAGAACGGTTTCTTCTAAATGAATAGCGATGGGTTCCTGATACAACAATTCCTGAAGTAGATGTGCCCTTGTGTTTGAACCCTGGAAGATACTCAAGTGCTCCCAATGTGATGCCTTAAGTCTGGGTGTTGCCCATTCTGTACCCTAATCTCTACCCCAAATCTCCACCAGGCTGCTGATGCTTGAGGTTGGTCTCTAGTCAACTTCCCACGGTGCTGAGCTGGGAAGCAAACTAGATCCAAAATGGGCTTTTGAAGAGCTGCATAAGCCCCCCTTACTGTGAGAGAGGGATTTGGGGCCTGTGGTGAACCAAATTCTTATACTTTTCAAAAATTGCTATTCTGGTGACTATCCTGGACCAATGCCTAATGAAAATAAAAGTTCCGAGAAGATACTTCATGCTCTGAGGAGTATGGCTGGATTCACCCGAGTACAGAATCAGCTGAGTGTCTTTGCCCCATAGGTCTTCACGGTTAATGAATGGGCTGATGGCAGCAATGGTGAGAGTGGAGAAAGCTCAGGGCTCCAGACGTGGGTTGTCCATTACGATGGCCATAGCTACATGTGGCTAGTGGCTACTACAGTGGGCAGCACAGATGAAGGCACATCTCCACCGCTGCAGAGTTCTGTTGGGCAGCACTGCTTTAGACCTTTAGTCTAAATGTCACTGATGTGTCTGCCATCCATAATGTGCAGCCCGTATGCTAGGTTTATTATGTCAGATCCTCCAATTACAAGGTCTAACAGCGGAGGTGGGGAAGGCTTCAGAGAAGTGATGATTTATCTGATTCTCAAAGGTTGAGCAGTCTTGGCGATATGGGGTTGGGGAGATGGGCAGTACCTCCAGGAAGAAGAATTAGCACCTGCAGAGTGACAGCTCTCCCTCCCTTTGTTCCTCTGGGCTCTGCCCTTGCCCACTTCTGCTGCATTCCTTTGCTCAGCTCTCAACTCTAGTCTCTAACTCTCCATTGCCGGATGGGAGTAAGAGCCATCTCACAGGATTACTTTCAGTGGCAAATAAAGGACAGCACAGGGAGGATGTAGGGCTATGTGTGACACATTAAAAGCTCAAAAGATCCTTGCTCATTTTTCTACTTTACCAGGTCCAAGGCTGGAGGTGTTTAGGAACCCCTCTCCCCTGGGTTTCTCTGCCCAGGCCCTGGCTGTGCCAAGTGTTCCTTTCATGTTCTGCCTGTGCGCTTTGGCCAGAGCGATGCTGTTCATTGCAGCTATTTCCAGCCCACAGTGAGGCTGGCTTTGCTTTGCTTTGTTTTGCAGCAGGTGTTTCTCATTATTGTGCAGGGAGGTGGTGGGGTGGCCACACTGGCATGTGCCGTGTGATTCCCCAGCAGCGTGTCCCGTGCCCAGGGCTGTGGAAGGACTCTACTACTAGTGCAGTCTGGGCTCTTTCCTGGCTAACCTTCCATCTCCCGGGAGGCAGCCTGGTGAGAAGGAAAGGCCAAGGGCTTTGGGAACAGAGCCAGGATTCTCGAGTCCCATCTCCATCTGCAATCCACCCTGGGCAAGTTCCTTATTTTCCCTGCATTTCAGTTTCTTCATCTGTTAAAGGGAGCTCATGCTACTTAACTCAGGGGACCATTGTAAGGTGTGATGTAATGACCTACAAGGAGGCATCTAGTATAGTCCAGAGCATGGGTTCAGTGTTGGGTCTCTTTCCCTTTGGGATCTATGAATTCAAAACTTCTAATGTAGAGGGGCCGTACTCAAGACCGCATCTTGTTTATGCAACAATCGAGTATTCCTCCTGTACTAGTGGGCACTTTCAGGGCCAGTCCTTTGGTTCTCACACAAGCCTAGGAGAGAGGAGTTTCTGCCCCAAAACAGAGATGAGGAAAATGGGACTCAGAGGTGTGAGAGTTGTCCCACACTCGCAGAGCTGGGAGCCCATTTCCAGCCCATCTGTAAACTCATCCCCTCAGCCCCTTCCCGGCCAGGCCCACAGTGCTCCAGGAGGCAGGAAGGGGCCACGGCGCGTAGATGGGTGTCTCCGCTATAGGCACGTGTGTGCACTCCGCACTAACATCACGGGGGAGCGGGCATGTGTGTGCACTCCGCACTAACATCACGGGGGGGCGGGCATGTGTGTGCACTCCGCATTAACATCACGGGGAAGCAGGCACGTGTTTGCACTCCGCACTAACATCACGGGGGAGCGGGCACGTGTTTGCACTCCACACTATCATCACGGGGGAGCGGGCATGTGTGTGCACTCCGCACTAACATCACGGGGGAGCGGGCACGTGTTTGCACTCCGCACTAACATCACGGGGAAGCGGGCACGTGTTTGCACTCCGCACTAACATCACGGGGGAGCGGGCACGTGTTTGCACTCCACACTAACATCATGGGGGAGCGGGCACGTGTTTGCACTCCGCACTAATATCATAGGGGAGCGGGCACGTGTTTGCACTCCGCACTAACATCACGGGGGAGCGGGTACGTGTTTGCACTCCGCACTAACATCACAGGGGAACGGGCACGTGTGTGCACTCCGCACTAACATCACGGGGGAGCGGGCACGTGTTTGCACTCCGCACTAACATCACGGGGGAGCGGGCACGTGTTTGCACTCCGCACTAACATCACGGGGAAGCGGGCACGTGTTTGCACTCCGCACTAACATCACGGGGGAGCGGGCACGTGTTTGCACTCCACACTAACATCACAGGGAAGCGGGCACGTGTTTGCACTCCGCACTAACATCACGGGGAAGCGGGCATGGGTTTGCACTCCGCACTAACATCACGGGGGAGCGGGCACGTGTTTGCACTCCGCATTAACATCACGGGGAAGCGGGCACGTGTTTGCACTCCACACTAACATCACGGGGGAGCGGGCACGTGTGTGCACTCCACACTAACATCACGGGGGAGCGGGTACGTGTTTGCACTCCGCACTAACATCACAGGGGAACGGGCACGTGTTTGCACTCCACACTAACATCACGGGGGAGCGGGCACGTGTTTGCACTCCGCACTAACATCACGGGGAAGCGGGCACGTGTTTGCACTCCGCACTAACATCACGGGGGAGCGGGCACGTGTTTGCACTCCGCACTATCATCACGGGGGGCGAGCACGTGTTTGCAATCTGCACCAACATCATGGGGAGTGGGCACGTGTGTGCACTCGCACTAACATCACGGGGAGCGGGCACGTGTTTGCAATCTGCACCAACATCATGGGGAGTGGGCACGTGTGTGCACTCCACACTAACATCACAGGAAGCAAAAGAGGAGCTTTGTGTTCAGAGACAGGCACTCACCACGGCAGGGCCCTGGGACTTGGAACCAGAAGCAGCAAACACTCAGGGAGCAGCCTGGGCACCGAGCACTGGCCAAACTGACCTAAAACAAACAAAACAGCCCGATGTGAACAGTGATCAGGAGGCACAGCCTCGTGTCCAGTTCCCCTTGCCTGCCCTAGTTAGACACCCAATTGTGTCCTTGGGACCTGGCCCCACTTCATCATCCAGAGTAAACGGTGATTTTAAAAACTTCCAGTGCCTACTGCTGACTCACCTGCCCCTCCTGACTCAGCGGAACTGGGGGAATGTGCTCCCCAGAGAATCCGCCCCCAGCTCTGCTCCAGGGGCGCTGTGGTGCCATACCCTGTATTTGAAGCACAGGTCCCGCACGCTCCATGCTCAGACTCTGTCCGCAGTGCTTCTGTGGGATTTCCACTCGGGAAGTGCACATCTTATACAATAAGCCCCCAGACTCCATGCGCTGGTCTGCGTTTTGATTTGGGGGGTGCCAGGCCCAAACGATGACTTATCTTTCAATGAAGACATAGGGGTACCCTCCATGAACCAGGGTGCAGAGCAGGTGGCGGTCTCCGGGGAGGAAGGAAACACACACAGATCAATATGGTCTGTTGGCTGGTAATTGCTTCCACAGTGTTTACGGTGACGGGCTATCCCAGGCGATGTAAATAGTGGGGGCCTGTTACATTTATAATAATGACAGTTATTATCTCTTCCTTTAATAACTCTGAGAAACAATAAAATGAGGGTTGTCGTCCCACTGTCACCCCCATCCAGTGCGCACTTCCACCCCGCGCCTCACGCCGTGCCCAGGAACACTGTCTGCGAAGATGAATGGGCCACTGTCAGAGCTGAGACTTTCTTGGCTGCCCGGCCAGAAGCTGGTGTCACCTTGCCGGAGGGTGGCTTCTGAAGAGCAGAGGCCAGCACGGAGCACAGGTGCCGTCCCCCCTCGCCAGGGATCTGATCCTAGGACACGGGACCAGAAGGATGTCTGTGTCACCGCAGGAAAATCCTAATGAGAACTAGGAACGGATACAGTGGGGATGAGGTTTTAATTAGCAGAGGGGGGATAGGGGTACGAGGGGCTGTTCATTTTCATGATGAGTGCAACAATCAAATGGGGTCACCTCCGGCTGGTTCCTCCATGTCCTCTTTTCTGGAGGCAACAGAACGGGGCTGTGCGTCTTTCTCCTTCCAAGTCCACTCCCAGATTCCACATCCTCGTGAGCATGCCCTGGGGGCCCATTAGTCCAAAACTGGAGTTCTGTCCTTTTTCTTGGTTTTCTTCTTGTCTCCAGTTCCCCCCTCAACATGGCCAACCCCTCTTCCCTGCTCTCCTTCCCCACGTGAGGCCAGCCCGCAGCCTGTCACCCATTTATCAATGCATTGGAACTATAACTCAGGTATTGATCTGTGTTTGTTGGTTTTTCCCCTGTAAACTCAGGCTGTAAAGGTTTCATTACCGGCCTCACAGTCATTACATCAAGTAATAGGAAACATCCATCTTCCTAGGGCTCCACTTCTACACCCAATGGAGATTGGTCCGAAGAGCGTTAATCAAGCTATGAAAATCATTGGCAGCTCATTCCTTTATGATGAAAAGGCTGGTTTGCAGCCTCGCTGGGTAGCAGAGGCCTGACACCTTGGATACCTACAGCAACTATGGGCCGTGCGGTTTCCTGCTTAGGGAGGCGGTTCCTTGCCCAACGCCGGCATGCAAATCTCATGCTTGGCTTTAATGTGATTCTCCCAGTCAAGTCCTGTGTAGTAAGAACAAGGCGCGGATGAGGCTGGGCTTCCCTGCAGCTCTGTGGGCAGAAGGGAGGACTGTCAGTCACTGCCATGGATCCTTCCAAGGCCAGACCCATACGGAGGTGGGGATGGAGTCCACCAAATTGGTATCAGGTGTGCAGTGGGAGCTCCGCCATCACTGACTTGCCCTCCTTCTCACGCCTTTCACCAGTGTTCCAGGTGGAATCTATTTCTCCAAAGAATGTTCTGGCTGCTCTATGGTTTGTGGAGGCAGGGGCTGCAGTGCAGGGACCACAGAAAGAGGGACCCAGGAGTATCCCGGGTCAGAGGTAGAGGTGGCCCGGGCCAGGGTGGCAGGAAGAGTGATGCTGGGAAAGGCTGGGAAATATACTAACTTGATGGCAAGGTCTAGTTCCCCTACAGCTCTCTGAGGTCAGAATTATAAACCCATTTTCCAGATGAGAAAACGGGGGTGCAAAGAGTTTCAGAAAATTATCTCACCCACAACGCCTCCAAATTGGCCTCCACTCCAGGTTACAGCTCGATCAGTGTTTTCCCCAGAGCCGTGATGGGAGCATTTGTTGGGTAGGCAGGAGTGGACCCAGCTGATGTGGGGAATTCAGGTGTATTGCGAATAGGGCCGAGAATAATCTAAATCTCCTTATTAACTACCCTTGGCTGGCACATTGATCGCTCCCCGCAGATATGTCTCCTGTATCCTTCCCTTTCAGACTTCAGCTTTATTGTTTATTACTCAAGGCTTTGAAATACTTCAAACAGCAGAGAAGAGAGCTCCTACCCCCAGGCTGTCAGAGGGGGGCCCGAGGCAGCTCACAACAAGCATGGAAGTTTTTGGAAGTCACCTGTTTTATCTTAAAAAATTATGTGAAAGTTGTATTCTACTTTTGCTTCACAAAGCATCCATGTTGGTTTTAATATCTTAAACTATGCTCCAAATTGCAGTCAAGTATCACTACTTGAAGGCATGAGGTTTTATAAAAATAAAGGTTTACCTTCATCAATCATTATCACAGTATTATGGGTACTTATTGTCACTTGCCATGCGCCAGGCAAGGCACTGGGTGTGTTACTCCAATGACCTCACTGTGAGGTTTTATTATCGCCGTCTGCAGATGAGGAGCTGGGTGCTCCGAGGAGGAAGTGCCCCGTGACACAGAGTCAGGACCCGGATAGGTCTACTCCATCAGCTGTGCACGAGGCCACTACTGCGCACCTCCAGGGGCTTGGTGTCCCAGCGTGGGAAGCAGATCTAGATGGTGTCTGAAAGTTCATGTAGAAAAAGATCTTATTGCCCTAACCGGTTTGGCTCAGTGGATACAGCATCGGCCCGTGGACTGAAGGGTCCCGATTTGGATTCTGGTCAAGGGCATGTACCTCGGTTGTGGGCTCGATTCCCAGTAGGGAGTGTGCAGGAGGCAGCTGATCGATGTTTCTCTCTCATGGATGTTTCTAACTCTCCCTCTCCCTTCCTCTCTGTGAAATCAATAAAATACATTTTTTTAAAAAATAAAGAAAAAGATACTATTCGTGTTTCAGGTGGATTGATCACAAAGCAAACTTTGGGGGAGAAAGACAACAGAGGGGAGACTGAGCGGAAGCAGCTACCATGATTCTGGGGCTGGCCCCTGAGGAGAGCAGCTGGCAGGTCAGCAGCCTTGTCCAAGGGTCTCATTAAGGCTCAGGTTGGTGTGTGGATGGCAGCGCCTGAGCTTTCTGGGCAGAGGTGACCACCCATTGCAGGAGGCTTGAGCTTGATGCTGAGGAGCTGAGGTTGTTTTCAGCCTTTGCTGGAGGGGATCCGTTGGAAAGAGCAGGTGCAAACAGTTAAACAGATGATGGCTCAGAAAAGAACACTAGCGTCAAGAGGGAAGCCAGGAAATCCAATCCTCCAGAGTTTAATTGTACAGACAAGTTGTTGGGACCAGGGAGAGGGGATTGCATCTTGATGAGGATCTGAGGGCTACTGGCCCATCCCAAGCCCATCAGCACAGGTTTCTGCAGACCCCACCATCCAACTCGTCTGAGGTGCTGTCTTCTTGTCCATCTGGCCAGTGTGGCCTAGGAGGTAGGGAGGGCAGAATGCACTAAGGTTAGGAAGCGTGGTGGCTGCAGGCGAGGAGTGCCGAGAATGACAGCAACAGACATTACCTAAAACTTCTCTCCAGTTTCACAGCAGAGAAGGGTCTGCACAGCCTTCTCTCTAACCCGTCAAGGGTTAACATCCCTTCCCTGCGTCCAGCCCTCCTGCAATTGGAATGTAAATTATAGGATGTTACTGTGGCGGTTCAATCCTTGTTTATATTCCTGACAAACCAAAACAGCCCCAGACTAGTCTCCACATAACAGCCTTCACATGTTAAATACTTTTTTAAAAAAGATAAAATCACCCTGGCTGGTGTGGCTCAGTTGGTTGGACATCATCCTGGATGTGCCTCCAATGTGCCTTCGATTCCAGGTCAGGGAACATGCCCGCGTTGTGGGTTTGATCCCCGGTAAGGGGCATGCAGAAGGCAGATATTTCTCTCTCTCTCTCCTTCTTCCTTATTCTCTTTCTAAAAATCAATAAAATAAAATAAAAACTTTAAAAAAAAAGATAGAAAAAAATGATGCCCAAATCCACAAGGTAGTTTGACCACCTTCTTCCTCTTCTCCTAAAGTTCTGAACTGTATTCATGGGGTAAAACTGGAGCTGCACACAAGATAGAGGGGAGCATTCATGCGGGGTCTCCCCTTTCCTGATAGATCTCCTAACATTTTGTCATCTCTCATTGCCTCTTCGCCTCCAGGCCAGGGGAAAATCAGGTTTCAGTCATTTTCACTCAGTGTAACAAGAGGCCAAGATTCCGGCAAAGAGAGGAATGAGTTCATTTGCAACCTCGGGGCTGGAAGCACAGTCTCATCGCAAATCCAAAAGCAGTTAAGAGACAGGAAGTAAAGACTGAGGGTAAATTGCCAATAACCATCCTGGGAAAAAGGTTAATCTGCAGCTTCGGGGGATTGTGTCAGGGCTGAGATCTTTCAGGACCTTTCCAATATGTTAAAGGCCTTCATTTCCCAGGGACACGGGGGCATCTGGTTCCAGAAGGAATGGAGGACGGGTTGGAGGAAGAGACCATTCTAGTAGATTGCTTAACTATTTGTTAGTTAGCAGTTATTGAGTTCATCTCGTATGCCTCCACTCGAAGTATTTTGTATATATTCCATGTGATTTAACACGGGGAAATTATTGTGAGGAAGGATTCTTTTCTCTGTTTTACGGATGAGAAAAGTGAGACTCCAATGATCTGTGAATAACTGCCCAGGATCACACAACCGCCATGTGCTGGAATTGGGGCTTCAACTCAGGTGTGTGCACCTACAAATCCCATAGCTTTAACCATTACGTTTTACTGTCTCTTTATACTACTTGTAATAACTTTGCGATTGTCTTGAGCTGGTAGTTAAACCTTACATGATTTCAAATTTTGCATCTGAACAGCTTGGGTTTCCTACCCAGTTATGACTTCCATTAGGGAACAGACACTTTTACGCTTCTCTAATATCCCCCCAAATGAAAAAAATGCCCTAAACATAATAATTTGCTTTTTCACAGCGCTTTATAATCTTCAAAATGTCTCTGCATGCGTATATTTCCCACTTCATCCTTATGATAGGAATAGACTGTTACTATATCTAATTTACAGGTAAGAAAGCAGAGGAGCAAAGATTTTTACAACGTGCCTCCATTAGGAACTGGAAGAAAAGGTCCTGACACTCTTATTCATTTCACGTCTAGCCTAACTAGTCCTTGTGTGTCAGACACTCTTACTGCCTTTCTAAAAGCCAGTTCTTGCTAACAGGCAGAAGCTCAGCCCACGTTTGCTTAGGAATCAGAGGAGATCCTTGGATGTTAGGAAACTCGAGGCCGCTCCTAATCCAGGGGTGGGCATTGATCTCAGTTTAGTCAGTGAGATGTAAGTGAGGAGGGGTTTCCTCCCAGAGAAGGGAAGTACCCTGTGCTGCTCTGTGTTTCCTACCGGGAATGCAGGACTCATTTCTTGGCGATGCTGCAGCCATTTTGTGAGCACGAGGAGATAAATAGAATTGCAGAGTGCTGACTTGAGCCCTCACATCATTGAGCTGCTGAGCCAACAGAAACCACTGTCTTCCGTCACATCTTTGTTATGATAAAACATAAAATAAACCTGTATTGTAACCAAAAGAGTTCCTAGTGATTCCATTTTCTACTGTGCCAGTGGCACTCAGCTGCTGTGCATTTGGAAGACAATGATCTGTAAGCACACTTTATTCAGCATGGCCAGTAAACAAACTTACTGCACGGATGCAGGTACCATCATTATTATTGCTACTTTACTTTAAACATTTATTGACATGATTCTGTACTAGCATTTGGATTCCTAGAACCCAACTCTCCACCATGAGATGATTACTATGTTTATGCATTGTGTTTGGCATTTTAACTGTTAAATCTCACTAACTGACAACTTTACAATTTAAGTATTTCTCCCCATAACATTAAGGGGCATGATGGGGTATGACAGAGTAAGCTGAGATGTCTCTACTAGCTCCATGCCCACCAGGGATTTGACGTTGGCTACTGGGGTCTGACACCCTTCCCTGTCACCCACAAGAGTTTCAGAATAGAAAGAAGATTGCGAGGGCCAGGGTACTAGGTCACAGGAGGCAAAGTCAATAGAATTGATTTCTTGGATGGACCAATGGGAATCTCTTAATCCTTGTGGTGACAATGTGCTTTGGAGGGGGCAGAGGAGTGAGCTCTACCCTCAGCTCTGCACAATCAACTGTCACATGGAGACCAGAATCAGGCTCTCTCCTCTCTAAGAACAACAATGTTTGGCCAGCGGAAGCTGCAGAATTTACCAGGCACAAGCAAGGAGAGGATTTCCCAAAGTGGAGAAAAGAGAAAGAACTTGATGCAGAGCAGTCTTCCAGAGGACTGGCCATGAGGATGGAGCTCATTTAGAGTTCCTACACCCAACCTTCCAAACTCATCGCCTCTCACATTGTATGTGGCTTTGAGTCAATTCCTGAACCGTTGAGAGAAGAGTGCCCAAACCTTCCTCAGGGAGCATGACAGATCTGATTCACAGACAGATAACCCTGCCCTCAAGAGGCCCAGTGTCAGTATAGAAGCTTGAAAACGTAAACCCGTAAACCCCAAATGTGACAAACATGCCATTCACCTTATGGTTTGTAGCTAGAATCTCTGAGCTCTGCTTGCTCCTTCATTTTAATCAGCAAGGTCTTCCTAAAAGACTATGATACAGTTGGTTTTGAATGAGGAACGGAAGCATGGAGTTCTTCAAAAGAGGCATGCTGCTAATTAAATAAGGTAATATCCACAAAGTATTGAATGCATTACCTATTACACAGTAAGGAGGAAGGGTGTTGGAAAGTTCAAGCTCCAGATCCAGAGTGCCTCCTCTGCTCACTCGCTGTGTGACCATGGCCAAGTCACTGGGTCTCTCTGTGCCTTGATTTGCTCATCTGTAAAACAGAGTAAGATTGTATCTACCTACAGTGTTCTACAGAGGGTCTAATGAGTTGACATTTGATATTCTGAAAATGTGCCTTGCACATAGTAAGTAAATTTTAGCCATTGATAGGAATTGCTCCCTACATGGCGAGTATTCAAGTAGTTACAACAAGAACAAGTTGGAGTTGGAAAAGCAGAAATAAACGCAACCAATAGATGACTGATTATTTGTTGGGGAGGCGCAGAAAGTGAGAATAACGTAGGCTGTGCGGAACACTGTTATCGATGGAAATGGATATAATTTGATGTAGGTTTGAAAAACTCTTAAATTCTCAAATCTCAAATTTACTTCTGGCCAAGGAAGACCACTCGCTCTCAAAAAACTCGGGGGGGGGGGCGCAGTGGGTGGGTAAGAAAAGAGAATGAAAACCATTGTGGAAAACACAATTTACTGAATCTCTCCAACCTCAACATTAAGGTGAATTTTGATGGGGCAAGTACTCTGATATAATCTGAAGTGACTTTTTTGTTTGATATAAAGCCACAGAAAATGCACAGGGACAGTTTAAAGAACAAGCAAGGTGAGTGAGCTGCATTAAAATGGGAATGAAAAATAACCCAGAAAATGCTATTTATTGTAAAAATTGCTGTCATGCTTAGAGCCGCTTTGATCATCTTTGCCTCAAAGAAAGCAGAGCCAACAAAGTGAAGTTTCAGAAAAGGGCAGCAAAATGATCAGAAGCATAACGGGTGAAAGGGTTTTTATCCCTAGAAGGAGAGAAACAATTGGGGAAAAAATTCTTTGACTTAATAGAGATGTATTGGATAATGAATGGCAAGTGCCGGCCATTCAGGTGCTGCCCTCTTCCCCTGTCCCAAATCACAAGAATGAGAAGGAATTTGAAAGGACTGAAAATAGATAAATGGCCATCATATGTTTAAAGCCTCAACTAGGGAAACTGGCAGCCTCAGGGCATTTTTGAAGCAAACAATGGAATGACTTTCTAAGAAGATCAAAAGTTTTGCTCTTGCCCAATAGCAACTCATCATCCAGGGGTGTTTGCTAAAAAACAGAGGGGCAGTGGCCTGCATCAGACCCTCTGCAACAGAGAAAGCCCTCCCTGTGGTTGTCCACGGGGGCCGTCTGTTGAAATGGAGGCACAGGAAAAAGGGGGAAAAAGCGAATTTATTTGCCCTTGGGATTCAAATAATACAACAGGATAGAGTGGAGGAGACACTTGCAAAATTTAGATGGTATGAGGCAAATTTTCTCACCCTCAACATCCTACACGCCCCTCCCCCCCGCCCCCACCCACACACACACACACACACACAACACACACACACACACACCTTCCCTTTCTCAAGGAAGGAAGAATTCAGTCTTGGCCTTAGCCACTCAGAGTTGATCCAAGACCAGCTACATCTCCTCCAGGAAACTTATTAAAAACGCAGAATTTTAGCCACCCCCCACCTCCCAGAATCAGAGTGTGCACTGTAATAGAGTTCCCTGGTGATTTGCAGGTGCATCAAAGTGTGAGGGTTTAACTACAGGAAATTCCGAGAAAAGACTAGCCGTGCCTCAACTCCAGCTGTGCCATTCACTCACTGTGAGGACAGCCAGTTCTTATCTTCATCTAGAAAAGCTGAACTGAACTCTCCTGAGTATTAAATTAGCTAATGCATTTAAAGCTGTTGGAAATACATCTGACATATCACAATAAAAATTCAAAAAGTTCCTATAGTAGACATGAAGGTTATTATGGTTATTTCTAATCATCCAACCACAGAGAAGTGGGAAGATGGGTTCAAGAATGTGCTACAGTGTTATAAGAATGAAGAAACTACAGTCAACAAGAAAAAGAGACAAGGATACTGACTCAGCCTCCCAACTCTGAGTGAGATAAATAAGAGATGGAACAGGAGACAATGAAAACAGGATGCATGCTCCATACATAGTATGTGCACAGCTTTATATAAAGCCTAGCTGTGAACAGGCTCCAAAGAGGGGCAATGGGTTACACGTCAATTAAGAAAGGCAATACATGGTTCTTGTGTGTGTTTTCTTCTTGTTCACTTGACAAACATTCTGGCATTGTTTGATTTGTTCCTGTAGTTGTTGATTAGGGTAAATTGGTTTACTTTATAGTCTTCAAAATAAGTATTGTTTTAATTTAAAAAATTACTGCCTGGTAATCACCCAGCATTTTTTACTCACTTTACCAAAGCAAGAGTCAACCTGAGACTCAAGTGATTCCTGTAATAGTTATACTATCCCAATATTATCAGAAAGAACTCAGTAATAGTGCTAGTAAAATAGAGAAAAGCATAGACTTTCATCAGGCACCCAAAATAATCGTAAGGTTGTGTCACAATAGTAGAAATAAAATAAGTTGTTCCTAGAGTTTACAATAAGTAGAATTCTAGGAGAGATGAAATTCAAGATTGGAGTTAGAGCAGCAGGTGACCTGAGGCAAGTCTCTTATTGTACCTGTGCCCACTATCTGAACTGCCCATCTATGACTGAGTCATTGCAATCTCTTAACTCATGGTCTCTCCATTTAGACACTCTTTAGTACTCCCTCCCATCCTCATTCTTCTTCTAATTAGTAACCTGAGTAATAAACAGACACCTGTTATTCACAGATAGGTGTATACCCTTGTCAAAGGTCTTGGCTAAATCATTTGTACTGTCTCTAATAACAATGTTAACGACCCTCTGCATTAGCTTCAGGTTGTAAAACATCTTTCCTTGATGTTTGTTCAATATTTTCATGACTACTAGGAACATCTATCACAGACTCTAGGATACTAAAGGGCTCCTGGAACATATGCCATAATTCATGCTGGAGGCTCAGTGGAAACCACAAATACTTGGGGTCCTGCTCTATCATCACCCAGAAAGGTAGTCCTGAGCTATCACTGAGATTATCTAGAATATTTCTCCCAAGAAATATGTACTGACCCACAATAGAAAATCATGGATTTCTAAAGAGATCTGTGTGGTTTGCTAATTTTCTAAACAGAATGGTCCTCAGACTACATACATGCTTACTCTGGGACTGAATTATGTATTTTATCCATATATATATATATATATATATATATATATATATATATATATGCAGTAAGACAAATGCAAGAATAATTTAACTGATCAGGATTGTGGATCAACCAATGCAAGACCATAAAAATAGCCAGAAGCTTATTAGGGAGTATTAAAGACCCATCAAGCTTATTTCTTTTATAAAATAATATGTTCCCTATTACTTTGCTTAATAGTCCAGGATTAGAAAGAAACTAATTAGGAAGGATAGCCCCTTGAGAGTGTCCTACCAGGAAAATGAACAAATATCTTCTACTTGTTCATTCAAAGTCTCTTTGAACTTTGGAGAAAACTTAAGTCAGACCTAGAGGCAGAACTTTTGAGTTCTAATTCTTGTTCTCATTTGGTCTAAATATCTCTTGCTAGATCTATAAATGCCACCCCAAACATATATAATCTTATGAAATTTGCAAATTCTGTAACCTGTGGGCTGAAATGTAGCTTTCATATCCTTCCCTCCTCCAGCCTAAACCTCTCAACCCATATATCATATTTTTACTTGTCTGCACTTGAGTTGTCTTAAATGACCCAATGTTTCCTAACTTAAAGTAGAACTCATAATCTGCCCTACCTTCTCCCTCTATGGGTCTCCATTACAAATACCTCAAGTCTGCCCTGGCTAGCTTGGCTCAGTGGATAGTGTGTCAGCCTGCTACTGAAGGGTCCTAGGTTCGATTTCGGTCAAGGGCACCTGCCCAGGTTGCAGGCTCAATCCCCAGTAGGAGGCGTGCAGAAGGCAGCTGATCAATGATTCTCTTTCTCTTTCTCTCTCTCTCTCCCTCTCCCTTCCTTTCTAAAATAAATAAAAATATATTAAAAACAACAAATATCTCAAGCCTGCTCCCAGTGTCTGATCCTGCTCATACCACTAAACATAGTCCAGACCACTAAACATAGTCCAGAAACATTTTTCATTTTTTTAACCTTCCACCTCCCTTTTCCTTGAATCTACTTATATTGGGAAATATTTATTTTTCTGAATTATCCATTACAGTTATACTTTACCTTTATTCCCAGCATTCTTTCACTTATTCATTTATTTAATAAATGGGGCTGGGGGGGGATTTCTTATGCTTCAGGTCTCAGTCAGCACGTTTGAAGGGCTAGCTCCTCGGCGTGGGAAAGACCCAGGAAGTAGCCTTGCAAGTGGAAATCTTGCCTTTTGTGAACTCGTTCTCTGATTAGATTGATGTGATCTCTTTCTATTCTTGTTGGCTGCCAAGGAGTAAGATGACCTACTCTGCATAAAGATAACATCTTTCAGAGCCTCTCTAATTGCTTATACACAAAGTCTAGTATTAAACAGGAAAATTACCAGATATGTTAAAAGACAAAAACAAAAGGAAATGAGATAGTAGAAAAGAGTCACAGATGATACAGAATCGTATTCATTTTACAAATGGACTTTAAATAGCTGTAATTAATATGTTCAAGAACACGGATGACAGAATGAAAAATTTCAGCAGAGAAAGCAACTTATATAAACATATCAAAATTCTTGAACTGGGGAAAGAAAACTTAAAATTATGAATCTAATAAATGAATTTCATAGTGCATTAGCTCTAACTAGTTTTATGAAGCCAATATAACTTTGTACCAAAATGTGAGAGCATGTGTGGGAGGCAACCGATGAAATGTTTCTCTCTCACATCAATGTTTCTCTCTCTCCCCCTTCCTCTGTTTCTAAAATCAACAAAAGACATATCCTCGATGAGGAAAAAAAAATCAAATAGAAATAAATTAGAATAAAAGATATCAGATTCCATTACATTAGTAAGAGTGAGTATTGTCTCATGAAACTTCTAAGTTGTGTATGTGTGTGTGTGTTTTTTATTGAAGGTTTTGAACAAACATGCTTTAAAAACACTGAACTCTATGATAGGATATTAAAAGCTGTAAATTATCTTTCAGTAAACCATCTCTTTAACTCTTTTGTCACAGCCTTTTCCAAATTCAAACATTACACACACACACACACACACACACACACACACTTTTTCTTGTCATAACATTTATCAACATGTTGTAAGACATAATTGTTCAAAGATGCTCATATCAGGAAACAAACGTTAGTTTATATGATCTCAGAAGTTCCTTTATCCCCAAACACACTATGAGCCTGTGAGCGGGGAACAGCCAGCCTGGAGGAGCAGACCCAGGGCCTGGAGAGTGTGGATCAAGACGCACAGGGAGGCCAAGGTGCTCCCCGCTCACAGAAGAGCTCCGGGAAACCTGGATTCTTACTTCCCTTTCCTCATCTCCTTTTAGAATGCTATTCTCTCGTTCTACACTTAAACCCCAGGCTGCACTAACCAGGGCGAGGCAGACGCCTTTGCAGGCACAGAGCTGTGACAGGCCTGTCAGGGAGTAACACTAGCCGAGGCCACTGGTGGCTGTCACTGACCACCCTGCCCTGGGTCCCGGCCTGCTCCTTGCTCAGATGCTCTCATGCGCCTGGGGACCCTGAAGCACTCCAAGAGGCACCCAAGCAAAGCTCTCTGCTTCCTACATGGCTTCTCCTCTGAGTAGACAAGCATGGTCCCAAAGTGCTTTCTCAGTCACAAGGAGATGCAGTGGAGATGGAAACCTCGAGGGGGCGTGAAACAAAGCTCCTGTCTGCAGGCAGCGCCCATCTGGCATCTACTGGTGGGATCTCCCAGTATTTCCATATTAACCCAAACATGAAACAGGGGAGCCCAGTTTCTAAGAAAGCTCTGCTCCGCTCACTGTGCCCCGAAGACCAGGAAACCTCCTGTTCAGAAGGGACAAGTCTCTTCCCCTAATGCCCTTCTCTTTAAAAACCCAAAGTGAAGGCACCTCTTGGCAAATATAATATAGAAAGATCCTCAGAAGCCATTGGGACACAGCTCTTAAAATGTGTATACGAACTCTGTGAAGCCAGGGGGACCTCCAAGTCTGCAGTCCACCCTCCAGCTGTGGGCGTGGCTTCCCTGCCTGACTCCCACCCAGTCTTTTCTGGCACAACAGGTCAGTAAATAAAAAGACACAAATTACTGAACTAGAGTGGCACAGCATCTTGGAGTAGAATTGTGTGCAAATGAAAAGTCACAGGAGTACAAAATCATAATATTCAAGTCAGTTACTCATAGTTTTCCTTCTACCTCTGCCTTAGGTCCTCAGGGCCTCCTATTTCTCTATGCCCTCAGGCCCAAGAGCCTGGAGCTGTTTCTCTCTACCCCATAGTAACTGAGAAGTACAGCTTATCCTGCACAAGACCACCCCCAATCTTAGGTTAAACAATTTTTCTATTTTTAAATCAGCCAAAGCCCAACTCAGTGGCAGATTATGCTGAATTAAACTTCTTCCCACCTAGAGCAAAACCCAGAATAAGGGATAAATTAAGATTCCCTCAATAGCACTTCTTTCTCACCAGGCCTTATGCACCTGTGTACTGGGACCGCTCCACCCTTGACCTCAGAGCAGTGGTGTTTCTTCAACAATTCCATCAATAGCTCATGAGAGGGCTGCCCATTTCCAGGCTAATGTCTTCCTCTAGTCGAATTTCAGTAAAATTCACTTTTCTTAGGTCAGGAAAGGATTAAAGAATTTTAGAATGTTCCTTGAAAGTTTCTTATAGAACAGTAATGATTTGAATGTTTGACTCAGATCATGTATGTGAAGCATGACCATTTATTTATAAGCTTTATTCTACAATGATAAGAGAAGGGTCATTTTTAAAAGAACAAAAGAAAAAAAAATGTGAAAAGGGTCTTCTGTTTACTAGAGTCAAACAGCTTCCTAAAAGATGTGTTCGGGTTCTCCAGAAAAACAGAGCCAGCAGAAACTCTGTGTGTGTGTGTGTGTGTGTGTGTGTGTGTGTGTGTGTGTGCATGTAGAAAGAGATTTATAAGAAGTTGGCCCATGTGATCAAGGAGACTGAGAAGTCCCAGGACCTGCAATCTGCAAGTGAGAGACTCAGAGAGCCAATGCTATAGGCACCAGCCTAAGCGCAGGAGGAGCTGTGTCTCCACGCAGTTAGTAGTCCTGAGAAGGGGCCTTACTTGCAGCAGGGTCTGGCTTTCAGCTCTATTCAGGCCTTAACTGACTGGATGAGGCCCACCCACACTGGGGAGGGCCATCTGCTTTATTCAATCTGCAGAGTCAAATGTTCATCTCATCCAAAAACACCCTCACAGACACACACAGACTATGGTTTTTAAAAACATATACTTTTATTGATTGCAGAGAGGAAGGAAGAGGGAGAGAGAGATAGAAACATCAATGATGAGAATCATTGATCAGCTGCCTCCTGCACACCCACACTGGGGATGGAGCCTACACCCAGGCATGTGCCCTGACCGGAATCAAACTGTGACCTCCTGGTTCAAAGGTCAATGCTCAACTACTGAGCCACACTGGCCGGGCCACACCCAGACTATGTTTAACCAAATGTCTGGGTACCTCCTGACCTAGTCAAGTTGACACATAGAATTAACCATCACAAAAGGGTTATTAAGATTATCGTTGTAGCTAGATATTAATAAAGGGAGAGAGGAAAGGGCAACAGACATTAAGAAGCCTACTAAACTGGGAAGCTGAGTCCAATATTGGGCCTGCTTTACTAGGAAACTATAGCTTCACACACTCCCCAAGTAACCACCAGTCCATTATTGGGAGATCACTGCAGGGAGGGATAGAACAATAAAGGGAAAATTCCTCTGCTGGACGCATTCCCAATGAAAGGCAAGATGGTGCAGGGCAGGTACTTCCACTCTGAGGCATGTACAGTAGGAACTAAAATGGCAAGAGTTAGGGGGAGGAGGCTAGCCTGGGAAAAGGATGGTACTGGATAAGGAACACAGAAACCCAGGAGATCTAGGAAATGATTTGGTCAGAAGCCTGCAAAGATTGGGAAATTGATTGGTTATTTTGAAAAGGCCCCTGGTCCTTCCCAAGCCCGAGATAATATAACGCAAGCTTAACAAAGAGCTCTTGCTCTCTTGGCTTATAACACATGCTTACCCTGTTCACTCGTGCATTTTCTATCCATAGCAGCCATGATGGGATTTGTGCCCGCTTAGAAGAAGAGAAAGAGACTAGAGCTCGCTCTCTTCTCCACGTGAAATGCAAGGAAAAGAACTGTCTACAAACCAGGACAAGAACTCTCACTACACACCAGCTTGGCCCAGTGCCTTGACCTTGGACTTCCCAGCCTCCAGAACTGTGAGAAATATATGCATGCTGTTTAAGCCACCCTGTCAATGGTATTTTGATATAGCAACCCAAACTGACTAAGATGGAGATTCCAGCACTGAGAAGTGGGTACAAATGACCCACAAAAAGCCATGCAAATAAGTATGGCTTAGATGTTAATGAAGGTCAGGAAAGCCACCACCAGCAGGGATCAACACCATACATCAAATGTAAAGTGCAGCAGCTTGAAATAGAATGACTTTTTCTAACAATACGGAAGTAAATGTCACACCCACAATGCCATGCCATGTGCGGATGTGCACATGAAAATACAGACAGAGCTGAAAGAAATGATCAATGCCTTAAGAGTGGCAGCAGCAGCTTTTAAAGAAAAAATGCTTGAAACAGTATAAGTTGGACTTAAATTTAGAGCAATACTGTGCACACTCGTAACCAACCTACTCTAGAGACAGGTGTAGTTATCACATCAGAGGAGGGCCAGCCTGCAGGGACAAATGTGGAGCCCGAGGGGAAGCCTGTGAAGAATGGGACCAACACTGAGACTTTGCCGAGAGCTATCTATAGCTTCAAGAATGTGTTAGTCCCTTTGTGAGAGAGCATCATACCTGTGCTATAACTATTTTCATTATTGACATACTAGAGGCCCGGTGCATGAAATTCATGCATAGGGGTGTGTCCCTCAGCCCAGCCTGCACCCTCTCCAATCTGGGACCCCTCGAGGGATGTCCGACTGCCCGTTTAGGCCTGATCCCGGTATGATCGGGCCTAAACGGGCAGTCGGACATCCCTCTCACAATTCAGGATTGCTGGCTCCCAACTGCTCACCTCCCTGCCTTCCTGATTGCCCCTAACCGCTTCTGCCTGCCAGCCTGATCACACCCTAACCACTCCCCTGCCAGCCTGATTGATGCCTAACTGCTCCCCTGCCAGCCTGTTTGCTCCTAACTGCCCTCCCCTGCAGGCCTGGTCACCCCTAACTGCCCTCCCCTGCAGGCCTGGTCACCCCTAACTGCCCTCCCCTGCAGGCCTGGTCACCCCTAACTGCCCTCCCCTGCAGGCCTGGTCCCCCCCAACTGCTTTCCCCTGCAGGCCCAGTCACCCCCAACTTCCCTCCTCTGCAGGCCTGGTCCCTCCCAATTGCCCTCCCCTGCTGGCCTGATCACCCACAACTGCCCTCCCTTGCAAGGCCTGGTCCCTCCCAACTGCCCTCCCCTGCTGGTCATCTTGTGGTGGCCATCTTGTGTCCATATGGGGGCAGCCATCTTGTGTGTTGGAGTGATGGTCAATTTGCATATTCTTTTATTAGATAGGATGTAGCTCAGTTAACTATTTAATCAGGCTGTTTCTAATTCAGTGAACACCTTATGTGAACTTTTCTTAATTAATTCTATAATCTTCCATCATATAATCGATTTATTGATGGGTTACATGAGGTTGGTGCCTAAGTCATCCAGACAAGGCCCCGCCCACTTACACAAACACACTGGTAACTTACTGTTAACAGGTGTCTTAATTCGTTTTTGCAGCATAACAAGTCACCCCAAATCATGGCTTTAAACAACATATATGTATTTGCTTCTGAGTTCTGATATATCGCCTAAGCAGTTTTTGTCTGGGATGGTTTGTTCCGTCATTGGGATCAGCTAGTGTCTCAGCTGGGGCAATATGTTCTAGGCCAGCGGTCGCCAACCTTCAGACCTCACGGACCACCACTGGTCTGCGGACCACTGGTTGGCAACTGCTGCTCCAAAGGTTGCCTTAAACCAGTGGCCGCCAACCTTTCGGACCTCATGGATCACCAGTGGTCCACGGACCACCGGTTGGCGACCCTAGGCTGTCTTTCCTTACTTGCTAGTTGATGATATCGGTGGGGAGCAATAAAGATGACTTGTCCACGTGCCTCTTGTTATCCAACAGACTAGCCTGGGCTCCTTCTCATGGTAGTGGTCACAGACTTCACTAGTGCAGCAAAGAGGGCAAGCCACAAAACACAAGCAGTTTTCACATCTCTGCTTATCTTTGATTTGTCATTGTCTCAGTGACCAACACAAGCTGCATAGGCCAAGCCAGAGTTGGTGTGGGAGGGAATGAACAAGGGAAATCATCACTGCCCCTTTGTAACGATATGCTACCACTGTGTGCTGCCAGCCGTGCCTGATCTTCTATTGGCATAGCTGCCACCACATTGGAACTCAATCAGAGCAGCCTCAACAATCAATTTGTATAAGTTGCAGCTATCGATTACATGCGCCTTACATAATGCCATGTCTTACAGTGTTGTCACCCCTACATAACACAAGGGTGACACCACAAATGCATGAAAATTGAACACACTTTAGAACAGCCCCTTAACCTATTCACAAGGCTCTTCCCTTCAGTTA